>NC_059104.1:144326446-145010707 GCF_020740685.1 Jaculus jaculus
GCCCATCTGTCTATCTCTCTCTCTCTCCAATAAATAAAATAATAAAAAAAAAGAAATCTTTTTTAAAATGAAAAGAAAAATCACACAATGAGTAACAAAGACAGCAGATGCAGTAGACTTGGCCTCCTGTCATTTTTCAAATCCAAGTTCCACCCATACACAATTATGACTGTTGACAATAAAATCCCAACCCAGGGTGAATCAGCACAGAGAAAAAGCAAAAGAGGGCAGGGCCAGGGCTGGGTGCTCACAGTTAGCCCCAAAGTTATGAGTCAGAGAAGTCTCAGAATCACCTCCTGCCAAGTGAATCCCAGGCCAGGGCTTGCAGAGGTACAGCTGGTTGCACAAAGTCCAGCCAACTGGAGTGGACTGCCTGGGGAGCAAGGGCAGCACTGAGGCCCTGGAGAAAGACAGGCTGGGCAGGTCCCTGGAATCATAGTCACTGGACCAAACCCCACTGGGGCTACTGCAGCACAACCATCCCCAAAGCCACACAGGTGGAAGCACACTGCTTAAGATGGTCCTGCCCCGTGCCCAAACTGCAAGAAGCCATGGGTAAAGCGTCCAGAATGGAGGCACGGATGTATTCCTATTTTCTTGTGTTTTGTTTTGGTGTGTGTTTGTGTGTGTTGCATGTATGTGTATATGTGCAAATGTGAATACCATGGGCATGCATGGTGAGGCCAGAAGAGAACATCAGGTGTCCTCTAAATCACTCTTCTCCCTCCCACCACCCGCTCCCGGAGTAAGAGTCACTAACTGAACCTGGAGCTCACTGTTTATCTGCTGGACTGGTTGGCCAGTAAACCTCAGCAGTCCTACTGCCTCTGTCCCCTCAGCACTGGGGTTACAGGAGCACACGGCCATGTCCAGCTTATTACGGCTTTTTTATGTGAGCACTAGGGACTGAACTCAGATCCTCATGATTATGGAGCAAGTGCTCCTACCCACTGAACCATCTCCCCCGCCACTTCTTCCCTCCCCCCCCCCCCAAGGTAGGGTTCCACTCTAGTCTAAGCTGACCTGGATTTCGCTCTTTAGTCTCAGGGTGGCCTCAAACTCACGGCGATCCTCCTACCTCTGCCTCCCAAGGGCTGGGATTCAAGGCATGCACCACCACTTCTTTTTTGAGACAAGTTTTCACTATGTAGCAGGGGATGACCTTGAACTTCTAATCTTCCTGCCTCCACCTTTCCAGTGCTAGGATTATAGGTTATGGTAGTTTGAATCGATGTCGCCCAAATGAATTCAGGAGTTTTATTAAAGCTTCTTGGATATCCAGCTACCTGGATAGGGGAGGTGTCCCTGGGGGTGGGGGTAGATCCGAATTCCAATCTAAGATATGCAAAGTGCTTGAGCTTTTCCTGGGTTTCCTACAGTGTGTTTGCTTGTTTTGGGTGGTGGCTTTTCTCCTGGCGTGGCCAAATGAAAGGGAGCCCAGCTTCTTCTGCCATTATGGAACTTACCCTGAATCTGTAAACTTCAAATAAATTCCCTTCCTTCCATAACCATTCCTCGTTTGGAAGTTCATCCCAGTCACGTGACGCTGTCTACTGTATAGGTTTATGTGATACTGGGGATTGAACTCGAGGTTTTGTGCATGCTGAGCAAGTGTTCTACCTAATGAACTACACCTCAGCCCCCAAACTTATTCATACTATTAAATAATACCTGCAATGTAAACTGACCACAAATAAAATATCAATATGACTAGTGTGTTCTATATTAGCCCTATGAGTTTTTAGAAACTTAAATAAGATTTTTTAAAAGTTTGTCAAAGGAGGTGCACGCATCTGGAGTTTGTTGGCAGTGGCTGGAGACCCTGGCACGCCCATTCTCTCTCTCTCTCTCTCTCTCTCTCTCTCTCTCTCTCTCTCTCTCTCCCTTTCTATCTCTCTATCACTCTGAAATAAATAAATAAAATAAAATTCTTTTAAAAAGTTTGTCAAAATTTGTTCCCAGGTTGGGATGTAGCTCTGTGGTACAGCACTTGTCTAGCATTGAGGAGACTCTGAATTTGATCTCTAGCGAATACACATGAAAAAGAATTTTTTAAAAGTCCTTGGTCATGTTCTCTCCATAATCTCTAGGTCAGTATCTCTGTCTCTCTCTGTCCCCCACCCTCTCTCTGTGAACCTGAACTTTATGAATAAACAGGATTAGGGGTGTCAGGATCATCTTGTGTTCTGTCCTCAGACACATAGACTCTATGCATCTCAATCATTTGCACTTGTTTTTTCTTTCAAAAGATAGGACAAGGGCTGGAGAGATGGCTTAGCAGTTAAGCGCTTACCTGTGAAGCCTAAGGACCCTGGAACGAGGCTTGAATCCCCAGGACCCACGTTAGCCAGATACACAAGGGGGGGGCATTTGTCTGGAGTTTATTTGCATTGGCTGGAGGCCCTGGCATACCTATTCTCCCTCTCTCTCTCTCTCTCTCTCTCTCTCTTTCTCTCTCTCCTCGTCCTCCTCTTCCTCCTCCTCAAATAAATAAAAATAAACAAAAGATAGACCAAGCCAGGTGTGGTGGCACATGCCTTTAATCTCAGCACCTGAGAGGCAGAGGTAGGAGGATTGCCGTGAGTTCAAAACCACTCTGAGACTACATAATGAGTTCCAGGTCGGCCTGAGCTAGACTGAGACCCTACCTTGGAAAACCAAAAAAAAAAAAAAAAAAGAGAGAGAGATAGACCAGAAATGCTCTCTTCACCCAGATCCTCCTGGTAAAAGAAAAAAGAAAAGGGAGTTGTAGATGGAGGTTATGTGGAGAACAAACAGTATTTAAAATGTTTCTTTTTGTGGTACTGAGATTAAACACATGACCTTGGGCATGTTTGACAAGTGCTCTGTCACTGAGCTATATCCCCAGCCTAAGAACAAGATTTTTTTATTCAAAAGATGTGGAAATGTATATATCTCAACTATACTGTTTTCTGGGTACATGAGTTTTGGGCAGTTTCTTTATCTCCATTTGTAATGGAGAATACAAAACTTACTCTGGAAAGTTGTTGAGGCTATTAAATGGGCAAAAAAGCCTATTAAAGTACACAGGGCAATGTCTGGCTCAGTTAATTAATTATATCTTGGTCCCCCCATCGTCCTAGGAGGCCTGAAAGTGTATGTTTTTTGTTTGTTTTTGTTTTGTTTAATAGAAAGTCTTTTAGAGAACACTAGAGCCATTTCTTCTTTATTGTCGAAGACTCAGTGATCAGAAATGCACTGATGGGACATGCTGAGACACCGTGTGATCAGAAATAGACATGGTAATTCAATTGTCTTACTTGATAAAAATTATTATTTTTATTTATTTTTATTTTTTTAAATTATTTATTTATTTATTTATTTATTTGAGAGCGACAGACACAGAGAGAAAGACAGCTAGAGGGAGAGACAGAGAATGGGCGCGCCAGGGCTTCCAGCCTCTGCAAACGAACTCCAGACGCGTGCGCCCCCTTGTGCATCTGGCTAACGTGGGACCTGGGGAACCGAGCCTCGAACCGGGGTCCTTAGGCATCACAGGCAAGCGCTTAACCACTAAACCATCTCTCCAGCCCATTGATAAAAATTATTAAGCATTTATCTTGTACTATGCATTTAACTAGGAGCTAGAGATATATAAATGAGGTTTGGGAACCAGACTAGAGGGGAAGCAGACACATATACCATTGTTGTGAGATATATAAAAGTAAACATAGAGTGCTGAGCATATCCCCAAAAGAGCATCTAATCTGGATTCTCAAGAACTTCCTAAAGAGAGAGAGTGTGTGTGTACACAAGCACACATGCTGGGTAATGACATGGTGGAAAGTGAGGCAGAGGAGAGCCTGAGAGGACAAACCGGAGCAGAAGGAAGCTGGGAACTAGCTCTGCCAGCAGAGGGAACAGGGTACAGGTAGGTCCCAAGAATGAAATCACCATTAGTTCAGATGCACAAGGCCATGGGCATGCGTGAAGAGGAGTGGAGAGGCAGAGGCTAGGGAGTCGGGCAGAGGTCAATCACAAAGGGTCTTGGGGAGCTCAGCTCTGTAATTTGGGTTCGAACATGAAATGTTTGGAGAGTCTTTGAAGCCTTCCAAGCTGGAGGGTCACATGATCAGATTTGCTTCCTAAGATTGCCATGCAGGTTCATGTTTGTAGATTTGATTTATTTGCATGAACCTGCCTCCCTCCCCAGCTCCATGGACAATAAATAGATAATAAAAAAATAAAAACATATCTCTGAGAAAATTTGTCAGAGAATCTCATAGCAGATGGAATTTTAGAAGGTGATGGAAGATTCTGGATTTGAATGGGAATGTTGACACCAAGAGAGCCAAGTTCTCATTTGTCATGACATGAACAAGAGGTCTGAGGTCCTTTTCAAAGCTGGAGGAGGCAATGAGCTTCACTTTGAGAGTCTTTTCAGGGGAAACAGCGGAAGGTCATAACGCAGCCCTGAAACTTCGCGGCGGGAGCAGTTTACAGTCCTGAATTCTGCTAGCAACGCACTCCAATGCTTGCCTTCTATTTCCAGCCCTAACCAAGGCTGTCAGCTTCTCACTTTCAGAAGAATTTAGCTCACTTAATTAAAAAAAGATTAGTATGTGAGAAGTCCGTCGAAGTGCCTTGAAAACTTGGTGAGCTCCAGAACATTTGTGAATGTTTGTCTTTAATTATTGACACTTTTTTTTGTTTTTCATTAAACTTACTGTCAGGGATTTTTTGTCTCAAGGACTGTTTGAAGTTGGGAGTAGTGGCTCATGCCTATAATCCAAACACTTGAGAGGCTGAGGCAGGTAGGACTGCTGCAAGTTCAAGGCTGGGAATGGACTGAGCTGTCTCAAAAACTAAACAACAAGAAGACAATTTGTCCTGCTAGTCAGAACCCATTTATTGGTGGCTCTTGCCCACATCCAAGCAGACCTCAGCAACAGGAAATATCTGGAGATCAGAATTAGAAGGTAGATTAAAAGGAAGAAAAGGCCTAGACCTGTTGTGTTGCAATCCTTGATTGCCCTCATTGACTGGAAGGCTTTTTAATATGACATTTGTCTTGGCACATGTAGTGTCACATACTAAGCAGGTGATAAGAGGCATAACTCTATAGAGGCATTCAGGAAAGCAAGTCAGAGACAAACGACAAGCTGGAATGTGTAACTGTCAGCACATACAGGCCAAGGTCCCCACATAAAAGTTATTTCGAAGGCTCTTTTCTGACTTGGCAACTTTGCTGAAGTCAGACAGGCATGAGATCACTTGTAAAGTCAGTTTCAGTGTGTGTGTGTGTGTGTGCGCGCACGCACATGTGCGTGCACTGTGTGGCTGTTGTGTTTTTGTCACTGAATATTTAAAGTTGAAAGTCAGGAGGGAGTGTTGTACTTCAGGTGAAAAAGAAGAGGTAGAAATATTCAGGAAGAGAGCACAGAGAAAGAAAACAGATTTCCAAAATGATCTGCTACCCACTTCAAGAGACCAGCTAAAATTACCCCGGCAACAGGGTCCTATATCACGAGCTTTGTCCCTAATACATGCTGAGGCCAAGTCCTCCCCACGTGGTACTCCAGCTCCAGCTCCTCTGGGAATTATACACCCACTGGGGTCTCTAGGTCAAGATTTAAGTGCATTAACAGAGGGCCTCTTCAAGCTAATGTGACAGAGATCTATCAAATCCAAGTTGAAGCCAAAGAGGGGGAAAGAAAACAAAGCTAAACTATCGTTTTGTAGCCTTCAATGAATTCTCACAAATTGAGATGCAGATGTGCAATTTAAAAAAATCCTAGTGCCTTCTTTCTGGCTGAATCAGTTTGTGCATGTGGGCAGTTTTGGCATGGGCAAAGCCCTTGCTTTGTGTGAAGGGAAATGAATGTGAGGCTAGAGGAGAGGGAGGGAGGGAGAGACAGAGGGGTGAAAGACAAGCTCTTCCACACTGCATCTGTTTCCAAGGTTCTCTCAGCTGTGATGGAAGTTCCAAAAGGAAAGTCAGACTCAGCAGCACTTTCCTAGAAGCCGGTGATCAGTAGGCCCTTCTCCACCCGGCAACCATACGCTTCATGGAGGCAGAGTTCTTGCACTGTCTGGTGACCTCTGCAGATTGGTCAGGCGCCAGTGAGGTGGGAGGACATTCTAGCGACAGACCAACATATCGACAGGGGCAGGACTGAGGGAAGTTTAGGGCATGTTCTGGGCATGTGAAGCTGCCGAGTCAGAGGAATGTGGCATCCATCTGGATGACTGGGGCAGACATCAAAGGACACCTGAAGGTTGTCAGCCTAAGATTTGGCCTTACTAAGGGATGGAAAACATGTAAAAAGGGATGGTTTGGGGAAAGAAGGTATGGACATCTGTTGACTGCTTTCTCAACTTTTTCCCACCTGCTTCTGGGCACAATACATGAATCTTCTTCTAAACACATAGCCTGTCCCACATTCCCAGCTCGTGTGGTTCAAGTATAACACAGGCACCATCTTTGGCTCAATGGGTAGACAGACATGTGAAGCATGGCTGAATAAACAAAGCATCTGTGCTACCGGGATTGGTCTATTATTTTCACATAGAAGTGATTATGAATTGTAATGTAGTGGTGGGAAGATGGAACTTTCAGCCATGTTTGCATAGCAATTTGTGTAATTTTAGGAAATCATGAAGGAGGGGAGGATAGACAAAAGTTCCGATAACCTAAAAGTTCTTCACTGAACTCCTCACAGTGCTATGGTATTATCTTAGTGAGCCAGAGATGGACACATGATCAAAGCTGAGCCAATGAGAGAGAGTTCTGACCTTTTTTTTTTTGGGGGGGGGAGTTGAGATAGGGTCTCCGTCTAACCCAGTCTGACCTGAAGTTCACTGTGTAGTCTCAGGGTGGCCTTGAACTCACAGCAATCCTCTTACTTTGTCCTGAGTGCTGAGATTAAAGGCATGCATCAACCATGCCTGGCAGCTCTGAGATTTCTGATAAATATATTGAGATCTAGAAACTCATTTTGTTGGGGATACAAAGGTGATAGAATGCCTGAAGCATCAGATGGCCATCTTACCAATACAAGGGAAGCGCTTTCTTAGAAAATCAAGAGAGAAGAGAACAAAGCCAAGAAGGTGATAGAAAAGGAACTAGGGAGAGACTGATCCATGATGGTATCATTGGGTCACCTGGGTCACTTCTTGCTTGAAATCTATCTCTGGGCTTAAATTTTCCTTTTCCATTTTACTTGAGCCAGTGAACCAACAGAATCTTAGTAAACATAAGGGTGTTGTTTTGGGCACATACATGGCAGTGGAGAAAGTATAAGTAGTGCCTGGACACCCTGTCAGTTACCTTCAGCACTGACAGAAAGATCTGGGAGCCATTGACATAGTTAAAACAGTAAGAGTCAACATTTAGCATTTTGTCTTTTGCTTCATACCAGGTATTCTAAGGAGTGCTATATTTATTCTTGTATTCTACCCATAGAAACTATGTGAGTGAATAAATGATAACTGTATTTTATAGGCAAAGATATCAATGGGCATACAGGTGAGGTTTAGTGATGATGGTAACTCCAACAGGGTGCCATTGAGACCTGCTCCCTGAACTTTTTTTTGTTTTGTTTTGTTGTTTTTTTGTTTTTGAGGTAGGGTCTCACTCTAGCCCAGGCTGACCTGGAATTCACTAGGTAGTCTCAGGCTGGCCTCAAACTCACAGTGATCCTCCTACTTCTGCCTCCTGGGTGCTGGGATTAAAGGTGTGCACCACCACTCCTGACTTGCTCCCTGATCTTATTTCATGTCCTTGTTTGACTGTCTCCTCTTGAGTGATGTCATAAGATTTGGAGATAAGATTATAAATGTAGGATGGGATCCCTTCTTTCCTTTCCTTACCATTTCTCCTTGGCTTTCCTCTCCATTAACCCTGAGGGGAAAATTATTGTAGGCAACACTGAAATTTCTCATGCAGTGAGAGACTGGATTGTATGATCAACAGTCACAGGATATTGCTTAGACTTGGATCTTCCAAAGCTGGAAGTTATGGTGTACACCTGTAATTTCAATACCTATATGGCCTGGTTTCTCTTCAGATCACATAAATCTTTTGCCCTCTACCTATACCCAGAGAACTGAGGCAGGGGGATCTCAAGTTCAAGACCAGCATGAGCTAAAGAAATACAACTTTGGGGCTGGAGAGTGGTTAAAATGCTTGCTTATAAGGCCTGATGGCCTGGGTTTAATTCCCCAGTACCCATATAAAGCCAGATGCACCAAGTGGCACATGCATCTGGAGTTCACTTGCAGTGGCAGGAGACGCTGGCATGGCCATACTTTCTCTCTCCTTGCAAATAAATTTTAAAAATAAAAAATAAGCCAGGCATGGTGGCACATGCCTTTAATCCCAGCACTCGGGAGGCAGAGGTAGGAGGATTTCCATGGGTTGAAGGCCACTCTGAGACTACATAGTAAATTCCAGGTTTGCCTGAGCTCAAGTGAGACCTGATCTTGAAAAACCCAAATAAATAAAGTAAAATAAATAAATACAACCTGTCTCAAAAAAATAAAACATATAAACCTACAGAACAGTTCATGACCTCCAGGCCCCATTGTTTTAGTTTGTAGTGAGGCTATGCATATCATGGTGAAATCACATCGTAGAAGGAAGATGATTACCTCGTGGCAGTAGAGAAGCAGTTTGAGGAGGGGATAGTGATCCAATATCCCTTTCATGGCCATACTTCCAATGATCCAACTTCCTACTCTATCACTAGACTCCAGAACCTAAAGATCCCACCATCTTCCAATAGCACTTGTTGACTAGAAGCCAAGCCTTTAAAATGTGGACTATCAGATAACATTTAAGATCCAAACCTGGGGCTGGGGAAACAGCTCAGCAGTTAAAGGTGCTTGCCTGCTGGCCTGGGCTTGGTTCTCCAGTTCCCACATGAACCCAGTACACGTGGCACATGCATCTGAACTTGGTTTGCAGCGTCAAGAGGTCTTGGCTCATGCATTCTCTCACCATCCCCTCTCTCTTAAAAATAAAACTATTGTTTTTTTTAAAAAAAGATTAAGACCAGGGGCTGGAGAGATGGCTTGGTGGTTAAAGGGCTTGCCTGTGAAGCCTAAGGACCCAGGTTCAATCCTCCAGGTCCCATGTAAGCCACATGCACAAGGTGGCGCATGCATCTGGAGTTTGTTTGCAGTGCCTAGAGGCCCTGGTGTGCCCATTCTCTCTCTCTAATAAATAAGTAAGTAAAAAAAAAATTTTTTTTTAAGATTAAAACCAGAATACTGTCTGAAGAGCTATACTATGAGCAGCCCTAAGTGGAGGACCAAAAAGCAAGAAACTGAAACTTCCTGCCCATAAGAAGAAGTGACTTCTCTGTCCCAAACCTGAGACCACAGCCCTAGCTGACAGCCGCACTGTAACCTCATGACAGACCTGGAGCCAGACACTGCCAATCTAAGTGCCTATGGGCTCCTGGGTCTCAGAAACTTTGCGAGACAATTCAAACTAAATGGAGGTGTATACTTTGTTATACAGTAGTCAATAACACCTTACTAGAGGATCGTACTCTGTGATCCCATCTAAATGTGCTCTGGGGAGACAGAAAAGACAGCCAATCATTAGTTGTTTGTAGTACCTGGTAGAAATGAAAATAAGCTGGGTATGTGAAAACCTCTAGAGCTCAGAGAAATGTTCTTTCTTTCCTATTCATTTTATTTGTTTATATAGATAGATAGATAGATAGATATGTATATATATTATATATGTATTATATATATTATATATATGTATATATAATATATGTTTTTTGTGGTAGAGTCTTTCCCTAGCTCAGGCTGACCTGGAATTCACTATGTAGTCTCATGCTGGCTTCGAACTCACAGTTCTACCTCTGCCTCCCCAAGTTCTAGGATTAAAGATATATACCACCATGTTCTTTTTCTTACTTGATGGGTAGTTACCCAGTACTGAGGTCTACAGTTAAAGTAAATGTATTATAGGCATACTTTATCTTAGTAAAATGGATTTTAAGAAAAGGGGGTGCTGTGGTTTAAATATAAAATGTTCCACATAGGCTCATGTTTGAACACTTTGTCCCCTTCTGGTGGTGCTGTTTGGGAAGGTTGTAGAGCCTTGCTGGAGGAAGTGGACCACTAGGGGTAGTAGTATAGTCTGGACTCATTTCCTGTTTTCCCTCTGCTTCCTGGCTTTGGATGTAATGTGACCAACTGGCTTCCTGTTCCTGTACCATGCCTTTCCCACCATGATAGGATGTAGTCTCTCAAAATTGTAAACCAGAATATACCCTTTCCTTTCTTTAACTGCTTCCTGTCAAGTATTTGGTCACAGCAATGAGCAAAGTGACTAATAAACAGGGTAAGCATGGAATTAGTAAATAAGAATCAAAGCTGGGCGTGGTGGCGCATACCTTTAATCCCAGCACTCAGGAGGCAGAGGTAGGAGGATTGCCGTGAGTTCTAGGCCACCCTGAAACTCCATAGTGAATTCCAGGTCAGCCTGGGCTAGAGTGAGATCCTACCTCGAAAAAAAAAAAAGAAAAAAAAAAGAATCAAGTAGGTTACTGAGCTAGACAGGTGGCTTAGCAGTTAAGGCACTTGCTAGCAAAGCCAAAGGACCCAGGTTCAATTCCCCAGTACCCACATAAAGCCAGACAGATGTACTAGGTGGCTCATGTGTCTGGAGTGCATTTGCAGTGGCTAGAGGTTCTAGTGCACCCATTTTCTCTCTCAATTTCTCTCAAATAAATAAGTAAATAAAATATTTTTAAAAAGAATCGGTGGGTTAAGAAGTGGTAACAATGAAATATCAAGAAGAGAGATAAAGCCGGGCATGGTGGCGCATGCCTTTAATTTCAGCCCTAGGGAGTCAGAGGTAGGAGGATCACCATGAGTTTGAGACCACCCTGCGATTACAGAGTGGATTGCAGGTGAACACCTTTAATCCCAGTACTCAGGAGTAAGAGGTAGGAGGATCTTTGTGAGTTCCAGGCCATCCTGAGACTACATAGTGAATTCCAGGTCAGCCTGGGCTAGAGTGAGACCCTACCTCAAAATACCAAAACAACAACAAAACACAGGCACTGTATTTATTTCTCAAATAAATTTAAAGCAGACAAAGACTAAGACAAAGCAGAAAGTTTACACTCTAAAGTATACCTCTGAAGAAGACTGAAACAAACAGTAAGCAGAAGGGCTAGACAGCATTCTCTAGAAGTGGAAGTGCTGTTTACATGACCAAAGTCAGGCCCTATTGTTCTATTTTTGTGTTTTGAGAACCCTAGAAGTTTTTTTTTTTTTGTATGTGCTTTTTAAAAGAATATTTTTATAGATTGGAGAGCAGAAAGAAAGAGAATATAAGTATGTCAGGCCCTCCAGATAAACACCAGATGCATTTTGAGTATCTGGCTTTACATGGCTTCTGGCGAATCAAACCTAGGCTGTTAGGTTTTGCAAGCAAGGGCCATTAACCGATGAGACACACCTCCTTAGCCACTGTTCTTGGTGGTGGCTGTTTTTAAATATTTTTATCTATTTGCAAGTAATGAGAGGACACAGAGAGAAAGTATGGGCATATGGGGGCCTCTTGCCACTGCAAATGAACTATAGATGCATGCGCCACTTTATGCATCTGGCTTCATGTGGGTACTGGGAAATTGAACCCAGGCCGGCATGCTTTGCAAGCAAGTGCCTGTGACCACTGAGCCAAATCTCCAGCCCCCTGGGCTTTTTTGTCTGTCTGTCTGTCGTCTGTCTGACTGACTTTTTTTAAGGCAGGGTCTCCAGGTTGACCTGGCCATGGTGATCTTCCTACTCAGCCTCCCAAATGGTGTCGTTAAAGGAATGTGCCACCATGCCTGGTAATTGAGTTTAGAGAAGTTGTGTGTAATTTTTGTGCAAAATGACTCTAGAAGTAAATTGCTTTTGAATTCTCTGCTAAGGTACTCAGTCTTATTCTGTAAGCATCCAAGAGCCATTGAGGTGTTTTAAGCCTCGAAGTGAGCAGTCAGGGAAATACTGAACAAAATCATGCTACTGCAGCCATGTGGGTTAGTTGGAAAGTGTTACCAGAAAGGAAGTCAATTAGGCACCGTCTGCAATCATTTAGGCAAAAGTTGATAAATAAGCCAGAGAGAAGCAGGAAATAGAAAGCCAGAGTTCCTTTGTGGCAGAATGATAAGGCAGACGCTAGAGATGTCTGGATGGCGTTGCGTGAGGAGCGATAAGGATTAGCTCACCTTTTATTTTTTTTAATAAAACGTTTTTGTTTACTTATTTGATAGGAAGGAGAGAGACAGAATGTGAGTATGCCAGGCCTCTAGCCACTGCAAACAAACTCCAGATTAATGCATCACTTTGTGTGTCTGGCTTTATGTGGGTATTGGGGAATCAAACCTAGCCTGGAAGGGTCTTTAACTACTGAGACATCTCTCCAAAGATCTCACTTTTGGAACAGAGTATGTGGTCCAGCAGGTGAAGAGGTAGGCTTGCAGTAGCTAGGAATAAGTATTAAAACTTCCTAGGAAGGATATGATTGGAGGTGAGATTTAGGAAGGATCTATTTGCTTTTGTTTATTTGAGAAAGAGAGATGGGGGCAGACAGAGAGAAAGAAAATGGGTGTGCCAGAGCCTCCAGCCACTGCAAACTCCAGATACATGTGTCCCCTTGCACATCTGGCTTATGTGTGTACTGGAGAATTGAACCTGGGTCCTTATACTTTGCAGGCAATCCACGTCTCCAGCCTTATTTTATTTTCTTTAAGGAATCACAACTCTTTGCAATGGATGACAATGTGGGTGTCTCAGTTTGGGCTCCTTTTCTAAGACATCTTTAGCTGAATAGACAGATAATAGATACTTGTTTCTTTAGAAAGAAGTGGAGGCTGGGATGTTCAAGGCCAAGGTGTTGGTAGGCTTTTTTCTTGGTTGGCCTCTTCATAGCTTGAAGACAGCTACTTGTTCACTGCAATTTCTCTATATGACATTGAAAGGAAGCTCTTCTGATAAGAATACTAATCCCATCACTGGGGGTTCTATCCTCATGACCTTATCTAAACCAAATCACTTCACTTCAAAAGCCCCAACTCCTTGTTTTGTTTTGTTTTTTTTTCGAAGCAGGGTCTCACTCTACCTCAGACTGACCTGGAATTCACTCTGTAGTCTCAGGGTGGCCTTGAACTCATGGTGATCCTCCTACCTCTGGAATTAAAGGCGTGCGCCACCACGCCCGACTGCAACCCCTTGTTTCAGACAGGGTCTCACACACGCTGGCCTTGTACTTCCTGTGAATGGGAGGATGACTTTGAACTTCTGATACTCTTGCCTTCATCTACAAAGTGTTCAGACTATAGGCATACATCACCGTACCCAGTTTATGCAATGCTGGTGATCAAACCCAGAACTTCATGCGTGCTAGGACAGGACTCTGCTAACTGAGCTACCTCTCCAGCCCCACCCCAGCCTGAAATACCATCTCATTAGGGGTTAGGGTTTCAACAAATGAATTTTAAGGGGACATGCACATTTATATCCACCCTATCCTTTCTGAAAATGGGTTGAATAGACCTAGGCATTGGTACTTAAAATACATCTTTAGTAAGTAAGATATGACAAATTAATGCATTTCTCCCCATCTATTAATTTCATGATAAAATAAGTTTGAGAAACATAAGACAAAGCTGAAATTTTATTTTTTCAATGCAAGACTTCACAGAACCCTAGAAGGTAATGCTACTTGAAAAGAAAAATAAAATTTGCAGAGAAATGAATGGATTTGGAAAATATTATGCTAAGTGAGGTAATCCAGGCCCAGAAAGTCAAATGCTACATGTTCTCTCTCATATGTGTATCATAGATTTAAATGTTTAGATTTGCATGTGAGTTACCATAAAAGTCTATAGTAGAGACTGGGAAGCTAGAAAGAGGTTATGAGAGAGGAGAGGGCTTAATGAGAGTGAAGCTATAGTAGACATGTGAGTAGAGGTGCAGAATGCTGTGGGGGGAGTGGTATAAGGGGGGTGGATAAAAGAGAGAAGAGGGTAGGAGGAGGATTAACCAAAATTTAAGATTTGTGAATAAACCATACAGAAACCTATTTCTTCACCAACTTATAGTATATATGATTTTATAAAAAGAGTTTGGGCATAAGTATCTTGTGGAGGTAGATAATATTATAACCAGATGCCACAGATTGATATTAGAAAAATTTGTGTCAGGGATGGGATATCTTTCCATAAGATGTTGGTTAGGGAGGTCCCTAATGCCCCCCCCACACAATTAACGTTATTTCCAAGACTCTTGATTTCCCACCAGAACTATATGGTAAGACTTCATTGCTTAAGACTCTACATGCTTGGACTGCAGGTCACTGAGAAATCAAGCTGGAGCTGAGCTGGACCTCCGCCCCCCTCATATTAACCAGCTGTCAGGATGCTGAAAAGACCTGTGCATCCTGTGTGGTGGGGGGAAGTTATGACAGTCTTAACCAGCAGTGGACCCTGCATGCTTTACAGCTAGCCAGCCAGGCTAAACGTACCAACTGGTACAATGGTGGCATGTCTGTTATAGGGAAAACCAACTGCTCTTTGAATGGACTTGAGGCACTCTCCATGGTTGGGAATTCATGCCTGGCGCTGACAACCTAGTCAAAAGCCTATGGCTGGAGAGAGTATAAGCCCTAAGGGAGTAATGACTACTGTTGTCTGGCTAAATGGATGATATATTATGCCTACCAAACTGCCATGTAAATACTTATGGTTATGCCCATATATTAATGCTATTCATTTTTGGTTAGAGAAGCTTCTCTTTTCAGATGGCAGTGACCACTGGGGAGGCTCAAAACCCACCAAGTTTAGCACCAAGTGAGACATCTCTATTACACCTTCCAAGGCTCAAGAGTCAGTGTGAAAGATGTGGTGGAAAGAATATCAGAGCCAAAGGAAGGGGAGGTGTGCTTACAATATTGTCTTCCAGATACAAACTTGCCTTGACATTCATGATGTCACTGTGCCTGACACTATGTACAAAAGACCTGTATAATAGGAGGTGGGGGGAAACCCAGTGGCATCAAAACAGAAGAGATACTAATTGTCAAGAAGGGATTCAGTGGAGGGGGGATTTAGGAGGGAACAAAAGGGAGGTGGTGGGAGGGGATTATGACATGACGTATTGTTTATATTTATGAAATAAATAAAACATTAAATAATGCTACTATGTACCATTAATCCATCAGTGGAAAGTAATACAGAATAAAGTACTTCTTTTTAAAATTGTGGTAAACCATACATAATAAGGGCTGGAGAATTTCTCAGTGGTTAAAGGCACTTGCTTGTAAAGCCTGACAGCTCAAGTTAGATTCCCAAGTACTCACATAAAGTCAGATGCATAAAGTAGTGCATACATCTGGAGTTCATTTGCAGTGGCAAAAGGCCCTACTGTGCCAATACTCACTTTCTTCTCTCCTTGCAAATAAATAAATGATAATATTTAAAATAATACATAACAAGATTTACCATTTTATCCACTTTAAAATTATTTGCTTATTTATTTATTGAGAGAAAGACAAATAGAGAGAAAATGGGCATACTGGGGCCTCTATCCACTGCATATAAACTCCAGACACATGGGCAGCTTTGTGCATCTAGTTTACATGGGTACTGGGGAATCGAACCTGGGTCCTAAGGCTTTGCAGGCAAGTGCCTTAACCACTAAGCGATTTCTCCAGCCCTTTAACAATATTTTATTAATTTCATTTTAGCCACTTATAATGATACAATTTATTGGCATTACTACCTTCCTGTTGTTGTAACTAGTCACCTCCACCCATCCACAGAACTAGTTCATCTTCCCAAATTGAGTGGAGTTTCTTATTTGTAACAGTAAAACTGACTTGAACAATTTACAAGATTCTCACAAAAATTCCTCCTAAATAAACCAGGTGAAGTTAATTTTTTTTGGTCTTTACTTTTTTTTTTTTTTTTAAATTTTTATTTGAGAGCGACAGACACAGAGAGAAAGACAGATAGAGGGAGAGAGAGAGAATGGGTGCGCCAGGGCTTCCAGCCACTGCAAACGAACTCCAGACACGTGCGCCCCCTTGTGCATCTGGCTAACGTGGGACCTGGGGAACCGAGCCTCGAACCGGGGTCCTTAGGCTTCACAGGCAAGCGCCTAACCGCTAAGCCATCTCTCCAGCCCTGGTCTTTACTTTTTTCTTGATCATCACCCCCTCTCATGCTAGGCCAGTCCTCTGCTAAGGTGGAAGGTCAAGGCGTTGTGTGAGTGGGACAGTGGCCACCAGTCGTTTTAATGTATTGGCTCATCCTCTTTGGTGCAGAGACCCGTGTTTCCTTCATGCTCTGTAGTTCCAACTTCTTATGATTTGTGCGTGCATGTATGCATAGGTGTGTGTGCACACACACGTGTGTGTGTTTGTTGTGTATGTGTGTGCCTAAGAGTCTTGCTTGGTCCCACCTTCAGTGATGTCCAGTAGTCTAGCCACAGACAGCACAGCTTAGAGCAGTCAGTAGGCTCAAAAGACTTCCCTGTCTTTAGGTAGGAGGTGAAAAGTCTGCAGACAGGCCCAGCTAACATCTCACCTGCTCTCCAGATGGACAGGGTCAGAAGGCATACAATTGTTCAACTGGCCAGACCAGGCTGGGACATCTCCTGGGCTTCACCTTCTTGCTGCTCAGAAAAGGCTTGTTGTTTCCTGCCCCTGACCCATGCTAAGTATCCTCTGCCTGTTTTGGGGCACCTGGCCTTCAAGACAATGCAATGTTATTCAACCTCACTGTACATCACTTTAATGTTATTGATTTATTAAATGAGCCTTCTGTACTGCTGCCACCTCACTGAGATGTTTGTAATGGTTGTAGAAGTCAAATCCGAATGCTACAGCACTAAAACCTTTAGCTTGGAAGCAAGGTGTCATGCTGCATGGAAACTGACCTTCACCGGTTAAAACCAGAGACATCTTGATCCTGGGATAAAGCACCTGACCAAAAACAGCTGATCGGGGCGGGGGGGGGGGGAAGGTTTTATTCTGGCTTACAGTCTCAAGGGGAAGCTTCATGATGGCAGGGGAAAGCATGGCACAGGCTGGACATCATCTCTGCCACAACAGGTGGAAAACAGCAGTGAGAATGAGCCTGAATAAAGCACGTCTTACTTCCACTTCAGCAGACAATGCTTTTTCTGCGGGATAGTTCCCAGAACTGTTTCTAGGAAGACAGTTTATGAAAAGCTGGCTGCAGTCATTGGTAACAGTTGGATTTGGGTAATAATTTTTCTCTTTTATTCATGTGTTTAGCTATTTTCATATTGATCCTCTTATTTATTTGTTTTTTTGGTGTGTTTTTATGTGTATGTATGTATGCATGTTTGTATGTGGCTACACATTTGTGTGTGAGCACATGTGTATGTATGGAAGTCAGAGGTCAAGAGTGGGTGTTCTCAGCCATGCATCACCTTAGAGACAGGGTCTCTCACTCATCCAGCTAGACTAGCTAGCCAGTGAGCCCCAAGATTCCCCGTCTCTGTCTCACCAGTGCTAGATTACAGGCATGCCTCACTATGCCTGTCATTTTGCATGGGCGCTGGAGATCTGAATCTAGGTCCTCATGCTTGTGCAACAAACCCTTTACCCACTGAGCCATCTTCCCAGGGCATGATTTAAGTGTTTTGTTTGGGTGAGAGGGTCTCACTGTATAGTACAGGCTGGCTTCAAACTTGTGGTATATACTTGTACCTCTTCCTGCTAAGTGCTAGGATTACAGGTGTGCATCACCACACCCAACTCAATTTCCCTTTTTAACAGTGCAAACTCTGTATAGGGTTAGAAACACTAATACAGTAAAGATGAAAGCAAATTTAAAGAAAAAAAATTTCCCAAGAAAACCCAAGTTTAAGCCTCATGTGAGTTGTTGGAGTCCATTTCCATTAAGTAGTGTTTAAGGCTCAAAAAACATGGTGTTTCTCCAACTCCAGCTTCAGAAACCTACCATTAGAAATAATTGGGCATAATTATGAGAGCAGCTGAATAAACTGGAAAAGGCTGGGCATAAAGAGAAAACCCAGTGGAGGGAATGTGCAGTCCTGTGCCTGCCCATCAATCTCTCTGAGGCAGGGTGACAGTCCCCATCTTCTCCACATTAGAACCTACATTTGGAGTTAATCGCAAACCAAATCTTACCAAATAAAAATAACATTATCCTAAAAAAAGTGACTCTTTTCTTTCCCCTTTGCATTATTGGCCTGAAATCTTTGGATCTTTTTATACTGCTAAAACTAAATCCTTTTGACTCCAGGTTGAGAAATATGGCAATAACTTGAGGTCACAGTGGTCCCTTAATCCTGAGGCTTTTCTGATTCTCTCCCTCCATCCTCCCAGCAGTCCCTAGCCCTTCTACCATTGGAAATATAATGGTGTTAGAAGGTTAATGCGGTCCCCTGGGCAGCCTGTAAGCAAATCTATTGCTGAGGAGTCATTACAGAAGGAAGCAAGGATTTCAGAAATTAAATAAATTGTTCTATCAATAAGTAGTATATCTGGTGTATATTAATTAAAGGCTGGGTGGTCCCTGGGGGCAGGAGACTGGGTGGGTGCCGTATCTGTCAGGAAGGTCACTATGAGACAACATACACCCTTTGTTGGACTCTCTGTTACCACCGTAATAGTGTGCATGTTTCCCTGGATTTTTCTAGTTATGACTTTGCCTTCGAGTCATATTGATGCCTACACTATTATTTTATTGTCTCTAGAGAGAGAAATAGAAGAGGGAATTAAAGCGGGCACAACACTTGCACTGTGCTAGACGATATGCTAAGGGCTGTGCACAGCTCATTGTATGTATTTGTCATTGTAGTGTGCCTGTGGGCTGGGAGTGATCTCTATATAGACAAAGGAGGAGAATCCAAGGTCCAGACCAAGCTCTGATTGCTTATAAAACCTTGGTGTATCTGTTTCATACAAGAAGCACTTACATTCTGATTCCTTGACAGCAGAGAATTAAAGCATGAATGAACATAACCATTCTGGAGAACTGTTTGCAGGTAATGTGCATCAGGAGTCCTAAAAATGTTAACATTGTCTGACCTAGAAATACCTTTTAATAAGTACCATTCATTGCACATTTACCTGTAAACCAGCATATAATCCTAACATATTTGCATAATTTGTGTATGCACAATTTCTGAAGTGTGTTGTAGCAACATAGTGTAAGCATGGATCAGTTTGCTCCACCACACCTTTATTCTATGATACTTTGCCTCATCATGGCCCAGAAACAGCACAGCTAGCCAAAGACTCACTGAAGCCCCTGAAATGGTGAGCCAACATAAATCTTTAGGGCTGGAGAGATTGCTTAGTGGTTAAGGCACTTGCCTTTGAAGCCTAAGGACCCAGGTTGGATTCCTAAGGAAACATGTTAAGCTAGATGCACAAAGTGGTACATGCATCTGGAGTTCATTTGCAGTGGCTGGAGGCCCTGGCAAGCCCATTCTCTCTATCTGCCTCTCCCTCTTTGTCTCCCCAATAAATCAGTAAGATATTTAAAAATAAAAAAATGTAAAGTTTCAGTATGTATCCTCACCAGGCTGGCCTTAAACTCCTTATCGTCCTGCCTCAGCTTTACAAGTGCTGGGATTACAGGTGTGTGCCACCACACCCAGCTTTTAAAGCTGTCCTATGAGGTCTTTTGTCACAGCAATAAAATGCTGACTAATGCAGAAACAACCAACCTGCCCTTTGTTGAACAGAACAGTAGCCACAGTCTTCTGAGCACTTAAATTGTAGCTCCTCTGAACTGTGACGTGCATAAATGCAACACGCACAGTGGGTTAGTTTGAAGAATTTATACACTGAAATTGTGAAGTGCCTTGTTAATAAATTTTTTATGTAGATTATATGTTGGATATATAGCATTTTGAATATATTGACTGAATAATTTAAAAGTAATTTCTATTGTGTTTTACTTTTTAAGTGTAGCTGCTAAAAAAGTCTTTAATCTTATATATGATTCATATATATTCTACATTGTTGGGCTTAGCATGGAGGAAGGAATGTTCCTTCTACTTACAAGAAATGAAACTTCAGGTCTGAGGTGCAGAGCATCCCACCTAGCACTGTTCCTCTCAATCCCACCCTCATCCTCATCCCCCACTTAAGTCCAGCCTAAGTATTCTTGATAGTGAGGTGATCCTTCTGAAACGGAAATCTTTCCTGGTCATTGTTGCACTGCTTACAATCATTTGAAGAGTCTTCTTGGCTAAGGTCATATTTCTTAGCATGGCAGCATACTAGCTCATTCACAACCTGTCTTCTATTCTCCCTCAATTTCACTTCCTATACCCTTCTTCTGTACTTTCTTTTTTATTTATTCACTTTTTTTGTTTGTTTGTTTTTCAAGGTAGGATCTCACTGTAGCCCAGGCTAACCAGGAATTCGCTATGGAGTCTCAGGGTGGCCTCGAACTCAAGGTGATCCTCTTACCTCTACCTCTTGAGTGCTGGGATTAAAGGCATGTGCCACTACGCCGAGCTTTATTCACTTATTTAGTTTAACTATTTTATTTATTTATTTGGTTGATTGAGAGAGAGAGAGAGAGAGAGAGAGAGAGAGAGAGAATGAGTGCACCAGGGCCTCTAGCCACTGCAAACAAGCTCCAGATGCATGTGCCACCTTCTGCATCTGGCATATTTGGGTACTGGGGAGTCAAACCTGGGTCCTCAGACTTCATAGTCAAGCACTTTAACCACTTAATTCACCTCTCCAGTCCTATTTATTTTTCAGATTATCCACTTTCTTATTTGTGTTTGTGTGCCTGAGATCTCAGTGCTTTTTAATTTGCTCTTGGCTTGTTTGGGGGAAATTTTCATTATGTGTGCACACACAACCTGCCCTCCCCATTGTTCTTTACCTGGTTGATTGTCTTCCAAGATCTAGCTTATCTGTCTCAAATTTGTAGAGGCCAAAAAATTAGAAAGAGGCCATGGGAGCAGATTTGAGGTGCGGGTTCTAGAACATATGGGACATGGAAAGTACAGAGGGTAATAGTCACAGGGAAAGGTTTAAACAGGGATGGAGAAAGGGGTGAGAGAAAGGGGTGGTGGGAGAAAGGGGTGGAGGGGATCAAATATTAGATTATGTGAATAAGCCACATGGAAACCTACATCTTGGTAAGCCAATTAGAATATAAAATTAAAAATACTGTTTGATTAGAATATAAAATTAAAAATACTGTTTGATTGAAGGTCTCTTATGTGGGTGGATGAAACTTCCCCTAGAACCTGTGGATTATTAATCATAAATTCAATGCCAGGTATGAGTCAGCTCCCAGTAAATTGTTGGCCAGGGATGCTATAGAAGCCCCCAAAACAATATAGGCATCCTCTCAAGTGCTACAACTGTTTTGATCTGGGATGTTCTCCAAAGAGTCATGTGTCCTCAGTAGATGATGATGGAGCCTGGAAGTTAGGTTCACTGATGATGTGTCTTGGATGGAGATATTGAGGCCCCAAACCTTTCCTGCCTCTCGCTTCCTGGCAATCATCATGTTCTCCTCTATGCTCTGGTCCACAGCAACAGTGCCACGTGACCATGGACTGAAACCTCTAAAGCTGTGAGCCAACATCAACTTCCCTCTCCCTCTTCTTCCTCTTTTTCCTTTGTTTATTTTGAACAGAGTTTCCCTATGTCTGCCCTGACAGGTTGGCTTTAAACTCACTGTGTAGCTCAGGTTGTTGTCAAACTCAAAGCAATCCTTCTGCCTGAGCCCCTCAGTGCTGGGCTAGCAGGTGTGAGCCACCATGCCCAGCAACCTTCCTCCTTTTAAGTAAGTTTGTTATCTCAGGTACTTTGTTATAGTAGTATAAAGCTAGTACAAATGCCTTCCCTAAACTAGAAGTAATCCTCTTTCTGTCCCTCCATATCCTGTATTTGCTCTTTAAAATTATTTTTGTGGGGCTGGAGAGATGGCTTAGCGGTTAAGCGCTTGCCTGTGAAGCCTAAGGACCCCGGTTCGAGGCTCGGTTCCCCAGGTCCCACGTTAGCCAGATGCACAAGGGGGCGCACGCGTCTGGAGTTCGTTTGCAGAGGCTGGAAGCCCTGGCGCGCCCATTCTCTCTCTCTCCCTCTACCTGTCTTTCTCTCTCTGTCTGTCGCTCTCAAATAAATAAATAAATAAAAATTAAAAAAAAAAATTATTTCTGTGTGAATATGTGTGTGTGTATGTATAAGTGGGTAGGACATGTACGTGTGTGTGTGTGTGTGTGTGTGTGTGTGTGTGTGTACGTGCATGAGTGTGTGGGACTGTGGTGGGAACAAGTTTTGGGGCCATCCTCACCCACCTCAGTTGAGACAGGTTTTCTCTTTACCTCACTCAGCCATTGTTCTTTTCACTGGGCTTGCTGAGAGCTTGTGGGAAATTCTCCTATCTCGGCCTCCCATCTCACCTCCAGAGTGGTGGGATTATAGGAGTCTGCCATGGTTTCTAACTTAAAAAGTTAGAGAGAGGGAGAAAGAAGCAGATAGAAAGAATGGTTGCACAAGGGCCTCCAGCCACTGCAAACGGACTCCAGACACATGTGCCACCTTGTGTATCTGGCTTACATGAGTCCTGGGGAATCGAAACTGGGTCTTTTGGTTTGTAGGCAAATACCTCAACTGCTAAGCCCTTTCTCCAGCCCTGAAGATCATATCTTTAGTATCAGGGAAATTGAGCTTGGATGTGTTTCATAATAGCTCATTGTGTACAAACTCACTCATGTAAAACTTTGAATCCTACCCTGACTAGGTACTGTTATAGGTAAGAAGAGAGATCGGAGTTAGCAAAGCTGATGTCAAGGAGCTTACATCAGAATGGAGAAGATTTCCAACAGACAAAAGGATGGTACAAAATAAATAAGATATTTTCAGTTTGGGGCTAGATATCATAAAAAAGAAAATCAAGTACTATGAAAGAGAAAAACTAGGTGACAATGGGATGCTTTATTTTATTTTGTTTCTGAGACAGGATTTCATATAGTCTAGGCTGGCTTCAAACTTACTTGTTAACCAAGGATGACCTTTAACTTCTGGTCCTCTTGTCCCTACCTCCCAAGTACTAGAATTGGGGCTGGAGTGATATGTCAGTAGTTAAGGCACGTGCCTCCAAGTGCTAGAATTACAGGTGTGCATCACCACACCTGGCTTATGTGGTCCTCAGCTTTGCTCATGCCAGGCAAACATTCTACCAACTGAGCTACGTCTCCAGCCAGGCTTCTTTATTTTATTTTATTTTTTAGTTTTCTTTTAAAATTAGCATGCATGCTAACATATATCAGTGAGCATGTAATAATTGTGCACACTTTTAGTGTACAGTGTTGCAACTTTAATACATGAGTATAATGTGTAATGATCTGTATATGGTAACTATCATTTCCATCTCTTCATCATTCCTTTGGAGTTTTGAGCTCTTCTAGTTCTTCAACTATTAACAAGTTATTTGAAATTATAGTTGCTCCATTGTGATGCAGAAAACTAGAACTTTCTGTCTCTAATTGCATTTTGGTACCATGAATGCTATCTTCCTCTATCTCCCTCTCCTGCCCTTCACAGCCTTTAGTAACTGATGTTATGCTCTTTTCTAGTTGAGACCAACAATTTTAGTTTCTATGTATGAGAGAATATGTGATATTTGTCTTCCTGTGTCTGGTTTATTTTACTTAACATAACGTCCTCCAGTTCTGTCCACTTAGCTACAAATGACAAGGTTTCATTTTTTTGTGTGGCTGAATATTTTTTATGTATACACTAGCATGCAATAATTTATTATCAAGCAGTAGTTTTTTATTTCACTCTATTTTTATTTTCAATTTTTTTAATTAACAACTTCCATGATTATATCAAATATACCATGGTAATGCCCTTCCTCTTTATACACTCAACTGTTGCTAAACACCTCTGTTTATTTCATATCTTGGCTATTGTGAATAGTGCTGCCATAAACATGGGTGTACAAGTATATATTTGATATGTTAATCTCATTTTGTTTATATATATTCCCAGAAGTAGAATAGTTGGATCACATGGTAGAACTATTTGTAGTTTTTTTCTTTTCCTTTTATTTTTCTAAAATGTTTTATTTATTTTCAAGCAGGTGGGGGAGGGAGAGAGAGGGATTAAGTATGGTTATGCAGGGCCTCCAGCTACTGCAAATGAACTCCAGATGCATGTATCACTTTGTGCATCTGGCTCATATGGGTACTAGAGAATTGAAGACAGGTAATTAGGCTTTGCAGGGAAGCACCTTAACCACTGCACTGGGAAATCTCTCCAGTCCTATCTGTAGATATATGACATATATATATATATATATGTATATATGTATGTATGAGGGAGAGAGAGAGAGAGAGAGAGAGAGAGAGAGAGAGCGCGTGCGTGCGCGCACAAACTCTAGGGACTCTTGCTGCTGCAAATGAACTCCAGATGTATGCTGTACTTTGTATCTGGACTTGTGTGGGTATTGGGGAATCTAACCCAGACTGTCAGGCCTTGTAAGCAAGTGCTTTTAACCATTGAGCCATCTCTTCAGCCCTACTTGTGTTTCGAGGCACCCTTCCATCATATTCTCTACAGTGGCAGTCGTAGTTTACATTTTAGAATGAAATCAAAACAAATACCATGGTGGTAAGACTCAGCTGCAACAAAGAAGACATGTTTTACACAATGTTCACATACAGGAGCACCCCCTTCAAAGACCATAATTGTGAATATAATTTATAACAGGTGATTTTAATTTCTGTCTTTTGGAAAATGTAAAGCAGTCTAAGAGAGGCTTTTTTTTTGTTTGATTTTTTTCTCCCAATTTATACTGGTTTTGCTAAATGTAATAGACCAGCCATGACATGGAATAAATGCTGTTTAAAAAATGAACTACTATACAGGCATGGTGTTTCAGTTGGTGGAGAAAAGAGGACCAAAAGTTCAAGGTCATCTTTACCTACACAGCAAGTTCAAGGCCAGCCTGGGATACATGAGACCTTATCTCAAAAGCCCAAAATAAGAAACAGACAAAAATGGACTGTTGTTAAAGTTAGTATAACTATGAGGCATGCCCATACTCTCTGCTTGCAAATAAATTAAAAAAAAAATACATGTGAGAACCAGTTCTATCCACAGAGAAGAAAAATTAGAACAATGCTAAGGGCATTTCTAAGTGTTACAGCCATTCAGTAATGGAAGGGCTTGTTGCAAGCATTAGTTACTCACACACCCTGTTTCAGGTATGCATGTGGTTGCTGGTAAACTTACCTGGCTTAGGGCTTCCTAAGTGATAGTCATTTATATCTTTGCGATTTTTTTGTGGTGGGGTAACTATTTTTAAAAACGGATTTTGGAATTAAAGCTACTGATTTTAAGTTTTATATGTATATGTATATGCTTTGTTTCCTACTACTGATATCAAAACACAGAGCCAGCACCCCGGGGTTTCCCTCCTCTCCTCAGTCTATAATCTACCCCTAGGTAACCTCTGTTTTTACTTCAACCACTGTATTTTGAACTGCCTAGAAAGCCTCTCCGTTTTTCACTTAACATATACATTCTTTTTTGGGGGGTGGGGGCTTTTCAAGGTAGGGTCTCGCTCCTAAGAGACTATGTACACTCACAGGCTGGCCTTAGACTCACAGCGATCCTCCTACCTGTGCCACCCTGAGTGCTGGAATTAAAGGTGTGCGCCACCCCGCCCGGTAATTTTCTTTATTTTCACTACTTTCTATTGATCTAAGAAATGACGTTCTTGAGAGAATGGTTTGACACGATAGGCGTGTTTCCCCCTAATACATACTAACATCGGCAACTAGAAGTTTCTTCTTACACAGAAATATAATCTCCTGGGCTTCCACTGGCACACTTCCACATTTTGCTTCTCCCAAGCCACTAGATGATTTCTGAGATCCTTTGCAACTCTTACGTTATGACTTTGTGATCCAGTAGCCAAAAGTTCACAGAATGCACTGTGACCATCCGGATCCCGCCATGGCACCGTCCCTCCGTCCCCCGTTCCTCCCCCAGCACTTGTCTTGTCTTTTCAGTGCACGGTAAAGGCTACGACTTAGGTAAGCAGCAGGCACCCAGAGGAAGAAGGGCGGTTTCCGGAGACCGGGCGGAGAGCAGAAGGTGGGTGGGCATTTCCACCCGCAGCAGCTGCCAGCCACCCGACTTTGATCACTGCGCCGCGAGGCCGCCGCGGCGGTCAACCTCACTGTTCCTTAGCAACCTGAGCGGGACCGCCCTGAAGCCTTCCCATTGGTTCTCACCGAGCTTGACGGGCAGCCGTGCCGTGCAATCCCAGCTCGCAGAGCTGGACTCCGCGCGTCCTCACGGGAGGGTTGGTAGGCGGGCACGGCCCGTCCCCGGCAGCCGCCACGCCCATTCCCGGGCGGCTCGTGGCGCATGCGCGGGTGGGCTGGGGCGCTGTGCTCGGGGCCGCGGCGGAGCGGGAGCAGCGGCGGGGGGAAAGAGAGTGCCAGGGCTCGGTGGACACGGCTGCGCTCGCTGCTCGCCTCGGCTCTCCGCCGCCTCGGCCGGAGGAAGCGGCCGTGAACAGTCTTTCCGCGCGAGCTGCTCCGGCTCGGCCCGTGGGGGAGCCCCCGGGAGCCGCACGGTAAGAGCGCGACTTAGTTTGAGGGAGTTTGCGGGGAGTTTGGCCAATCTGAAGAGGGGATCTGGCGGGGAGCGCGGCCCTCCCCCTGCGGCCGCCGCCGGGGCCGGGGCCGGGGGCCGGGGGCCGGGGGCGGAGCCGGCGTGTGGAGGGGCGCGCGGGCGGCCGACCCCTCCTCTCGTATTGTCTGCTCCGGGGCGGCGGCGGCGCGCCTCTCCTTGCCGGGGATGGGGTGCGGTGCGGCGCGGTAAGGGGGGGGGTGCCCAGTTCGGGGGCCCGCCAGAGCCCGGGACACCCGGCCCGGCCGCCGTTCCCTCTTCCGGTGCGCTCCGCGAGGCCCCGGGACCGGCGAAGCGGTGCGGACACTCGCTCGGCCGGAGTCCGCCGTCGCTGCCCGGGGGTTGGGGGGAGCAACTGCTTGGCGACCCGAGGGAGCTGCTCCCCCAGGTCCACTGGGATGGTAAACACGACGTGCCGCGCCCGCCGCCGGGGGCTTTTCCGCGCCTTCCGTCCGGGGCCGTCGGGGACGTGCAGCACCCCGGGGGAAGCCGAGCGGGCGGTCCGCGCGCGCCCCGGCCGCCGTGGCGACGGCCCCGCAGCCTCCGAGCTCCGGTGCGGCCGCACCGACTTTCGCATCCAGGCGGAAGAGGTGTTTTTGGTCAGGACGACCCACTTGACAATTTTTAGTGTCTGCGAAGCCAGCCACTATGTGGGACTTAAGGTTTTTAAGGAAAAAAAAAAATGATGAGAGAAAAATCTTCAGTTTTCTTTTTATTAAGGACGGATAAATGTGTTTTAAAAAGAAATCTTACAGCTCAGTGATTCCGTCACATTAAGTTTCTGGAGCCTACTGTGAACTCAGGAATTCACAATGAAAGTTGGGTTGAACTGTATTTTGCTGTTCAGTCTTTGCTTTTCCACTCCGTAGTGAAGTTATTTTGTGAGCTTAGTGCCTTGGGCAAATATACAAAGCAGTTTTGCTTAATATTCCCCTCCCCCCCCCAAAAGAAGCTATTTACTCAGTTTTTCTAAAAACTTCTGAATTGTCCACCTCAGGACAGATGCTGCAGTTTTTGAAAGATAATTGTAAAGGCGTTACGATCAGTTGAGACAAATCCATTGCCACCTTCATGGTCCCTGGGGATTTTGCAGGCTGCATTTAAGTGCATAGCTTGTCATATGGCTGCATTTAAGTGCATAGCCTGTCATATTTTGGGTGTTTCGTTCCACTGCATTTTGTTGATGGACCGAGCCTGTGATAGAATTCTGTTTAAATAGAGCTAGCTCAGATATCTGTCATTCCGATCAGTGTCACTTAATATTAGTTTCATTTGTATCCTTTTGTCATCTGTTCGATTAAAATTTATTTTTGAGAAATGTTGATATTTCAGTTTTATTTTTCATGTTTATATGTGAATAATGTGGAGAAGAAGTAAGTGTTCTTTAGTTTTTCTGGTTTCGTTGGCTTTTCTTTACCGGAAAACCAACTTTCTTCACCTGATGAAGTCAAAGGAAAATATTCTTCAAGACATAATGATCAAGGAGTTCTCTAATCTTTGTCCTTAGTTTTCCTTTCCTGGTTGGAAGATTTTGTGTGATTGTGATGGGGGAGGGAGGTTGACCTAGGTTGGAAGGAGTTGTGGGGGAGGGACATAATGTAAACAAAGACTGCCTGCAAAATAGTGTGCCAAGTACACCAGTTCCTTTCCTTCTCTGGACTGTGATACCATGTTATACACACCGTTTAAAAAATTTTTTTTTAGAGCCTATTTGCTCAATCGAATGGTAACTGCATACAGCATCAATTGACACCTCACTTCTTTCAACTCTTTAAGGAGTGTAATGGGCCTGATTTTGCTTTGTCGGCCAGGACAGGGTGGACATTCAGGAGGGGATTTTTTACTAGCTAGTTAGAGTGTACATAGGAGAGAGCCATTAACTGTCCCAATGTGTACAAAGTGACACTTCACTTGTACATCTGTGGTGAAACTTGTGTACTTTCGGAGAATTTTTAAGCACCCTCCGTGTCTCTCCCCCCTTTTTGGAGTCAGGGTTTGGCTGTGTAAGTCCATCTTTGAATTCCAAGACCTACCTCAGCCTCCCTAGTGCTGATTATGTGTGTCACTATGTCCAATTATTTAGCCCCCTACTAACTGTCTGATTTGCGCTTGAAAAGAGGCAAGGTTTAGATGGTGCTGTGTGAATTTCTGAGAGATTGCCTCCATCATCTTGGTGATACTATTGAAACTGCTGGATCCATTCACAGTTCTGAAAAGGTAGCACACTTGAGCAGGAAATACACTCTCTGGAGCTAGGTAGATTTGAGTTCAGAGCCTTATATTTCCTTTGATTGGTTTGTAGCCTTGACTGCCTCACTTGAGTTTGTTACAAGGGGTGGTAACATACGTGATAGACATGCTCTTAGAAATGAATGACACTGAGAGACTAGTACAGTGTTCAACATTAAGTAGGTGACTACTTTCTGATACCTGTAATACTTTTTAAATTTATTTTTATCTACTTATTTATTTATTAGAGACAGCGGGGTAGGGGGTGAGAGCAAGAATGGGCGCACCAGAGCCGTTAGCCACTGCAAATGAACTCCAGATGCATGTGCCACCATGTGCATCTGGTTTAGGTGGGACCTGGAGAATAGAACCTGGTTCTTTAGGCTTCGCAGGCAGATGCCTTAACTGCTAAGCCAACTCTCAAGCCCTGTAATAATATTTTGATGCATTTTTACATGACACAAAAAAGTATTTTTTAAGGGCCTGGGGAGATAGCTCAGCAGTTAAAGGTGCTTGTTCGCAAAGGCTTCAGACCTGGATTTGATTACCCAGTACCCACATAAAGCCGGATGTACAAAGTAGCACATGGGCCTGGAGTTTGTAAGTGGCAAGAGGCCCTGGCATGTCATTCTGTCTTGTTCACCTCTCTCCCCCTCTCCTGTGCATGTGCATTATTTTAAAGCTTTTTGTAAATGATGCTTCTGAGTATAGTGGCTTAACTTTTTTTTTCCCCTAAAGAAGGAATCCTAGGACTTGAGTTTTACTCATTTGCAGTTTTTGTTTTAAAGATGCATTTGAACAGGATGATAAAAGCAATGTTGGGTCTGCTAGTCTTCTTTTGGGACCTGAATGGCTTATAGGATAGAATTCTGTGCAGCTGTACTGTGGGAAATGGAAAAAGGTGGATTGTTTTCAGTACCTGTGATAGAATATGTGAATTATAGTCTATTTAGACTTTCCTTCTTATTTTATCTTAGTGTTGAAAGTAGCATTGGCAGCATTTCTCAAATGTGCTTAATATTGAACTGGATTGAGTGTTTATACAACGTTAGAAGAATGTAAAGTCTTCCCTTTTAAACTGCCACTGTGACTGAAGGAAGCAGTGATACATAAGTTATCCATACCAACTTAGTTTAGCATGCTTTAAGTACCAAACAGAGTAATAGATGTGTTTTAGAGCTGTTTAGCTGAAAAGGACTTTTGATCAGACTAACAGACTATGGGTAAAACATCCCTGCCATGCTGTGTGAACAAATGACTTGTGTGCTCCCTTCTTTAAAGTTACCTTTTGAGTACAAACAGGTTTGATTCATAGCTGTTACTCATGGGGACAAGCATCCATGTGGACGTGGTTGTAGTCATGTCATGTGTGTGTCTTGTCATACCACTGTAAGTGGGTATGACAGAGAAGAAAGCTGATAATGAAAAGAAGTTTATGTAACATACGTGTCCTCAGATTTAAATTCTTTATGAGTCTACTTTGGGTTGACTGGGACATGGTGGCTTCAAGACAGTGACTTTTCTTGCTGTGAGGTTGGACCAGCATACACAGTAATGAAAATGATGTGATTGTCTGAAAAAAATATAATTTTTTTCTGAGGTAGGGTTTCACTCTAGCCCAGGCTGACCTGGAATTCACTATGGAGTCCTAGGGTGGCCTTGAACTCATGGTGATCCTCCTACCTCTGCCTTCCAAGTGCTGGGATTAAAGGCGTGCGCCACCATGCCTGTCTATGTCTGAATAATTTTACAGCAGTAGGTTACTTTTTCTCTTTACCTCTTCATATCTACATTTAATATTTGAGGAAGTTTGTATGATGTGAGTGGTAGATGGGAGAAAAGGACAAAGTGTGTAGGATTCACCATTCATGCATTTTGCAGTCTTTTCTGTCAGAAATTAATGCTTTTGAATTTTTACTTTTAGATCGTAAGCCCACACTTACACATTGTGCTAGTCTTTATTACCCAAAACAAATTATTCCAGAATGGTTAGGAATTAATTGCTATAGTACACTGTAGTTTTTTTTTTTAATTTTATTTTTGAGAGAGAAAGAATGAATGAATATGAGTGCATTATGGCCTTCAGCCACAGCAGATTAAATAGAGACACATGTGCCACCTTGTGCATCTGGCTTATGTGGATCCTGGGGAATTGAACTTGGGTCCTTTGACTTCACAGACAAATGCTATAACTGCTAAGCATCTTTCCAGCCTCACTTTAGCTTTTTAACTAAAAATATCAACAGAGAAGAGGTCCAGAAGAGTTAGAATATTTCACAGGATTCCTCCAACTCATAGATCACTCCTGAAACACATGATCTAGAGCTACATGCTGTGACATTGCCACTTATCACCTGTTGATCTCCAGAAGCCACCTTACCTGTCTCAGACTTGGAATTCTTGCTTAAAACACAAAATTAATATTCTTACTACGTGCTACTGTTGTGAGATGTGTAGACCAGGAAGCACTGCACAGATGTTATGTGGTGATACAGTTTCATTGCCTGAGTACTGATTTAGGAAACTCAAATCATAGTCCCAAAGGGGAAAACATCTTTCTAACTTTATTAGAATTCCTTGTATTTCAATATTTTAAAATTTTTTACTTATAAGGAGAGGGGTGGGGAGAACGTGCACATGTACCAAGGCCTCTTGCCACTGCAAATGAATTCCAGATGCATGTGTGACTTTGTTCCTCTGGTTTTATGTGAGCACTGGGGAATCAAACCCAGGCTGTCAGGCTTTGCAAGCATGTACCTTTAAAGGGTGAGCCATATTTCCAGACCCTGGAATTCCATTTAGATGGTAATTTAAAATATTGTAGATCTTGTACTATCCTTCTTGCTTGGGGAAGCTGACATATTTTTAACATTAATTTTTTTTTAACTTTTGTGTCTTCTCACATTTCTTACAACATATTTGCCATGGAATTTTTTTAAATTTTTTTTAAAACTTATTTATTAGAGAGAGAGAGAGCGCACATGATTGTGCCAGGGCCTCCAGCTATGGTAAACACACTCTAGATACATGTGCTACCTTGTTCATCTGGCTTAATATGGGTACTAGGGAAATGAACTTGGGTCCTTAGGCTTCACAGGCAAACACCTTAACCACTAAGTGGCATGTTTTTAAAACTGCTTACTATTAGATCCAGGTTGTGGACTCAACTTCTTGAAGTCAGGTGAGACCACAGTAAAAAGTGAGCAGAATGGGAGAACATTTCAGAAGACTAAGGAGAGGCCAGTGTGGTTGCTTGATGTTTACTATCATGATCACACTTGAAATCTTACAGTAGTTTACTCAGTTTTCTCAGCATAGTATGTTTCAAGTGCTAGTTATTTATATTTTATTGTGCATTTGTTATTTTAATTCTTATACCTGTGAGGATTCAATTATTAACCCATTTTAGGATGAGAAGAAGCCCCTAAATTGAACATGGTTTTGGCCATGTAGCTTAGTAGGTCACTTAAATGAGTTTTGACAAAGTATTTTTAACAACATAGTCAAAGCACCTCATCATTTTCTAGATGTGTTTACCCCTTTCTTGGAAGTGCCCTCAACTCTCATCACTGTTCTACCCACCATGGCAACCCCTTGGGGTACTCTGCCTTCTAGCTCTGTACTTTAGTTTTGTCTTGGCACAGATGGCCTGTTGCAGTTTTTGTAAGTAAGGTTTTGGTGGGACATAGTCACATCCATTTGTTTACATACTGTCTGTGGTTCTTTTTCCTCCCCTATAGTTGCTGTCTAAAGTAAATACAGAGACCCTGGGGCCCTGGAAGTTGAGTGTTTACTATCTAGCCTTCTATAGAAGTAGGTTGCTTATCCTTGTTCTAAGTAACATAATACAGTTATTCACAATATTATTATTCAATGTGTATTCAATTTTCTCTGCTATATAAAAATTGAAGAAGATGCCGGGCGTGGTGGCGCACGCCTTTAATCCCAGCACTCGGGAGGGAGGCAGAGGTAGGAGGATTGCCATGAGTTCAAGGCCACCCTGAGACTACAGAGTTAATTCCAGGTCAGCCTGGACCAGAGTGAGACACTACCTCAAAAAACCAAAAAACAAACAAACAAAAAAAAAATTGAAGAAGGGTAAATAAAAATCTAAGTACACTGTTAGGCTTCTTTAATCTCTATTTTTTCATTCTTTTAAAAATGTATCATTTACACTAATAAGAATTCTCTCATTTTAGTGGAATGTTCTCTGAGTTTTGGTGAATGTGTATCTTCGTACAACCACTGCTTGACCTAGAATAGTTCCTTCATTTCCCCTCCACCAATTCTTCTGAGCCCCCAGCGCCCCCTTTTGTTTCTTCAAGGTAGGGTCTTGCAAACCAAGGCTGACCTGGAATTCACTCTGTAGTCTCAGGATGGTCTTGAACACAAGGATGATCCTCCTACCTCTGCCTCCCAGATGCGGGGTTTAAAGGTGCCACCACACCCGGCTTCTGAACCCTTTTTCTGAACCCTTTTACAAGTCAATTCATTCTTCACAGCTAGACCCAGGAAACACTGATCTGTTTTATCTCCATATTTTTTTCTTTTTCTTTTTGTTTATTTTTATTTATTTATTTGAGAGCAACAGAGAGAAGGAGGGAGGGAGGGAGAGAGAGAGAAAGAGAGAGAGAATGAATGGGCGCTCCAGCCACTGCAAACGAACACCAGACGCGTGGGCCCCCTTGTGCATCTGGCCAACATGGGTCCTGGGGAATCGAGCCTTGAACCAGGTCTAACCATCTAAGCCATCTCTCCAGCCTTTTTTTCTTTTTCTTTCTTTCTTTCTTTCTTTCTTTCTTTCTTTCTTTCTTTCTTTCTTTCTTTCTTTCTTCCTTTTTGCCTTTTCAAGAATGTCATATGAATGGAAATAGCATGTAACTTTAAAAATATTGTCTAATGACTGATGTTCTATTTTTTCTTAAATATTTACTTATTTATGAGAGAGAGAGAATGAGGTAGGTAGGTAGGTAGAGAGAATGGGTGTGCCAGTTGCTCCAGTAAACAAACACCAGACTTGAGTGCCGCTTTGTGCATATGGCTTTTATGTGGGTATTGGGGAATCCAATCCAGGTCCTTTGTTTTTGCAGGCAAGTGCCTTAACCACTAAGCCATCTTTCCAGCCCTCATGATACTGTATTTTCATATGATAATTTGCCATTCTTTGATGTGTCTGTTCAGAGTTGTCAACTTAAAAAGGTGGGAGTTGATTGTATATATTACAGGTATGTGATTTTGACTTGAAAATGTTCTTTCTTGGTCTGTTTCTTATCTTCTTATTCCTTCTTTTTGATCTTGTTTTTGAGACACGATCTCATATATTCTACACTGGTCTGGAAGCTTATATAGCCAAAGACGACTTTGAACTTTGGATTCACTTTCCCAGTGCTAGGACTACAGACATGTGCCACCACACCAGATTTAGGGTACTGTGGATCGATCCTAAGGCTTCATGTGTGCTAGGCAAACACTCTTCAAACTTGCCTATATCCTCAGCCCTCTGCCCTTTTAAAAAAATCAAACTGTACTAAGGATTAGACCCTTGGCCACTATTCATGCTAGGTAAGCACTACCTAGCTGTATGTCATCAGATTAGTGGTGGTGGTTTACAGTACTGGGGATCCTACCCGCAGCCTTGGGCAAGGTAGGCAAGTGCCTTGCCATTGAGCCAGTTACACACCTCTAGCCAGCTGTTAGTTTTGATTGACATTGGGTTGATTGTATAAATCCAAAGTAGAATTGCCACCTTATTAATATTGAGTCATGAGCTTGGTACATCTGTTTATTTAGATCTTCCTTGATTTTATTATTGGTAGTATAGTTTTCATCAGTTGGGTTGTGCATATTTTGTAAGAGTTGTACAGTACATACTTTCACTATCTGCAGTTTTATTTACTGCTATAAGGAGTATGGTCCATAAAGGTATTTTGAGAGATAAAGATGGAGCCCATGTTCACATACATTTTATGACAGGAATTTTTATTGTTAGATGCTTATTGTATTAGTTTATAAGTGACATATTATGTATTTATAATAAAATCATGATAAACTGCCATTGGTGTGTGTGTGTATAGGAAAAGTAGTATGTGTGTATGGCTTAGCTTGGTACTCCTTAGTTTTAGGCATTTGCTGGAAGAATTCAATGAGTAAGGAAGGGACTACTATATGAAAATTACTAGAACAACGAACATGCTGAAAATCTGTGCTTGCTTTTATATATATATATATATATATATATATATATGTATATTTTGAAGTAGGGTCTTGGACTAGCCGAGGCTGAGCCGGAATTCACTATGTAGTCTCATAGTGGACTTGAATTCATGGCAGTCTTCCTACCTCTGCCTCTGGAGTGTTGGGCTTACCATGCCTGGCATTAGGTAGCTGTCAAATTTTTTTTTTTGATTATTTGCAAGAAGAGAGAGAGAAAGAATATGGGTGCTCCAGGGCTTCTTGCCATTTTGAAAACTTACTTCAGGTGTGCATGCAGCACTTGGTGCATCCTGCTTTTTTTGGGTACTGGAGAATTGGACCTGGGTGAACAGGCTTTGCATACAAGTGCTTATAACTGCTAAGTCATCTCCCCAGTCTGTATGAGCTCTCTTGGATATTTTCAATCTCTCTTTTTAAAAAAATATTTTATTTATTTGAGAGAGAGGCATGGGAGGCAGGCAGATAGAGCATGGGCACATCAGTGCCTGTAGCCACTGCAAATGAACCCCAAATGCATGCTGCACCATGTTCTTCTGGCTTACGTGTATTCTAGGGAATCAAACCTGGGTCCTTAGGCTTTGCAAGCAAGTGCCTTAAGTGCGAAGCCATTTCTCCAGCCCCCATAATGGTTTTTTAATGTGAAAATATATGTTAACTTAATATGATAGAAATGTGTTATTTGTGTATACTTAAAATATACATGTACACAGCATAGTCTGAAAGGACACTGTTGGAAAATGTTGAGTTATGGACAGGAGAGATGGCTCAGTGGTTCAGGTGGTTGCCTGCAAAGCCTAACCACCTAGATTCAATTCCCCAGTACCCATGTAAAGCCCATTGCACAGTGGCACATGCATCTAGGTTTGTTTGCAGCAGCTGGAGGCCCTGGCATGCCCATTTTCTGTCTCCCTTTCCTCTGTCTCTGCTTGCAAATAAATACATAAAAATATTTTAAAAAGGTGATTCCTAAGAGTTAAGCTAATGGATGTTGGCTATAGGAATTTATTATTATTATTATAATTTTTAAATATTTTGATACAGCAGCTCATGTAGCCTAGGCTAGCTTTCAACTCAACTTACTATGTAGTCAAGGATGACCTGAACTTTTTTTTTTTAATTTTACTTTATTTGACAAAGAAAGAGGGAGGGAGAGAGAATGGACATACTAGGGCCTTTAGCCACTGCACATGAACTCCAAACGTGTGCGTTCCCTTGTGCATCTGGCTAACAAGGGTCCTAGGGAATTGAACCTGGGTCCTTTGGCTTTGCAGGCACCTTAACCGCTATTCCTCCAGCCCAAGATGGCCTGAACTTTTGATTCTCCTGCTTGCACCTTTCAGTGTTAGGATTGCAGGTGGGCATAACTGCCATGATTTATGCAGTGCTGGGTATTGAACCCAGGGTCTTGTGCATGCTAGGCAAGTGCTCAACCAAATTGAGCTATACCCAGCCCTTAAATTTTATGGCAGCATCTCATGTATCTTAGGCATGCCTTGAACTTCTAATCGTCCTGCTTCTACCACCTGAGTGTTAGGATTGTAGGTGTTAGGATTGCCAGTATGTCCAGTTTATGCAGTGTTGGAGATTGAACCCAAGGCTTTCTACATACTAGACAAATACTCTGTCATCTGAGCTATATGCCTAGCCCCTTGGTGGTGCTTTTGAGAAACACTCTAGCCTAGCTTGTCCCTGGACCTCCCTGTGTAGCCCATGCTGGCCTTATGAGGATCCCCCTGCTTCAGCCTCCTGAATGCTGGAATTATAGATGAAAGTCCTGTACTCAAGCTTTTGAAAATTTTGAGCCCTTAATCATAGGTGACAATCAGATAAGAGAATATGAGTGGTTTTTATATGAGGGCAGAACAGCCACTCGGGAAATGGTTAGTACATATTCATCCCATCAGGCTATTTTAACACCCTTTTGTTCCAAGAAGACTTTTATGCTACATTGTAGTAGACCAATAATCGAAGAGACTGATTTTGTTTTCTGGTTTTATATTCTGAATTATATCTTTATTCACCTAGGTTTTTCAGAATATTTTCCCCCCAGTTTATGTGGTGAATATGTTTGGATCTTTTTCCCCCAAATTTGACATTTTCTGTAACTTGGGGATCATTTTTTAAAAACCTGGAATGATTTGGGTGCTATCACTAAAAGTGCTTCTTGGTCTAGCCAGTTGTGTTCTGTCCCCCCCCTCCCTGAAAAGGGTGCTTTTATGGGGTGAGACAAAAGAGGTCCATTGTGGCATTGCATATGGGGTAACTTCTGTTACCTTTGGTACCCAAAGGATTTTTCTTTTGGGCTCCCTGTACAGAGTAGCTGAGCTTAGAATACACAGGAATTCAGCAGGAGAACTTGTATTTTAGTTATTTAGAGAATCATTGTGGCAACAAAATTTGGGAAATAGTGTTTAAGTACATATTTGGTCACCTGAAGCCTTGGGGCCTGGTGAGGATACTTTCATGTTTTGGGGCGTGTGTGTGTGTGTGTGTGTGTGTGTGTGTGTGTGTGTGTAGGTATGTATAATGTCAGTACTTAGGAATGACCAACACTTTTACCTGGACCTTCCTTCTAAAGTGCTACTGGATATTAGCTTAGAGCTTCTATGATAGTGTGTTTCCAGTCTGGAGAGATCTTTTGAGACTATTTTCCAAAGGATATTGTGTAGAAAATAAAGTCATTATAAAGGGAAGAAGAAGCTTTTCTGTGTGTTCTTTTGCTTAATTCTTTACAATAACCATATAAAGTAGATGATATTCTTTCCCTTTATTTGATGGCAAAGGGGGGAAAAACCATCTAAAGTTCAGAGGTTGGGTTTTCTTCTCTCAAGTCAATGAACTGTAACTTTTTATCTAGGACTTTGTGACTTTAAGCATATGCTGGTTTTATTGTATATACCATAAGCCACATTTTTCATTCTGATGTAAGTATATCTAAAGCAGACAGCTTAAAGTTTCACATTGTTCTTGTTGTAAATAAAAAAAACACTTTTATAATTTTTCTAGAAATCTTAAGAACATATTAGGATTTTATGTTTGTGCCCTGACAGTAGCAGGAACTTGCCAGAAGAATTGTGTTTTTTCCTCACATGCTTTGTGGATGGAAATTAATAATTAACATTTGCACACTTGTTCTCATTTTCAAAGTGTTTTACAAACATTTAATTAGTTCATGTTGGACTTTATACTGAAAGTTGAAAGACCAGTTTTCAGGGTTCATTTTAGCAGTCCTGAAGTGTTAAGGGGCGAAGTAGAAAAATGCAGGTGTAAGCAGCTTTTCTCACCTCTATGGTTTTTGTTATATCTTCTGTTTGATGTGAGGGAATGAAGTTATGGATTGGAAAAAGACACCGATAAAATGGTTGGGAACAGACATGGATGGTTCACTTTGAATGCACCTTTCTGTTCTGTAGACCCATGAAAATAAATTGTCTTAATTCATTTCTGAGAGCATTTTGGAGACTAGGATGTGATTGGAACAGACTGGAAAATGAATGGACCTATTAATACATACGAATTTCCAGGAAGAAAACACTTTTTTCCCTCTCTTAAGCAATGATTCTGTGACTGGATACTGTGCTAGTTTTCTCATTACCACTTGTTGCTTAGTCCCTGTCCTCCCCCACCCCAGGAAAGTGACTTTTGCTTGGCATGTTTGTGTACTTGGAAGAGACATTAGTTCTAGTTTTCTCTCTCAGGTGTGAAATAATTTACTAGTGACTTACTTTTTAAATGAAAGGACTTTAAAAAATTATTTTACTATATATAACATATTAATACACTGGATTCTATTTTCTCAATTAGCAAACAAGATGTAGGATAACATTTCTCCTTGTATTCCCCAGAGTCTCAATATAAGACATCTGTCTTTTACAGGATTTAGTTTCTTGGGACATCTGTGATACTTGTCCATGAGAAGACCAGTGTTGCTAAGTAAAGTACATTTACTAGGTTCTATAGGATCCTGGCTCAAGGCATTCACTGTTTTCTTCTAATTTTGTGTTAGCATGTGTGAATGTATTTCTTCATGAGAATACAACAGGATCTGGTTGAGGGATAGGTTTGTGGTTACATGGAGTGTCCACAGAAGGGTGGTTAGCATACAGCTAACCTGCCATCAGATGTCAAAGTGATCTGTTTTGGAGTTACAGTAATTTAGAAGAAAAAATATGTAGATTTATGACAGACACAAGCTAAAGCTTGGTTTTGGACTGGAAGTGAATGCTTCACATTAGTTCTGTCTGCTATCACTCATTTTGCTGCTGCTGGCAACTATGGTGTGTCAAGATTCTTACCACATAATATGAGAAAAGATGTTTTGAAGAGAAACTGCTTCTCTACTACCTGCTTGTAGGCACAGCAACACTTTTATTTTGCAAGCCCACCAGATTGCCTTTTTTTTTTTTTTCCCTTGGTGAGATAGGGTCTCACTCAACCCCAGGCTGACCTGGAATTCACTGTGTAATCTCAGGGTAGCCTCGAACTCATGGCAGTCCTCCTACCTCTGCTTCCCAGGTGCTGGGATTAAAGGCGTGTACCACTATGCTCAGCCAACTTGCCTTTTTATTGAATCCTAGAGGTGGCCAGAGCAGGCTATAAAGCTTAAGCTCTTGGTCAAGAAATGGAAGAAAGGATGTTTCCATACTACTGAGGAGTCTTCAGTATTTCAGTGTGTGTGCTTTGCTTGGAATAGATGATTTCCTTACTATTGTTGACAATCATGTTACTATACTTTAAAGATTTTTTTTTTCCCTCATACTGTGCAATAAATAGGACCATTTGATAAATATTGTGCCTGAGTGGTTTCCTAAGGTGCACCATTTCTGTTCATCATTGGTTATAACCCCAGCATTCAGAAGAACTGGTTAATCTTTAATCTGTCAGAGAAATCTTAGTATGTGGTGGCAGAAAGGAGCAAAATTCTGAGAGCTTGGCCACATAAATTTAATTACATTTTTATCACGAGTATGATATGTTATTTTAGTGTTGCCACATAAGAATAGCCCTGAATTTTTCCCTTCATTAGATAATGTGTTTTTTTTCATTTTGTCTTTCTTTTTTGGTTTCTTCTCTTTAAAAAAAATAAATAAAAAATTTTATTTATTTAACCACTGAGCCATCTTGTCAGCTGCTGTCTTCTCTTTTTGAATATGGCCTTCGTAAGTGAAATGAGTTGCTTGTTGGTGGTGAAAACCTTTACAACATTAAATACACTCATGTTTAAGCTTTTCATTCTTTTTTTCTTTCCAGGACTTATGTTGCCTGGGAAAGTGTTGCACAGCTGGAACTTGATTGATGCTGTGTGTTAACTACAGATAACTGAGATTGGCTTAGGGAAATATTTAAAGCTTACATTTTATTTATTATTATTTTAATTTTTTTTCCTGCTTTTTTTCTTTGTTATGTACATACTTAGTGTGTAAACAGCATGTGTTGGTGCCATTGTTAGCCTCCTCCTTGTCCTGTCCCCTCTGAAGGGACCCTCTTCATTGGGGACTATGGGTCATGCATTGTGGGGGTAGCCATCAGTTAGGGGGAACAGGCATTGTCTCTGTGTATGTCCCAATTTGTGGCTCTAACAATCTTTTTGCCCCCTTTCTGTGAATCCAGGTTCACCAAGGAAGCAGCACTTTTGCTTATTTCCCCAATTACTCTATGGTTTCAGCTGGGGCCCTGGTGTGGTATGATGGGCTGATTCTTTCCTCAGGTTCTTCATCTGTGGTGGTTTGGTTCAAGTGTCCCCCATAAACTTAGGTGTTCTGAATGCTAGGTTCCCAGCTGATGGAGATTTGAGAATTAATGCCATCAGGAGGCAGTGTATTGTTGGGGCAGGTGTTACAGCCAGCTTTCCCTTGCTAGTGTTTGGTACACTGTCCTGTTCCTGTTGTCCACCTTATGTGGGCCAGGGGTGATGTCCACCCTTTGGTCATGCCTTTGGTTTCCCCTGCCATCATGGAGCTTTCCCTCGATCCTGTAGGCCAAAATAAACCTCTTTTTCCCACAAGCTGCTCTTTGTTGGGTGATTTCTACCAGCAATGTGAATCTGACTACAACAGTGTCCATCTGAAAAAGAGAAGCAGATTCTCCAGTGACGAGTGAGTTCAGCACCAGATAAGTGGGATAACCATCATTGTTTTAAAGAGAATTTAATAGGTGTAGGCCCTTTAGTAGCCCAAGATTTCTGGGGCTTCATATTGGAGAGGGAATTTTTTTTTTTTTTTTTTGGATATGATTCTGACTGTTTCTCAGTTCCAGCTATGGGTTCCGTTCCACTGAGCTGATTCATTAGCCAGTTCAGGAGCAGTTGGTTACCCACCATGGGTGTGTGCCACTATTACACTTGAGTGAGCATCACGTGAGGTTGTTTGCTGCTGAGTAGCTTAGACCACAAGTTGATTGGACAGGTGTTGGCCATTTTCCTCCAGTCGTTTATGTAGCACCTTCTGGCACTAGACAAGCTAACTGTCTAGGGGACTGACTCTCTTTCAGATTCCAGCTAGGTCTCTCTATGTCCATACCAACAGCATATGGTGTCTTTGGCAGTAAGGTCTCTAACCTTTGGTGGGTAATCAAGTACTCTGACAGAAGTCTGTCTTCTTTTGGGAAACCTTATAGGTCTCTGTGATCAACAGAGACCTTTGTGGTTGGTAACCACATCCTGGTACTTAGTGTTACAGGTCAGCCAGCACCAAGGTAAAAGAAGGAAGAAAATGACAGGTAATATAAAAGAGAAAAAGAGAAGAGAGAGAGAGAATCAGAAGAAGATTAAGGTTAGTCTTCATCATACCCTCTCCAGGGTGCTTTGATTCAGGTATTCCCTCTAAGGACCTGATGAAAGTTCAGCCTTTTAGTCTGTCTTTCAGGATATAGGATTTTATGGTACCAATTCCATTTGGGTCTAATTTTGTGTTCTCCTTTTCACCCTTGCCCTCCGTTCCTGCCCCACCCTCCCTATTGTCCGATGTTCCAGATGCCTATTAAGTATGTCAGCATTTCGGGCAGATCCAGATTAAGAGCCACAGATGAGTGAGACCATGTGACGATTGTCTTTCTGTGATTGGCTGAATTTGTTGAGAATGATCTGTTCCATGTTTGACCATTTTTCCTCAAAGTTTATTGTGACATTTTTCCTTACTGCTATGTAGAATTCCATCATGTAGACATGCCACATCTTAGTTATCTTTTGTCTATTGATGGACATCTGGGTTGATTCCAGTTCTTAGTTATTATGAGTTGAGCAGCTATAAACATGGTTAAGCAAATATCTCTCAACTGAGGCATGGAGTTTTTATGGTAATTTCCCAATAAGGGAATAACTGGGTTTGTTGGTAACTCTATAGTCAACCTTTTTAGGTGTTTCCATATTGCTTTTCATAGTGGTTGTACCATCTTACATTCCCAGTAATAGTGAATGAGGGTTCCTATTTCTCCATATCCTCATTAACATTTGTTTTTATTTAATTTTTTTTATGTTTGCTATCCTTACTGGGGTAAGGTAGAATCTCATAGTTGTTTTAGTTTGCATTTCCCTGATGATTAGTGAGGTTGAACATTTTCTTGTGTGTGTTTGCCATTTGTATTTCTTTCTCTGAGAACTCCCTGTTCAGTTCTCTGTCCCATTTTGTAAGTGTGTTGTTTGACTTTTTATTGTTTAGGATTTTGAGTTCTTGTAGCTTCTAGAAATTAGGCCTCTGTCAGTTGTATAGCCGGCAGAAATTTTCTCCCATTCTGTGAGTAATGTATTGGCTCTGCTTATTGTATGTTTGTCTGTGAAAAAACTTTTCAGCTTCATGAGAACCCAATGGTTGAGTGATTGCTTAATTTCCTAAGCTACTGGGGTTTTGTTCAGGAAGTCTTTTTCCATTCCTATATCATGAGAAATTCCTTTTAATTTTTTTCTTCAGTAGTAGCTGAGTTTCCATTCTTACATTGTTTGAGGTCTTTGATCCATTTGTCTTGATTTTTGTACATGGTAAGATGAGTGGATTGAGTGGTTACCCAATTTGTCTAGCACCATTTGTTGAAGATTGCTGTCTTTTTTTTTTTTTTCCAGTCTACATTGTTAGGGCCTTTGTCAAATATCAAGTAGCTGTAGTTACTTGACCCAAAGTCTGGGTCCTCTATTCTGTTCCATTGGTCTATAATCCTGTTTTTATGCCAGTACCATGCTGTTTTTGTTACTATGGCTTTATAATATTGCTTTAGTTCAGGTGTGGTGATGCCTCCAGAGGTGCTTCTTTTGCTGAGGATGTGCTTGGATATCTGAGGCCTTCTGCCATTCGATGTGAATTTTGAGATCATTTTATTTTCTATCTCTGTGAAGAAAAATGTTGGGATTCTTATTGGCATTTCATTAAATCTGTATATTCCTTTTGTTGATAATTTCCTTGAATAAGTTCTCCATGCCTTTGGTCTGAATTTCTTCCCCTTCTGGTATTCTCAAGATCTGAATGTTGGGACATTTAAGGGTATCCCCTAGTTCCCTTAGGTTTTATTCACAACAATTTTTGAACTTATTGAAAGTTTGGGACTCACGAGCTGTTTGTTCTGTTTTGTCTTCCAGTTCTGAGTTTCTGTCCTCCATGTGGCTGACCCTATTCTAGAGAGTTTTTATAGAATTTTGGACTCGTTCAATTTGGTTTGTATTTTCTGTTGCCTTTTTATGTGTAGTATGTCTATCTCTCTGTCGAGTTCCCTTTTCATGTCATTTTCTGATTTTCTTAATGTTCTTGGAATTCATTCTTGCATTTATTTATGTCTTCACTGAGCTTAGCCAGCTGATTATTGAGGTCCTCTTTTTCTTTTTTTGCTCTCCTTTATATCATTTAACTATCTTTGGCATACTTCCTGATTTTTTTCTATTAGGTCTCATGTAGTGAGGACAACATTCATATAACTATTGGATATTTGACCTTTGTTAATTTTCTGCAAGTTCTCCTAATTGCTTGGCCAGAGTTGCATAGCTTGTATCTTCATTTTGGGATTCTGATCCTATTGTCTGTTCTATGTTTTGATAAGAGACTTTCATTGTGGGACTGGGCCAACCTCATTGGATTTACTTGAATTTGATTTTTCATGTTAGTACTTTTGCACTGTGGTCTGCCCATCACAGTGTAGGAGTCTTATTTAATTTAGGAGGAAGCTGTAGTCTACTCTTGAAGGGTCTTCAGTGATTATTACCTTTTATGTTTGCTTTGACTAGGCTTCTTTTCTTATGGCAATGGGCCTGTCTGTTGAGAGGGAAGGTGCTTGCAAGCCTCTGGTGGGACCCCAGGGACCTAATGAAGGGGCTTGTTGGTCAGTGGTTCGGGGTGTGGGACCACATGGTCAGGTGGTCCAAGGGGGTAGAGGGTAGAGGGAAATGAGACAAAGAAGACTTGTGTTGCAGTGGGGTGGCGGGATGGGATTTCATGGTGGTTCTGCAATGCTGAGGGGTGAGGGGATGGGACGGCAGGGTCCCTTGGGACCAAGTAGCAGGGGGCGGATGGGACTTCTGGGTCCTGTGACATGGTATGGCTGCGGGTTAGGTGGGGGCAGTGGTCCATGTGGTGGGAAGGGGAAGGGAAACTGAGGGAGGAGGGAATGCTAGGGATTTGGTCTCTGGGTAGCCTGCAGGAAGTGCAGGAAGACCTGGTCTGCGCACCATGGGGCAGTGGGTGGGAAGGTGGTTATGAGCTGGTCGTTCCCAGTGGTGGGGTGAACACTAGCCTGCTGACCTGGGTCCGAGGAGCCTGCAGCTTACCCTTTTACATATAAGGATGTCTGAAAGTAACATTCACTTACCTTTCTGAAGAGCAAACTTTCTTCTGGAGGTTTTTAATTTTTATTTATGTTTTTAACCAGGATAACATAAATATGTAATTTAGACAAGACAGAAGTTTTCTTTGGAAACCTACCTGGTTGCAGCAGTATCATAAGCTGTAGAAATAAACTGAGTTTCTCAAAATGGTTTGCTAGGATGTGCTTGTTCTTTTTATTTCTGCTTACATTAAGGATTTGGTTGTTATGATTATCAGTCATTTCTTTAAATTTGTTCATGTTGTCTTTGCCCACTTATTGTTTCCTTTCTCCCAGATACCTCAGATTGCTCAGTAAATAGGTAGGAAAGGTGACCTCACGTGTCTATGCTGACTCTAGGCTTTAGCCTCCTGGGGATAGATTTTAGTAGCTTTGCTCATCCATTGCTGTATCCTAGCACCTGGCATTGTGTGGAGCACATACTAATTACTGCTTTAGGAAATTTTTGGATTGGTGGAGGATGGATGAATTTTTGCCCAAATTATGTGATACTTTAAAGTTAAAATCTATCCTGTTGAGAATGAGCATATTCTTATCTTTCTTATTCCTTCCTTCCTCCTTTCCTTTTTTTTTTTGAGGTAGGGTCTTGCTGTAGCCCAGGCTGACCTGGAATTCATATGTAGTCTCAGAGTGGCCTGTGACTGTTGGTGATCCCTTCTACCTCTGCCTGGCTGGGATTAAAGGCGTGCACCACCATAGCTTGATTTTTCTTTTCTTAGCATTAGCTTTAACTTGAGTTGAATGAATTTAAAGTATCAATTTTAAGGGAAAAGACGACCACATATTTCAGCCAATATTGCCCAAGACTCATGGTAAAATTTGTTCAGCTATTCACTAGTTTTGTTTTTTTTTTTTTGGTTTGGTGTACCACTTTATATTTTAATCTGTTCAACAGCACTATCATTGACATGTGAATGTTTGAACTGAGCACTTGCATAATTCATACATAATTCAAACAGTTGAATTGATCCTTGTATACCTATTATCCAGATTTTTTGAGAACTAGTAAGATTTTGCTATTCTCTGTATATATTATTTTAAAACTATCCATTTTATTATGATAAAATTTATATACAATATTTTCATATACCATAAAATTTAACTCTTGTTTTAATTTTTTTTATTTTTTTGAGGTAGGATCTCTCTCTAGCCCATTTTGACTTAGGCACTTCCTCTGTAATCCTAGGCTGGCCTTGAACTCACGGAATGATCCTCCTACCTCTGTCTTCCAAGTGTTGGGATTATTTATTTACTTAATATTTTATTTTTATTTATTAGAGAGGGAAGGAGGGAGAAAGAGAGAATGAATATGGGTACGCCAGGACCTTTACCCACTGCAGACAAACTCCAGATGTGTGCCAGTTGTACATTTGACTTCACATGGATACTGGGGAGTCAAACCCAGATCCTTAGGTTTTGCAGGCAAGCGCCTTAATGGCTGAGCCATCTCTCCAGCCCCAAATAAGTATTTTTTTAAAGCTGGAGAGATGGCTCAGCCATTAAGGCGCTTGCCTGCAAAGCCTAAGGATCTGGGTTTGATTCCTAATACCCATGTAAAGCCAAATGCATGAAGTGGTGTATGCATCTGAAGTTCTTTGCAGTGGCTAGAGGACCTGATAAGTCCACTCACTCTCACTCTGTCTATCTCTATTCTCTCTTTCTCTGCTTGCAAATAAACAAAATGAGAAAGTTTAAAAAATACTTATTTGTGAATGTATGTGTGTGTGTGTGTGTGTGAGCATGCTCACATTTGTGCCGGGGTCTCTTGCCACTCCAAATGAATGCCAGATGCTTGGGTCAGTTTTTGCATCTTGCTTTTACATGGGTTTTGGGGAAGTGAACCTTGGGCTGGCAGGCTTTGTAAGCAAGTACCTTTAGTTGCTGAGCCATCTCCCTAGCCTCATTTTATTCATTCTGGTTTTTTTGTTTGTTTGTTTTGGTTAGGGTCTTACCCTAGTCCAGGCTGACCTGGAATTCATTATGTAGTCTCTGGCTGTTCTTGAACCCCCATGATCCTCCTACCTCTACCTCCTGAGTGCTGGGCTTAAAGGCATGCACCGCCATGCCTGGCAGAGTGAGAGAATGGGCAGACTAGTCTGTTGTGCCTGCAAATGAACTCCTGATGCATGCACCACTTTGAGCATCTGGCTTAATGTGGGTATTAGGGAATCACACTTGGGTTGTTAGGCTATGCCAGCAAGCACCTTAACCACTGAGCCATCTCTCACAGCCCCTTAATATTCTTTTTAAAATTTTATGAGAGAGAAAATATGAATGGGTGTGCCAGGGCCTCTAGCTACTGCAAATGAACTCCAGATGCATGCATTACCTTGTGCATCTGGCTTTATGTGGATACTGGGGAATTGGATCTGGGTCCTTAGGCTTTGTGGGCATCACCCTTCCTACTGAGCCATCTCTCCAGCTCCTCTGTAATATTCATAATAATGATTTTAAATGGCATTTACATCCTAATGCATAATACTGTATAGCATGAAATGTCTCTGCCAAACATGGCATAATCTATTCCCTAGATACCAATCAGACAACTTTAACTCAAATCAAATGAGTGCTGAGTAGCCTGTTTTCCCTTCAACAGAGTAATTACAGAAATAGGACTATAAACCCTCTGTCAAGCACTTTTGTATGAAATTTGAGGTTTCTGTCAAATTAGACATGGAAAATTAAACAAAGCTGCACAGATTACTGATCTGTGCAGTTTTTGAGTTCTCCCTTATGTTTTCTTTCCAGATGTCTATTTCTCTTTAATAGTAGCACAAGAATGTTATGATTTATGTGAAGTTATTTTTGGTTTTATATCAGTAGCTCTTTCACCTCCCCACATAGAATTTAGTCTTTTTCCTTTAAAGGCTATTTTTCTTTTAAAATATATTTCCATTTTGATTTTTGTGAAGACAACACTTTTAAGGTAATAAAATATTCTAACAAATTTTGTGCCTAGTAATTCATTTGGTAGTATCTATCAGAATGTTGAATTTTTCATTCTTTTAAATTCAGATAATCATAAAAGTTTTCATTCAAGTCCAAGGATATTTGGTACATGATTTTTCATGGTCCCTGTTATACACATTGCATCCTAGCTCATGAATTCTCTGAAATACCACAGTTCCCCACCCCTAGCTGTGGTGGAGCATTATTTTGGCTGCTTTACCAAAAGTGCTGTGGCAGTATAAAGACCACCACTTTAGACCCTAGCTCAGTTGGTTATGTGCCCTTAAATGGAGGCATGTCTTTTTTATAGGCAAGCCCAACAGACCTTTTTTTTTTTTTATGAGAGAGAGAGACACACACACACACAGAGAAAGAATATGAATATTGACATGCCAGGGCCTCCAGTCACTCTAATTGAACTCCTGACGCATGCGCCACCTTGTGTGCATCTGCGACCTTGTGCATGTGTCACCTTCTGTGTCTGGCTTACATGGGATCTGAGGTATCAAACATGGCTTCTTAGGCTTTGCAGGCAGGTTCCTTAACTACTCTCTCCAGGCTAAGACATTTCTTTTGTGAATCCGAAAATAAGTAATGGTTGCTTTGTGAGCTAAGAACCCAAGTACAAATTAAAAAAAAAAAGAAATGTGTATTTTTCCCAACTCAGCATTCATGTTGAATTGTCCAGGGACAGATTCACTAGAAAATATCTGTAATTTGTTGAGAACCACCATCACTGTGTTATAGCATATCATTTCCAATCTCTCTAAGCAAGGCAGTTTTGATTTTGCTAGAATAGGAAATTTAGGCTCAGGGACTTTGCAGTTAACTAGCTTTGGATATACCTTCTTAAGAATTTTATTGTGGGAACACTTCTAGGTGCTAGGGTTGAATGATGAACAAAATACGATGCATTCACTGCCTTTGCAGTGGTTATGGCTTTATTTTAGTCATTACTATTTGATAATAGCAATATTAACTGATAATTACCACTATTTATTACTACTTACCGTGTGCTTAGCTTTTATACTAAGTGCTCTGCAAAATGTATTTTTAATTCTTACAACTCTCAAGAGATACAGTCTGTTATTTACTCATTTTAAACATTATGTGAGTGTTCATGTGTACTTTTATGCATATTGGGCACACACCTGGTATTCTGTATTTGTGGCCAGTGGACAACCTTGGAGTGTTAGTCCTTTCTTCCCACTTTGCTTGAGGCAGGATCTTGGTCTCTCTTTTTTGACACTGAGGAGGCCACAGTCTGAGGCCAGCCACTATCTGACTCTGCTTCCCATTGTGGTAGTCTGTACCAGCTAGCTTCCAGCTTTCTGTGGATTCTGGGGATTTGAACTCTGGTCAGTGGGCTTGTGGGATAAGTGTCTTTAGTCATTGAGCCATTTCCCCAACCTCATTACCCTTCCATATTTTGTGGATGAGGAGTCTGATGCTCAATAGATGCATAGAGGTGATAATGGAGTAAGGTTTTTCCTGTACACAGATCTCTCAGAGGTGTGATCTGTGGCCATTCTGTTGGATATCCAAATGCAGAGCAGAGTAAATTTACCTACTGACTTCTGGAAATGAGAATTCATAACACAGTCTCCAAAATCATAGGTGTTGACATTATGATTTCAGCAGAAGAAAGTAAGCAAATTAAGCAGCAGAGTTGCTATTTTGAATTTAGTGTAATCAGACATTTTTCTGTGAGGCAGGATGAGTTAATTGGTCTTAGCTGTGATGGCACTGATTTTCAGGTAAGATAACATTCATTAAGATTTCCTATTACAGGGCTGGAGAGATGGATTAGCGGTTAAGCGCTTCCCTGTCAAGCCTAAGTACCCTGGTTCAAGGCTCGATTCCCTAGGACCCATGTTAGCCAGATGCACAAGGGGGTGCACGTGTCTAGTGTTTGTTTGCAGTGGCTAGAGGCCCTGGCACACCCATTCTCTCTCTGTATCTGTCTTTCTCTCTGTGTCTGTCGCTCTCAAATAAATAAAAAATGAACAAAAAATTAGAAAAAGATTTCCTATCACAGCTACGTAGGAAGATTGAATTGCACAGGAAGTTGTGAGGTAGGAACATAAGGCTATCTAGCACTGCTGATACAAGAGTCTTTTCTGGTGAATGTTTTTAATGTGTATTTCTTCACTGATTTTTAGTCTGGTCTTGGTGACTGAGTGTTGTGGTTTGAATATGCAGGGCCCCATCTCAACCCCCCCCCCCCCCCCCCCCGCCCAAGGCTTGGTCCCTGGCTGGTGGTTCAGTTGAGAGGTGATTGAATCATGAAGTCACCATTAATGAGTTCATATTGGATGTGCTATCAGGAAATTGGACCTGGTTAGAGGACTAGGTCATAGTGGCATGCCCTTAAAGGGCATGTCTTCTCTCTGGTCCCTTCCAGATACTCTGCTTCCTGGCTACCATGGGGTGAGCCACCTTCCTCTGGTGTGTACTTCTGCTTTGCCATAGACCTCAGAGTAGTGAAGCTAGCCAACCATGGACTGAAATGGGGCTAAAGCAAACCTTCACTCTTGTTACATATTTTTCTCAGGTATTTTGTCACAGTGATGACAAGTGACTAACACAGAGAAAGAATAGTTTATATCTGTTAGTTAAATTGTATCACCAGAAGTAGAAATAGATGAATTATTAGTGATTTTAAAAATAATGCTCTGGAATATCTAAATGGTTACTCAGTTGTGGGGAGATACTTTTACTATCCTTAGAATCACTGCCTATGAGTTTGTATAGCATACCTGATTCTTGAACTGTTCATGTTTCATCTGTAAGTCTGCATGGTATTTTGGTTTGGATGAAGCTTCACTTTTTGGATAGTCAAGGATATTGCTTGCCAACTTGAATTGATGAGAATACCAAATAGCACGTGTTTAAGAAATGTTTGTGTGTTAGACCACCTCTAACTATTTGTTGTTTGGAGTGTATTATTTGGATTTGAATCTTAACAGGGTGTTTTCTTTCCCTAATATCTTGAAATACAGATTAATTGCTAATGAAGCTAGTCAGCTTGTCTCAGCATTCTTGTGACAAACCATTGATCATTTTGGGGATGCAGAAAATGAAGTAAAGACCATGTAGCAGGTCAGACAGTGAACAGTGCCTTTTGTTTTGGTGTTAATTTCCTTTTTGAAGCAGGGTTTCACTTCAGCCCTCGCTGAAGTGGAAATCACTCGGTAGCCCCAGGGTGGCCTTAAACGCATAATGATCTCCTCCTATCTTGGCCTCCTGAGTGCTGGGATTAAAGGCATGCACTACCACACCCAGCTTTGTTGATGACTTAAATTTTTTATTTTTATTTTTTAAAAAGTGTTTATTTATTTGAGAGAGGCAGATAGAGAATGGACATGCCAGTGCCCCTAGCCACTGCAAACAAACTCCAGACATGTACCACCTTGTGCCTCTGGCTTATATGGGTACTAGGGAAGCAAAGCTGGGTCCTTAAGCTTTGCAGGCAAGTGCCTTTAACCAATAAACTATCTCTCCAGCTCCTTAATTAATTTTTTTTTTCAAGGTAGGGGCTCACTGTAGCCCAGGCTGACCTGGAATTCACTCTGTATTCTCAGGGTGGCCTTGAACTCACCACTATCCTCCTACGTCTGCCTCCCAAGTGCTGGGATTAAAGGCATGCACCGCCACACCGGCTTTCCTTAATTGATTTTTAATGTAAATTGTAGTATGATCCCACCCCCCAACCCATTTCCCTGAAGGCTCTCTTCAATAGAATTATTGGTGTTCATTGTGGGGTAATTAGAACCTCTGTTTCTACAGGGAGCTTTGCCTCAAGGTGTATCTACCCTCCTTGTTTTTACAGTCTTCACACACCATCTTTCACAGTAGTCCCTGAGCCTTGGCAGGTGTGTTATTGGTTAAACTTGGTTTTTTGGCAGCCTTTGTATCTCTCTTATGATGTGGTTCAGTTCACTACAGTGTTTATTGCTATTTTCTTTAGTGTGGATGTCAGGCTAGCATTGGGAACAATACTGGTGTCACTGTTTCCTCTGTAATTCCTTCTGGACCCCAGTAAATGTGGTCGAGGTGGCACATTTTGATTTGACTATTCTGTTGTCGTCTTGTGTTGATGGATCTTGGATCTACCCAGTATTGTCTGTTATCTGTAAGATAAAATTGATTCTCCGGCCAAGGGTGAGAGCAGCTTTGGTTAAAGGGGACCATGGCTAGGAGCTTGAGGGACATTTTGATGCAGCTATCCACTCAGCTTATACTGGTGACACTGGGGGCTTCTCTCTGGGCAGTGTGATTATCCTGACTGTGTGGTGCTACTTTGGTTCCCAGGACCAGTTAGGCGTTTTCTTCCACTGAGCAGGCCTCATGTCCAATCAGAGGGCAGTTGGTTACCCACAAAGGCTTTCTGCCACTATTGCACAAGTGTGTAATTGTTATGTGAGTTACAGGGTCTCCTACTTCCTCATGCTGTTGGTAACCACTGTCACCCCGTAGCTCCATTGCCATAGGGGTTTGCTGGGCAAGGGGTGTTTATCCCCTCTGTTGTGTTGGGGACTTAAAAAAAACTTCATTGACAGTTCTCTTACATGCACATAATGCATTTTGATCATACTTCCCTTTAATTTTTTTTTCATTTGTTGTGTTCCGCCCCACCATAGTATTCTCAAGTTTTGGATAGTATCAGGATGAGACTAAGTGGTGCCACGCATAGTAGTTCTACTTTTTTCTTTTCTTATTTGTGGTTTTCCTTTAATATTTGCTTTGAAGAAAGCTGCATTCCAAACATCAGTATGGAAACATCTGGACAGAAGCATCTTGAAAGTGAGGCTAAGATTTAGTACTTAGGATATCTGTCCTTTGATTGGATGCCTTTGTCCTTTGCCATTCTTCCACTGTTAAGAAAATATCCCAGTTACCAAATATCCATGCAATGCAATGGATAATTGTGGTGTTTAACTATTTGGCTGTGCCCTGATGTTACCTGTACTTGAGATATTTCTCAACTAAATACTTAAAAATCACAACATTTTCATCTCTCTTTGAGATTCAAAAATCCTCATGAGAAGGTACAGAAAAACATTCATTGCCTGTTAGAATTTATTTATACTAGCTACCATTTTGTTTGAGCACATTACGGGCTTGGTTCTGAAAGACCAAGGGAGAGTAATAGACATTCCCATGTCACAAAGTACCTAACTTTGAAGAACATTTGTTTGCTCCCAAAACAAAGAGATGTTTTCTATCAGTTACATTTAAGCTCATTGAAAAAAATGTTTGTACACATCTACAAGAAATAAAAAGTTTTGGATATTTACTGAGAGATAAAAAGTTGCAGTATAATGGGAATCCGAGACCAGCTTTCGTAGTGTTTTAAGGAGATGAGTGATTGCCTGGATCTTCTTCTTCTGTGTCTGTGTCTGGTATGTGCAGTTTGGTGTGTGTGTGTAGCATATTTACTTGTGTGCAGATGTGCATGTCTCCTGTGCACACATGCAAAGGCCAGATGAAAGTGTTAAGCGTCCTGCTCTGTTGCTCAACTGCGTTTTTCCTTGAGATGGAGTCTTACTGACATGGATTTGCAGGTTTTTGGTCAGTCTGGCTGACCAGCCATCCCTAGTGATTCTCTGGTTTCTGCTTCCCACAGGACTGGGGTTGTAGGACTGTGTGACCTGCTCACCTGTGTATGCTGGTGATCGAACTGGGCAAATCAAGCCCTCATGCTTGTGTAGCAAGTGCTCTTACCACTGAACCATCTCCACAAACCCTGTGCTAGATAAAAGCATGACTAGAAATTTGTCAGGCATATGTTGAAAAGAAGGAATGGCATGATGGGCCTGAAGCTATGTAGTCTGAACTAAGAACAGACATAAAGCTTTGTGCATTGGAGCACAATGAGCAAAGATGTATAGAGTTATATTTAGTGTGGTGAGTGTGTGATTCACACAATTAGGCTGACAAGACAAGCTGGGGAGGATGAAAGTATCTCCTGTGTTGTGCTAGGGAATTTGGTTGGTCCTTCTGAAACAATAGAAAGAGTAGCTCATTATGGGAGGAGCATGGTGAGTTATAGCTGGGAGAAGGAAGCACTTCTTTGGAGAGACAAATCCATTATACTAGTTTAAGACAGGAATTTTGAGGCTCAAATAAAAACTGAATATTTACAGGGTCAGATAGATGAACCTTTGGAGTAGATGGTTCTTCTGTGACTGATAGTGGACTAGGGGCATGATTCTGGAGTGAGGATGGCTGTACTGGAAGAGGGAATGTTTGAGTTCCATTTAGATCGATTCTTTCTAAGCAGTTATTATTATTTTTTAACCTGTAAATCATTTTAGAGTTTTATTCCTCCAGAAAATATCATCTGTTTATTATGCTGGTAATTGATAATTCTAAAAATATGGAAAAATTTTAATGATGGTAAAATACATACTACATAAAAATCTACCATTTTAGCCATTTTTAACTATGTAGTTCAGTAGCATTTGGTGTATTTATTTACATTGTTGTATAACCATTACCACTGTTTGTTTTCATCTGCACAACCTACCTATTAAGTAAATAACTGCCTATTTTTCCCAGCCCCTGCCAGATACTATTCTCCTTTCTGTCCCTGTGAATTGGGCTAGTCTAGGTAATTCGTATCAATAATGATATCCATAATTTGTAGTCTTGTGACTGATTACCTCCCATAATCCTTTTTGTTTGATTGTTTTCTTGTGGTAGTGGGAATTGAATTCAGGGCCTTGTTCTTGCTAGTTCTCTTCACTAAACAAGCTGCATTCCCATTCTGCATAATATCTTTAAACTTGACTTATGTTATATGTGCCAGAATTTACTTTCTTGCAAAGGCAGCATGGCGTTCTGTTGTATGTACGTCCTAAATTTGGTCTATCCATCTGTCAGTGGGTAGGGTTGCTTCTACCTGTTGGCTATTGTAAGCAAGTAGTGCTGGTGTGAGCATTTGTGTGCAAGTATTGTATTTAATTTTTGCTTTCATTTCTTTGAAGTATATACTTAGAACACCCCAGTTGTCATAATATTCATACCTGTCATGTCTTCTGAGTGAAAAATAATACAAGCTTTACTTAATGCCTTTGATGAAGTTGTAAACAATAATTTTGTTGAATTTCAACTTTCAAACATACATTTTAAACTCAGAGATCTTCAGCTGCACATGACAAAAAGCTCTATGGACAGAAGAGATGATTCAGTGGTTAAAGGCACTTGCTTGCAAAGCCTGACAGCCCTGGATTTGACTCCCCAGTACCTATGTAAAGCCAGATGTACAAAGTGGTGCGTGCATCTGGAATGCGTTTGCAAAGGCAAGAAGCCATTCCACACCATTCTCTTTCTTAAATAATTTTTAACTCATTTATTTACTTATTTATTAGAGACAGAGGGACTCCAAGATCTCATCTGTCAGGGTTTAATTAGAATAATTGCTTCCATTATGGCATTTTCCCCATTTGATTGGAATTGAGAAAAAATTGGAATAGGAAGAGCCAACACATTTTTTTGTATATCTTATTATGAAGTCTGCTTTAAATATTTACCCCATAAGATTTGCAAGATTTATATTGTGAAAACTATATGTACATTTAAAAAAAGTATTATGGTACTGAAAGGATAGAATTACAACAGTCTTAGTAGAGTCAGTTCATAAAGTGTTGTCCTTTTGATGGTCATTGACTCGTCCTTATTCCTGTTCCTGATGAAAGCCCATTGGCTATATTGATGAGCTTGATTTGCATTCCTTATTTTTTGTTTATATGCCAGCTTGCTTTTGCTTGCAAAAATAACATTTAAAAAAATGGTGTTTGTTTTAAAGAAAGTAAGCAACCAGTCTGAAACATTGAGGTGCTAAATAGTCCGAGGTGCATAGAATTGAAATAAATTAAGAGAAAATATCATTTGAGATTGCATTTTAGCTCTTTTAATCTATTAGTGACTCTTACAGTGTGGGGAAAGTTAAATCTAAAAATAGATGGAGGCTTGCCTGTACATTTGAAGTTGTGAACAGCTGGTATGACTTTCAACTTTCTTGCCCTTCCTAACTGAATAGTTTTCCTTTCTCTTGTCCACTTTATTAAGAAGTCTTCTTTAGCTCTCATGACATGTTTGAGAAAGTTATGAAAAGGACTCGGATTAGACTACAGGAAGTAGAATAAATGACAGAACATTTGATAATTTCTGACATTGTCAAAAAGGGAACTATTTGGCTGAGAGGTGGCAAATGGTTAGATGGAGGAGTGTGTGTGTACATATCTTTTTATTTAATTTTGCCTTTGTCTCCTCCTCAGTGTGATCCGTATACTTGTCTACTTCTGTAGTACAATTAGAAGATGTAAAGGGGGCTGGAGAGATGGTTTAGTGGTTCAGGTCCTTGCCTATGAAGCCTAAGGACCCAGGTTCAGTTCACTAGAACCCATGTAAGCCAGATGCACATGCATCTGGAGTTTGTTTGCAGCGTCTAGAGGCCCTGGTGTACCCATTCTCTCCCCCTACTCTGCCTCTTATTCTCTCTCTCAAATAACTAAATAAAATTAAAAAAAATTAAAAATGATGTAAAGGCCCTTCTACTGTGAATGAGAAAATTTTTCACAGGTCCAAGAAAGGTGATAAAAGGGACTTTTACTTTATTAGTGTATTATTTTTTTAATTTCTGACTTAAAATTTATTTCTCAGTTTGTATACATTGTTAAACCATAAGGAACATCTAGTTTTTCATTGTTCCTTTGCTCTATAAGGGAGCTCTCTGCCCTATGGGACATGAATGTAGGTGTTTTAATATAGGCCTTTTAAACTTTCTAATCATGACTCCTTTTCATCTGATAAATTTTACGTAATCCTGGGTATGTGAAATAGGTGTACAAATCAAATATTTATTGATGATAAATTATAATTTATTTTGAAATAAAAACATTTTACCACTTATTAAAGGCAAAAACAAATTTTCATGTTAATGAGGTGGATATGCTTGTTTGTTTTACCATAAAGAATTAAACCTTTGCTGATTTTTTAAAAATACTTTATTTTTATTTATTTATTTTTATTTATTTATTTGAGAGAGAGAGAGGGACACACAGAAATACGCAGGTAGAGAGAAAGAGAGAGAATGGGCATGCCAGGGCTTCCAGCCCTATAAACGAACTCCAGATGTGTGCGCCCCCTTGTGCCTCTGGCTAATGTGGGTCCTGGGGAATCGAACCTAGGCCCTTTGGCATTGCAGGCAAGCGCCTTAATGGCTAAGCCATCTCTCCTTTGCTGATTTTGATACTGCAGGGCATAAGAATATCCTCAGTGTTTTTCATAGCTGATTAATATTTTTATTTTATAATCATTACTTTTGAGATTATTGGTTCATAAATATCTGGTGCAGAATAGCAGAAGTATGTTTAGATTGGTAGAATACTGGGAAGTTTTTTTTTTCCTTCTGTCATTGAACAATTAGAAAAGTTGTTATGTAGAGTAAAAAAAAAAGCACTGCAGTTCCTAACAAACAGTAGTCTAGAATTTGAGCAGAGAGGTTTCAGGCAACATTCTTCAGTGGTGTGTGGTGTGATGGCATCGACAGTGCTTCAGAAACCAAATTGTGGGGAAGTAGTGTGATGCTGCAGGGGTGAGTATTGCCAGAGACACCTCAGATTCATTATCCATTTGATTTTGAGTTAACGTTTGGTCATTGTGTATTCTAAATCTTTTACTGTTTCTAAGTTTTTCATGATACCTACAGTGTTTCATGAGCACCTATGAGATCTCAATCCACAGTTTAAGAAGTTGGGGTCTCTCCTATTGATGTGGGATTTTGAAGTTCAGGAGGAGTCTTCAAGTTTATGAATCCCAATTATGGATCCTGTTCTATTTTATAACAAAGAATTGATTAAAATGAAACTCAAGAAGGTTAAATTATTAATTAATAAGTTTATTTAGGGAGAAATCACAAACTGTGTGGTTTATTTAAGGGAGATTGGGATTTAAGAAGAAGTCTAGAGCAGAGTCATGAACATGTGGGAAGTAGGAAACACACCATCATGTGGAAAACACTGTATAGTTTATCATTTAAGAAAAATTGAAGTTTTTAGAGAAAGGGTAGAGTAGAGCCACAAGCATGTGGAGAGTTCATAAACCTCATTTAAGAGAAACTGAAGCTTTCAATTAAAGACTGGAACAGAGCTATAAGCAGGTGAAATAGGATCTAGGAGCTTGTGTAGGGAGACTTAGAAGAAACACACATAGCATTGCCTTGTGCTTCCCCATAGAAGGAAGTTAAGAGGGCACATGATAGGAACTTAAAGAAGAATAGTAGAGGGAAAATATCAAAGCCGAGACCAAGAAATCCAGATGAGAAATCTTAAGGAGGAAAGAGAGTTGTACCTGTGGTTACCCTAAGTTTAGAGCAGTTACACAGGCTTAGAGTTAGTGAAAACATCCATGTGGTTAGATCTGGAGCGTAAGGGAAATACCCACGTGGTAGATTTAGAGACCAGAGGAAAATAATACATGTAATTGAAGTGAGAACTTATCTTAGTATAAAGCAGAGGTAAGCAGAAAAGTTCCTCCAGACCAAGAAATAGTATGATGTGCTCCGCCTCACCACCCCGACCCCAGGAGGGGATAGAGGTCAGACTCATGTATATCCCTGTGGCCCAAGCCAGGAGAGGCAGGCAGAAAGAATCCAGAGAGAAAGTGTGGCAGGACGAAGGCAACAGCCTTTATAGTATAGAAAATGGATTCTTTGGTCAGATTCAGGTATGTAAGGGGAAGACCTGATTTGTTTGTAGATTTGGAGGGTGGGCCCTAGAGCCAGCCCATCTAGGTAGTATGTTAGACTGTGGGGCAGTACGGGCTCTATAGCTGGTTGTAGATCTGTCTTGATCAGATGTTCCTATTAAGAGTTCCATTCTTGTGCCAGCGTGAGGTGACATGTGGGATGGCATTTCCTGGTTCTCCCTGGGCCTCAATTTCTAACTGAAACTGCCTAAAAGAAGCTAGCTTTCTCCATCTCCTTCATTATGTCAGCATTCCAGAGGTCTTTGTTTCAGTTATAGCTAGAGGCTTGATAGGAATACCACAAATGATATTGGGCTCTAGCATGCTCGATTATCTGCTGAGGATTTTTATTTGTTTATATTTTTATTTAGAGAGAGGGAGGGAGGGGTGGAATGGAAGAGAGAAGATGTACTCATGTAGAGGAATGACAGGACCTTTTACAAACACTGTATGTGAACTCCTTATGCATGGACTACTTTGTGCATCTAGCTTTATATGTGTACTTGGGAATTAAGTGTGGACCAACAGGCTTTTGCAAGCAAGTCCCTTTAACCACTTGAGAATCCAGTCACAGATGACTCAGTGACACATCCATTGGAATAGTCAGCGTGCCATCAAGTGTGTATAGTGCTGGTGGTTTGGTGTACATGTATAGGACCTAAACTTGATTTCAGGGAACTTATAACACTTATATATAACTTACAATATAACACCAGGTAATCAGCAACTACATTGTTGAGATGCTCTGCTAAGACATGAAAGTGTACTTTAGAGATCATGGAAGAGGGCCACCTGAGCCAGTTTCACAACAGCTGAAAGAATTAGGGGTTGTTTTCTGGAAGAAGGAATGATTTTATTATGCTACTTTGAAGGAAATGGGGAAGTGTTCCCTGGAGAAGAGTAGAAAAGGCTTAAGAGTTAGGGTGGGAAGGGCTTGGAGACATGAGGTCATCATCGTTACTCTTCTGTTTTTAGATTATATATCATTTTGACTCATTTATAAGGAAGTATAATTTGTCTCAGACTTTGAACAGAGTTTTTGTTTTCTGAATTGTGGAGTTGTTTAGTAAGGAACCTTTATTTATACTACCCTAACAAGACCAGATGAAGTGTTGCATCCTTTTCCTGTACATACCTGCACAGATTCCACATTAGGAAAGAACCCAGTGCAGCTCTCTTGTCGAGAAGTGAATGTCATTGTACACTTTCCTTCCCCCCTTTAAAAATAGTGCTGGGGAGGGGCCCAGCTGGAGAGATGGCTCACCAGTTAAGGTGCTTGCCTACAAAGCCTAAGGACCTGGGTTTGATTCCCCAGTACCCATGTAAGCCAGATATACAAGTTGGCACATGTGTTTGGAGTTTGTTTGCAGTGGCTAGAGGCCCTGGTATGCCCATTCTCTCTTAAATAAAGTATTTAGAAAAAATAAATTAAAAAAAGTAGTGCTGGGGTTCAAACTCTGGGCCTGGTGCATGATGCTAGTTTAGTGCTCTGCCACTGAACTATCTTCTCCCATTCCAAACAATTTCTTACAGTGGCCTGAAATCCATTTTGGCAATTCAGATGCTTTGTAGTGCTGAGATTAAAGGTGTGTGCCACCACACGCAGCAGTTCTATGTTTTTAAAATTAGTATTGCCCTTATGTCACTTACAAAGAAAAGGTAGGTTATAAATAATTCTTAGGCATTAAAATTGTATAAGATAAAAAAAAGTTCTTGGAAAAAAAATTCAGATTGTCAAAATTCTAACTTCATTTAAAGCAAGTCCTCTATGGCTTTAAGTTATATAAGATACAATACTCCTTGCTTATCAGAATAGGAATCAAGGTAAAGCTTTTTTTTGTTTTTGTTTTTCGAGGTAGGGTCTCACTCTAGCCCAGCTGACCTGGAATTCACTATGTAGTCTCTGGGTGGTCTTGAAGTCACAGCAATCCTCCTCCTACCTCTGCCTCCTGAGTGCTGGGATTAAAGGTGTGTGCTCCCATGCCCGGCTCCAAGGTAAAGCTTCTGAGAGAGCTGATATCAACTGGTAGAGTAGATAAGTTTTCTTGAGCTACTGAGCTTTTAAAAAATACTTTTATTTGTTTATTTGCAAGCACAGAAGGTGAATGAGAATGGGTGTGTCAGGGCCTCTAGCCACTGCTAACAAACTCTAGATGCATGTGCTACTTTGTGCATCTGGTCTTATGTGGGTACTGGGGAATCAAACTCGGTCGTTAGGCTTTGCAGGCAAGTGCCTTAACTGCTGAGCCATCTCTCCAGCCCTAAGGTTTTGGTTTTTATACATAAATAGAATTTGTTCAAAAGGACTTATGATAAAGTTGTAAAATACTCCTATGTGGGAAGAAAGGAAATAAAAATGAGACATCTATAAGATAATGACTTTCTCATGCTATTTTTGAAGATTCTTATAAAAGGGAAACTCTGAAAATACTTGTAAGAATGATAGATAGTGTCAGTGGAATATTGATTTGTCCAAAAGGACTTTTAATATGAAGAAGATAATTCTTTCATTCTATAATTTCCAGTTTTGGTTCTTTAGTGCTTTAAAACTCTGTTTTCAGCATCTTTAAAAATATTCTATTATTTTACTTGGTACTGACAGGTTTTCCTTTTTGTCTAAATGCAAAGTTTCACTATAGCATGGGACCTTGAATTAATAACCTAAGTGTTAATTAAGGCCGTTAGCTAAAAGAAGCAATGTTTACCCTGTGAGGGGGAGAAGTTAATCATTTATAAATTTATGAGTGACTCTTTGATGTTTAGGGGGCTGTGAGATTACTAGTAAAGCTCATTCAAAACAAAAATAGGTCAGAATTTAAAAGAATTTGCATTCATGTAAATTTCTGTGGATCTGTCTTGGTGGCCTTTTTTTTGGTATATGTGTTAGCTTTCTCTCATTGTTAAAATATCTGTGATAAATTATGAAGCGAAAAGGTTTAATCTGGGCCTACTGGTTTACAAATTCCAGTCCATCATGGGCTTATGGCAGACCAAAGTTAGTCACATTATCAGCCAAGGCTTGCTTGGTAAATGTAGCAGTGAACAACAAAAGAGACCCTGTCTCAGGAAAAAATGTGGAAGGTGAGGAACATAACCCAGAAGTTGTCCACTGACCTCCACACATGCCTCAACACATGAACCATTGCACAAGTTTCCACACTTAACGTATTCCCCCCAACATACACAGAATTTGTAGACTAGGCAATATAGCAAGCTATGAAAAATAACAAAAGTATCTGGGAAATACTACTGAAATCATCTGGTCAAATTTGTTAAGTTGATTGGATTTGAGGGTCAGACAGACAAATCCGTTAAGTGTAATTATACTGCAAATGCTTTTGAAAAATATGTATTTGGGCCCAGAAAAGCAGCTTGCAAGTGTTGATTAAAAGAAAATCTTGGTTTAAGTAGAAGCATTATTTGACCATGTAGTTGTTTAAATATATGTCCTCCAATAGACTCAAGTGTTTTATGAACTAATGCTTATAATTTGGATTTCCAGCTGCCTGGCTGGAAGAGGTATCACTATGGTTGCCCCAAGGTGTGTTTGGGGGGCAGATCTGTTTCCCAACCCAAAGGCATGGAGAGGAGAATGTTTCTGCTTAGGTCTATGTTGTTTTGCTGCTGGTTTTGTGCTTGGGTGTGGTGCTGGCTGTTAGGTGGTTTCTCTCTGTTTGGATCTATGAAAGGGGTCCAGCTTCTTTTCTTATTATGTAAGCTTCAAATAAACTCTTCCTCCTGTAAACTGTATCTGGTTTGGATGTTCAGCCCAGCAACTTGGAACTGACTACAACAGACCCAACTTTTTTAGTCATGAGTGATATTGACACAACTGCTAAATTAATCTTGAATTAAAAGTTACCCAGAGGGCTGGAGAGATGGCTTAGTGGGTTAAGGCACTTGCCTACAAAGCCAAAGGACCCAGGTTCGATTCCCCAGGACCTGCGTAAGGGGGCACCTGCGTCTGGAGTTCGTTTGCAGTGAAGCCTTGGTGTGCCCATTCTCTCTCTCTCTCTCTCTCCCCCTCTTTCTCTGTCCAAAAAAAAAAAAAAAAAAAAGGTTACCAAGACCTAATCAAGCCTATATGGGGGTGAAAGGTACTACTATACTCCTGTAACCTGTATGCAGTAGAGAAAGCTAAAGAATCACAGGACTAGCAGTTACAATCAGCAAAGTGATCAAAGTATAATTCAGAAGAACCAGACACTGGTAGACAAGATAAAATGACCATACCAGAAGCTTTAGAGTATCAATGTGTTTACCCTGGGATCTATTTTCAGAGGAATAGTACAGGCTCTAGTTTACCATCTTACCAGGATTCCCAGTGCTGTTTGAAGCTAGAAGTCCCAATCTGTTTTTCCAGGTGCTGGTGTTGTAACTATTGTAACTGTTTTAACTGTTTTACTGTTATTGTGACCATGAGCAAATCTTAAGTGGCCTTGGCCTTTTTTCCTTCATGTGATTCTTTAGCTTTCTCTACTGCATACAGGTTACTGTAGTACCTTTCACCCCCATATAGGCTTGACTAGGTTGTGGTAACTTTTAAAGTTGTTTCTCATTGCTTTTAAAGTAAGGCTATAGGTCTTTGTAAAAATATGTGTGTAACCCATTCTATCCCAAGTGAAGGGTTAAAAGATTGTACATTTTATCTGGATAATAAAATACTGTTTTTAAAAAGGACCCAAAAGTTGTTATATAGAACAATCAGCATCGGAACACTATTGTATTCCTAGGCACCGTATTTTGATGTTAGCATTAGTGTTGCTGTAACCTGGCTGTCACAAATGGTACTTGTAGAAATGACTGAAGCATGGCACACCTGGTAAAGAAAAGTGAAGCAGCACAGGTATCAGAGAAGGCACACGGCCAAAAATGAGGCTAGAAGAACTCATCTATTTCTTTTTCACAAGGAATCACTTCTTAAGACTTTTTTTAAAATTGATTTTTATTTATTTATTCACTTGACAGAGAAAGAGAGAGAATGGGTGCGCCAGGACCTCTAGCCACTGCACACAAACTCTAGACGCATGCACCTCCTTGTGCATCTGGCTAATGTGGGTCCAGGGGAATCAAACCAGGGTCCTTTGGCTTTGCAGGCAAGTGCCTGAACCACTAAGCCATCTCTCCAGCCCTTAAAACTTTTTTAAAATTGGCTCCTAGTTTTAAGTTATTTCCATTAAAATACTAAAGACTTAAGTTCATAATCTTATGTCACTAAGTTACCTTTTCCAGTTAGAAATTGGTTAAAATGGTAAAATGTAATTTCTGTGTTATAATGTATATATTTTTGCATCTTGGATTAAGTTTATGCTTGGATTTTCTAGCTAGCTGTGTATTCTTAGCTGTATCAATTGATTTGATGTAATGTATTTTCAGGGTAGGACCTTAAGGTATTAGGTGTGGCTCTTAAGACTCTCAGAGTATCTACAAAGATGTTCTTAGGGGTTGATATTCCCTGCTATAGGAGTATTCAAGCAGGCTGAGTGGAATAAAATACAGGTAGATTCTAAAATTTAACTAAACACTGTACACATTCAATCAAAAACAGCCCCGAGTATGTATGCAAGAGTAGTTATTATAATGACCAGATCTTCTATCAACAAAGAGGTTTAGATTTCTGGTCTGTTGAGGGATCCAAGTCAGCTTGTGACCAAGTGAGACCCTTCCCTGGTGCAATCCCAGTTACCTTGGGTGATTTTGGTCTCAGTCAAGTTGCTGCCTGGGTCGTCGGGCTGCTGTTCTGATTTCTGGAGCTGGGCACTTGCTTTTCCTACGGGGCAAACCGAGCCGCTGCTGCTGCCTCTGCTGCTCCTATAGCTGCCACCACCGGAGCCACCACCGCTGCTGAAGCTGCCGTTGCCGTGACCACCGCCGCTGCTCCCCCCGAAGCCGCTGCTGCGGGATCTGTCACCGCTGCCGCTCCTGGGTCTGCTGCTGCTGGGGCCGCTGGTACCGGTGCTGGAGCTGCTGAAGTTGCTAAAATGTAATTTCTGTATTGAAATGTGCTGAATACTTTTCTTCAATTATTGAAAGAGATTGCATGACATAGAATTTTTTTCTCATATAAGAGGAATATGAATGGTTTGAATCTTAGTGGCTTTTTGGTGGATCTATTTTTAAAAGCTGTATGTTGGTTGGGAGAGGTGGCTTAGGGGTTAAAGGCACTTGCTTACAAAGCCTAATGGCTTGGGTTCAATTCCCAGTACTTATATAAAGCCAGATGAACAAAGTAGTGCATGTGTCTGGAGTTTGCAGTGGCAGTAGGCCTTTCTCATTTTCTTCTGTCTGTTTGCAAATAAATTGAATTATTAAAAAGAAACAAACAAGCTGGGCATGGTGGTGCATGCCTTTAATCCCAGCACTCGGGAGGCAGAGGTAGGAGGATTGCCTTGAATTCAAGGCCACCCCGAGACTACATAGTAAATTCCAGGTCAGCCTGGGCTGGAATGAGACCTTTCCTCGAAAAACAAAACAAAACAACAACAACAAAAAAAAAGGCAGTATGTTGTAATAACTGAACCAGCCAGCTAGCTATACACTTAGGCTGTCTTGAAGCTTAGCCTTTTCTGCTTGTGTTTTTGAAGTGATTCTGTGTCTCTTCTGTGGTTCTGAGCGTTCTTTGGTTTTTACCTTTATTCTCATCCTAATCATTTTATAGGACCATCAGCATTTAAACCCGTTCTTACTTACCAGGCATCATATTTTGATGGGCTTATATTATATTAGCTTAATATTTATAATATCAATGTGAGAAGTACTATTTTAATTCATGTTTCACAGATGAAGAAGTAGAAACTTTGAGGGTTCAAGTACTTGGCTCTAGGTTATAGAGTTAACAGAGAGCTCAGATTCAAATCATTACTGCCTTCAAAGCCCATAGGTATACTTGATATGTTTATTAAATTCATTATATTGTTATTTTAACATGTAGTCAGTATAAACATAATGATTTCGAATTTTTTTTTTTGCATGTGTATGTAGTATGTGCGTGCATGTATCTTTGTGGGCCTGTGTGTGTGTATATATACGAAGGTCAAAGGTTGATGTCATGTTTCCCTGTCACTCCTGCCTTATTTAAAATTTAAAAAAAATTTTTTTTTACTTATTTGAGAGAGAATAGGTGCGCCAGGTCCTTAGGCCATTGCAAATGAACTCCAGACCACCTTGTGCATCTGGCTTACGCAGGTCCCGTGGAATTGAACCTGGATCCTTTGGGTTTGCAGGCAAGTTTTAGCTCCTTGTTTATTGGGCATATTTCTTTTATAGATGAAAACTTTTTCCTAATGTAACTTTCTCCTTTCTTGGATTTTGTATTTTGAAATGCTGTTAATGCTGTTGCATGTAGTATGTATATGCACTATATAATGTATTTATACTATATGTAAGCATTACATATGTACATGTGTATAGCATGTATGTGTGGTATGTGAGAGAAAGAGAGTGTGTGTGTTCGAATTACTTTATCATTGTTGGGACAGAGTGCCTGACCAGAAGCAACTTGAGGAAGTGTTTACTTTGGCTGATGGCCTGAGATTATAGCCTGGCATGGTAACAGGAGCTTGAGGCAACTGGTCCTGTTCAGTCCCACCTCAATTAACCTAATTAAGATAATCTAGCTCAGAGGCTCCAAGATGATTGTGAGTCCTGTTGAGGTGACAATCAATATAAACCATCACACATTGCAAATTCTTGGATTCTAGAAATTAGTAACTTCACCTTGATACTGAAAGGCTGATGTAATACCTTTTTTCTTTTTTTTTTCCTTTTATTTTTTCTATATTTATTTATTAAAGAGAGAGAGAGAATGAGAATGAATGGGTATGCCAGGGCCTCTAGCCACTGCAAATGAACTCCGCGTGAATACACCACCTTGTGTATCTGGCTTATGTGGGTACTGGGGGATTGGATTTGTGTCCATAGACTTCACCAGCAAGCCCCTTAATTGCTGAGCCATCTCTCTAGCCCTCCTGCTCTGATTTTTGAGATTGGATCTTGCCATGCTCCCTAGGTCTCCTCCTTCTCTCTCTCTCTCTCTCTCTCATTTAAAAGTCTTTTTATTTATTTATTTTTAATCAGAGCACATGTGTGTGAGATAATTGGCACGCCAGGGGCCTCCAGCTACTGATACTCCAGACATGCATGCCATTTTGTGTGCATGTGCATCTTCGCGTGCTTGTGTCATCTTGTGTGTTTGGCTTATGTGGGAGCTGGAGAGTCTAACATGAGTTCTTAGGCTTCACAGGCAAGTGCCTTAACCCCCCAGCCATCTCTTCAGCCTACTCGCTGTTTTTGAGACAGAGTCTTGCTGTGTAACCCAGGCTGGTCTATAACTTGTGATTCTCATATACTAGGGGTTGCTAGGTGAGTCACCATGCCCTTTGTGAATCTATTTATATGTTATCACCTGTGGTCAGGTTCCATAAAGAGAGCATGTGAGTGTTCAGAGGCTTGGAAAATGTCAACAGAGTGTTGCATTGTAGCTCTCACATCTCTCTTTTTTTTTCCCCCTAGGAAAGCTACTTTCTCAGAGGGTTTCACTTACTCCTGCCATATATGCCATTTGAAAATGTTTAGTTTCTTCTTTTCCTGAATTGTACCAAGATAATGATGACCATGTAGAAACCAGTAATTCAGTTTAGGGATGACTTAATCTAGAACTTAAACAATTTTGGTGTGGTTTAAACCATGAGACTTAATCTAGAACTTAAACAATTTTGGTGTGGTTTAAACCATGAAAGTGGACTTCACTGAAGGGCCCCAAGAGCAACTATAAGAACCAGCAGTTTGATAAGAAGAGAAACTACAAAAATAGACCCAAGATCTCCAAGGTAAACATTCTGTTAACATTGGAAAGTTTGAATATTTCTGTTGAGTTTTTTTTTTTTACTCGTGTGTGTGTGTGTGTGTGTGTGTGTGTGTGTTGCTAGGTCCTCTTGCTGCTGCATACAAATGCTTTCATCACCTTTTGCATCTGGTTTACATGGGTAGCTTGGAAATTACACCCTAGAATGGAGAACTTTACAAGCAATTGCCTTTAATTGCTGAGCCATCTTCCCAGCCCTCTGTCCAGATTTTGTGGTAAGTTTTTATAACATACGTATACTGATGTTCTTAGTAAGTTGGTGGAGGAGGTTAGAAGGGACTTGTCCTTGACCTTACTGCAGACAGTTCTCATACCATAGTTCACTTTGCTTTCATGTTTTGCCTTTAAAAAGGCCTCCACAGACTATGAGTAGAGATTTGATCCTTTTGGCTTTGTAAGAAGATCCTCTGTTACCCTCTCTCTTGAGGACAATAACAAAATTGTATTTAACATACAAGACTGGGTAAGCCTAGGATAGTAAAGCTGTCTTCCTTTAATAATTGAAGCATGAGAATGATGGAACCCTTAAAACATTTTCCCCTACTGTAATTTCTAACTATATAAAACATTTATTATTAAAATGTTTGTTTGAAAGTATGAAGAAAAATCTTTTTTCTATTGCTACCATCCTGACTTTGGCTCAGCAGTCTTTTTAACTTTGTGTGATTGATATAGGAGCCCTGGACAACATGCTTTCTTGAAACAGTATTTGGTTCTCTTAATGTTTTTCTTGTATTTGTCAGGAGGGAAAAGGCTGGGAGCTAATATTCTACAAACATCATTGTGAGTCAGGCATTGTACTTTACAAAGCTCTATGGAATATTGAAATCACATCAAAATAGTACTAAACTCAATTTCCCCTTACACTCTTCCTACCTTCTTCCTTTTCTTATACAGGCTTGCCCACATCCTTCTGCTTATGTGGGACAGATCTGAAGACCAGGAGCAAAACTTAGGCACCTTACTGTTAAAGCTGTCATGTTTTCTTTCATGCTTTGAAAAGCTGAACAAAGAAAGGATGAAGTAATTCTCCTTTTCTCTTACTTCCTACTTCCTGTAGCTTTCCTTTTCATTCTCTGTAAAAACCAGAAACATTACAGTCCCCTTCTGTCCTCAGATTAGGACTTTGTTTTTCTCCTCTCTGAGACCCTTAGGAGGTGGTGTTGGTGTGTGTAGGCAAGCCAGAGGACAGGCTTTGCTGTAATTCCTTAGGAGCGATCCTCTTTTTTCAAGCAGGGTCTCTTATTGGCCTGTGATTTGCTAGTCTAGATTTTTCTGGCCTGTATCACATTTCCCAGCACCTCCCTAGCAACAGGTTTATAAGTGTGGACACTGCTTTTTCCTGTGGGTTGTGAGGATTGAATTTAGGTTCTTATGCTTGCAAGGTAAACATTTTACTGACTTGAGCTATCTCCCTAGCCCATAAGATGCTTGCTTAGTATTAACTTTGGTGAATACTATTAGCTGAATAGGAAGGATTGTTTCAGAAAGACAGACAGACAGACAAAGCGAGAGAGAATTGGTGCACCAGGGCATTAGCCACTACAATTGAGCTCCAGGCGCTTGTGCCACCTAGTGGGCTTATGTGACCTTACGCTTGCCTCACCTTTGTGCGTCTGGCTTACATGGGTTGTGGAGAGTTGAACCTGGGTCCGTAGGCTTTGCAGGCAGGCATCTTAAATGCTAGACCATCTCTCCTGCCCAAGAAAGCTTTTAAAAAAATTTTTGGTTTTTCAAGGTAGGGTCTCACTCAGCCCAGGCTCTCCTAGAATTCACTATGTTGTCTCAAGCTGGCTTCAAACTCATAGCAATCCTCCTATCTGACTCCCGAGTGCTGGGATTAAAGGCATGTGCCACTATGCCTGAAGAAAGCTTGGATTTTTAAAAAATAAAATTCTTTGAATTGAATTGATTTCGTCAGCTCTTTTTTTTTTTTTTTTTTTTTTTTGGTTTTTCGAGGTAGGGTCTCACTCTGGTCCAGGCTGACCTGGAATTAACTCTGTAGTCTTAGGGTGGCCTTGAACTCCTAGCGATCCTCCTACCTCTGCCTCCTGAGTGCTGGGATTAAAGGCGTGCGCCACCATGCCCGGCTCGTCAGCAATTTTAATTGATTGCTAATTGTATTAACCAATAATGAGCTGTGTGCTTCATATGTTATCTGGTTTGTCTAATCAGCAAAGATCCTTTCATGGTGTAGTACCATTATTCATGATAGAACCAGGAAGAAGAGTCTAGTGATATGATCAGAAGTAAGTATTTAAAGAACCTATTTTGTCCTCCTGTACTCTTAAGACGATCCCCAAGCTATTTACATTTGTACTAGTAAGTCAGAAACATTAATTGCAATGTCATGTTTTTATGGATGGGGCATGGAGGCAATTGGCTAGGGTAGGTAGGTAGATATTTATGATTCTGGAAGTACCTTTCCTCTCTGTTAAGGAGGCATTTGTAACTTTCAAGGCAGTCTCCTCAGCCAGAACATCCCATTGACCCTTTGGCTTATCAAATAGCATAGCTTATTATAAACCACTGCTTATTTTGTTGCCATAGTATCCTTTTTGAAAACACAAAGATAGTTGATATGTTTATACAGGAATCCAGGGGTTCCCCCTCCCCCAAGGTGACATTTGCTGGTAGAAATTTTTCTACTAGTGATTCATGCAAAGGCTTGAGGCCATAATGAGTACAAAGGGAGGTGGGATTTTTGGACTCTGGACAGTTACAGAATTTTTAATATTAACCCACTCTGTTAATCACTAAACTGTTTTGTGTAATGATTTAGGGCTTTCCACTTAAGTAAATTACTTGTTATGAATTGTATTTATTCCTGACAGATGTTATTCATGGGCTGAACATTAGAGCTCAGGCTACAATGGAGCACTTTACTGGGAGACCAGTCTCACAAAATAGAAATCAACCAAAGGTTATAGACTACAATGATAGCTTTTTTGATATATTGGGATCAGTAAATTTTGATGACTAATAATAATAGGTATTTGATGAGATATGAAAATAAATCATAAAGGAACTAAAAAGTGATGATGTTTACCTTTGACCTGGCTTTCAGAAAGAATGCACCCAGGAGCAAGTACTGCTTAGATAAAACAGTACTGCTATGCATTGTCATGCTGCTTTTTTAATGTGTCAAATGCTAGCAAACAAGATAAATACTTTTAGACTGTCTACAGGGACTACAGAATCCATTTTACCTTGTCCCAGAAGACATGGCCACAGAGGGTTTGTGTGAATGAAACTAGTTAAAACTTAGCAAGAGTAGCCCTCGGACTCCAGCAGCACTTCCTGGGGGTGATATGCTTGTCTTCCTTTTGGCTTGCTCTCTACTTTCCTTTTTGGATGGTTTACTTCCTTGGAAGTTTTTTTTTTTTTTCCTGCTCCTCAAATATTCTGTTACCACAGAAGAAAGTGAACTCTGCATATGGTACAGTCATCATGACTGATGTTATATATCTTTTATACAGCAGAGAAAATTATAGTAGAGGTAGTTGTGTAGGGTCTTGTATTGTTTTTCTGTTTTATACCTTGTTTTCTGTCAGAATAATAATTGAAATAAGCTGCTCCCTTCTTCCTCTTCATCTTTATATGCTTACTCAATCAACAAAGCCATATCTTTTGATTGCTTATAATAAGCAAGGGATATTATCTGATCAAAAATAGTTCTTTGGAATGAGCCTTCTTATTTTATGTTTCCTAAAGATGTTGAATATTGTGAATGTCGTCTTACCACAGATAGTGGGCATTGTGCTTGACTCTACATTATCTGAGAATATGAACAGCTTGATTCCTTACCACCGTGACAGGGTTTCATCCATAAATCTATGTTTAGAGTTCACAGCTGAGGGCTTTGATGGTATTGCTGAGAGTGAACACAGAGAAAACTGATAAATTCTAATTTTAGAGACTTCGGAAAAGTAAACTGAAACCTCTTAGGAGTTTTAGTAATCATTGATTCAGAGGTAATTTAACCAGGAAATCTGGTTATTTAGAATATTCTATTTTCTGCAATATTATTTAATTGTATTTTCTTACCTGTATGTCATATTATGAAGTGGTTTATGTGGTATTGTGCTATGATGAGCCTTCATTTAATTATATCTTCCTTCAGACTAGGGCTGTGCATTTACCTTTGTTATGCCATTTACTTATAAACTCACTTAGGGAAAAAAGATATCAATTATCTCTCAAAAAGGTCACCCTGTAATTCAAATAACTAATTAAGATAGGAATGTAGAAAGCTGACGGTTATTTATATGTGTCTTGTTGTAATGAATGCTTGAAAGTAAGTGTCTTTTTACTTTGGCTTAGGTAGGGAGTGGCCTGATATTGCAAGTCTGTGTGACAACAGGAAATTAAGCTCCTTAGCATTAATTTGGGCCTTGGGGATTGGCCTTGCTACTGTGCAGAAAACAGTGGGATTTAATTTCATTCAATCCAAGATTATGGTGGAGTTAAACTTGTGATAAGGTGCAGGCTAGACACTTTTAAGTGATAGAAGTGTTAGGAGGCTATGGTGCAGGTGATAGGGTGAGGATTTGGGTGAGAATGGGTAAGTAGATATAGTAAAGATAAAATAACTAATATTGATTGAGGTACATTATTGGAAGAGCAAAGCTTGGTCAAGGAAACAGTTGCATGGGAGCTTTAGGGTGAGACCACTGATGAAATAAAAGGCAGCAAACTGGGACATGGAAGAAGCAGTGTGTATGTAACATCCATAGGGACAAGGATATGGACCTTGGGGAAGAAATAAGGTAGAAAGTCAATGTCGAGCAATCTGCCAGTAAGCAGTAGCTGAGACAGAAACTGAGGGAGTGGATGAAAAAGTATTTGTTTTATGTATGTATGTGTGAACAATCTGGAGTTAGCTTTTGTAGCCTAGTAAATGTGTGGGCTCTCTTACCCCCTTACCCCCATGTGAGTATGTATGAGTATGTTTGTTTTGGAGCTAGGGTCTCATTCTTTCTAAGCTGTACTCAGACTCATTATGTAGCTGAGAAGTCCTAAATTCCTGCTTCTACCACCCAGGCCTGCATCACCGTGCAAGGCTCCTTTGTTTGTTTGGAGACAAGGTATTCAAGTTCCAGGTATTCTGGCCTGTAACTCGCTGTGTGGATCTGTTTATAGGTATAAGTCATCACAACCGGCTAGTGTAAAACCCTTTTAACAGAACCTGGCACATGGTAAACTCAAGCTATTGTTGTTGGCTGTTATCATTATATACTCCGCTTGTTGTTCTAAGTAGGTCATAGTAGTAATTTGGTACATTTTCAAGTTCAGTAATTTATAGTTTAAACCTTCTCTCTCAATATCTGTCCCATGCTACTTGTACTCTTAAAACTGGGGAGTAAAAATTGATTTAAATTTCTGTTTTCTGTTTAACTTGCTCTGGCTTTGGTGGAAATTGGAACACAGTTATGAAGTTTTTGGTTATAGATGAGGTAGGGAGAGTAACCATAGCAATAATAGGTTTTGTGCCTTTTGCTTTTTTATCCCTCATTATCCTCATCTGTGAGTGTGCCACTCACAGTGCTATGGGACTGTCGTGCGGTCCAGTGGCTGCCCCTTCATTGATCTTTCATGTTCAGTGCTCCAGCTAGCTGCTGTAATTATTCAAAACTTTCAGAAGGAAACCAAAAGAAATAGTAGTATGCATGATGGAGTAACCTGTCTTGGTGATGGTGTACGGAGTGAATTCTGTTCACTCTAACTCTGACGACAACTACTTCTTGCTGCCTTGTTTCTTTTCTTTGCAGTCATGGGAGACTGAAACTACTTTATCAGTATTTCCATTTAATTGTAATCTTGCTTATAACATATCTCAGTGTAGATATTTGTTGTCTACCAATGAGTATAGAAAATCAGGAAAGATGCTTAAACATTAGTAAATTGTCTCAATGCTTTTTTATTAGAGAATGTCATAATAGCTTATATAGTACAATAAAGAGAATGGTTTTAGACGAGAAATAAAAATCTAGAATATAACACTTTACAACTTAACATATATATGTATTTTCATAATTATTTATTTCTAGGTGTGGTGGCACATGCCTTTAAGCCTAGCCCTTGGGAGGCAGAGGTAAGAGGATCACCACAAGTTTGAGGCCAGCCTGAGACTCTATAGTGAATTCCAGGTTAGCCTTGGCTAGAGAGAAACCCTACCTCAAAAAAAATATTTATTTATTTATTTGCAAGCAAGGGGGGAGGGAGGGAGAGAGAATATGGGCATACCAGGGCCCCTAGCCACTGCAGACAAACTCCAGATATATGTACCAGTTTGTGCATCTGGTTTTATATGGGTATTGGGGAATTGGACCCAGGTTGTTAGGCTTTGCAGGCAAGTGCCTTTAACCATTGAGTAATCTCTCCAGTCCTGGGAATATATATTTTTTGAATTTTGGTATTCTGCTTTTGTGAGATGTGAATTCCAAATGAGAGTGGGTATAATTAACCTCTCAGTGGTTATTAGAGCAATTTTCAAGATTTAGGTTTTAGAGTTTTGTTTTTTTTTTTTAAATGAGAGAGAGAGAGGAGGTGGGTAGAGAGAATTGGCACACCAGGGCCTCCAGTCAGTATAATAGAACTCCAGATATATGCACTACCTAGTGTGCATGTTGTGTGATCTTGCTAGCTTGTGTTACCTTGTGCATTTGGCTTATGTGGGACCTGGGGAGTCAAACATGGGTAATTAGGCTTTGCAGGCAAAGGCCTTAACTGCTAAGCCATCTCTCCAGCCTTTTGTTGTTTTAAGTATGGCTAGATATTTTTCCCAGATAATTGACTAATGGGGAAGATACAGCTTTTGCTAGGTTGAACCACCAATTAATATTTGCAACTCACTATAACTTTAATAACTGAAAGCCTTGCTGGGGACAGAGTTATATAGTAATTCTCATCTCTTTCTACTTTAATTCAGGGCATTCAGTCCTTATAAAGCAGAAAGCTGGAAGTCATTCTTTGCTTACTTCAGTAGCACATAGACAAAAAGTAGAAATTTTATTTGATATTCCTTTTTTCCTACTCCATGCATTTATCAGCATTTAAAAATTTTAGTATGATAAATACCCATTTTTTTTTTATCCCCTTTCCACTTCATTATCATGGCCCTGGTCTACCTGTTTCCTTTCAACCTGAATTACTGCTGTAGTTTTCCAGAAGGAATCCTTACACCCTTCTTCACTGTGTTGTGATATAACCCAGTGATCTTATTAAAATTAACATATGATCATGAGCCTTACTCATAAAGATAGTACTGCTTTATTAGGTCTAAGTGGCACTCCCAATTTTTGTCCAGTCTTACTTCACATGTCCCTTTATTCCCTGTCTTGTCCACATTTACATTCTTGCAATTTCTTCATATTCACATATTGTCTTTGCTATCTTATTGTCGTCTTCATAGTTGTTGCATGTGCATGTGTGGGTGTTGTGTATGTCCATGTGTATATGCGTACTTGTGTGTAGGTGCATGTGGGTACAACCAGAGGTCGATACTGAGTGTCTTTCTCAGTCATCCTATTTGTTGAGACGGGCTTTCTCTCTCAACCAAGAGCTCACTGATTCAGTTAGACTAGCTAGCCAGTTTGCTTCTGGGGCTCTTTTCTTGCCCCCAGAGTGCAGGAATTGAAGGTGCACACTGTCACACGTGACATTTACTTAGGTCCACATGCTTGCACAGCAAGTGCTTTATTGACTGAGCCACCTCCCTAATTCCTACTCACCTACCTGTACCTGGAAGGTTCTTTTCCATGTATTTGATTCTGCGCAAAAACACTGAGTTCCTCTGGCAATCTCTTCCCAATCACATAAAATTTTGTGAATTGTTTTTATTATATTATGGACCTCACCTTTGTAAGTTGTTGCCCTTTTTTACTTATGTGTATGATTATTTAATTGTCCTTCCCTGGTCAATAAAGCTTCTCCTCTCTGAGTGTGTAGACTAAGCTTGTGAGGACTTATCCTTGTCTCTCTAGCACTTGCTGTGTCTCCCAGCCCACAGTACAAATTACACCAAATGAAGGTATGACCTTTCTATAACTAGAACTTTCTGAAGTTGCATTCTGATTCAAATAAGCTGTGTGATTGGATGGAAACAACTGTCTTTGTATATTGAAGACTGAGAAGTAGAGTGAGGATCAAAGATGTATTAAGTAATAGTTTTTTAGACTTGGCAGTTGTTCTTCTTGTTGAAAATGCAAACCAGGGAAATGTGATTCCCTTTTTGGTTTAGAACAAAGTTATTGCCAAATCAACACATGAGAAGGTGTCAGCCTTAGATTTTGTGACTTCAACCAATGAAAGATTCTTTTTTGTTATTTTTTGACAGGGTCTTGCTGTGTAGCCCAGGCTGACCTTGAATTCATAATCCTCCTACTTCACCTGTCCAAGTGTTGGGATTGGGAGGATTACAAATTTTTGTCTGTTTTAAAATTGTGTGTGTGTTTATGTGTTTGGGCTCACCAGTGCCCTTTGCCCCTTCAAATAAACTCCAGACACATATACCACTTTGAGCATCTGGCTTTCCTGGTAGGTTTTGCAAACAAATGCTTTTATCTCCTTAGCCATAATCTCAGCATTCATTTTGTTATTGTCTTAGTTAAAAAAGACAGCAATGAGGGCTGGAGAGATGGTATACTGGTTAAGTGCTTGTATGAAGCCTAAGGACCCTGGTTTGAGGCTCGATTCCCCAGTACCCACATAAGCCAGATGTACAAGGTGTCAGATGCATCTGGAGTTTACGGCGTTTGTGGTGGCTGGGGGCCCTGGTGCACCCATTCATTCTCATTTTCTCTTTCTCTCTCTGCCTTTTTTTCTCTCTCTCATATAAATAAATAAAAATTAAAATAAAAAAGACTGCAATAACCCATCAATTCATTTTGCTTTTGCTTGTTAAAGCATTTTAGGGTTGAGAATGACAACAGTGGGATTGGAGGTATACTCCCCAGTGCTTATGTTTATTTCCTAATGTTCTAGAAGAGCAGCATGCTTTAATCTGGATACACATGGTTGGCCCAATAGCACAGGCAGAAGCATTTACAGGGGTGGAAGAATTTTAATTGTAATATGCTTATACTTTGAAGTGACCATGCCATTTTAACTTGGATTTCTAAAGTTTGTTCAGGCAGTGTTTTGGGCAGAGGTTATGCTGAAATTCAGACATGTTTGAGGTTTTCCTTATTCTCTGCTTTCAGCCCCTTGAATGAAAATAAAAAAAAAAAAACTAATTTAAAAGAGAGAACTGTCTGGCATGCCTTATTTGTAGATATATGCTGGACTTGTAAATTTTTTCTATGCTTTCTAAGACTCACAACTGAGACACTCAATAGCAGATGGTAGATTATGGAATCTGGCTTTTTATTCTAAACTACTATTGTTTCTTTTTCATCTTCTCTTTATTCTTAAATTTGTCTTTTGGGATTCATGAAGTATCACTTTGCTGCCTGGGACAAGTACCCCTAAGTCAGATCCTCTAACAAATGTCTCTGTATATTAGACAACTAGTTTGTTACTGTCATTTATTCCATATAAAGAATCCTGAAGTTCATTTTCATTGGTGGAAAAGGAGAAAGTACAATAGATAGAAAAAAACTTCCTTTTGTATATCATCACCATTAGTAATAGTTGTTCTTAGATCTTCCTTGTCTTTTTTTTTTTTAACATAATGGGAAAACAGCAAAGTCCTTTATGTAGTCCATGGCAGTTCTCCAAGAATAAACTCAGTTGGTTATTAGCATATTCTGCATTCATCTTTCTTACAGGCAAAATGAGAAATGTGTAACTTCTTAATCCCTTAGGTATATACACTGGCTATATTAGCTAAACCTTTCTGCTTTGGTTGAGAGATGATTATTAGGAAGGTATTAGAGATGAAAACTAAAGCCAGATGTGGTGGTGTATGCCTTTAATCTAAGCACTAGGGAGGCAAAGGTAAGAGGCCAACTTGACACTACAGAGTGAGTTCTAGGTCACCCTGAGCTAGAGTGACACCCTATCACGAAAAAAAAGAAAAGAAACAAAATCAGAGATGAAAACTGAGCCTGTCCCACTACCTTATAATTTAAATCCAAATTGTAATGACCAAATAATAGACACCAGTCTATAATACTTTTTCTGTTTTTGTATGGCTTAAGTTGGCAGCTTCTCCTCCATAATGTCTCTCCAGCTCATGCCAAATTCTTGATTGTGAACTCATGTTAAGCTTATGAACTGTTGCTAAAAGTTCCATATATGGATCTGAGGAGGATCTCTTCAATCCATTGCGTACCAAGAACAAAAATTGTAATGTATTGTGATGGTTTGATTCAGGCATCCCCCACAAACTTAAGTGTTCTGAATGGTTGCTCACCAGCTGATGGCAGTATGGAAATTAGAACCCTGTTAGAGGTATGTATTGTTGTGGGCAAGGTTACAAGTAGTTAGAGCCAGCTTCCCCTTGCCAGTGTTTAGCATACTCTTTCTGCTGCTATTGCCCACCTGGTGTTGGCTAGGAGGTGGCTATCCAGCTTCTGCTTGTGCCATGTTTTTCTCTACCATCATGAAGCCTCCCCTTGAGTCTGTAAGCCAAAAAACTAACCAACAGGTCTAGAGAAATGGCTTAGTGGTTAAGCGCTTGCCTGTGAAGCCTAAGGACCCCGGTTCAAGGCTTGATTCCCCAGGACCCACATTAGCCAGATGCACAAGGGGCGGTGAATGTCTGGAGTTCGTTTGCAGTGGCTGGAAGCCCTGGTGTACCCATTCTCTGTTTCTGTCTATCTGCTTCTTTCTCTCTCTGTCACTCTCAAATAAATAAATTAAAAATAAAATAAAAACAAAAAATTTAAAAACAAACAAAACCAACTTTTCCTCCACAAGCTACTGTTGCTCGGGTTCTTTGGGCCAGCAATGCAGAGCAGACTGTAACATGAGTTATCTGCCATGTACCTGAAGACACGAAGTTAGGGTATAGAAGGCATAAAAAGGCCGTGAGTTCTATTGGTACAAAGTCAGCCAGAAAGCAACATCTGCGGAGGCTTTTGTTGAGTTGTCGTGGTCGTCGTCGCCATCGTCATCGTCGTCTTCATCATCATCATTATCATCATCATCATGGTATATACCTAGGTGATGCTGCTAGTGGTGGTTCTGGGTTTTTAGTCATCATTGAGGTGTCTTGGTTGAAGTGTGAAAGCCATATTTTTGTGATTTTAATGTGAGTCTTTTTAGCAATGCATACCTGCATAGTTCATGCCCAGCTTTTATGTACTCAGGCCTTAGGGATTGTTTTAAAATTTTGAAATACTGGGCTGGAGAGATGGCTTAGTGAGTAAGGCGCTTGCCTGTGATGCCTAAGGTCCCAAGTTCTATTCCCCAGATCCCATGTAAGCCACATGCACATGGTAGCACATGCATCTGGAGTTTGTTTGCGGTGGCTGTAGGACCTGACGTGCCCATTCTCCCTCCCTCCCTCCCTCCCTCCCTCCCTCCCTCCCTCCCTCCCTCTCTCTCTCTCTCTCTCTCTCTCTCAAATAAATAAAAATAAAATACTTAAAATATGTTTGAAATATTGTGGCCTAGGGGGATAACTCAGTTGTTAAAATGCTTGCCTTGTAGCATGAGGACTTGAATTCCCAGCACCTACTTCATTTATTTATTTTTTAAATATTTTTTTTTCACTTTTTATTTATTTTTTTATTTGAGAGCGACAGACGCACAGAGACAGAGGGAGAGAGAGAGAGAGAATGGGTGCGCCAGGGCTTCCAGCCACTGCAAACGAACTCCAGATGTGTGCGCCCCCTGTGCATCTGGCTAACGTGGGACCTGGGGAACCGAGCCTTGAACCAGGGTCCCTAGGCTTCACAGGCAGGTGCTTAACTGCTAAGCCATCTCTCCAGCCCCCCAGCACCTACTTTAAAAAGTGGCTTGGGAGCCAGGCGTGGTGGCGTGTGCCTTTAATCCTAGCACTCGGGAAGCAGAGGTGGGAAGATCTCTGAGAGTTCAAGGCCTTTATTGATGTTTAGGCATTTATAACTTTTTGACCTTGCTGTATATCTGTTTGTTCTGTCTGAAATAGTCCAGAAGTCTTTGATGTAAATATTTGCATTTCAGTAATTCTCAAATCCTTTGAAGAATCCATTGTCTTCCCCTTTTCACACTTTACAGTCTCGCTCTGCACATTATTGTCATAGTAGGTGCACAGTTAATTTTATTGGCGACAGTAGTGACTTGAATAAACTCTTCTAACCCCAGAAATAAGATTTTAAAACATTTACTTGGTTGTTAAATTGTAGAATCTTGGCATTAAGAGAAGCATAAATATCTTTGATCTTTATTTCTGGTTAAACCTACTTTGTGGTTTCATCAACTGTTACTTTTTTCCATTTCTCTTACCATCTCCTTTGCTTTGTTTACTCTTTATAAGTGTGTGTATTCCCAGAATGGACCATTATATTCTAGGTCCACGAAGGAATGGTGATTTGGAAGCCACCTACCACCTTCTACTCTTCAGACACCTGCTACTATATTAAGTACACATTGCACAGTTATGGTAATCTTATACTTGCTAGTGCATACCAACAATTTTATCAGCCATCTCATGTGGAGGATTACTTACTTGAATTTAATACACTTTATTGTATAAATACTTCTATAATACTGTATTTTCCTGACTTTATTTGATATAATGATGCTAATAATACCTAGTAAATATACCGTACTTGGTACCTAGTAGATACTCTGTAAATGTTTGGATCATTGTGATTACTTACTGTGATTTTTCTCTACTTTGACTTGGTTTGCTCATGGGAGCCTGTGCTCTAGCCCTACTGTACTGCCATGAACCAAAGCAGGAATTATTCATGCCTCTGTATAACAAACACGTAGTGCTTTTCCTACCTCCCCCCCCCCTGAACATTTTTTAAAGTGACTATTGCCATTTGTTTGAGAATTCTCTGTTCAGTACTCTGTCCCATTTTTTGGGTAGATCATTTTAATTTTTTTTATTGCTTGGTTTTTTGAGTTCTTTATTAATTCTAAATATTAGGACTCTGTCGGAGGTCAAGCTGACAAAGATTTTCTCTTGTTATGTAAGAAGTCTCTTGGCTCTGATTATAGTATATTTTCTGCACAAAAGCCTTTTAGCTTCATTGAATGTGTATTTAATTTCCTGAGCTACTGGGGTCCTATTCAGGAAGTCTTTCCTCCTATATTTTGGATAGTTCTCCCTATCCCCCCCCCAATCCCCAATTGTTTTAAGAATTTAAGGTCTTATATTGAAGTCCTCAACCCATCTGGCATTGATTGTTATGTATGGTGAAAACAGTGCATGTAGTTTTATTTTTCTTTATTTTTTTTCAATTTTAATTTTTTTCTTTTCATAATTTTTATTAACATTTTCCATGATTATAAAAAATACCCCATGGTAATACCCCCCCTTCCCCCCGCACTTTCTCCTTTGAAATTCCATTCTCCATCATATTACCTCCCCATCTCAATTATTGTACTTACATATATACAATACCAACCTATTAAGTACCCTCCTCCCTTCCTTTCTCTTTCCTTTATATCTCCTTTTTAACTTATTGGCCTTTCCTACTTAGTTTTATTTTTCTACATGTGGATATCTAATTTCTTCAGCGCTATTAGTTGAAAATGCTGTCTTTTTTTTTCCAGTATGCATTGTTGGCTCCTTTGTCAAAGATCAGACAAACTATAGTTACTTGAACTAAGCCTGGATCTTCTGTTCTGTTCCATTGATCAATATATCTGTTTTTGTGCCAGTACCATGCTGTTTTTATTACTATGGCTTTGTAGTATTTTATTTTTTTGGTTTTTTGAGGTATGGTTTCATTGTAGCTCAGGCTGACCTGGAATTCACTATGGTGTCTCAGGGTGGCCTTGAACTCATGGCAATCCTCCTACCTCTGTCTCCGGAGTGCTGGGATTAAAGGTCTGCACCACCACGCCCAGCTTAGTATTTTAAGTCTGGTACAGTGATACCTCCTGAAGTATTTCTTTGCTGATGATAGTTTTGGGTGCCTTCTGAAGTTCTGTATGAATTTTGAAACTGTCTTTTATATCTTTGGGTAGAAAGTTGCTGGAATTTTAATGGGGATTGCATGGAATCTGTAAATTGCTTTTGGTAGAATGACCATTTTAAAATTATTATTTTTTGAGACACAGAGAGAGAATGGGTGTGCACAGGCCTCCAAGCTGCTGTGGACAAACTCCAGATGTGTGTGCCCCTTTGTGTGCATGTGTGACATTGTATGCTTGTGCCACTGTGCGTCTGGCTATGTGGGACCTAGATATTGGAATATGGGTTCTTAGGGTTTGCAGGCAAGCACCTTAACTACTAAGTCATCTCTCCAGCCCAGAATGGCCGCTTTTGTGATGGTGATTCTTCCAATCCATGAGCATGGGAGGGCTTTCCATTTTCTTGTGTCATCCTTGGTTTCTTTCTTTAGTGTTACTATGCTTTCACTGTATAAGGCTTTCACTTCCTTGGATAGTGAAATTCCAAGATAAGTATATTTTTTGTTTTGTGGCTCACTGATCCATATGTTTTTTTAGCATATAGAAAAGCTACTGATTTTTGTGTGTTGATTTTGTATACTGCCACTTTGCTGGAAGTGTTTATCACTTTAGAAGGTACTTAGTGGAGTCTTTTGGGTCACATAAAATTATGTCATTTGCAAACAGGGCTATTTGACTTCTTCCTTTCCAATTTGTATCGCTTTTATTTCTTTCTGTTGTCTTATGGCTTGGGCTAGGACTTCTAACAGTATGTTGAAGAACAGTAAGAGTGGGCATCCCTGTTTTATTTGGGCCTTTATATATAGCCTTATTATGTTGCGATGTGGTCCTTCTATTCCTAGTCTCTCTAGCAGTTTGATCATAAAGTGATGTTGTGTTTTGTCAAAGGCCTTCTCTATATTTTTTGAAATGCTCATGTGGTTGTTGTGTTTATGTGTTGTATTATGTTTATTGTTTTCCATATGTTGAACCATTCCTGCATCCCTGGAATTAAGCCTGCTTGATTAAGTTGTCTAATACTTTTTATGTATTCTTGAATTCATTTTGCAAGGATTATATTGAGAATTTTTGTGTTTAGGTTCATTAGGGATATCAGTCTATATTTTCCTTTCTTATTGTGTCTTTGTCTGGTTTTAGTATCAGAGTAATGCTGGCTTCATGGAAGGACTTTGAGAGCATTCCCTCTTTACCAATTATGTGAAATATTTTGAGTTTTAGTTCTTGGATGAAAGTTTGGTAGGATTTGCCTGAGAATACATCATATCCTGAATTTTTTGGTGGGGAGGCTTTTGATTACATGTTCAATAGCAATGGAAGTGATAGGTTTTGGCCGTTTATCTGCTCTGAATTTAGCTTTGGTGGTGGTATGTGTCTAGAAATTCATCCATTTCTTTCAGATTATTGGTATCAGGTGTACCTCTCCATTTTCATTTTTGATCTTGTTACTTTGACACTTCTCTCTCTCTTTCCCTTTCTCTTTCTCTTTCTCTCTCTCTCTTTTTTTTTTTTTTTCCCATTTTTCAAGGTAGGGTCTCACTCTAGCTCAGGCTGACCTGGAATTCACTATGGAGTCTCAGGGTGGCCTCAAACTCATGGTGATCCTCCTACCTCGGCCTCCCAAATGCTGGGATTAAAGGCATGTGCCACCACGCCCGGCTTTTATTTTTTTAATTAAATTAGCCAGTAGTTTTTCAATCTTGTTCATTTTTTCAAAGAACCAGCTCTTCAATCTTTTAAAATTGTTTTTTTAATTTCTAGTTCATTAATTTTTGCTCTGATCTTGATTATTTTCATCTGGAGCTCTTGGGATTAGAATATTTTTGATTTTTTTTCTAGTGCCTTTATGTGAATGTTTGTTACTAATTTGGTATCAGCCTTTAATATAAAGGAATTTAGTGCTACAATTTTCCCCTTAGGACTGCTTTTGTTGTATCCCATAACTTCTGGTATGATGTGTTTTCATTATCATTCAGTTCTAGAAATGTTACAGATTCCTTTTTGATTTCTTCTATGACCAATTCATGGTTTAAAAGTGAGTTGTTCAGTTTCCTGGGGCTGATATGTTTTCTGTTGTTTCTCTTGTTGATTTCTCATTTTAATGCATTGCAGTCAGATATAGTACAGGGAGTCATGTCAGTTTTCTTAAGTTTAGGGGGTATGCTTTATTTTTTTTTAAATTATTTATTTATTTATTTGAGAGTGACAGACACAGAGAGAAAGACAGATAGAGGGAGAGAGAGAGAATGGTCGCGCCAGGGCCTCCAGCCTCTGCAAAGGAACTCCAGACGTGTGCGCCCCCTTGTGCATCTGGCTAATGTGGGACCTGGGGAACTGAGCCTCGAACCGGGGTCCTTAGGCTTCACAGGCAAGCGCTTAACCGCTAAACCATCTCTCCAGCCCCAGGGGGTATGCTTTATAATGTATGATCAATTTTAGAGAAGGTTCCATGAGCTACTGCAAAGAATGTGTGTATTCTGCCAAATTAGGGTGTAATATTTGTAGATACGTTAGGTCTGATTGGTCTACAGTTTTGTTATGCTCATAATGGTGGTGTTAAGCTCCATTATTTCCTTGTTAATTTTCTTCTTAGATGATGTATTGATGCTAGCAGAGTATTGAAGTCCCCTATAGTAATGATTTTGGGAATTATTTCTGTTTTGTTATCAAGTATATTTTGCTTTATAAGATTATAAAATGTGATATATCTTTGTTTGGTATGTATAATTTCATGATTCTGATAGTCTCTTGTTGGATCATTCCCTTGATGAGTTAAAAAAATGGTATATTTTGTCAGACATTAGTATAGCCACACTTGCTTGCTTATTTTTCCGTTTGTTTGGATGGTTGTTTTCTATCTTTTTACCCTGAGGATATGGCTATCTTTAACAGTGAGGTGGATTTCTTATAGACACAGATAAATGGATCCATGTTTCTGATTAAGGAGATTAGACCATTGATGTTTAGAGTTCTAACTATGAGGTATGAATTAATTTCTGTCATACTGAAGGCTTTGTGGGTTTTGGTGTTATATTGAGTATTTTTTTCCTTTTTTCTAAATTGTTAAAAGTATTTATAGTGAGAATGGGTATACCAGGGCCTCTAGCCATTGCAAACAAACTCCAGATGCATGTGTCACCTTCTGCATTTGATTTTATGTGGGTACTGGGGAATTGAACCTGGTTCTTTTGGCTTTGTTGGCAAACACCTTAACCCTAAGCCGTCTCTCCAGCACCTTGTGTTGAGTTTTTACATTTTTCTTTTCTGTTCCAGTTTTGGTTATTGCTTTTCCCTCTTGTAAGTTCTTGAGATTGGTTGCTGGACTCTTCTGTGTGGAATATTACCTGAATAATTCTCTGTAGGGTTGACTTTTTGTTCGTATATTCACAGGGATGGCTTTTTTCATGGAAAGATTTTCTTTACACCTTCTATTTTGAGGGATACTTTTGCTGGGTATAATAGTTTAATTTGGCAACTATAGTCTCTCTAAGCTTTCCTGGCATTTAGAGTCTCCATTGAAAAATAAGAAAGGGGCTGGAGAGATGGCTTAGCGGTTAAGCGCTTGCCTGTGAAGCCTAAGGACCCCGGTTCGAGGCTCGGTTCCCCAGGTCCCACGTTAGCCAGATGCACAAGGGGGCGCACGCGTCTGGAGTTCGTTTGCAGAGGCTGGAAGCCCTGGCGCACCCATTCTCTCTCTCTCCCTCTCTCTGTCTTTCTCTCTGTGTCTGTCGCTCTCAAATAAATATATAAAAAAAAAAATTAAAAAAAAAATAAGAAAGGATTCTGATGAGCTTACCTTTGTGTGTAATGATCTATATTTCTCTTGTTGCTTTTAGCACTCTCTCCTTGTTTATATTGTGTAACATTTTAATTATAATGTCTTGTGGCAAGTTTGTTCCTTGGTGTTCTATCTGTTTCGTGTTCTGTGAGCTTCTTGTATTTGGATGGGCCTCTCTTTTCAAGGGTGGGAATGTTTTCTTCAATAATTTTGTTGAAAGTGCTCTCCATGCCTTTGGCCTATAATTCTCCCCCTCCTTGTATGCCCATGGTCTGGATATTTGGTCTTTTTAGTGTATATCACAATTTATTCATATTCTGTCCACATTTTTTTTTCATTTATCAACGTTTTTGGATTCTCAATCCAATTCCTCTGTTTTGTCTACAAGTTTTAAAATTCTATCCATTGCATGATCTGCTTTGTTGGTGAGGCTTTCTAGACTATTTGATTTTTGTCCTTTGTTGTGTTTTTTGTGCATCGTTTCTATGCTTCTATTGAGTTCTATTTTCATGTCCTGGTTTGACTTTTTTGTTGTTTCTTGCAGTTCATGCCTGCATTTGATCATTTCCTAATTAAGCTTGATGAACTAGTTGTTATGGCCATCTATTTGTTGACTCAGTTCATATTTAGATCTCTCTGCTGTTCTTCTGTTATGCTGAGATGAGAAGTGGGGCTATGTGCTGTTGTTGATGTGTCTTGCATTTCATTTATGCCATTATTGGTTCTTTGATGATCATCTTCCAGTTCCAACATCTTGTTCAGTGTTACTTACTACCTAAGGACTTTGGAATGTGATCTACACTGGAGTTCTGTGGTGCACAGAGCTGATGCCCCTGGCCTGGCAGACAGGTTGCTTTGAACTGAGGCTGCTAGGCCTGCAGGGTAGCATCCTCACTTGAGGATGATTTCTCACACAAGCATAGCAAGGGACCTACGTGCTGTGCAGTCAATCCCAAGAGGGCTAGGACTACAGCCACAGGCTTGTCTGATTGGATATTCCTGTCTAACATGTTTTTTCCACGCTTGGAAAAGTTGTTGGGACCTCCCAGAGTGGGGACTCAAACTTGTCTGAGAGAGAGAGAGAGAGAGAGAGAGAGAGAGAGAGAGAGAGAGAGAGAGAGAGGGATAGATATATTTCAATTGCCTGTGGTTGAGTTTTAGAAATAGAATTCAGATGCTAAGGAGAAACTTCTAACAGAAAGATGAGATCATTTGGTATAATTGGAGCTAGCTGATAAGCCTTTTTACTCTGTTCTCCCAACATTTACCATGTTCCTATTTTTGTACAAACATGAGCTTGAAAGTGACTAGGTCCTTCCTTAGAAACTTGGTGTGTATGTTAGGGAGGCAGGGGGAGAGGAGGTCAGGAGAAGAAGATTGTGAAAAGAGCCAGCACTGAATCAGTCCCCATTCTCAGCCTTCATCTTGGGTTAGGGTCTGTCTGAGGTATGTATGGGGTAGTTTTGCTCTATAATAGTTTTGCTGTAACAGCACTTGGGGAATAAAGAAGGAAGATGGGAACAGGAATTGGGAATCAGTTTTTATAAGTGGAGAAACTTTCCTCTGAGCTATTCTATTATTCAAGGGGTAAAGGCTGAGGGTCTGTTGGCCTATGGCTTTTATTCATTACTGCTTCTTGCTAATGGAGAACCAGCTACAAAGGGAGCTGTTCCTGATCCAGAGTTTGACAGCTTAAACATCTTTTTCCTCTTTTAGTTGCCCAGAGAGACAATTGCTATTACTGAGAGTTTAACTTTAAACTTTCAAAATAGTGGCTATTTCAGTGAACTCTGTTTCTCATGGATTATGCAGTTAGTGGCAAGTAAAAGATGAGGGTTTTATTTCCTCCTTGTTTCCCTTCCTGTGTTTTTTTTTTTTGTTTTTTTGTTTTTTTTCTTGTTGGTTGTCTTCTATTCCTTTTGTTTGCTGTAGTGAAAGATGACCCCATGGAGCACCTATGCTGGGTCATCACTGCACTGAAACTGCAGCCTCTTTCTGAGGGATGGGACTAGCTGTTTCCTGCAGAGGAAGATGGTTTTCATCTAGCAAAGGCTTGAGCTAGTTGTTTCTAGGACCACAGCAGTTGCTCATTGCTTCAAGGGGCAAGAGTTATTTAGTTGATTGTATATTTTGGCTGTTTGCAGGTTTTTGAGCAACCATAAATAATTCTTTGGCCATTTGTCAATCTCAAGTCTAGCCTGCTTCTAAGTATGACTAATCTAGCAGAGTCAACTGTTTGCTACAGTCTAGGGAGTCTTTCGAAGAGCTAGTTATTTTATGTGGGTAATCATGCAGCCAAGGTCACAGCACTCTCTGGAAAGATTATTTGTGCTATTTATAGTTTATTGTATCTTCAATCACAAATGCTTGTTGAATTAACTCCCTTTGCTACATTTAAAACACCTAATGATTACATACTTTATATCTCTTTATCTTCATCCAGATTGAATATCCCGGTGGCCTGGCCTCCCTGAACAAACATGCCTACACACGTGCTTACATAGCCTACTGATTCTTCACTCCCACCTTTATATCCACTAGACAGCAGCATTTTACTTTAGGACAGTGTCCTTTGAAATCTTTAGCTTTGTGTTTTATTTCTTTTAAATTAATTTACTTTATGATTGGAAAGGCTTTCAGGAAAACTTGCCAGTTTATGCTCATTGTGTGCTATTATGACCAGATTATCTCTTGGGGACTATAATTAGCACTGTTATAACACTGATTTCACAGAGCACCTATACATGTTTTTGGATGTTTTGAAAGTGTATTTTTGGCTGATTCAATTTGGTTTAGACTTGCCATTCATGTTGGAGTCTGAGAAAAGCAAGTGATACTTTCTCCTGTGCAATGATAGGTTGAGAAACAGTTCTTTCAGAACAATTGTAAATTTTTGTCTTTTAGTACTCACATGCTCTACTAAACTGATTAATCATGTTGCCTAGAAGCTCTATGTTGACTTGGTATCTATATTGTTAGTTAGTGGTGGGAAGGGTACATTTCAAGTGAGTTTACCTGATTGATCCTAGTTTAATTCTACTGAAAATAAATTTAAGAGGCTGGGCGTGGTGGCGCACACCTTGAATCCCAGCCCTTGGGAGACAGAGGTAGGAGGATCGTTGTGAGTTCGAAGGCCACCGTGAGACTACGTGAATTCCAGGTCAGCTTGGGCTAGAGTGAGACCCTACCTCAGAAGGGGGGGGAAAATAACCCAAAAATAAATAAATAAATAAATTTAACAGTTTTCCCATTTTAAATATCCTCTGCTCTGTATATGTTAAGAAGAACCAGAACAGACTAAAGATGACTAGAACACCCTCATTAGAAATAATTTCCATTTACTCAACTAGTAATGTATTTTCAAAACAAAAATCTCTGTCATTTTCACTGTGTTACGATATGGAAAAATTTCTTATATTTGAAATCTTTTGTTCAAAACATGTTCTTCAAATGTTAAAGAATTAGCATTGTGGAATCATTAAGGGCCCTATTTATTGTGAGGACACGGAACCGGTGTTTATAGTTTAAGGTTAAATACTGTTTTCAGCGTCTGTTTTGGCTTTTTTTTCCCCTGCCATTTGTGGAATTCATCTGATAGCATTTTTTTTTTCATATAATGTTTCCAAAAGGGTGCACTTTATCTCCTTTCGTGCTCATTCCTAAGAGAATGGCCACTGTGGGCTTGGATTTGTCTCCGTCATGTTTGTGTGTGTATGAGAGCCTGCTTGCCTTGCCTGTATTTAGGTTCTATAGGTGGTTTATAACTGGTTTAGCCCATTAGGCTGCTTTTTTTTTTTTTGATGAAAGAAGTTGGAGAGGATAGAGGAAGTATAAAGACTGAACTTGGCAGTCTCTGTACCGGATATCTATTTTAACCCCTGTAGAGGTTAATTTACATACGATACAGCTGTGTATGAAGTTTTTAAATTTAAAGTTTATTCTTACTACCATAAATGTCAGTAATGATAAATGTCAGTAATGGCTGAATTTATGATTTTTCCCTTGTCTGGATCTCTGGGCTTCTTATACTTCCAGTTCCTTTGGATAACAGGATGCAGCCGGCAGCAAAATTCTCACCTGTGATTTGGCCTTTGGGAGTTTTCCTCTATATAGATATTTGCAAAGCAACAGAAACTATATTTGCAGAAAACCACAGGCCTTTGTTAACACTGCAGGAGAATTGAAATAACATGTGCACATTCTCTTTCCCAGAGCTGTCAGCTATCATGTGGAAGCCTAATACAGTGTGAAGTAGCACTTGGTCGTCTCTTAGCTTTTATGATGTCCAATTAGAAGGTACCCTGGCCTTCATTGTTTGAGGTTAATGATCTATTGTTAGCTTTCTGAGAATACACTTTTATTTTGGTAGGCTGATTTTTTTTTTTGTTGTTGTTGTTACTTGGACCTGTAGCTGTGGATTTCTTGTTATCAAAGTATGACCCATACTTCAGTTAATATCTTTGTCTTTAATATTCATGTCAAGTTTTTCTTTAGTATTTATTTCAAGGCTCAGTACTATGTCAGATTGTGTGGCATGAGTGGTTGTGATGAGGCTACTACAGAATGCATATATAATGTGCTAGGTAAAGTTAGCAATTTGAGGAGAGAAGTCAAAGACAGAAACAACCAACAGTAAATAAATAAAAGAAATAATAAATTAAAAATTATTAATAGTCACTTAGTGATTGTGTGGTTTAGATTATTAGCAAGAATCCTTTAATTATAGTCAGAGCAAGGGTGAGAGCATTAGTGTGAGCCAAAGACCTGAGGACTGGGTTGAGGTGGTGTATATGGATGGCGTGCAGGAAAGAGGAAGGCTAAGTAAGGTAGCATGGGTAATGGAGATCTTGAATACTATTCAGGCACCAGAGTAATAACGAGGACAGTGTGGATGGTATCTGAGTGCTCCCCAGTGATATATGGTGTATTTGCTAGAGTATCATTTTTATTAGGATCTACCTTTCCCTTAGTATTTCTCTTTATGTACAATTATGGATTTGGATGCAGTAGTTAAATGTGATGAGATTAGCACTGAAATGGTTATGTAACCCACACCAGATAATCAGAACAGAAATTTAACAATGTTGAGTATTTCCTGTTGCCTACCCTGTGTTCAACATTTTGAACAATTTTTTTCATGTGTGTGGCATTGCATGCCTGTATATGTGTATTGATATGTGTGTGGGTACAGGTGTCTGCACATCTGGGCTGTGTAGATGTCAGATATTAACATTGACAGCTTTCCTCAATCATTTCTTTACCCTGAGACAGGGTCTTATGCTAAACTTAAAGCTCACCAATTTAGCTGGACAGGCTGGCCTGTGGAGCCTCAGGGATTCTCCGTCTCTGACAGTGCTGGGATTGTAGGCACACACTCACACCCAGCATTTTTATGTAGATATTGGGGTTCCAAACCCAGGTCCTCATGCTTGCATGGAAGCACTTTACTCATGGAATCCCCCTGGCCCCCATTTTTACACTATTATTTGTTATCATTTTACAGATGAGGAAAAGAGAAGTTGATGGATTTCTTCTACAACTCTTTAAGCCTAAATACTACATCCATAGGCACATGTGGCAGGATAGCAGTTAAACTACATATCTTTAAACAACCTGCTCATCACCCATTGTGATGGATTGATACTATAAAAAACATAAGCTAGGTTAAGTGTATTCTCTAGAGTGATTGCAGTTTAGTTCCCCACCCTTCCCTCACCCACTCATTCATATCTTACTTGGCATGTTGCTATTTTAGTCCTGTACTTTGAGCTGCATTAAGAGTTGGTATCTCACAAGACCCCTTTAAAAGATTGCTCCAGTGTAGGCAGAAAGTGCTGCAGAATGAAAAGCATATTTTAGGAAGATTGAGTCAGGGGGATGAGTGAATCCCAGAGAGATTTTCTCAGGGTGATTAAGACTCTGGCACTTAGTCTACAAAGCAGAGACAGGTAGATTGGCAGTGATTCCTCCTGGAGAAGGAGCTTGATCTGGTCTGCCTCTGAGACCCCCTTCTAATGGTCAGGTTTTGTGACCAGTGGGATTTGAGTAAGATTGGGATGAGGACTCCAGTGCCTGTGCAGAATGATGGGAGAGCCAATTGTTGTCTTCACCTTAGAGAAACCACGGTGATGCCGGGCGTGGTGACACATGCCTTTAATCCCTGCAGAGGTAGGAGGATCACCATGAGTTTGAGGCCAGCCTGAGACTATAGTGAATTCCAGATCAGCCTGGTCTACAGAGAGCTGAGACCTAACCACCCCCCCACAAATATATATATGAAACCATGGTAATAATCTGACATCATCGTAAGTTGTGACCTGCAACACGTTTTCGGCTCTCTTTGGGTGTAAATTGAGGCTATGTGATGACAAACATTGTCTAGCACTAGTTGTCTTTTTAAAAAGTAGAGTTGGGGGCTGGAGAGATGGCTTAGCGGTTAAGCGCTTGCCTGTGAAGCCTAAGGACCCCGGTTCGAGGTTCGGTTCCCCAGGTCCCACGTTAGCCAGATGCACAAGGGGGCGCATGCGTCTGGAGTTCGTTTGCAGTGGCTGGAAGCCCTGGCACGCCCATTCTCTCTCTCTCCCTCTATCTGTCTTTCTCCCTGTCTGCCGCTCTCAAATAAATAAATAAAAAATGAACAAAAAAAAATTTAAAAAAAGTAGAGTTGGAATGCTTACTAAAGATTTTAAATTTTTATTTATATTTATTTGCAAGCAAAGGGGGGGAGAGGAGAAGAGAGGGAGGGAAAGAGAGGGAGTGAGTATGGAAATGCTAGGGCCTTTTGCCACTGCAAATGAACTTCAGATGTATGTACCACTTTGTGCATCTATCTTTATGTGGATACTGCATTTTTGAACCTGAGCCATCAGACTTTGCAAGTAAATGCCTTTAACCATTGAACCATTGCTCCAGCCCCCCTTTAAATTTTATTTTTTACTTTTTATGATATTTTAATATAGATTTTAGGTATAATGGTTGGGAGAGGTACTCTGAAAGAAAGTAACACACACAAGTACAGATATAGGCCATTATTAAGTGGCTTAGCATTAGCCATTTTGGTGGCTTTAAAATTACATCTCAAAACGTTGTTAGGAAGCACTTTTCTTATTCCTGATTTTTAAATTATTTTTTAATATTTTGACTCTTTTATACATGTAATAATGTACTTTAATTACATTTGCTTCCCTTTCCTTTTCTTGTTTTCTTACTACTCCTGTAGAACTGCTACTTCTTATCTATCTACTCCCCCATCGTGTGTGTGTGTGTGTGTGTGTGTGTGTGTGTGTGTGTGTCTGAGTTTAATTAAGGTTGAGGATGGGTGGGCGGGAGGTATTTACTGGCACACAGGCAACCCTAGTACTACTTTATGAATTTTTGAGTCTACAGTTATAAATAACAGACATTTGGGCTGAGCTTAGTGAAGAAAGACTACAAGTTTATTGATGCTATTCCATTGTATGGTTGTAATTTCTTTAGTGTTCAGCTATGTCATACTGCTTTATGTGTTTTTTCTCCTTCCCCCCTTTGGTTTCTAAGGTTAGGTAGCTTTGAGGCATGCAGAAATACACAAGTGTTACCCATCATATTCTGCTTGCACTGCATTGCTCTCCACAAATCATCATGTTAGTGTGTCTCGGACTTACTGTTTTTTCTGCCCTGCGCTTCTTTATGTCCACTTGGCACAACCTGCTTCATGATTTGCCGCCTCCAGTAATCTCTGTCTGGCCCTCCACCTTCTAAAGAGCTTATTGTTTGTTTCTGATTCTTGTATCTTTACCATTCTTATTATACTATAATTGAATTGTTTACATGTATCTATCCCTTGCTAAATTGTTTGAAGCCATATATGAATTATCTCTAAAGTTTAGTAACTAGTTTGGTACATGAAATATTGTAAGGGCTCAGCAAATTAGATTTTCTATTGTTTTTACATGTAAGATATTATGTCATATGAATACTTGAAAAGGAGGCCTTACATACTGAAAAAGTTAAGATACATTCTTCTATATGAATTTCAGCGTAATCTGTTCTGACTTATTTTTGGTGGTGGTCTTCATGTTAAGCAGTACTCTATTACTGAACTATACTCTCAAAGTTGTGATTTCTGTGTACACATTTGTGCATGTGTGCATCTGTGCATGCTTGTGGGGCCTCTACTCCAAGCTGACTTGGAACTTACTCTGTAGTCCAGGCTGCTCTTGAACTTACAGTGATCCTTCTACACCATCCTCCTAAAGTACTGGGATTAAAGATGTGTGCCACCATGCCCAGCTTTAATTTCTTTAAATTGTTTTTTTTATTATTCATTACTATGGTGAGAATTCTGATTTTAGAGGGAACACATGATTTTAAAAATTTTGCAGCCGTTACTTTCATTCATGTGTATGTGTGTTTGCTTGTCTTGAATTCATGATCATTCTGTCAGTTGGATCATCTAGTATTGACAAAGAATAGACTGGATGAGTGAATATTGGCTTTTTGTTTGTATTTTTTTATTTGTATATGTGAACGTGTGTTTGATGTGGACACGTGCCTGCCACAGTGCACATATGGAGTCAGTGGATAATCCTAAAGGTGTTTCTCCTTTCCTATTGTCTTAAGACAAGGTTTTTCTTGCTGCTGATGCTTGCAAGCTTCCAAATTCTCCCTACTTGCACCTCCCTTGCCGCAGGTGTTGGGATTACAGACACATGCTCCACTTTGCCTCTGACTTTTTTTGCATTTGGCTTTACATGGGCACTGAGGATCAAACTCATGTCAGCAGGCTTCTACGAGAGTGCCCTTCACCTCTTTGTCATCTCCCAGTCCCTGTTTGTTTGCATTTTAATTTGCTAGATTCATTTGTTTTATGGTAAAGTATTACCAGCCTGCATTCCCACCTACCTTCTCTGGTTTGTAAGGTATGTCTTGCTCATTTGTGATAAGTGCTTTTCTTTTTTAATCTCTTGGTTGTTAATAAGTGCTTTGTCATGTGATAGTCGGGAAGAGTAAGGCATTCTGCTAAGTGAGAATCAGACCCATGTTGTAGAGTTTAACAGTATTGTTTCTCAGTAAAGCATGGGTGATGATTATAGAGATTGGTGGAGTAGTCAATTCAAGCTCTTGATTTAGTCTTATGTGCTGTTGTTGGAGGGCAGAAATCTGCATTATTTAACAAACCTTTCAACTGATGTTCAAGTGCACTGAGGTTCAGAAAAACTGCGTAAAACCACCTCCTCCATTATTAATCATTGAAGCTGTATACAAGTAAAGCATTCATGAGACCCATAAAATTTCTCACTTATTTGGGAAATAAAACTGGTGCATGTGGTATTTTATGTTTTGGTAGAATTTTGTATCAACAGAATAACCCCATTCACTCTATATACTTGGTTTGTTTATGTTTAGAGTTCTGTGATCCTGCTGGGTGTGGTGGTGCACACCTTTAATTCCTGCACTCAGGAGGCTGAGGTAGTAGAATTGCCATGAATTTGAGGTCAGCCTGAGACTAATTCCAAGTCAGCCTGGGCTAGAGCAAGACTCTACTTGGAGAAAACAAACAAACAAACAAACAAAACAAAACCTAGAATTCTGTGATCCTACTTCAAGTCTGCCAACTTCCCCAACCAGTACATAGCATGTTTATAACAACCAGCCCATGCTCCTAAGAATGTAAGCAAGACAGTTTGGATTCTATATTGACTTTTACAGGAATCCAGAGCGTGCATGTGTTGAATTTTCTTGTTTACCTACTCTGTAATTTTTGTGGGTTTCAAAGAATTGACTATAGCCCAGTCTTTAGTAGGTCTTTGGCCAGGAGAATTTTATTTGATGCATGTTCTGTGATTGAAGTAGTACTGTGTAGGTAAAAGTCCTCCCATACACTTAATCAATCCTACACAGCCTTCCCTCGCTTTTCAGGACTGAAGACAGATGTGGGCTGTGGTTTGCATATCTTCCTTTGTTGATTTGAATCACTAAACCCTATCAATTAATGTTACAATATTGTCAGATCTGGACAGCTAGTTAACCTTTTGAAAATGAACTGAAATGCCTAAGCTAACAGGTACAAGAAAGTTTGTAGTGTAATTACTGACAATGATACTGGTTTGTGACATGCACTTAACACATGCATGTGCACACAAACAGGGAAATACACATTTCAGGGATATTTCATTACAGGTAGAAGATTATTACAGGCTTCTTTAGTGAAGTTGGTTTGTGTTAATATATGTATTGGTGCAGATGTTCTCATCTTAATTGCCGCTGAACCCAAAGGTGGTAGGGTTTTTTTCTTTTCAGTTTTTCCCACTTAGGAAACACTTTTTTTGTAAACTCAGCCTGCAGTCCGATATGTTTAATAACAGAGGACTTAAAACAGACATGCTGTATATAATGTATTCATCCTGACTACAAAAGTAAAATTTATTGCTTTAATAGTTATGGGTAAGAAACAGATAATTGTGGAAGGAATATTACCTATAATCCCCAAAGATCCATACAGTTACTATGATGGATAATCTTCATTGTCAGTTTAACTGGATTTTGAATCACCTAGGAGACACACTTCTGACTTGTCATTGAGGGCATTTCCAAAGTGGTTTAACTGAGAAGGGAAGATCTTTGAATGTACCATCTCTTGGCCTGGGGTCCTTAACTAATGATAAGGAGGGAGAGATTTGACAGAAGGAAGAGAGTATGAGACTGAGCACATGTATACCAAGGTGCACATATGGATGTCAGAGGACAACATCAGGTGTTAGACTTCACATTCCACCTTGTTTGAGGCAGGGTCCCTTGTTCATTGCTGCATATGCCAGGCTAGCTGGGCCATGAGCTTCCAGAGGATTCTCCTGTCCCTGCCTCCTATCTCACTATAGAGGCATACTGGGATTACAGATGTCCACTTCAGCGTCCAACTTTATGTAAGTTTTGGGGATCTGAACTCAGGTCTTCACACTTGCATTGAACCATTTCCCAGCCCCAAACTGTTTATTATTTGTCAATTTATTTGCATGCATGCATTTGTGTGTTTATACGTGTGAGTGCAAGTACATGTGTGCCACAGTATGCCTGTGGGAATCAGAGGACAGTGACCACAGCTTCTGGATTGTTATTATTTATTTATTTTTTTTAAATAAGTGGTCTGGGAATCGAAGCTCAGGTCTCCAAGCTTTTGTAGCTAGTGCTTATCCAATGACTCCTCAGCCCTAGACTTTATTTATTATTATTATTGTAAGCATTGCCTACCCAACACTGGAACATGTTAATGATTGTATCTGAAGTAGTCTCTGAAGCAAAGTTTGGTAGTGGTTTATATCAAAGTACAGAAGGAATTTATAGCACCCTTCATTGAGGGAGAATGTTAATTTATATATTTGAGACAGTCTCGTTATAATTGGGTGAGTCTTGTTTGACATACAGGCAATATGCTCCTTTTTTGTTTTACAACAATAAACTGCAATTTGCATTCTTTGAACATTGTGAACATTGTAATTGGAAAGTGTGGCAAGAACAAAAACACTCAATTACTACATTTATGATTGTTATGTCCCACCTCTCGGGTTTATAACTCCTTATGACTAGCTCATTTTTACTACTGATTTGTAGATTTGATGAACATGCTTAATAATGCCACATCATTTAAGTCTGAGTTTTGATACATCTTAGTCTTTCAGATGTTAAGTAAACTTTACAGTCTGTATTTCTCATTTATTAGTAGCTAATTTGCACTTGTGATTTGCTGTAAACAGTTCACTGGTTAGGAAAGAAATTGTAGTGCTTGATAAAATTGGATGGACATAGCACATTTTATTAACCTTTCCTTTGGTAAAGGCTTGACCAGAAACCTGTTGGTGAAATAAAGACTTTCAGCTCATGTTTTTGTATCAGACAGTTTAGAATCTGAGGTCTCCCACATTTTGTCCTTGATGTTAATTAATTTACTCTTAGAAGGACTTTTTTGGGGGGAAGATTAGGTATGGGGGAAGGAGAGATTAATAGCTTCTATGGAGAAGAAACAACTAATATAAAGCTGTATGAATGTCAAATCTCTCTCTTCTGTATATATCAGCATTGAAGAAGCCTAAAAATGTGAATTTGCCAACCCTTTTCTGGAGTCTCTAGTCATTACTTTGATTACTTTTGACAGATAGATTCTTTTCAACTGCCTGTGTTGCCAGCATAACAATGACTTGGCTCTTGACCAGTGTAGGAGGGCAGACACATTGTCATCCTTCTTTAATCCCTGTGTTGGAACAGCCTGTATGAATCTGGCTTTACAATATGTCTAGATGAGTTCATAGTTTCAAACTGTTCCAGTGGTGGCATCAGTTCTTCCTTAGATCCATGTGAGCTGATCCTATGCCTTTATCCAAATGCAGTGGCAGCTAAGACAAGTTGATACTGTATAGGCATCTTGAGGTTTTTTTTTTTTTTTTTTTGGCAAATCATGAAATATAAGAGGGCTGGTAAGTCCCTGCTTCTCTTCCTTCCCTCCCCATGGATTGCCAAAGTGTTAATTTCTGAGTCAGTTTAACTGATAGTTGTGTGTGTGTGTGTAGTTGTGTGTGTGTGAGAGAGAGAGGGGGGTTGGGGGGGAATGCGTGTGCGTGCACGAGCAGGAACACTTCAAAGTTAGTCAAGGAACAGTGATTCATAAATTTATAGGTTATTCTAATTCTGTGTTCCAAGCAAGTCTGAACAGGTCCTGAAACGTTGATTAAATGGCCAGAAATTTAAAATGAATACACGTAAAAAGTATGCATGCAAGCCTGTCACCCCTTTTTTTCATCAATGTTTGTTATTTGAACCTTATGGACTTGAAATATGCTTAAGTTTTCCAATAAAAAAGTTCATTAGCTACATTTCTGAAACTTGGTTTTTCAGAGTAGATTTTTGGGGGTAATTGTTGCAACTATGGGTATAAAGTCACTAAGTGAAGGTAAGCAGGGTAGAAAGAGTGGTGATCAGATACATTGTTCGGGGTGGCTTAGAGAATGAGGAAGGATGGCCATACAGGAGGTAGTTCAGTCAACTTGAGAGTCAGCTGCCTGTCAGTTTATGGGCTCTGCATGTGACCACTGGTTGTACCCCTGACCACCTATCTGCATGTTAATTGCTTTTTGGATGAGCCCTGATCTCAAGAGAGCTTGATCTGGGACAGACATGTGAAGGTTTTTATACCAAGAGTTGTGTGTTTAGATTATGCATGGTTGTTAAAATGCTATTCATTGTTCTGAGCATTTGGTTATTGATAACCTTTAATTTATGCTGTTTAGGTTTAATTTTGTTAGTGATTTTTGAAGTTTGTTATATGCAGTATGTGTGACACTTCTGTACAGTCTATTTTGCTGGTTTGCATGTCTATTGCCTACCTATAATGAGTATATGAGATGATGATGTCCCTTAAGTCTCTAGAGTTAGACTCTGCTGGGGATGGGAATAGTATATTTAAATTCAGGGTATTTGTCAAAGGGGCCTGCAATTCTGAAGTTCCTGTGATATACCATGTTGAATTTTTAAGAACATGCGATTTTTATATTCAAAAAAATACTATGCCACCCTGGAAGTCTCTAAAGTTCCTATAGGATTTTTGTGAGAATATGTCTATTGAGAGACATAACCAGGAAATTCTGCCATTAATTTTAACAATAACAATTTTTTTTAAGCTGTAGAAGCAGGGTTATAAACTGTTTTCTCTGAGCAAAAGGGTAGCAAGCCAGAGAGCTCTAGTTGGCTTCTCTTACCTCACTTCTCCCAGTTACTTTAGTCTGGCTTGGAGGACATCTCTTGAGGGCTTGGGAGATGATATAAAAGCATAACTGATGCTGCTTGTTCTGCTTTAGTGATTAAGTGCTTCAGGTATCCTATTGGTTGTTGAAATTTCACAGTGACCTTGGCTTTTTGGTTGAATCCTGATCTCAGTTGGCTGTAGTTTTCATCTGAAAAATCTCTACCCTCCAGAAAATACAGTCTGGACACACTTCTTTCTTCCTAATTCTCTGAGGAAGAAAGCTAGACATATAGCAGACTCTGACTGCAGATTTTACTTGCAGAGGACTTTAGGTGGTGTTTTACATTTTTGTTGACAATTGTTGATTTTATTCTCACCTACATTTTCTATTTTTGTTTCAGTGTCCTGGGTCATGAAACTTAATCCACAGCAAGCTCCATTATATGTGAGTAAATAATGCAGTTTCTTTTGATTTTGTGCTTTTGTTTGTTTGTAAGTTTACACTCTCATGCTGGTAAAGATTAGTACTAAATGACGACTGTGTATGAAACTGAGCTATGAACAAATAATATCCCAAGGCTTGTGAGGTGATACCACTCAGGGTGGTAGGTTGCATATATGGAACATTTTTCTTGTGTTCATCTGCATAGCATTTCTGTAAAAATGATCTTCCTGCTGCCATTTTAGTTACCCCCTGTTACAACTAGGTGGCACTCTGTCATTGGCAAGAGTGCTTCTTGACTTGGATCTCGTGAAAGCTAGTGTATCAATTCCTAAAGTGAGAGAATTATAAGGTGAAATAGGTAAGTGGACAAACTCCGGCTGAACAAGGTCAACTCTCAGCAACTTCATCTTCTTTTTTATTGTTGTATGAGTGAATAGCCAATTCACTGAGTGAAATTGGAAGGGGAGGAGGAGTGTTGGTTGGTGAGGTGCCCAGAATGAGCTGTGAGAAGCCAGTGGATTTTTTTCTACTATGGCTTGGAGAATGTGAGAAGTTTTCTGTGTTAGGACTTAAGTCCATCAGACCTTGAAGATGAGATTGTTTAAGTTAGTCCACATAATTTGTTTTAAGACAAGAGGCAGATGTTATAGTGATGGGATGTAGTGACTATGTGCTGGATGAAAGATTGTGTATGTCTTGTTAAATATCTGTTCAGAACCCTTACCATTTAAAATGGGTTGTCTTATTAGCGAGGCTCTTTTTATATTTTAGAAACAAATTACATTTCAGGTTTGTGATGTGCAAAAATTGCCATCCTGAGGCTGGAGGGATTGCTTAGCGGTTAAGGTGTTTGCCTGCAAAGCCAAAGGACCCTGGTTCGATTTCCCAGGACCCACGTTAGCCAGATGCACAAGGGGGTGCAAGTGTCTGGAGTTCGTTTGCAGTGGCTGGAGGCCCTGGTGCACCCATTCTCTCTCTTTCTCGCTCCCTCTTTCTCTGTCCAAAAAAAAAAAAAAAAAAGCCCTCCTTATGGGTTGTCGATTCACTTTCCTGCTGACATTCTTTGAAGTACAAAATTTCTCAGTTTTGGTAATGTGTAGTTTATGATGTCTTACCACTTTCACTTTTGATTTCTTAGGAATGATTCTTTGTCTAAAAAGGTCCTAGATTTACTTGGAGATTTCATCCAGGAATTTTATAGTCTAAGCCTTAATCCAGGCATATGAATATATTTATGTACATGACAAGAGATTCCTCAAGATTGATTAAATTACACATCTTGATGGGAGATTATCCTGGGTTATTTGGGTGATCCTTTGTAATATTAAGGGCCCTTTTACAAGTGAGTGAGGAGACTCGAGAGAAATTTGACATCATTGTACTTTGAAGGTAAAAGACTGGACATCAGCCAAGAATTGTAGCCAGTAGGAATTGGAAAGAGAAAGCAAGCACTTGCTTCCTAGCATCTAGAAGAAACGTAGCCCTGCAGAAATCTTGGTTTAGCCCAGTGAAAATTATTTTGGATTTCGATTTCCAGAATTGTAAAGCAATATACTTACGTGTCTTTAAACTACTAATTTTATGGTAAATTGTTATTACAGTTATATGAAACTAAGGCAGTATTTTGGGAAAATGTATTTGTAGTAGTGTGAATGAGGGTAGGGCAAAAAGATTAGTTAAAATCCTTTGGATCTTGCCATCATGGAACTTGTCCATGTAGAATATTTATAGCCACACCAAATATTGTCTGCTTTCACCATTCTAACTTAGACATAATGAAGTAAGGTCCAAATATGTAAAGTGGTACAGCTCATGGATGGTGACATTTTGATAAGAACTTGTTTTTTTAGTCTGAAATCACCATAACTTTATTATGCTTTAAAATGCTCCTTTTTTTTTTTTTTGGTTTTTCGAGGTAGGGTCTCACTCTGGTCCAGGCTGACCTGGAATTAACTCTGTAGTCTCAGGGTGGCCTTGAACTCACAGTGATTCTCCTACCTCTGCCTCCCGAGTGCTGGGATTAAAGACGTGCGCCACCACGCCCGGCAAAATGCTCCATTTTGTTAGAGAAGCAAATCTCATCTCTAGGGATATTCTTAGTAAAGCCTGTTGTATATGAATTATTTGTTTAAAGGAATTAGACAGACTGTAGTGAAGAATGCCTTAACTTTAGATATCAAACATATCTGTTAGCAGTAATACTTTTTAGAAATTTTTAATTATTTATTTATGTGCTTATGTGCACACCAGGGTCTCTTGCTGCTGTAAACCAGTATCCATCCAGCTTTATGTGGGTGGCTAGAAATTGAACCCGACCTGGCAAGTTTTGCAAGCAAGTGCCTTTAACTGCTTAGCCATTTTCCCAGCCCCTCAGCAGTAATACTTAGTAGTGTAGTTTGTATTGTGTGTGTGTTTCCCAAAGGTGAGTAACATTATTATTCCATTCTCAATGGACCACGGTGAGCCATAGGGATTTATGCTGCTCAGTCCTATCTTTTCTACTTTATTGATCTGAGCATATGCACATATGCAAGGGTACAAAAGAAAACCTGCGTTATTTCCACAATGATAATAATATGTATTTTATGTCTTGAGGCATTTGAAAGTTATAGGCATTGTACCCCATTTCTTTTATGTACAGCATGTCTTTCCTCAGAACTATGGCATTCTTCTTAACCACAGAACAATGAACAAAAAATAGGGATTATAACATTGATAAAATACGTTTAGATAAAGTCACAGTTGACATTTTTGACAATGTTTTGTGTAGCATCCCTCCTCTTCTTTCCAAGTTCAGGCTTCTAGATAGAATTACCTATTAGTTAAATCCTAATCACTAATACTACCGAAGTTTTTCATGGTTATTGACACTTTTAAAAAATACAGCCCATTTACATTGTAGCAGTTTGTGTTTTCTTGAGTTTGGTAGGTGCAGTACATAAATAGTGCCCTTCTATTGGTACATCATAGCTATTTATTAAAGGCTTTGGTCCCTTGGTTAAGATGGGGAATTCAAGGAATTGGGTATTATATGAAGGTGATTGTTGCCTGTGATTTGGATGTATCTTTTACATATTGGATTTTACTAAAACTGGGGTACCCCATTCTCTGAAAGATATGCCTTCAAATATAGGTTACTATAGTTTGAAGGTGAAATTGCCACCATAGGTTCCTTAGTTTGAACACTTGCTCCCTAGCTGATGGTGCTGTCTTAGAAGGTTGCAGAACTTTGGGAGATGGGGCCCAGCTGAAGTTGTGGGTTTTCGGAGTGTGGGCCTTGAGGGTTATTGTCCATCCTCACTTTGGGCACCGTTCTCCATGGTAAGCCTCTGCATACTCGCTGCTGTGGAACCACTTACTGCTGTACTTGCCAGTCATGGATGCTATTCCCTCAGACTGAGCTAGAATAAACTTCTTCTCCTTAGATACTTTATCACAACAAGGAACCAATCAAAAACACAGGCAAAATAACTAATAACAGTAGAGAGCTTGTTGTGAATAAGAGATTTCTTTGGGTTAGAATAGAATGTAGATCCTCAATGATACAAATTCCTTCCACTGTGCCTCTACCTCCTGAAAGATAGACCACCTCAACAGTGCCAAAGGCTATGAACAAGCCTTCAACATACAGCCTCTCTCTCAAGGACATTCAGGATCCAGATCACAACAGGATTCCAGAAATGCATCCTGTGAAATAGTAAAGAAAATGCTGGAAATAGTATCCATTCTCTTGAGTCCTGAATTCTGTGGGACTTCGTTTTGTACCACTTTTTGCAACAAACTGTATTACTGCTAATATTTTAATGAAAACAATACATGTAGACTTGAGATCTAGAGTTGTCTTACTATAAAGCTAAAAAAGTTTTTCCTTAGAAGCATAAGGATACAGGGATGTTGTCAGACAGTGAAAGAAAAGCCAAGCACCTGAAGGGGAGAGATTGGTATTTTTACAGTACCATAGACTTAGGCCCTGCCATCATCTCCACACAGTAAATATTTGACTCCACAGCTGGACACTAGCAACAATAAATAAACCCTCCCCCAGAGTAACAGCTGAAAAGGAAGCAAGATTTTTAGTTTCTGAAGGAGGAAATAAAGGTTCTTTGATAACTCTTATCCTAAGCCTAGGTACAAGGAGACAGTAGGTGTTAAGAGATGTGGATGAACTCCATACTTCATATGCCTGCCAGCCAGCCAGACAGACAGAGACTGAAACATCTTCATCACTTAACACCCAAACAAACATTCCCACAATCAGTTCTGCCTGTGGAAGGGCTTTAGTGTCAGGCCTGGAGAAAATTGGTAACATAGCAGTTTTATTTTGGGGGTCGTTGAACTTTTGTCTTTTGGAAGAGTGAGAATGCCAAACAATAAAGAGAGGGAAGGAGTTGCCTATAATTTCACATAGGGAGCTATGAAAAATATGCTTAGATTTCAGAATTTGCAAAGATCCAGCCTAGTTAATGTCTGAGAGGGTTGGTCATTAGTTGTCTTCAATGTGAGAATGAACATGTACAGAGAGGTTATAGTATTTATAAGAGTTGGAATATTTAGGCTTGGAGGAAAAAATGTAGCAATTGAAGACTGGTGAGGAATATTTGAAAACATGGCATTGAGCTCCTTTCTTAGTGTAGCTGACTGGTAAGGATTAGTTAGAATGTTTTCATGGATTATGGAAACATAGGATAGTTTTTAGTCACTATTTGAAATCCCTTATAAATAGAATTAGTAGTTAAAATCAAACAAGATTCATACCTTTTGACACAGTGAAGTGAGTTGTTAATTCGGTGAAATATGCAGCCATGTACTTCATTATTATTTGTTAAGCTTCCTTAAAAAGATGGTGACTTGTTATCCTGGTCTTGTGACTAGTGAGGTCAAGGGCCACGGCCCTGGAACTTTAAGGTATGTCTCCTTAAAAATGACTTTGGCTGTTCTTTGCCTTTTCTATGTCAGAATAGTGTTTTTTACTGGTTTCTACAATGTTCCTCCAGTGGGCTTTGTAGTCTTTGTAGTTAATATTCTGCATTGCTATAACTGCAGAGGAGATTGCTGGGGCAGACCCTGATCCAGCTGGTTTATACTGGAGTCCAATGATTTGATAACTAGAATGGAGATAAGAACACATTTAAAGAGGGAAAAGTAGGGGTGCATTTTTTAGATTCTTTAGTTGTAAATTGTCTTTGTATGTGCTTAATGTTTTTTGAAGGGTGCCTGTCAAATATGTCTGTATGCCTCAGGAAAGACAAAAATATTTTTCTTCCTATGAAGTATACCTGTAAAAGTCCTTCAAAAATGTGATGAGATACTCAGATGTAAAATATAATTCTGTTCTGAGATAGACTCTAAGTTAATCTGTGGGTTAATAATCACTATCTGCCATGCGTTTGGGACAAACCCACATTTATTCGATTTTCAAGGGAAAGAGCCATTCCAATTGCAAAACAAATTTCCAGAATCCCAACAGATCTGGCTTATTATGTTCTCCTTCCTTCCTTTTTACCCTAGCTCCAATGGCTTTTTTTGCATGTAACAGCTTCTGAGAGAAGGCAGAAACGTCCTGACAATACAGGAGCAATATAAAAAAAAATACCTGGTGCTAGATGACTTTCCTTATTTAATGTGTAAAACTAAAGCTACCTCTTGTGATTTTAACTATTTAAATTAGATAGAATAGGAACAGATCCATAATATGTTTTTTTTTTCTCTATTTTTCCAAGGACTTGAAAAGTACAAAAGGATACAAGTCTTGGTTGACAACCTATTTTGGGAAAAGAGCTAGAGCCAGCATTTATTATATATAAAATTACCAAATTTTCACAAAAAAACGGAGGGTTTGGTTAATATTTCTACTTTATATCCAGGGAAGTGAAGGTTCAAGCAGCAGCTACTATGGAAATGGTTTCACATGTTTTGTTTAGCTCAAATGTATATTTATATTAAGAAGGAATCAGAAGAGCATATCCATTTGATGATTACATCTAGATCTTGAGGAGGAATGATATCTGAGAGCTACATTGGATCTCTTGACTCTGGACTTGCGTTCTACCTAGCTTCATGAATACCTAAGACTGCCCAATGATTTGATGTGGTTTGTTCATCAGATCTCAAAGCCCAAATGGTACCAGAAGATGAGGCTGTCAGTGTAGATTGCTTCGAGAAAGAAAGCTGTAAAATATTTTTTACCATTAAAAATATTTATTTATTTATTTATTCATTCATTCATTCATTCATTTGAGAGAGAGAGAGAAGAGAGAGAGATAGAATATGAATGAATGAATATGAACACACCAGGGCTTCCAGCCACTGCAAACAAACCTCTAGATGCATGCACCACCTTGTGCATTTTGCTTATGTGGTCCTGGGGAATTGAACTGAAGTCTTTTGGCTTTACAGGCAAGTGCCTTAACCGTTAAGCCATCTCTCCAACCCTGAAGTTATATTTTGGAAAATAAAAAGTTTTAGAATAAGTATAGCTTGCGTAAGTCAAATTTTGAAGAGCCACAGAACTTAGTTTCCTGCACTTAAGTGTTCTTAGTTGCCTCATTATAGGGAAGAGTACCAATTTAGAAGTGGCACCATGTTTTGTTTTCTGAGAAATGTGTTTCCATAGCTGGAGCTGTAATAACTGGACTGATTCTCACTTTGCTCCCACAAAAAACCTTACCAGCTCTTGGATCTGTTAAATGGATTACCTGCCTTAATTATACATTTCTGATGGGTCTGCTCCAACATTTGGGAAACTGATGGCCCTGCCTAGCCAGATTTGAGAATTTCATTTAAATAACAGCTAATTTTTAAAAATTTCTTTATTTGCAAGCAATGGGGGGTGGGGTGGGGGGAGGAGGGGAGGAAGAAGGAAGACAGAGAGAATGGGTACCAAGGGCCTCTAGCCTCTGCAGACAAACTCAAGATGCATGCACACCACTTTGTGCATCTGGCTTTGTGTGGTAAATAACAGCTTTTTGTGACTGTTGCCAGAAGAAGTGGAAATCAAGTGTTTCTCAGTCTGGTTTTACAGAGCAAAGTTTGTTTCCTTCTGTTGAACTTTTAAACCATTTTCCAGAAGTTAGTTTCCTAGCTGATGGGCTTTATATTTTTAAGTAGCATTTTCTTTCTTTCTTTCTTTCTTTCTTTCTTTCTTTCTTTCTTTCTTTCTTTCTTTCTTTCTTTCTTTCTTTCTTAGCATTTTTAGAATAGATGATACATAGGTATAATAAGGGGCAAGCTTTCAAATAATACTGAGGGGCATTAAAATTTCCATTTAATACTAGCAAAGAGAAACCTTGCTGGTGAGTAAAGTTGGAAAAGGTAGTATTCTGTATCTCCAATTCTTGTAGAACAGGTATGTATGTAGCGCTTATTACATGAATGGGTGATCTAGTCTTAGGGGAACAGATTTTTTTTTCCAGTGGAAGCAGGGGTGGCTGTAACACATGACTAATTTAAATGACAACACAAGCAATACTCAAGAGACTCAGAACAGGCAGTGGAGCTCATAGCAAACAAAGCATGATTGTTGACAGAAATGATCTTGAACCTTCAGCAAGGATGGTTGTATTTTGGTAGAAATGAAAATTTCTAGATGTACAGAAATGCTAGAAATGGCCCAGCCAGACAGAATTAGGTAATTATAATGTACACTAAAGATTAACCATGAGCTAAATAGAAAAAAGGTTATTTTTTAAAGCCTATGATTGAATCAATTTACAGTTTTAAGTAGAGTTTTGTCTTCCAATATGGATGATTATGTCACCCTTTGGAATTATATGCATGAAGTAGGATATTATTTTAGAAGGACAGATACATGGCTACTTTTAAAGGCCAATTTTCTGAGTATAAGTTATATACTAGTTTATGGAGTCCATATCAGGGTGTGCATTATTGCACTGTTCTAGTTATCTTTTTGAGGTGGTGGTAATTGTCAGAGGACCATTCAGTTAAGGGAGCTAACCATTCACATTGTATTTCATAGTATTTTTATACTATTTAGAATTTTCCAGAATTTCTTCCTTGTGTGGTCATGGATAATTAAAACTAGACTGCTTTACAGTAGGTACAGTGTAGGTCAAGCAAAAAGAATTGGGATCATATGGGTGTGTGGGGTGTATGTGGTGTGTGTGGTATGTTTTCATGTGTGTTTAGGTACATGTATAGGGGTGTGGTGGTTTGGATGTCCCCCAAGATTCAGGAGTTTTATTCAAGTTTGTAACTTGTTGTCACTTTGGGTGGATCCTAGTTCTAGCACTGAGGTGTTTGGAGGCAGACTTGGAATTTCCAGCTAAAGATAAGCAAAATGCCTGAGTCCTGTCTGGGTTCCTGGGGTATACTTACTTAACTTGTATTGGTGGTGGTTGCTTTTCTCTCTGTGTGGATCTGTTAAAGGGGGCCAGCTTCTCCTGCCATTACGCAACTTTCCCTCAGTCTGTAAGCTTTAATTAAATCCCTTCATCCCATAGCTTGTGCTTGGCTTGGAAGTTCATCCCAGCAACCTGGAGCTGTCTACTACAAGGCATATGAATGCACATACACATATGTGTATGGCGGTTGAGAGGGAGAGAGGCAGAGGACAGTCTCAAGTGTTCAAGTGTTGTCCTCTACTTTTTTTTTTTTTTTTTTTTTTTTTGGAGACAGGATCCCTCATTGTCTCTGGAGCCTACCAAATAAGCTAGACTCACTGGCCTATGAACCCCAGTGATCCTCCTGTCTCCTCCCCCTGTTGTCACTGGAAGTTCCAAGTATGCTCCCCATTATGCTTGGCTTTTTATGGATGATCAAACTCAGATCCTCTTGCTTGTATTACCTGCTGAGGAATCTCCCCAGCCCCTAAAAAGCAGTTCAACAATAACATTTAAAACACCCAGCAAATGGACCCCCTCTTTATAAGTCAGTTTCAACTGTATGTAAACTAGGCATCAGTCGTGTAAAACATGTCATATAAACTTGACAGTGTTTTTGTCCCAATGTTTTCAAGTTGAAATCAGGAAAGAGCTTTGCTTCATGTGTGAATGGTTATAAATGTCTGATTAGCCAAAGAAAGAATAGGTTTTTTTTTTGTTTTGTTTTGTTTTTGGTAGTGGTGGTGAGTGTTGAGGTTTATGACCCTAAAGGATATAAAGCCACATGAGAATTCAGTGACCTGGAACCAGTGACAGTGGTACTTTACTTTTGACCTTTGGGAATGAACTTTTAAGAGATCTGGTGAACACCTGGGACTGACAGCATATGGAAAGTGAGTTTTCACAAAAACTATATATTTCTGTGTTGTGTGTGGGCTGTTAACTTGGTACTTCCAATGTACTTCTTGGACATTTCTGTTTTAATGATCTAGAAATTAGTGAATTACGAGTTTTCTTATTTTACGGAAGAAATTGTGACAAATTTGAGTTTTAAAATTCCACTGTGCTCCTATTAAGACTTTGTTTTGGAAAAAAAAATGTATTTGTTTGGAAGAGGGAGGTAGGAAGAGCGAGAGAGAGACAGACAGACAGAGACTTACAGAGAGAAAGGGCGTGCCAGCACTTCTAACCACTTCAAACAAATTCTTGGTGCATGCGCCACCTTGTGTACCTGGCTTATGTGGGTACTGGGGAATCAAACCTGGGTCCTTAGACTTCATAAAGCAAGTACTTTAACTGCTAAGCCATCTATCTCTGCAGCCCAAGTCAGAGGTTTTCCCTGGGACTTGTTCTGCCATGTGAGGTATATCCTAGTTTGTAAAATCATCCCATGAATCTTTCGGAAATCTATAAATGGCTCCATTCTAATAGAACGTTGAAAATACTTTTTATCAGCAAGGATATAGACTTCACATCTTAGTGACAGGCATATAGATTAATGCACTGATGTGTATGTATTGTGTACTTTTTCTCATTCTTACATATTTTTTTTTCCTATAGTGATCTTGGTTTGCTTTCTTTAAATTTTTTTTAAATTTAAAAAAATTATTTGTACACACACACACACACACACACACACACACACACACACACACACACACCCCTGGGCATGCAGGGCCTCCAGGTACTGTAAATGAACTCCATACCCATTGGCCATCTTGTACATGTGGTTTACATGGGTCTGGGGAATTGAACCTGGGTTCTTTGGCTTTGTAGTCAAGTGCCTTAACCACTAAGCCATCTCTCCAGCCTGGCATAGATTGACTAATGCACTGATAGTGTACGTCTTGTGTACTTTTTCTCATTCTTACACATTTTTCCTCCAGAGATCCTGGTTTGCTTTCCTTTTTAATAAAATCTTTTATTGGAGGGGTTTTAGCTTGGGGGGGGGGGTGTTAGCTTAAAGTACTTGTCCCTAAGTAAAAAGAATATCACTTATACTCTTGGAGTTTTGTTTGTTTGTTTACTCTTTTTTAAACCAAGAAAGAGCTGTTGGCTCTGGTACATCGTTGGAGCCTTTCACACTCTATGTTTGGATTAACTGCTGACCCCATGTGATATACAGAGCATCTGGCAGCTGGGGTGGAATTCTCAGCTGTCTGTCTTTGTTTTTTCCACAGAAGGAAATGTGAGTTTTATCTCACTGCACAGGCAATGACACATTCCTTTTTTGGTTCATAGTCCACAGTCTTATTAGGGGCTCATTTCCCCATTCCTGATATCTTGAATTTTATAAAGATTAGGAATGAGCTGAACTTACTCTTACTGAACATAAAATTTTCAATCATGTTTGGCATTCCAAAATTGTATTTTAAGTAAAGTGTCTTAGGTTTTGCTGACATAGTCTAATTCTTCTATCCAGTAAAACCTTAAGATGCTAGGCTACAGTTATGAGTTACAGCGATTATCTTTCTTTCAAAATCTCTTTATCAGTGTCTGTGGGTCATTATACTTGGCCATATCTGACTCTCAGAATTTAAAGTGATTATGCTCCTTAACTCTTATTTTCTAAAATTTTAAACCTTTTTTTTTTATGATAGAGAATTGACACACCAGAGCCTCCAGCCACTGCAGTTGAACTTCAGATGTGTGCTCCACCTTGTGTGCATGCACAGCCTTGTGCATGTGTCATTTTGTGTGGCTGGCTTACGTAGGATCTGGGGAGTCAAACATGGAAAGCTTAGCAGTCATGTGCCTTAACCGCTAAGCCATCTGCCCACCCTCCTGCTCCTTAACTCTTGAGTCAAGAATAAGTGTTTTTAAGAAGCACTGAGATCTGGGCTGGAGAGGTGGCTTAGTGGTTAAGCGCTTGCCGGTGAAGCCTAAGGACCCTGGCTCAAGGCTTGATTTCCCAGGACCCATGTTAGCCAGATGCACAAGGGGACGCACACATTTGAAGTTTGTTTACAGTGGCTGGAGGCCCTGGCACACCCATTCTCTCTCTCTTTTCTGCCCCTTTCTCTCTCTGTCACTCTCAACTAACTAAATAAAAATGAACATAGAACATAAAAAAACAGAAGCACTGAGATCCAACCAGTTTTTCTGGTTGGTGTAGAATTGTTACTGATTTTTCAATTTGTCATGATGCATATATGTGCATGTGTGGTACCTATATTGTATTAAAATATAAATCAAACATAAGCACTTCTGTTTATTCAACACTGTGTAGTACTTATACACTGTGCAATATGTCCTACTGTTACTGTTTTTGATTAATCATCCTAACAACTTCAGGAGATGATAATTTTCTGCTTTAAAGACAATGAGAGTGTCAGAGCACTTGCCACTTGTGTGATCATGCAGCTAGTAAGGTACAGAGTTAGCACTCAAACCAAGTCTCTCTTCACATACCTACTTTGTGTTCATTCTTAATCCTGTCTGGCCTGGGAAGGAACTGGACTGTTGCTTAGGAACTATAAAATACGGACCTTGATGGTATTGCTAATGACAGAATAAGACATTGATTAGTTATATGAGTTGGGAAGAAGGCAGTCGTTTAGGAAAAAATTAACCCTATGTGTATAGAGAGTGGAGCGCTAGTACCATTGCTTCTCAGGCTGCTACAGTGTGCAGTGGAACCACCTAGAAGGCTTATTAAAATAAATTGCAGGACTACACCATAGGGTTTCTGATTTACCATGCATGGAATCTGTGGCTTTGTATTTCCATTAAGTTCCTAGACAACACTTGGCTGGTTTGGAGAACTCATGTAGAGAAAAGTTTAAGGACTTAGGAAATGAGTAGATAAGGGATTTGAATTCATCCACTACCACTTACCTGTTATGGGAGCCTTAGAATCTTCTTCTGAAAAATTCAGCAAGGTATACTGCAAGGTTTTAGTGAGAATTAAATTCACTTTTAAGAGTGATGGCAGTGCCTAGCATATATGACAATTTACATACCAAGTACTTTGAGAATGCTTCATTTATATATACTTCAGTCTTCAGCAGTATTTGTACTCCCACATTTAAAGAAACTAGTACACATCAACTGATCAGTTATATTTCTGTACTCAAGAAAGCCTGAGAGCCTTTTGTAGTGGTGCATAGCTTTAATCCCAGAATTTGGGAGGTTAAGCTAGAAGGATCACCAAGAGTTTGAGGCCAGCCTGGGGCTATAGAGTGAGTTTCAGGTCATCCTGGGCTAGAAATGAGACCCTGCTTTTTGCTTTCTCTCTCTCTCTCTCTCTCTCTCTCTCTCTCTCTCTCTCTTTTCTTTTGTGGGGTTTTTCAAGGTAGGTGCTCACTTTAGCTCAGGCTGACCTGGAATTCACTATGTAGTGCCTTGAACTTATGGCAATCCTTCTACTTCTGCCTCCCTAGTGCTGGGATTAAAGGCATGTGCCTCCACACCCAGCTTGCCTTTTTTTTTTTTTTTTTTTCCTTTTTCTTTTTAAAGCCTGGAAATATGTTATGTTCTGTAGACAGATTGTCACTGAGCTTTTAAATATTTGGGAACTGGCTGGGTGTGGTGGCACATGCCTTTATTCCCAGTACTGCAGAGGCTTGAGGTACAAGGATCTCTAAGAGTTCCAGGCCATCCTGGGGTTACAGAGTGAGTTCCAGGTCAGCCTGAGCAAGAGTGAAACTCTACCCTGAAAAACATCAACAATAAAATATTGAGGATTTTTTTTTTTTTTTTTGCTAATGGTAGCTAAGAGAATACTTATGTGAAGTAATGGAATTATCTTTTAACTGCCTTCTGCCTTTGTTTTCAAGGTAATACGCGTTAATTCCCATGTAGTTATTTCCTATTAATTAGAAAGTTTACCTAGCTTATAAAAGCTGCATAATGTACATACTCTCAAACAAATATGCTGTTTTAATATAATTTTTTATTCTTTCATTCTCTTACAAGTTCAGAGTATTTCATAAAGACATTTTGCCATTTTTTAAGTTTTCACCTATAATTAAAACCAAAAAATTAAATTTATTGTCTTATTTGTCTCTATTTGAGAAGTATGTTTTATTAGAAGAGATAAAAGAAGGTAGAAAAAAAGAGATTCTGAAATGTGGACTATTTTGATTTACTTGAAAATTATATGATAGGAGGGTAGCTTTTGTACTTTTATTTTATGTATTTTATTTATTTGAGAGAAGAGAGGGAGAGAGGGAGGAAGGGAGGAAGAGTGGGTGTACCACTGTCTCTAGCCACTGTAAATAAACTCCAGATGCATGTACCACCATATGCATCTGGCTTTTGTGGGTTCTGGGAAATCAAGCCTGGGTCCTTAGGCTTTGAAGGCAAGTGCCTTAACTGCTAAGGCATCTATCCAGCCCAACATATCTTTTTAAAATAGCAATATTTTATATCATTGTGAGGGAACTTAAATCTGTGTCAAACATTTCTGTTTCATGTATTTGTAGTGCTAGGAATTGAACACTGGGTCTCATACATTCTAGGCAGTTGTTCTACCACTGAATTATACTTTGTACTATGTAAGGCATTTAAAATATTACTGGCTAGCTGGGCACGGTGGCACATGCCTTTAATCCCACCACTCAGGAGGCAGAGGTAGGAGGATTGCCATAAGTTTGAGGCCACCCTGAGAATACAGAGTGAATTCCAGGTCAGCCTGGGCTAGCATGAGGCCCTACCTTGAAAATAAATAAATAAATAAAATATTATTGGTACACAGTAACATTTGAAGAACTAATCATTATTGTTTGTCTGTTCAAATATGTGACTATAATAGGTACAGGTTTTTGTTTTTAAAATCATGGTAGAGCCTATAATCTAGAAGGTTCAGAAAAGATTTGAGGTAGTTGAGTAAAAGAGTCAAATCTATTAAACACTCAGCTTGAAGTTATAGTTAGGAACAGGAAAAAAGGAAGCAAAGTTCAGTCCTATGATTTCAAAGCTCATGGTTCTCTTTCAGTATAATACCCATCCCCAACAAGATCTCTTTGTGTATCTTCCAGCCTTCCTTCCTAGTCCTGTAGTCAATAGTGTCATACTTTGCATCTTTGTGTATCTCTTCCAATAGTTCGTTGTGTACTGACTTAGAAATGATGTGTGGCTAGTGGTGATTCAGTGTGACCTTCAGGGTTTTTTGCCAAAGTATTTCTTTGCTGAATGCCTAAACCTGTTGGGCTCAAGGAATGGGAGGGGCCTTATCTACATGAGGTGGTGAGGCATGTAATGTTTGCTGGATCAGGTAAGGAGTCCTTTCATGTGCAAAAGGAACCCAGATTTCTGATCAGAATAGAAAGATCTTGTCTTATTTCATGCGTCATTGCTTTCCTCCAGTATTAGTATGACAGATAATGGGACAATCATAACCAACCAGAAAGAAAGTTGTCAAAGGGAAGCTTAGCATGCCTTTGAGCTGTCAGCTGTTTGATAGATTGTGTCCTTCCAAGAGAGACTATATGTAGGTGATGTAGCTGGGACACAAACAAAGGATAGATTGCCAAGTGCTGTGAATAGAGGGGACATGCTAAAGAGTTAGGATTCTATCCTGTTCACCTTATGGATCTTCTGTGCTTTCTAGTGTGTGTATGACATCCTCCCTTAGTAACCTTCCTTGACATTTTGGCTGTCTGAGCACAAGACATACTGACCTTTAAGCAGATGAGCAGATTATACACACAGGCCCATCCAGTACCCATCATTGAGCTCTACTCTTCACCTTCCTTGTCAGGTTGAGGGGTGGGAAGAGCTAAGGGCCTGCTCCCCGCTCCAGCAAGGGGTAACCATCCATTCCCAAGCTGGTCTTGGGAACTTTCCTTTTGGCTGTATGCCCTTTTTAAATACACGTTTATCAGTTAACAAAGGCTTCTATTCTTTTTAGTGTGTGGAGGATTAGCTTAGAAGCTGCAGAAATGTCTTCATTGATGATTTTGGAGAAAAACCAAGAGAACCAAGGATAATACTAGGTAAATAAATATGAGAGATGGATGAATATGGAAGTCAAGTCTAGGTGTCCCTCTTTAAGTCAGCAACAGAACAAGAGAATAAGCTGCTTTGACACCTGACTTCAGAGGGGAGGGAACCACTGCTAGTGGGCAGACACAGGGTGATATTATGTAATTACTTATTACCAATAATTAACAAAAATATTTTTGGTCTCTGTATTTGAAATTGATATTTTTCCTATTCCAAAAGGGAGAATATATCTGTGTTGACCTAATTATTTTAGGAGTTCCACAGAGTTGTGAAACAGTCCTGAAAGAGGGAGAGGCCAGTTTGAAAGCCAACACCCTCCTTCCTACCAATTTAGCTTTGATTAAGAACAGAGTGAAAGCAGAGTTGGACATTTCAACAGGAAAAACTTGTAAGATCTTAAAATTATCTTCTTTTTAGAGTAAAATTTCTCATTAAATGATTTCTAAACTACTTGTAATTTTATTGCTTTTCACCTGAAGTTTCAAAATTCTCTCTTTTAGGGGAAAAAAGCTACTTCACAGAGAACTCAACAGATTTATTGGGCGCCATCTGCTGGTTTTACTCCAGTAAACACATGGTCCCTGGAAATCTAAGAATTTGCCTGTATCTTAGCATTGCAGAATTATAAAGTTGGAAGTCAGTATCAACTTGGATTATTAGTATTATTGTTTGGTTTTTTTTTGTTTGTTTTTGTTTTTTCAAGGTAGGGTCTCGCTCTAGCTCAGGCAGACATGGAACTATGAAGTTTCAGGGTGGCCTTGAACTCATGGCAATCCTGATACCTCTGCCTCCTGAGTGCTGTGATTAAAGGCATGCGCCACCGCACTCGGCTAGTATTACTCTTCTTTAATGGACTTTTAAAATTTATTTTAAGAGATTATCATGTTGGAGACATGGCTTGGTGGTTAAGCTGCTTACCTGCAAAGCCTAAGAACCCAGGTTCGATACCCCAGTACCCATGTAAGCCAGGTACACAAGGTGGCACATATGTCTGGAGTTCATTTACAGTAGCTAGTGGCCTTGCCTTGCTCATAGCCCCATAAATAATAAGATATTTTTAAAAATTAAAGAATTATCATCATTAATATCACTTTGAGATAGGATCTCACTCTAGCCCAGGCTGACCTAAACTCATTCTTTTTTTTTTTAGCTGGCCTTATACTCATGTTAATCCTCTTACCTCAGCCTACTGTGTGAGCCATCATATCCAGGTTTGTAGTTCCAATTAAAGCAAGTTACTTTGGGCTGGAGAGATGGTTGGTTAAGGTGCTTACCTTCAAAGCCTAACAACCCAGGTTCAATTCTCAAGTACCCATGTAAGCCAGATGCACAAGGTGGTGCATGTGTCTGGAATTCATTTGCAGTGACTAGTGGCCCTGATGTGCCCCTTCTCACCCCATCTCAAATAAGTAAATAAATAAGTTCCTTCAGCACTGAGAAGAGGGATGCTTTGGGCTGAAATATATATTCATGTGTGTGTGTGTGTGTGTGTGTGTGTGTGTGTGTATGTATATATATATATAGATATAGATATATATACATACATACATATACATACATACATATACATACATACATACATACATACATACACATATACACATACATACATACATACATACATACATACATACATACATATATATATATATGCAAGGTCATTGTAGAGTTCTCATTGGCCAGTATCTTTTTTTTTAATTTTTTTCATTTTTATTTTTATTTACTTATTTGAGAGCAACAGACAGAGAGAGAAAGAGGCAGAGAGAGAGGAAGAGAGAATGGTTGTGTCAGGTCCTCCAGCCACTGCAAACGAACTCCAGACACGTGCCCTTGTGCATCTGGCTAATGTGGGTCCTGGGGAATCCAGCCTCAAAGTGAAGTCCTTAGGCTTCACAGACAAGTGCTTAACTGCTAAGCCATCTCTCCAGCCCTTGCCAGTATCTTTATCTGGCAAAAGATTAGTGTGGCTGATAGAAAAGTCAATTTTAAATGTCAAAATTATATACCTGTTTTCCAACAGTGAAATTAACCAAGGTCAGTATCTGTCATGTTTGTCACAGATGTTAAAATCAATAAATTTCTCAGTTGATTTCTCTTTGTTACCTAAGGTACTTTGAGGAATCTTTTTAAATTAATTTTTTAAAACTAACTATGATTTGCAAAGAGAGAGGTAGAAGGGAGAGAAAGAGAAAGAAATTGGCAGGCCAGAGCCTCCTTTCACTGCAGCTGAACATCAGATGCATGTGCCATTCTGTGTAGCTGGTTTTTCATGGGTATGGAAGAATTGAACCCAGCCATCAGAACTTAAAAGGAAGTGCCCTTAACCACGGAACCCTATCACCAGCCTTAAGGCATCTTTTAAGAAAGGCTATGTATGTAAAAATGTCATTTGAATAGGCTTTATCCCAAGGGACCTGAGTATAAGTATTTTTCTCCTGTGAGAGCTATGAGAAAAGCTGTAAGTAAAATGGACCAGAGTGGTCCTGCTATGTTCCCCTTTTATCAGAAGTATTTTTGAGTGTTAGTATTTTAGATGATTTATTAGGGACTTCAGAGCTCAAATTTGGCAAACTCAGAACATTAGATTGTAGATATTTTAATTTCTCATCCACTCATCTTATTTAAAATACACCGAAGAGAGAGAGAGGCTGATTATTTACAGCTAGTTAGGAATTCATTCATCCATCCAACATTTATTGAGCATGTCGTTCTCAATCCCCCAACTCAGATAATTATACTGTTAGAATGTATACATTTATGTAAAATTTATACATCATAGATATTAAAATGAGCCAGCCATAGCTGGGCTTGGTGGCACACGCCTTTAATCCCAGCACTTAGGAGGCAGAGGTAGGAGGATCACCTTGATTTCAAGGCCACCCTGATACTACATAGTGAATTCGAGGTCAGCTTGGGCTAGAATGAAACTCAAAAAAAGAGTTAGCCAGTAACTGGTGCTATAGGAAAAATTATACAGAGCAAGATACATGAGAAGAGTCAAGTCAGGAGAGCTCTTAATTTATCATAGTCAAAGAAACTGTCACTGATATGAGCACATTTGAAGGACAGTGATCATTATGTTAAGGATAATTGTATTTGATTTCTTTTTTTTTTTTTTTTTCTTTGAGGTAGGGTCTCACTCTGGTCCAGGCTGACCTGGAATTAACTCTGTAGTCTCAGGGTGGCCTTGAACTCACGGCGATCCTCCTACCTCTGCCTTCCAAGTGCTGGGATTAAAGGTGTGCGCCACCACGCCCGGCTGTATTTGATTTCTAATAGCCATGGTAATGAAGTACACTAGAGATGTTAATGGCTCCTCTTGGTTTAGAGTATAATGTTTGGAATTCTTTCCTCTTCTACTTCATGTTTCTGATGGTCAAGCCATGCACATTGCTCCTTTTTCTGCCTACTGGGCTTATACTTGTTTTTCTGAGATTTAGTTTTAGTTTTACTTTCTTTGTCTGTTCCTTCTGAGGAAAAGGGAGCATAGTTTTCATCATATGAACACAGTAAAATAAAAATTTGGTCTGACTTGTAGCTGCTTAGTAGAGAGATTTCCTAGCATGTGTAGGATATTAGGTTCTCCAACACTAACAGCCCCCTCCCTCTAAAAATGTTTATTAGGCAGGAGTTTGCAAACCTACACCCTGTGAGCCACTTGCTCACCATCTGTTTTTAAAAACAAAGTTTTATTGAACCTCAAGTATGCGTTTTTTTTTTTTTCCTTCAGGGTGTTGCCTGTGTCTGCTTTTGGGCTAGAAAAGTAGAATTGACTAGTATGAAACTGATCATATATATGTTCCACAAAGCCTAAAATATTTACCATCTGGATCTTTTCAAGGAAAGTTTGCCAATTCCTCTATCAGACTCGAGATCAGTTCCTGCATGGCAGAAACCCTGCTGTAATCTACAGAGAGTGCCATGTTCTTAGGATGAGAACAGAAACTTGTCCAGAAACCACAGTGAAGGCAACCATGTTCCCCAGCATCTGACTTTGCCTTCACCCTAAGATAGAGGGCTTGACATTCTTCTGGTGAATCAGTTTTGAATTCACCAGAGCTAATGACAGGTGGTGGTCTTGTGGCTGAGAGCACAAAATATTGGAACAGGTGTTGTCCGCTTGTTTCCAAAAGCAGCAATAAGTGGGTGTGGAGACAGTAGTGTTGATCTCCCCTCTCCAGCCCCCATGCCCTGTATCAGGCTTCTGCAGTCCTCAACTGGTACAGGTGGGCATTTGTTACCAGAGAAGCTTCCAGTTTGCCTCATATAAGATCTCTGTTTAGGAGTAAGGAGCAAGAGTGTGGACCATAGGCCTTGGGGGGAGCGATTTCTCCATCTGTCTTTGAGAGCAGAAACCTTCTTTTGTGACATTTTTCTTTGTCCATTTGCTATCTTGTGTCTTGGATTTCAGTATGTTATAGTTAAAGCATTTCAAACTAAAATGAACTGGGAGGGCCAGGCAGTGAGCTTTTGTTTTTCTCAGGTACTTGTAGAATTTAGATAAGTGATTGGGAAGGATCACCCAAGCACCCATCTAAGGGGGAAGGTGGTAGTATTGTATTGCATCTGTTCCTTTGTCCATAATTTCCTTATTTTTTTCTCACAAAGAAACCATAGTAATTCTTTTAAATTGTTAATGACATTATGTTGCTTTCCCTCTACACTCCCCACAGTAATTTGATATCATCTTCAAAATAAAGTAGTAGCTTCCTCTAGGTCCTATGATCTCCTCAGCGTAGGCTTTTGACTAGGAAATTTGACTGCTATAGTGCCTTAGCTGACTCTTCTCAGTGTGTACTTACAGGAAGGAAGAAGGGAGGAAGGGATACACTGGGCAGATAGTATTCTTATTATGAATAACATTTTAAGCTTCAATTTTTAAAATGAATTTTTTGGTTCAACTCAACAAATATTTAGCACTTCCTATAGGTAAGGCCTTTAAAAGAGTTCTTTTAGTTTCCCTTTTTTTAATGGATAATTTTTTTTTTTATTGACAACTTCTATACTTACAATAAACAATGATAATTCCGTCCCTGACTTTCACAACTACCCTCTCCATCATATCCTCTCCCTCTATTAGTCTCTTTTATTTTGATGTCATTGCATTTTCCTCCTATTTTGAGGGTCTTTGAAGGCATTGCGAGGTTGTGGATATTGAGGTCAATTTCTGTCTGGATGTTTGCTTTGTAGTGTAGTGCTTGCAGGGCAGTTCGCAGAGCATAATATATGCATTTAGCCAGACAAGAGCAGGCTTTACACCCTTGGTTTTTGGATATGCCATTATCCAAAGAAGTAGGCTTTCATATGTCTTATTCACAATATCTTAAATTTTGATTGCCCCCCCCCCCACTCTTATTTTACTGAGTCTCTTTCCCTGGCCTTACTTAGGCCTTTCCCCTCCCTGTAATCTGTTCTTCCACTTACACATATATAATACCATCCCCTTAAGTCCTTTCCTTTCCTCCGTCCCTTATAGCCTTTTTCTTTTTTTAAAGCTTACTGGCTTCTGCTACTGATTTTTTGGTCCAGCTCACATCAAAGTCTGAACATTTTAGGTAGGATCCACATATGAGAGAGAACATGGGATGTTTGACTTTCTGGGTCTGGGTTGCCTCACTTAGTATAATCCTTTCTAGGTTCATCCATTATCCCTGCAAATTTCATAATTTCATTTTTCTTTAACACCAAATAGACTTATGTTGTATAAATGAACCACATATTTATTATCCATTCATCTGTTAAGGGACATCTAGGCTGTTTCCATTTCCTAGCTATTGTAAATAGAGCAGCAATAAATATGGTTATGTATTTCTAAGGTAGTGAAAAGAGTCCTTCGTATATATGAGTATGTGTACTATAGATGGATCATAGGGTAAGTGTACTTTTAGCTGACTCAAGAACCTCCACACTGATTTCCACAATGTCTGTACCAGACTACATTCCCACCAAGAGTGTAGAAGGGTTCCCCTTTTTCCACATCTTTGCCAATATTTATTGTAATATGTTTTCTTGATGATTGCCACTCTGACTGGAGTGAGATGGAATCTCAAAGTAGTTTTAATTTGCATTTCCCTGATGGCTAAGGATGTAGAGTATTTTAGGTGTTTATACTTCATCTGCATTTCTTCTTTTGAGAATTCTTGTTTAGTTCCATAGCCCAATTTTTAATTGGGTTGTTTGATTTCTTACTGTTTTTTTTAGTTCCTTATATATTCTGGATATTAATCCTTTGGCAGATGTATAGCTGGCAGAGATTTTCTCCTATTCTGTAGGTTGTCTGTTTGCTCTGCTAACAGTATCTTTTGCTGTACAAAAGCTTTGTAATTTAATGAGATCTCAGTGGTTGATTAGCAGTTTTATTTCCTGAGTAATTGGGGTTATAGTCAGAAAGTCATTGCCTATGCTGTTATGTTAAAGGGTTTCCCTACTTTTTCCTCTAGCAATTTCAGAGTTTCAGGGCTAATATTAAGGTCCCTGATACATTTGGACTTGATTCTTATTCATAGAGAAAGACAGGGATCTATTTTCATTCTTCTACATATAGACATCCAATTTTCCCAGCACCACTTGTTGATGAAGCTGTCTTTTCTCCAATAAATTTTTTTGGTGTTTTTGTCTCAGATGGCTGACAAAGACAGGACAAAAAAAGGCTATTACAGACCAGCCTCCCTCATGAACATAGATGGAAAAATTCTCAACAAAATATTTGCAAATGGAATAAAAGAACTTATCAGCAAGATCATTCACCCCAGCCAAATAGGCTTTATTCCAGAGATGCAGGGGTGGTTCAACATACACAAATCAATAAATGTAATTCAGTATATAAATGGCCTGAAGGACAAAAATCACCAGATCATCTCAATAGATGCAGAAAAGGTATTTGACAAAATCCAACATCCATTTGTGGTAAAAGTCCTACAGAAACAGGGAATAGAAGAAACATATCTCAACATAATAAAGGTTATTTATGACAAACCTACAGCCAACATAATACTAGATGGGGAAAAATTTGTAGCTTTTCCACTAAAATCAGGAACAAGACAAGGGTGCCAATGTCCCCACTTTTATTTAATATAGTACTGGAAATCTTGGCTGTAGCAGTAACACAAGAGACACTCATAAAAAGGTTGCAAATGGGGCTGGAGAGATGGCTTAGCGGTTAAGCGCTTGCCTGTGAAGCCTAAGGACCCCGGTTCGAGGCTCGATTCCCCAGGTCCCACGTTAGCCAGATGCACAAGGGGGCGCACGCGTCTGGAGTTCGTTTGCAGAGGCTGGAAGCCCTGGCGCGCCCATTCTCTCTCCCTCTATCTGTCTTTCTCTCTGTGTCTGTTGCTCTCAAATAAATAAATTAAAAAAAAAACTTTAAATAAAAAGGTTGCAAATGAGAAAGGAAGAGATCAGATTATCATTATTTGCAGATGATATGATTCTATTCATAAAGAACCCTGAGGACTCTTGACGGCAAATTGTTAGAGCTGATAAACACTTTTAGCAATGTAGCAGGATACAAAATAAACACAGAAATCAGTTGCTTTCCTACGTATACTAACAACGAACAGGCAGAGTGTGATATCAGGGAATCTGTCCAACTCAAAGTTGCCTAAAAAAAAGTTACCCAGGAATAAACCTAATAACTAAGGAAGTGAAGGATATTTATAATGAAAACTAAAACACTCGAGAGAGCAACTGCAGAAGAAACTAGGAAGTGGAAAGACATCCCATGTTCTTGGATTGGAAGAATCAATATTGTGAAAATGTCAGTCTTACCAAAAGCAATCTATACATTAATACAATTCCCATTAAAATTGCAATGATGTTCTTCACAGAAATAGAAAATACAATCCCAAAATTCATTTGGAAGCACAAAAAAAAAAAAAATCTTGAATACCCCAAACTATTTTGAGCAACATAAATAAGGTCGTTGGTATCACCATACCCAGTTTTAATCTATATTACAAAGCCATATTTATAAAACAGTATGGTACTGGCACAAAACAGATATGTAGATCAGTGGAACAGAATAGAGGACCCAGATATTAATCCAGGCAGCTTCAGGTTCACACTCATCCTTTTGTTTTACTGTCCCCATGCAGACAATGGTCACTTTAAATAAATTATTATTTTTTAAATAGTGTCATTGTTCTTTTTGTTTCATTTTTAGGTCATCTTGCTTCATTCATTCATATATATATATATATATATATGTATGTATATATATATATATATGTATGTATGTATATGTGTGTGTGTGTGTGTGTGTGTGTGTGTGTGTGTGTGTGTATGTATGTATGTATAAAAAAATCAAGCTGGTTTTGCTCCTCTGTTCTTTACTCATTTTCCTTTCCTGAGAAAAATCTTCGTAGACTGTCTATTGTTTTTAACGTGTAGCTTTGTCTTTCTCCTGCTTCCCTGGCATATTGTACCATATGAAACTGTCTCTTTTCTTACTTTAAATATATGGGTTCAAGTATGGATCTTTCAGTTTTCCATTTATAATCGACCTAAGCTAGCCCCTAATATCTTTTCACTTAGTTATTGAACAGCTTTCCAAGTCTAGACATGTGTTGTATCAAGTGCCTAAAATGGGACAGTTTTTCTAAGCATGAGAAACACTTTTGCAGTGGGAAAGTGCACACATAAACATAGCTGCTTGAGTCTGTCATACATCCCTGGGACCAGCAACTGTTAGGCCTGGATTTAAATTTATCCTAAATCTAATCATTCTTCCTTATAGCCCTCCCTTCTGTCTTCCTTATAGCACCCCTTTCTTCTAAACTCTGATAGTGCCTTGGGGTTTAATTCTATGCTTGCTGTTTAATATGCATTTCTTGTATTGATAATTACCTTTTTACACAAACTTGGAAATTCTGCTTGGATTTGTACCTCCACTTTCCCGTTTTTAGCTTGTTTTCAGTAAGGGCCGTACTTGAGATCCTCATTACTGAAATGGGGGCTTCAGCTCTGGGTAGTAGGTCAGTGTTGGATGGCTTTGCTTTCTTTACACTCCCGTGAATGACATTTACTGTTTACATACCAATAAATAAGTCTATTGGTAAACATACTATGTACATTATTTTTTTTACTGTGTAAGGGGTGGTTGGTGCCCAGTTTCAAGGGATCTATACAGAGGTTATTGTTACTGTCAGAGCTCTGCATATATGTATGCTGAGGGTGGCCCACATTCTCAGTCCTTACTATCATTAACTTAATTCCTTTGAGCTTTGCTTTCTTTAAATTGTTTTGCTTTAAAATTTTTACTTAGAAATAATTTTGAGCTGGATGTTGTAATACACATCTTTAGGCCCCGCATTCAGAAGACTTAAATTACTGGACTCAAGTGAGACCCTGCCTAGATTTTCAGTGTTTATGAAAAAACTGCCAGTGGCTTCATATGCTTCTAGGCTTACTAGTGTGGCCACAGGTTTGCATGGTTCTCTGATGGACCTTATTGTTGCTAAAATGGAAAAGAAAAGAATGTTCTAAATAAATAAAAATTCTTCCCTCTAAGTTTGATGTTTTAAGTGGCCAGGCTTTCCCTGAACTATTTTTTTCAATAGATCATTATTAGGATTTGTGGAATATTAAATCTCAGTGCCTTAAAAGTTTGTTTTGTTAGCTTATGGTTGTGGCACAAATTCAGTATTTATAATTGAAAGACTAGTAATTAGGACTCTGTTTTATAGAGCATACTTACCCTAGCTCTAAGCCTCAACAACAACAACAAAACTTACAAAAACTGATAAAAGAATATTTGCAGCTAAAGGACAACGATTTCTTTCTCAGTAGTCACAAAGGCATGCACAGACTTATTGACACAATGATATTAATGGAGGGATGGATAAAGAACATGCAAAGCAGGTGGTCATGATACAAAATTTCAATCTGTTTTCATATATTAATTATAAAGGGGAAAAGTTTGCTTGCATTTATCTATTCAAGGAAAATTAAGTTAGTAATCTAATTAAAAATCTTCGTAAGTGGATGTAGCAGTTACCTTCCTGTTGCTTGGACAAATACCTGACAGAAGCAGGTTATTGGGGAGGAAAAGGTTAATTTCAAGTTTACCCATTTTTTTGTTTGTTTGTTTGTTGGTTTTTTTGAGGTAGGGTCTCACTCTAGCTCATGCTGACCTGGAATTCACTGTGTAGTCTCAGGGTGGCCTTGAACTCATGGCGATCCTATCTCTGTCTCCAGAGTGCTGGGATTAAAGGCGTTGACTGCTGGGATTAAAGAAGTTTGCCACCACGCCTGGCTAGGCTTTCACTTTTGAAGGAAAATTTCATCATGCAGAGAAAAGCATAGCAGAGTTCACATCTTCATGTATCAGTAGCATAGAGGGAAAGCAGCAGGAGCGCGCTACCTCTGAACATCCAGTGAGCGACACTTGTCAACCCCAAGGTCACCCTCAGCAGCACAACTTCTCCAGCAAGGTTCTACTTCTCAAAGGCTCCACCAACTGGGGACTAAGTAGGAAGCTTGAGGCTCTTATATGGGGGTGGGCGAGCATTTTACACAGTGGAATTGGAGTCGACACTAACATTTACACACAAATCTAGAGTCCTTCACTTTTGTTGGAGAGTAGGTAGACTGGGTAATTAATTGTGGGATGTAGAATTTAGCAAATTAACAAATTAATGTTGCACAAGAAAACAGTAGCTGAGAAACATTCTATGTCTTAAAAACATAATCTCACTCTTAACCTATATTGTTATCTTGTTTGCTATTTAACAACCTCTGCTAAAATGGAAGTTTAAAAAATACAGAGATCTTACTTATATTCAGTCTCATTTTGTACTCTCAATGCCTAAAAGGGTACCCAGTCAATATTTTTGTGTTTGTATCAACATGCAGTAGGGACTGGAAATGAAGGTGAGTGGTGGAGCTCCGGCCTACACTATACAAAACAAAATGAAAACCTGTTAGAACCAGAGGTTCAGTGTCAGTTTACATTTGAATTTTCTTTAAAGGTACTTTAGAAAGGTAGGCTCCCAGAGGAACCTTGCTAACAAAAACTTATTATACCTTTTCCTTTCCTAGGGTGACTGTGTTGTTACGGTACTGCTTGCTGAAGAGGATAAAGTTGAAGAAGATGTTGTTTTTTACTTAGTGTTTTCAGGTTCCACTCTTCATCACTGCACAAGCACTCGAAAAGTCAGTTCTGATACATTAGAGACCATTGCTCCTGGTAAGTGTCTGAATGAATCTTTTATAGATCCTTTACTGGCCTTTTTTAAAAAAAAGTTTTAAATTTTTATTTCCCCCTTTTTTGACAAGGTTTGGCTCTAGTTGAAGCTGACCTGAATCTCTATCCTTTTGCTTCAACCTCCTAAGTGCTGGGAATACAGGCTCACACAGCCACATTTTGCTTTTGTACTAGTACTTGAACAATTTTTAAAAAGAATTATTTATTTGAGAGAAAGATATAGAGAAACAAAACAGAAAGTATGGCCATGTCAACGCCTACCACTTTGAACAAACTCTAGACACAAGGAGCCTGGCTAGGAGCCACTTTGTGCATCTGGCTTTACATGAGGAATCGAACCTGGGGTGTTAGGCCTTTCCAAGCAAGTGTGTTTGAACTGACCCGTCTTCCTAACCCTTGAATGCTTTTTAAAATGTTGATTATTATAGAGTGATAGTAAGAATAAGTCAGGTTAACATAACTATTGTCAGATCTCTAAATACATAGGTACTACATTTAGTTTATCTTTCCTCTCCACACAACTCTGAACTTAAGTAGAAGTAAGTAAAATAAATTGATGTTATAATTTGAATTAAAAAATCAGGAGCATCGAAAATGTTAATTTATGAAATGTTGAAATTTGGAAAAAAATTAAAGCTCTAGAAAATTAAAAATCCACATGTCGTTATTATGATGGAACTGCAGCTTTTATTTTGAATTTCATGGTGACAAAACCAAAAAGCTAAAATACATTCAGTAAGACATTTCTCATCTGTGGAATACAAAAATTTATAATATCTTTCAAAAACCAAATTTGTCCCCAATTTACGAATCCTAGGTCATTATGGAATGAATGCTTAATCAGTATTGGTTGCATTTATAAGTTTAAACAGAATTTAAAAATTTCTGTACAAGTCATGTGGATATTGTTATATTTAGTACACACAGATGATAAAGTGATGCTTACCTTTTGTCTTGTCTCAGCATGTGACATTGTGTTGATCAGTGTTTGGAGATGAGTTTCTTTCCTCAGTTGGGCTTGCTTTAAAGTTAACAGTTGACTGATTTGCATCAGATTTTAGAAGAGTACATTTTGAGGGCAAATTTCTAATAATGTTGACAGTTTAATAATTTCCCCTTGGAGAATAAAATTGATATGGCTAAACTGCCAACATGTTTAGCAGTTATGTTTTGCTGGTTTGGGTATCATAAGAATTATTAGCAAGTACTTTGATTTTCTGGTTTTACCAGGTTGGATCAGTTTGCCATTTTTTCATTGCTGTGTTATTTTCATATAAATGCTTTTATGTCTGTTATCTACAGAATTCTTTGGATTATGCCCTTTTGAGAATTGCTGTTACAGCAATTAAAAATCACACAATTTTTTAAATTTATTTACTTATTTAGAGGGTGGAAGAGAATGAGTACACCAGGGCCTCCTGCCACTGCAAACAAACTTCAGACACATGCACTACGTTGTGCATCCGGCTTACGTGGGTACTGGGGAATTGAGCCTGGGTCCTTAGGCTTCACAGACAAGCACCTTAACCACCAAGCCATCTCTCCAGCCCTGAAGACCACATTTGTTTTTACCTAATTGTTAAAAATGATTCTGAGAAACAGGATTTATGAAGATTTGTAGACAGTTCCTAGGAATTCCCCCCCCCCCCAGATTTCTAGGGATAGGAAATATAAGAAGGTGGCCAGGACAGGTAACAATTTCCTTTCTGAGGAGTATTAAATAGCCTTCTCTGTTACTCCACAGCCATCTTATTTCCTATGATGCATATCATATTGTAAAAGCTTATCTGGAACTTGAGATCTGCTCTCTCACAGGTGCCATTCAATATTACCATCTCTAAACTAATGTGGGTCATCTCTTTGACTGCAGTGTGTTGCCTATACACTTAGAAGAGAATAAGAAAGAATATTAAAGTAGATACTAAGAAAATATAAGTAAATTTGAGAAAGGGCAAGAATAGCATAGACGTAGTTCTGGGTCCTAGCTGTGATATGCAATAACAGCCCCCCTTCCTCTGGCAGTTTCTTGGTTAAGAGGCATTTCTCTGCATGCTGTTAAACATTCACCAGCAGAGGATTCTTAAATTAAGAAGGTGGCAGTTACTGTCTTTGGAGTTACAAACTAACTTCTTATGGCAGACTGGAACCCTAATGTTATGCCAGATTCTTGTACCTTTGCTCGAGGCTTTTTTTTTTTTTTTAAGAGAGAAATTGAACCCTGGCCAGCAGGCTTTGCAAGGAAGTGCTTTTAACTCCTGAGCCATTTCCCTGGTCATGTCTTGCTTTAAATGGCTTTTTTTTTTTTTTTTTTTTTTTTACCCCTCTTGTTTTTCTTTGAGTTCTTTGTATAATTCATTGTCAATGTTTTATAACATTTTTTTCTCTTACTAAAACCAGATGACTGATTGACTGTTAAAAGACAGTTACACTTTGATGTCAATAACCTCTTATCAAACAAAAATTTTCTGTAAAAGTGATTGAAAATATGAGATATTTCCAAAACGTCATCTAAAACAAAACTGAGACTTCAGATACCTCAATTATAATCATTTCCCATTTTTTTCTACTTTCTCACTTTTAGTAGAGATCAGGTGAGTTGGCTGGGTGTGGTTAGCACCTGCCATTAATCCCAGCACTTGGGAGGCAGAGGTACAAGGATTACTGTGAGTTTGAGGCAAGCCTGGGACTACAGAGTAAGTTCCAGGTTAGCTTGGGCTACAGTAAGATCCTACCTCAGGGTGGGGGAAGGGATTGTTTTGAGACACTATCTCACTTTGTATACCAGGCTGGCTTTAAACTTGCAGCAGCCCTCCTGAGTGCTAGAATTAGAACTGTGAGTCACTATGCCTTATTTTATTACCCTCACCTCTGTCTTTTCCTACAAGGAAATTACATTAAAAAGAGAGAATATTCACCACTGCTCTTCAACATAGTACCAGAAATACTAACCCAAGCAATAAGGCAGGAGAAAGATATAAAATTGAAGTCAAACTAACCCTATTTGTAGATGGCCAAGTTTTCTGTTTAATTATAAAAAAAAGTTCCACTGCTACCCATTCTTCAAAAGGCCACTGATGTGAAATTCTCACAAATACTTCACAGTATGTGAGGTTAATTTTGAGAAATTATATTTGAGAGAATTCTCTGAGTTCTCTTCAGTTTTATCCTGGACATTTTTCATGCTTCTCCTGGGAGTCTTCAATTGATCCTCTTACTGAAGACTTTGCATTAATGGTTTGAGAAGTCCTTTATCAACTGAGGTCACCTTGATTTTTTAAAACTTTTTTAAAACATTGTTTTTATTTATTTATTTATTAATTATTTGAGGGGGGGGGGAGGGAGAGAATGGGAGCACCCAGGCCTCCAGCCCCTGCAAACGAACTCCAGATGCATGCGCCCCCTTGTGTATCTGGTTCATATTGGTCCTGGAGAATTGAACTGGGATCTTTTGGCTTTGCAGGCCAATGTCTTAACTGCTAAGCAATCTCTCTAGCTCTAAAATATTAATTTTATTATTTATTTGAGAGAGACAGAGAATGGGTGCACCGGGGCTTCCAGCCATTGCAAAGGAAATCCAGACCCATGCGCCACCTTGTGTAGCTGGCTCATATGGGTTCTGAGGAATTGAACCTGTGTCCTTTGGGTCTGCAGACTTAACGCCTTATCCTCTAAGCCATCTCTCTAGCCCCACCTTGACTTTTGAAAAAAAATTGCTTTTTTTTTTTTTCCTGAGGCAAACCCAATATTCTAGCCTTTTGTTTTTAATGAAGAGGTGCAGGGATGAATATGAGAATGAATTGGAATACCCAGGACCTCCAGCCATTGCAAACGAACTCCAGATTTGTGTAGCTCCTTGTATGCACATGTGACATTGCACACTTGCATCACTTTGTGCATCTGGTTTACATGGGACCTGTAGAGTCAAATGTGTCCTTAGGCTTGGCAGGCAAGGGCTATAATTGCTAAACCATCTTTCCAGCCCAGAATTTTTTTTTTAAATACAATAAGCTTGAGTTTTTATCCTACACCCTTGAGAATTCCACTGTGAATTTCTCGATGCTTTGTTTTCTTGGTTGATTGTAGTAAAGAGCCACTGTTACTCCCTGTTCCTGTTGCTCTTCTATTAGAGTTGGAAATTTGTTCCTTCCTGATGTCTCCTGTTGTGTAACACTGAAGTTTAGGAAATTGGGGGAGTTCACTGAGGGAAATATGGAATTAAATAGTCAAATCTTTTAAACCTTTTTAAAAAGAGAGATTATAAAGTCTGGTGTAGTGGCACATGCTTATAGTTCCAGCACTCAAGAGGTAGAGGCAGAATGATCAGAAGTTAAGGGCCATCATCCTCTGCTTCATGAAACCCTATTTAAAAAATCTAAAACAGAGGAAAAACATATTTTTTAAGGACAGTATTTAAAGAAGTTGTAAAAGTTTTAAAGTAAATTTGTATTGCCTATTTTCATTTGAAGGCTATAGATATATGCAGTTCATTTAAAAAAAAATAAATTTTTTTATGAGAGAGAGAGAGAATGAGAGAAATAATGAGGAGAATGGACACATAAGGACTTCTTGCCCTGCAAACAAACTCCAGACACATGTGCCAATTTGTGTATCTGTTGTTAAGTGGGTGCTGGGGAATTCATTCCAACACTGGCAGGCACTGGCAAGCAGATGCCTTGAACTGCTGAGCCATTTATCCCTGGAGCACTGCAGTTCATCTTGAAGGAGAGTTACACTCTACTTTTTATGCTCTTGAAGTGTTTGAATGTAAGAAGCATGCTGTAAGCAAATTATATGTAGTAATTTTTAATAAAACTAGATTGAAGACTTTGAAATTAATATTCTTCCTTAACTAAATCCATCTTTACACTAATTAAGACTAAGACGAACCAAATTTTGTAATAAAATACTACATTCTAAATACCTTTGAGATGGCTGGTTCAAGGGTATAATTTGCTATCAAACATGGAACTATGTTTACCTTTGTAGTGGTGGTCTCTTTGTTGTTTTTATGTGGGGGGAGGCTGCCCTGTGTATGTATAGCATGTACATGTGTGTGTGCATTTGTTAGGCATGCAGAGGCTATAGTAGAACATAAGATGCTGTTCTCTATTACTCTTCCTTGGTGGTTCCTTAAAATAGCCTTGTATAGAGCCTGGTGCTTCTATTTTCTGGCTGAGCAGCAAGCTCCATTGATTCTTCCGTGTCTGCACTCCCCCACACTGGGAGCTTTAGGTGTACATTGTCATATTCAGCCTTTTTACATGGGTGCTGAGGATTGACTGAGCTCCTCGTGCTTGCATGGCAAAATCTTTTAACCCAGTGAGCCATCTCCCTAGCCATGTTTTTTGAGACAGGGCCTCACTATGTAGCCCAGGCTATTAAAAGACCTTCCTGAGTACTGGGATCACAGATATGTACCACCAGGTCTGGTAAAATATTTTATAATATATGATAATAAAATACCTCATTGTTACTGCCTTATAAAATAGTGAAAGTAAATACAGTATCCTTTCAAGGTAATTCTGGGGATATTGGAATACTCTTGGGAATAATGTTTTATTGGATTCCGTTTTACAAGTCAAACCGAGTTTTAGACAAAGCACAATGATTTCAAAATTAGAAAAAAACAAAGTAGTATGTTTAGTAGATACTATTTTATGAAATGGGTCATGACAGAATTGCCATAAATGAACCCTTTTCAGAACATGAATTTAGTTACTTTTGGAATGCATGGCAGCAGTTCTAGCTTAGCAGTGAAACTATAAGTCTTTGTTGATGTTAAGTGAGATTCACCACTTCTTTATTTTTCTTTTTCTTTTCCCCTCATGTGTAAAGGAGGATACCTTATAAAGTAGATCATGAAAAGAATAAGCAACTGCCATGTTCATAAACCCCTCAGACTCAATGAAAAATTGCAAGTCCAGGTCTTTCCAAGTGGCCTACACTTAACAGCATGATATAACTTTCATTTCTTGTGAACTAGAACACTCTTAATTTTTTTAGCAGCAGAGGTCCAGAAATTATTAAACAAGACACACATTTGAAAAACTGTAAAGGCTAGTTCTTGATAGCTATGAGTGTGTATTTACAAAACCTTAACTTACTATCTATGCTGGTAAATCCAAATAATGGAAAAATAAACCATTAACTAGTTGAAGGTGAAAAAATTAATTGTACATTGTACTAATCCTGTTATAAGGAAGTTATATATTTTATTACCTTGGAATTGCATTCCTAGAGCATGCATTACAGTAAGACTGGTATGAATCCAGTGAGTATAAATTAGATAGAGGTGGTGTGTAAAAATTCATAATCTTTGCATATACAGTGCAGATACATATAAGTATATGGCATATCAATGAAATTAAAACTTCCTGATGTAAGAGTCATATAGGAGAAATGTCTAAAAGGGCTCCTGAGAGTGATGGTAGTGGGTAAAAAAGACTGAGAGGCGCTATGAAAAAGGTGTAGGTTGGAATATAGGAAATTAAATTTTTAGTACAAATTAGCTAGTCCTTCCTTCTTTAAAGAGCACATGATGTAATTCCTTCCTGTGCTTGCTGTTTTTTCCCTCTGTAATCAAGTATTCCTGTACATATGGAGACATTTTATAGACTTACCAAATCTGTACATTTACTGTTAGACTTTTCTTTGTAATCCTTTCTCAGAGTGTAGATCTACAGACTGAAATTTTTTTTTTCCTGCACTATACCCTAGCCATTTCATAAAGAATAAAAACATACCACATCCTTAAATACTTTGATGCCAGGCGGAGTATGAAAGCCATTACAATCCCCAGCCACTGACAACTAGTGTATCATTTCTCTTAGAGGATGACATCTGCGTAGGACTGGCCTTGGCTGGCCCACCAAGTACTTTTAAGCTCCCTTTTTAGATAGCAGTAAAACAAAGGCCTGATTGTTTCATCCTCTGAAAAGAAGGCCCAGATGGGATGTGTTCCACTTTTAGCTTTACAGGAAGTGAAGTAATTCTTGGTCATACTTCAGCACTTTTGTTTATGTATAGCAGTTTTTCTGTTTCCATGGATACAGAGGCTTTGTACAGTGATAAGTATGCAGGGAAGCTCTCTCAACCTCAGTCATACAAACCTCTGACCTGTAGAGCCTAAAAGAGGCATGCATTTGATGAATTCAAGAGGAACATTGACCATTTTTTTCCTTACCCCAGTTGCTTTTTGTGTTTTTATTTATTCTTTTTCCCGTTTATTTTTTCAGTTTTTAGTTGTTGGCTCATGCTGGCTAGTAAAACTTTTTTTTTTTTTTGGGGGGGGGGTTCAACGTAGGGTCTCACTCTAGCCTAGGTTGACCTGGAATTCACTCTGTTGTCTCTGGGTGGCCTTGAACTCACAGTGATCCTCCTACCTTTGCCTCCCAAGTGCTGGGATTAAAGGCATGCACCACCATGCCTGGCTAGTAAAACTCTTTATAAAAGGATCTATTGTTCTTGAGTTAAATGAACAGAAGCATTTTAGTTTACTAATCATCATCACTTGTTATGCCAGATGCTTTGTACATGGCCCTCTGATATTCTGATTATTTTGCAACTCATAAGGTTTTTGATATTCTCATATCATGAGCAAAGAAACAGTTTTCAAGGCTGAGTGACTTTCTCGGGATAGCCAAACCTGTCTGCACGAGAGCCTAGGGTCCCAAACTAGCATTTTCTATCTTTCTAGCTGACTGTCCATACTTTATTACTTCTTGTAATTTGCCCAGCTGGGAACCAATTGCTCTTAACCCATAATTTTTTTAAATTTGTTGTAAAATAAATGTACCTGACAGGTACATTCAGGGAGGAATTTAAAGTTTAGGCTATGTTTGTTTGATAATTTCTCTCCTTCTCTAAATCTTGTAAGATAGCTACTTTGAGAAAATTAGTGAAAATGTCACAATTTAACTCTTAAAAAAAAAAAATCTGAATCTTTATTTTCCTTTCCTATTACCAGGAAATTAAGTACAAAGAAAAACACCATGGAATTAGCCAGAAGTCTCGCTATTTCACTTTCGTACTATACTTCCTAGTTTTAATGTACAAAGTTAAATTGTGATTATTATATCATATTGGATGTAATTTTCCATTTCCATGCCTTTGTAGAATAGTTGTCAATTTTAATTACCTTCATTTGTTAAATGAAAGGCAGACATAAGACTAATATAGTTCCCACCACCATCACTAACATGTATCTAGAGCAAGTTTACAACAGCAAAACATTCTACATGTACATATGCAATGATTTAATTTTACAGGTGGGTCCATATTATACAATCATTAATCCAAAAAAATAGTAATTCCCTCCTCCCAGATACTTTGTCTGAAAGGCTAAAGGGCTCTAAAGCCAATCTTGAGTCTAATAATGATTTAGAGCTCTGACTGCCAATATTAGGTTGTTGATTTCCAGGCTGTAGGTGGGCAACTTTGTTCTTAACTGGTGGTAACACTTCTAATTTACTTTTTAATGGAGTCGTAGCTAAGAAATTCTTTCTTCTCCTCATTTTAATCCAGAAGATTTCTTTAGAAAAATAAGCCTGTAATCATACCAAACAATTTACAGGTTTATGTCAAATCTTAATTTCACTGACTCACAATTGCTCCTTCAGATTGTGAATTTGTGTTGTCTGAAATTAAAGTGGGTGGTTCTCCTAGATATCTGTTCCATGGCCTTCCATGATCTAACATTCATTTTAGTTTTATACAAATAGAGTTGACAGTGCCTCACTCATATATCTTCAACTCTTCACAAATTCTTCTGTGAAAGAAGCAGATGAGTCCCCCTGAACATTCTATCTCCCTTCTTCTCTGCCTCCCTTCCTCTCTCTTTCTTTTTGTGTGTGTACATACAGAAGGTGGTTGGATAGGCCAGTAAATGATGCTTGCTTTGTCTAGTGACTTCTTTTCTAACTCAGGTTTTCAGATTTCTTTGCATAGATCTGAGAAGAAGATTAGTAAGAAAGAATAAGGATTGTTTTGATGGCTAAGGGCAGAGGTTGTTGCTATTTTAGATTACTCTGAAGTCTTCTCTAGAGCACAGCAGGTTTAACTTTTGAAGAAAAATTGAATTTGGATCTCACATAATTTATAACAGATAATTGTGAAATTTTTGATTTTAGTATTTATTGACACTCAGCTACCCTAGAGTACTATTAGGAATTTATAAATTTGTCAATTATCAATAAATGAGCAATGCTTAGATCCATAACTACAATAAAATTGCCATCATAAGTACATACTATTTCTTTTTTTAGAGATACCTTTCTTCTTCTTTCTTTTTAAAAAAATTTTCTTTTGTTTAATTTTATTTATTTATTTGAGAGTGATAGAGAGAGAGAAGGGGAGAATGGGCATGCCAGTGCTTTCAGCCACTGCAAACGAACTCCAGATGCATGCTCCCCCTTGTACATCTGGCTAATGTGGGTCCTGGGGAATCAAGCCTCGAACTGGGGTCCTTAGGCTTCATAGGCAAGCGCTTAACTGCTAAGCCATCTCTCTTTAACAATATGGAAATATGGAAATGAAGTGGGTCAATGTGTATTTTTGGTGTGACACTACTAAAAGTTTCAAGAGAGTTCTTGCATATGACAGCATTTAACTTACTAGATAGACTAGGAGCTATTTAATAGTGTCAGGCTACCATGTTAATGAGATGACTATGCTTATTTTTTTCATAAACAAATTGTGGGCTGGGGAGGTACCTAAGTTGGTAAAGTTGGTACAAACATGAGCATCTGAGTTTGGATCCCCAGCTGAGCATAGTGGTATATGTCTATAATTCCATTCTGGTGTGGCAGGGGCAGAACACTCTGGGACTTGCTGGCTAGCTACTCTATAGACAAATCAGTGAGCTCCAAGTTCAGTGAGAAACCCAGTCTAAAAAATTAAAAAGTGGAAAGTGATTAAGGAACACAGCCCATATTGACCTCTGGCCTTGTTCTGTGTGACTTGAGTCTCCCCCCCACAACAAAACGTGTATATACACACATTTTTTTTGAAGCAAGCCCAACAGATTAGCCTTTTTTTTTTAATGTGAGAGAGTGAGAGCAAGAATAAGAGTGAGAGGCAGAGAGGGAGAGACAATTGGCATGCCAGGACCTCCAGCCACTGAAGTCGAACTCCACACGTGTGTGCCACCTTTTGTGCATGTGCAGCCTTGTGTGTTTGAACCACCTTGTGCATCTGGCTTCCATGGGATCTGGAGAGTTGAACATAGGTCCTTAGGCTTTGCAGGCAAGTGCCTTAAACAATAAGTCACTTCTCCAGCTCAAGAGTTAACTTTTGATTGATCATTTAATATTATAGGTTTTTTTTCAGGGTTGAGCAAAATTTTGATTTTATAAACATCAGTGCTGAGAATGCTGCTTCTTATAAGCATTTCTTATAAAATGGCAGAGGTATGTTTAGGCCATTTCAGAAGTTATTGGAAATTCTATTGTATTCCAAAGAAGATTCACTGAATGGTATTTTTGCATGTTTTAAAACTTTTTATTGATAATTTATGAGCGCACGCATTTAACACTGGCAGTAGTATACCAATATTGTATAAATGCTTGTTAAATAAGTCAGGAAGGAAAGAAAAGGACAGTACATCTGAGTACTACAGAGAAACATCCCTAGGCTTTAGAAAGTTGGGAGCAGAGTGCCTGTTAAAAGGCCGTCCTCTTTTGAGTGTGTATATGTGTGTGGCATGCATATGTGATGGTGCATTTTATGGGGAGGTTGCACACACATGTACATGTAGAGGGCAGAGGTTGACATTGTGGGTCTTCATCACTCACTTTCTACCATATTTCTTGAGACAAGGTCTCTTACTAAATCCAGAGCTTAGCAGTTTGGCCAGACAAGTTAGCTAGCATGCACTGGAATTTCTCTTGTCCCTACCTTCCTAGTGCCGACACTACAAGTTCCACAACATTTTTACATAGTTGCTGGAGATTCAAACTCAGATCTTCATACTTGCTTTGCAAGCACATTATCCACTGAACATTCTTCTCCCAACACTGAGCAGTGCCCCCAACACCTCAGTTGGACCGTGTTTCCTGTAGAGTTCAGCACAGTTTTCTGCAGTTTGTTTGAATCTTGCCTATGAACTAAACATAGTATTGGGTAACTGAAACTCTCAACCTTTTCTACTTTCAAATGATGATCGTTGAACTTAGTGAATGATGAGAGTAAATGATGAGCAGAATGAGTTAGATGATCTAATCTAGATCATTTTAAGAGAAGCAGGGGTTTCACTCTAGCCCAGGCTGACCTTGAACTCATGGCAATTTTTCTACCTCACCCTCCTGATGAGTGCTGGCATTAAAGGCATGCACCACCAAGAGAAACTCCCCCCACCCCATGTAGGGTCTCACATAGCCCAAGCTGACTTGGAATTTACTACATAGTCTCAGGATGGCCTCAAACTCAGTGGCCCTCCCTTCATCTGCTTCCCAAGTGCTGGGATTAAAAGCATGTACCACCATGCTCAGCAGCAAGAGAAACATTTTATGCCAGAAAAACAACCGAACTATAACCTGAGTCAGTTGGATAGTGTCTGCTGACATTGATGTGGGCAGCACAGTCTTTAGCATATTTTCTTCTCCTACTCAAGTTTACTAGTCCCATAGCATTGCATCACCCTTATCTGAACCAGTTGATATTATTGACGTTTTCACTGCCTTAGTGATTGAGACAAGGGGAAAAAAATACTGCAAAACTGGGAACAATCTTATGTAATTTTTAGATCTTGGATTGCTAGTGATAGGAGGTAAAGCCAGGTAGGCTTCCTTTTCAGAGTGGTTTCTGATTTGACTTATTGTAATGTAGTGCTAGTAAGATAGGTGCTGCTGTGGGTGTTCTGTGCCATTCCTTCCTTATCCTTGTGTGAGGGGTGGTTTTTCCTGTTTTATTGTGTATGTACTTCAACTTGGTAGGCTTTAGACTTCCTATTGCATGCCAGGCCTTACCAGGTCCTGGAACTTTCATTTCACAATTTGTTTAAAGTAGTACAGCAGTAGTTGTTACCTATTCTGTGTGTCAAATAGCACTTTACAGGCATGGTGAAAACGGTATACATAATTGTTGTTTGTTAAGGGATGCCATTCATATTTGTAAATGTCTGTAAATAATTTGTAAAGCTAAAAATGGAATTTTAGGAAGTGGAGAGAAAAAGTATGAGAGCCCAGAGGAAGGAAGGATTTATTTTAGGAGAATTTTTCTTGTCTTGAAAAAAGAACTACAAAAATTCACCAAGGTCCTTTTATGTATGGGCCCAAATTCTACTTTTTTTTTGTATATGCTTCTTTAGGACATGACTGCTGTGAGACCGTGAAGGTGCTGCTCTGTGCTTCTAAAGAGGGCCTGCCTGTGTGTGTGGTGGCTGAAGAAGACTTCCATTTTGTCCAGGATGAGGCATATGATGCAGCTCAGTTCCTGGCCACCAGTGCTGGAAATCAGCAGGCTCTGAACTTCACTCGTTTTCTGGACCGATCAGGACCCCCTTCCCGGGACGTGAACTCTCTTGATGAGAAGGTGGCACTAGCATTCAGACACCTGAAACTGCCAGCCGAGTGGAATGTGCTGGGGACAGAGCAGACTTTGCATGGTAAGAATTTATGCAGCCCATGAACAAACTGCATTAGTATTTTGGATGTGGCTGCTTTTATGTGGTCATTAGATTCAAGTCTTCCACAGCAGTTGCCATATGTATGTATATAATAATGAAAAGCATTATCTTGTTCTATCCTGAGTGCAAATTGCATCTCCAAAATAAAAATTGAGATACCTGTATAGATTAGAATTACTGTAGGGGAAGTGTTTTCTGAGCAGTTAATTCTGGTGTTCTAGTGAAATGATTGAAGAAAGACTGCTCAAGTAGTGTGTGATACACATCCTTGTAGGTTTGGTCTTTCCCATAAAGGTGATTCATTCTTCAAGAGTAGATTAGCAGAGTAATTATGAAAGACAGGGGTTTTGATATTCTGAAGTTCTGTAGATAGACACTGTGTGGAGATGCAAGGGGAGCATGATAAGCATAAGCTTTGGGAAGCTCTCCTTGATTAACCAGGGTGTTGATTATATCTTCTAGCCCTCTATATAAAGGTCCTTTCAATGTAGGCCTGTGTTACGGCGTTGATGGTTCATTGGTAGAATTCTCAATATAGGCCTGTGTTTAAAAAAAAAAACTGATATTATAAATATTATATTTGTCTTCCTAATCAGATAAGGCTGTTCACATATATTTTGTAGCAAATGATATTTAAATGTCATGATTACAAATACACATATTTTTAGTGCAATGTACTATATACCTGGGCTATAAATAACACCCTGTTTCTATCCTGAGTGCAAATTCAATTGAAAACTTTAGAAATTTCACAGATGGAGATCAAAATGTTTGCTTTAATACTGATTTTTTTTTTAAAAAAAAGCTAATTTGGAAATTGGCCCTAGATCTCCTGACAGAGACTTTCCTTATACTTTCTACTACATCTCCAGTAGAGCATACAGTCACACATGCTATATGGAGTCCACACAGCTATACAGTGAGCAGAAATCTCCCTCTGCACAGGTGAGGTGAGGAGTGAGTTAGTACCTGAGCAGAAATGCCCCAAAGGGGAAGAACATTAGGGTATACTCAGTTCTTGTCCTGTCAGACCCATTAGATAAGTTCCTGTCTCCTGTGAATGAGTGTTAACAAGGTACTTGGGTGGCATTGATTCTCTTAAATTTGAATATAAAGGTAAGCTGGGAATCAACCAGCAGGTTGGTAAGTGTCCCATGCTACCAGGAATATACTAATGTACCACCAAGACTGGCTTGCTTAGGGGAAATATGCAAGTGACGATTAAATCAGAAAGCACTTATCATATCTTTTTCTTATTAAGACAGTATCCAAGAAACATCTTTTAAGATCCAAGTACTTGACAATTAGTGTTTGAATACCTACCCAGAAGCCAATTGATGGACCTTAATTCCTCTCGATAATGCCTCCCATTTCTGAATTACATGGGAATTATTTCTGGTTCCCTTTAAACAACACTATTGTTGTTGAGCCATGTTTTAGTGAGCTTTGGTACTTTTATGGTTTTATTTTCTTTTAAGAAAGCCCAGAGCTTTGTGCATGTTATAGTGATTAAAATAAAAGCTATTAGAGAAAGCAAAGGTCTGAAAATTTGGGTGTATCACTTCCCTCTGGGCCTTAACTTCCCTGTCTTTAATAGGAAGAAAATGCCCAGTTTTAAATTTTTTGTGTGAACTTTCTCATATTTAAATCTGTTCTAGTAATGCTAGCAAAAACTAAACCAAATTGGATACCTTTATGAAATACAAATGAAAACTGCAATGTGGGTCATTACACACTTGTAAGTGCACGGTACCATCAGCATAATTGTCAGGTAGCCAGCCCAGTGAGCTCATTGACTACTTTAGGAAGAACAAGATGACGCATCCTCTGGGAAATCTTTTTTGTGTCATCCTCACAGTATTGTATAAGAAAGTGAAAAGAAAATATTGCTTTAGGCTTAAGAACAGTGAACAGAGAAGAACAGCACATTCCACTTCTGTACAGCTTATGGTTTGTAGATCTGCAGTCTTAATTATTTGGTTATTTACTTACCATTGTCTTTTTATAGTGTTGGATAGCTTTTCATGGAAAATTTTTCTTTGTTATACTTGATGTATTTTTCTAGCCATCCTCATTCCTGAAAAGTAAAATGATTATATATAGCAAAATTATTAATCTCCTCCTCCATCGTCTCTTAACCCCCTTGTGTAACCTGGAAAGAGATTAACAACTCTGAACTCCCAAAGCAAGCAGTACCTAGCAGCAGCACTTAAGCTCTTAAGTGCTCTTAACTTAAACTTAACGTTTTGTTGCCTCTCAAACTCGGCTTTGTCACAGGTCCCATTTTCTCACACTGCTCTGTTAGGAATGCTTCCTATCCTCATGCATTGTGAGGATTCCTGAATCCTGTAGGACTATAGTTTTACTTAAGGGACAGTAGTGAGGAGTAGAAAGAAAGTGATTTTGGAATCTTGTAGCTACAGATTCAAAGAATGCTGTCAGCAGAGCTGGTAAGTGGATTGATAAGCTAGGAAATACAAGTAGTCCATGATTATTATGCCATCCGGGGACTCTAATAACTGTTTAGACAGAGAACCTTTAAGTTGAATACGATGCAGCCCTTCCAGTATCACTTCATGGTGGAACACCTATTGAGCATATCTGTTTTCTTGAGCATTTGGATGTGGAAGTACATCCCTTGTGAAAGCAGATAGCAAGTGAGACATAAAGTGTTTTCTGCCCAGCTTGCTTTAGTAGATATTTCCATTTAAGTATGGTGGTTACCATTTGGCTCTAGAATGGCCTTGGCAGGCTCACTTCCTAGCAAGTGGTACTATTCTGAAGGCTGTAGAGCTTTCAGGTGGTGAGGCCTAGCTAGAACAATAGGTCACTGTAGGTCAGGCCTTTGGAGGTTCTGTCTTCTTCTGGTTCAAGCCATAAGCTACCTATTGCACTGAGGGTTTCCATGTACGAACTGTGAGCCCGGCCACCCTCTAAAACTGTGAGCCAGAATAAACTGTTATTCCTGTCAGGTATTTTGATCACAGTGATGTGAACAGTAATCAACAAAGTAGATAAAAAGGAAACCAACTAACACACATTCTGTGAATGGTATTCTAGCATAAAGAAAGGAAAAAAGATAAGTGTTCAGATGGAATACTCCTGAATATGATTTTTTTAAAGGAACCACACTAAATTTGATGTTTTCACTTGTCTTTTAAAAGAGTGAAGAAGCAGGTCTATTTGAAATTAGAAAAGGAAGCAATACTATTAGAAATATTTTATTTATTGTACCAGGGCCTCTAGCCACTGAAAATGAACTCCAGATGCATGTTCCATCTTGTGCATCTGGCTTATGTGGATACTAGGGAATTGAACCTGGGTCCTTAGGCTTCACAGGCAAGCACCTTAGCTGCTAAGCCATCTCTCTAGCCCCAATGAGGTCTTGGGCAGGATGGGCTATATGGAGCATAGACTGAAGCTTCCCTCAGGCTAAGTCTCTGCAAGAAGCCCTGCTTTGGAAGTCTGCATTGAGTCAGACCTGCTTACAAATTATTCAGGATAAACTTCTCTTATGAAGCTTACTGATTTGGGGCTGTAATTGCATCTGTAAAAGAAACTATCAGGAGGGCAAAGAGGTAATTTGTGGGAATGTTGCAGAGACATTCAGAACCCCATGGTTTAATAAAATTCACATTGGAATAAAGAGCAGAAATTGATAATGTAGGAAGTCTAGGCCATGGTCTAAAAACCAGGTTGCATTAACTCTGCAGATTCAGAGGAAAAAGATAAAAATCGGAAAAGAAAACATAGATATAGAGAATGAAATGGAGAGTGGTTGTGAATTGTTGACACTCTGAAGCTTAATCTTAGAAACAAAAGCAACAGAGAGCATGCAGATTATGGTAAAACTTCGACAGGCTCAATGAAACTTTATTTTCACCTTTTTATGCCTCTTTTGCAAACCTAATTTGCATGACTTTTGTGAAGAGCCAATAAAAATGTATGAAAATAAACATTAATATTGATTGGGTTACTACACAATAAAACAGAATGTGCTGCTGATACACAGTAGCAATATGGGCAAATATCCAAAATGAAGAATGAAAGTAGCCCCATTCAAGACTATGTATTGTATAATCCCATCTGTATGGACTTTTTCTTTAATAGGCAAAATTAATCAATGGTGAGAATTTCAGAGCAGTGGTTGACTCTAGTATTGAGGTCAGAGCTTAACAGGCAAAGGGCACAAAGGAACTTTGTTAGATGCTGATAATGTTTATCTTGATTAACACAGGAATGTCAAAATTTATCAAATGGAATGCTGAACCAGTTGCATTTTACTGAATGATGTCAACCATTAAAATTATAACCATGTATTAATAATAATAAGTTCTAGTCAGTGATAGGCTGGAGTGATTTGAGGTCAAGTTAGGCAGACTGATTCTGCTACTTTAAAATGCATTTGAGTCAAGTGTAGTGGTGCGCACCTTTTTTCTCAGCACTTGGGAGACAAAGGTGGAATAATTGCTGTGAGTTTGAGGCCAGCCTGGGACTATAGTAAGTTCCAAGTCAGCCTGGGCTAGAGTGAAACCCTACATTGAAAACAAAAATCAAAAACAAACCAAAAAGCATTGAGGGCTGTGGATGTGGCTCAGGTAGTTGAGTGCTTGCCTAGCATGCATGAAGTCCTGGGTTTGATCCCCATTGCATTAATCACAATGTGGTGGTACACGCCTGGAATCACAGCACTTGGAAGGTGGGGGGCAAAAGGACCAGGAGTTCAAGATCATACTTGGCTACATGAGTTTAAGGCCAATTTAGGATACATGAGAGCCTGTCTCTAGGAAGAGCAGAAACGATGGGGACTGGTGAGATGGTTCAGCTGTTTAAGGCACTTGCTTGCAAAGCCTGCTTGCCCAGGCTTGGTTCCCCAGCCAGATATCCTCCTCCTTCAAAAATTAAAAAAAATAATGGCACAGTCATCTGGTATGGCAAGAGACCCTGGCTTAGGCACACCCTGACTCATGTAAACAAATACAAATTTAAAAAAAAAAGATTTGATGAATGAAAGATAGGTTAGTAATACAAATATTGGAAAGCATTGTTGAATATTTGGTTATTTTAATGTGTATATTTGAAAGAATAATAATATGATGGTAAGAAAGTTTGAAAAGGTTTTTTTTTTATAAAATATTTTTATTTTTATTTATTTATTTGAGAGTGACAGAGAAAGAGGGAGGGAGGGGGGAGAGAGGGAGAATGAGAATGGGCATGCCAGGGCCTCCAGCCACTGCAAATGAACTCCAGATGCATGCACCCCCTTGTGCATCTGGCTAATGTGGGTCCTGGGGGGGAAATCAAGCCTCGAACTGGGGTCCTTAGGCTCCACAGGCAAGTACTTAACTGCTAGGCCATCTCTCCAGCCCTGAAAAGGTGTTTTTTATATACCTATTGTGTGTGTGTAACCCAAGAGACAGAGGAATAATGGAAATGGATTGTTTGTAGACTTGAGACAAGAATTTAAAAATTCTGTGATCAAATTATTAATTTCAAATGTTCATTTGTAAATTAAAGATGAGAGTAAGCAGGGAAAATACAGTACAAGCACAAAGGTGTTAGCCTCTGAGCAGGTGCTAAGCTGACTCAGAACAAATAAAAGACCAGAAAGGTGGGTGCTGAAAAGAATTCTACTCTAAGGAAGTGTCACCCAGTATGGCTGGAATTATCTAGCTCAGGAAACACACATACACACACATATTTCCTAGTCAGTAAGTTCCTTTCAGTTCTTTTGTTTTTGATAAGATCAGAATGTTTGTGAGCAATTATAGAACACAAGTCAGATGACATTTGATCTTTTGTGAGAAATTTTTTCTGTCCTTTGAAAAAAAACTTTGCCACCTCTTCTTGGCACTATTTATCAAAATTTATACTTTCAAATGTAAATATATTTCTAGGGCATTGATTTCTGAAGGGATTATTTTTTTCTTCGTGGTGGTGGTAGGATTATTTATTTATTTTTCCTGATGGTATTGAGGATCAAACCCAGAGCCTGGTGCATGCTAAACTAAGTTGCTGATCCTGGAACATTGATTTATTTTCAGCCATGTACCTCTGCTTGAAAATTTCATATTATCTGAATTGACCTGTGTGTATGTAGTCTTACAGTGAAAAAAAATGATGAAAGATAAACTTACCTTTAAGAAAATTTATATTGGTAATAAGAAACAACTCTAATGTACAGATGACATGAGAACACAGTGTAATTCCATATAAAACCACAGTTTCAAAAATATGTTCATTCTTATTGTGATATTTATGTAAGATTTCAGAGTAAAGGAGACACAAATACTCAATGGATAGGATAGAGAATGAAAGATGAAAGACATGCTAAGAAGAGTACTACAGTTGCCCACATCCACCAGTCCTGTGTGGCCTTAGCTCCTGTCATCACAGCTGGGCACAAGAGGATGGCTAAGAAAAGGAATGTTGCTAGTGAACCCAGGATGTAATTTGAAGCCCAGGACAACAGGGCCAAGAGCAGGGAGAGAGAGGAGAACCCTGCAGCTGGTCATTAGGCTAGCATTTCATTTACCCCTCTCATTTGTTATAACAGCTCTGGGTAGGTGATGGTGTGGTGCTCTAGGGATATGGAAAGTGAAGCTCAGGAAGCAAGTGAATCATGCCTACCCAAACAGATGGGTAAATACCAACTGTGAACCCAGGTTTTCCTGATTCAAAGCTCTCCCTCATTCCACCACTTTCAGAGTGACTCATTACACCAAAAAGGAGCCTTCATTTTAAAATGAAGTAAGCCCAAGTTCATGCTTTCCTTTCTGAAGTTGTTGTGTATTAGCTTACAAGTCGTCTCATTATGCCTGGAGATGCATTTCTTTTTCTCATTAAGCAAACAAAAAGCTGGTGGTGCCAGCAATTTGATATGCTTTTAATGTGGGGGACTGAAAAAGACTTGTGTATACTTAACAAGTAGAACCTGTTTTCAGTGTTTAACTAGCCAACTCCTTTTTAAAAGTAATTATAGCATTTAGGATACACCCATGTAAGTCCTCCAACTGTTCACCTTAGATCCCCGTCTTGCAGGGCAGTATTTGCTTCTATTATTTTTTCTTTTAAGAAAAATAATGTGTAGTTCTTTATAACCTTCCTCAGCCCCATGAAAAAGTCATAATACAAAAATGATAACCTTTTGTGGGTCTGCTTCCTTTTGAATGTTTTGCATCCCATGCTTTTTTTTTTTTTTTTTCCTAGCTTTGTCTTGTCTTTACCGGAGAGCTGGTTTGCCTTAGCCATTGTAACTTGTCTGTATTTGTGCTTCTTTGTTTGTTAACAGTTGTTACATTCTTATGTCTATGCTCTCCCCCATTCACAGATGGTGGCCCTCGGGAAACATTGATGCATTTTGCTGTGAGGCTGGGACTGCTGCGGTTGACATGGTTCCTGTTGCAGAAGCCAGGTGGCCGAGGAGCTCTCAGCATCCACAACCAGGAAGGAGCAACGCCTGTGAGTCTGGCTTTGGAACGAGGTTATCACAAGCTACACCAGCTTCTAACTGAGTAAGTGCTCATTCTGTTCCCCTCCTCTCCTCACTAGTCCCACCCCCTGATGCATAATCCAGCCCACACTGGCTTCTCAGTGGGAGTTTCCCACCCACTGAAACCTCAGCTCTGTACCTTGCATGCTACCAGAGGTTTGCAAGCTTGCTCTTGCTAAGGACGTAATGGTTTGAAAGACGTAAACGTGAGTTTGTTAACCATTTTTTTTCCTCCTATCTCTCTGCTTTCACAGCTTCTTATCTCTTGTATTTTCCAGAAGTCTCAGAAGAGTCTTCGTGTGGGAGTAATGTGACCCTACCAGTATATACATTATTTTGCTTTTAGTATGTGAGGAAAGTTTTCCTGTGCCATATATTTTTTCTGGCATGTCTTCAAGACTTAAAAGTGTTATTTAGAAATTATTACTTTGATGATATGATTGCATATAGAAATAGCTAAAATGTTGAGTTTTGGTTTGAATGCAATATCTGAATAAAATTCAGAAGAGTGGATTCTTAGGAACAGCAGTTAAAAGTAATTGCATTGTTGTGGAAACGTGCACTGGGAAATCCTGTTTGTCTTTGGGTTCAATTGTTCTATGTTCTGACTCTTAAAAAGTCCTTTGGAGGAAGACTGTTAGTCAAAACATTTAAGATTTATTTTCCTTTTTAAAAATAAATAAAAGTCAGTACAATATAGCAGCCAGTGATTATCATTCAAATATTTATTTTTAATATACTTTCATGATCATCATAATTTTTCTATCTCATTATCTGAAAAAGAATATACCTCATTCATTACCAATTTAGTGTGAATCCTTGTAAACTTAGGCAGTATTCCCAGATCTTTGGCTCGAGCCAGATTTTAGATATCCCTCCACCCTTTCTTGTCTACTTGTGGACAAGGTAAGCTGGAAGGGCCACAGTGGTATTTCAGAATGTAAGTGCAGCTTAACAGTTACCTAAGCATGACTTTTTTCTTGTTTCATTTGCCAAGCTTATCACTTATACTGGTCAAGCCAGGCAGAAAGCGTCTTTGCCAGACAGCTTTGCAGTGGGTGCTAAGATAAAGTATTTGTAGGAGGAGCACTCTTCTAATCAGGTGAGTTTGGATACTTGAGCTTTGCGGTGACATTATTCCAGAGAGTGCTGTATTAATGTGCCTTCATACTTCCCATCTGGCTAGCAATTATCTTCATTCTGTTGTTTGCCTCATGGTCTCAGGAAGGGAGACCTTGTTCCAGAAGTTGAAACAAGGAACTCATAAATGCAGTTCCTCATTTGATGTTATAGCTTAGAGTTTTTAGTGGGAAGCAGAGTTTGTTAAGGTCTGCCATCCAAATGGGGAAATACAGTGATTGCAACAGCTTCATTATAAGCTTGGACCAGGATGTCACAAGACTTATTGCAGCACAGCTTTGAGAAAAATGGAATATATTTATTCTAGGAGATTTTTTACTTTAAAGAATGGCCCCTGTTGCATGTGGAAAACCACTTAATTTCCTTTTGAAGGAAGAGTGGTGAGGAAAAATCAACCTGTGAAATCTCCCCAAATAGAGCACTCTGATAACAGACTATGTTGCAGGCTTTGCCCTTAACATAAATTCTTCTGGGCACTTGCTATTTTGAAACCAGGGAAAAGTGCTGAGTCATAGCTAGCAATTGAAATAAGAAGTTAAAAAATAAATAAAAATTTCAACTGAATACAAAGGGGGATAAAGAGGTGATTCTTCTAATTCTGTCAGACTTATTAGCGGACTTTGGTAGAATTTCAACTGTAATAGGTCAGGAACATTACCTTATTGTGATAACACATACACACAGAAAATAAAATTTCTCTTTAAGTTATTTTTTGTGTACAACTCACAGTATTGTATAACCTCACCATCATCCAATCCAGAGCCTTTTCAAGACTCCAAACAGACATTATACACATAAAGCACTAATTCCAATTCACTGTTTCCCTAACCCCCAATGACCTCTGTTCTACTTTCTGTTCCTTAAGAGCTTCCTGGTTCTAGCCACCCCACTTAAGTGTGAGGATCATGCAGTATTTAGCATTCTTTGCCTGGCCTCTTTCACATAGCACATTTTCTTTAAGATTCAGCCTTGTTATAGTATGTGCCCAAGTAATGTGTATTTTAAGACAGCTAAAGGAGATTTTAAAGGTTCCCATCACAAAATGAAGCAGGTGAGGTGATGGCTTTGTTAAGTAGATTGATTGAAATGTTTTCATAGTGCATATAAATATCAGAAAAATCATAGAGCTAGAGAGATGATTTAGTGGTTAAAAACACTTGCTTGCAAAGCCTGAAGGCCTGGGTTCAATTCCCCAGTACCCACAGAAAGCCAGCTGCACAAAGTAGCACATGCTTCTGGAGTTCATTTGCAGTAGTAGGAAGTTCTAGTGTACCTACTCCTCCCCCCCCCCATAAATAAATATTGTTTTTTAAGATATTTAAAAAAATTTTTTTCTTTTTTTTTATTTATTTGACAGAGACAGTCAGAGAATTAGGCCGATGGAAAAGGGGAGACTGAGTGTGCCAGGGCCTCCAGCCACTGCAAATGAACTCCAGATGCATGCGCCCCCTTCTGCATCTGGCTAACGTGGGTCCTGGGGAATAGAGCCTCGAACTGGGGTCCTTAGGCTTCACAAGCAAGTGCTTAACTACTAAGCCATCTCTCCAGCCCAAATAAATATTTTAACAATCATAGTGTACCCTATAAATATTATTTGTCAATTTGCAAGAAGCCTACATACAGCCAAAAGTAGGAATTAACCTAAATGTTGGTCAACAGATATGGGTAAACTAACCATGTAAGCCAACTGTATGTACATCATCTTTATCAGATAAGGAAGCAAGTCCAAAGAAGTAAATAGACTAGGTTTGGATTATGAGGTAGTGGGCCAAGAGATTGATGCCAAATTTCTTAAGAGGCTGTGCTTTCCATTCCCAAGATTCTTTCTAAGAGGTCTAAGAGTAGACATCATGGGTTTTCTATTCCTTTAAATATAGGCAAGTTTATGGCCATTTATGAATAAAGAGTTTGTTTTAGGAAAGTCACAAAGGGGTTTGTCAAAGTTAAAAACTGCTACACTGTGTGATGCTATCTTTCTGGTAGATACTGCAGTCTTTAAACATTGGTTATCTTATGTCTATTCTCCCCCAACCATCAAATTATTAGTCTCTTTACATACAGGTCTGTCTCTTTCATCAAAACTGTTTGTTTATTTGTTTAATTAGTTCATTTTTTTTGAGACAGTGTCTCAAAAAACTCATGCTGTCCTGAGTTCATTATGTGGCCCAGATTGGCCATGAACTCATGGCAATCTGCCTATCTCAACCTCCTGTGTGCTAAGATTATAGATGGGAGCCACCATGCCTAATCTTCATCACTTATTTTTTTCTTTTGGTTCTTTTTTTTTTTTTTTCCTGAGGTAGGGTCTCACTCTGGCCCAGGCTGACCTGGAATTCATTATGGAGTCTCAGGGTGGCCTCGAACTCATGGCAATTCTCCTATCTCTGCCTCCTGAGAGCTGGGATTAAATGCATGTGTCACCATGCCCGGCTTCATCACTTATTTTTAAGTGAGATAGGGTTTAGGTACATTTTACCTGTTTTCCTTCCTAAGTTGCTGTCTATGTTACAATCTCTGCTGAAAGGTTGCTTAACACCCTTTAAACTTAGAATACATTTGTTGCTGTGTATTTAATCTGTGGAGGGGTTGTTAGTTTACGAAGGGTCAGGGGGCATTGTGCTTATTAGAGCCCCATGTTCTTTCTATATATTTTTGTGTCAAGGCTTAATTTCATTGAAAATCTACTTTTTAAAATCAGAATTTTATCTCCTTTTGAAAATGATAATTTCTATTCTAGGATAAAAGTATTCTCTAACTAAGATCTTTGTCTTGAGAGACCGCTTAAAATTACTGTTAAATCTCAGTAGATATAAGAACTATCAGGTTTGTTGGGTCAGTTTATTTCTGTAACCTATTGCTGTCTACTTTCACTTGTCAGGGAAGGAGGGATTTTACAGTTGTTACACTTGCTTACGTTATGATTGTATTTATGATCTGAAAACTTAAATGTTATCAATATTTCAAGAACTCCTGCTTTCATAAAAGTATACCTTAGGCTCACTCCAGCTTTAGATAGATGTTTTCATATCTCCCAGCTTCATGATTCCACTAGATCCTCCAATTTAATACTTCGGAGCAACGTTAGCTGGAAGATTCTTGGATTAACAAATGCAAAGAAATGACAACCTTAGCTGAGTGTGGCCTTGGAGTAATTGGAGAAGACATTTTAGAGCTGGATTTGATCAAATTTGGCTGATGACCTCACATTTCATAGTGAAGGAATTTTAGGACCTGGATCCTTTATGTGGGGTACAAAGAGAGCTGAGAGCAAAGGCAGCTCCAGGTAACATCTAGTGTGCAAACCTAATGGCATGTTGGCTCTGCTACTTTTCAGGATATTATTTTCACGTATATTATGTTACTTTCCCCCTCTCTAAGTCTTGATTTCTTCATCTGATAAAGGATAGTAACATGTCTACCTTGTAGAATGAGCACTAGAATCTTGAAATGAAAAATCGGGATTTTGCATGTAGATTCTGAGTATTGTGTGAAACTCTTCTAAAGGCTATCAGTATGTGAATTTGAAGAGAGACACTGTATATGATGAAATTACTTACAGGCAAGAGCTTTATTAAAATCCAAGTTTCAGCCTGACGTGGTGACACACTCCTTTAATCCCAGCATTTAGGAGCCAGAAGTAGGAGGATCACCATGAGTTCAAGACCACCCTGAGACTATATAGTGAATTCCAGGTCAGCTTGGGCTAGAGTGAGACCCTACCTTGAAAACAAAACAAAAACAAAACAAACAACAACAACAAAAAAATCTAAGTCTCCTCATTTAATAGCTAGTGTGCGTTAGAAAAAGTCACTCATCCACTTGAGATTGTGTTTCATATCTTTTATGTCTAAAACTATTCTACCTCTACCACATTGCTGTTAAAACCAAATGAAATTTGTACAAATCCATTAAGTTTATAGTAGTCTATTTAAAAGTTTCTTATAATTACATATAATAACATTACTGTAATTAAGGCCACTGACCAGAATAACTCAAATTCTAGTTGATCTGCTAAAAATTATTTTTATAATATTTGTCCTACTTCTCTGTGAAGGGTAGCAGAGAAATTGGGAGAATTTCAGAGCAGTTACTTTTGTAAGCATTTGTGTGTGTGTTGTGTAGCACATAATAAGGGTCTCTTAACCAACCACTGCAAACAAATGTCCTCCTGGCTTTATGTGGGTGACTGGGGTATTAAATCCTGAGCCTGCAGGCTTTGCAAGCAAAGTCCCTTAACCAATGAGCCATCTCCCCAGCCCCTGCAGTAACTTTTGAATGCATTTGAGTCTGCCTCTGTGGAGCCCTTTTATACATTGATTTATACAAATTGTTTAAAATGCTACTATCTTCACAAGAAAAGGATTTTTTTTTTGAGGCATGGTCTCTCTCTATCCCAGGCTGGGCTGGAACTTACAGCGATCTTCCTTCCTCAACCTCCTGAGTGCTAGGATTAAGGGCATGAGCCACTATACCCAGCAAAAAATATTTCTTTAAGATTTTCAGCATTAGTGTGTTGACCTAAAAGTAATGAATTATTTCAGCTGTTCTAAATGCCAGTTTAAATGTATTCATCTTTGAGCCAGGTGTGGTGGTGCATGCCTTTAATCCTAGCACTTGTGAGACAGAGGTAAGAGGATCACTGAGAGAGTCCAAGGCCACCCTGAGACTACATAGTGAATTCCAGGTCAGCCTGATCTAGAGTGAGACCCTGCCTCGAAATATAAACAAAAACAAAACAAAAAGGTATTCAGCTTTATAAACTTTATCTGATTGTTAGTATCAGCTCAAATTTTTATTTAAATACCAGCATTGTACTATCACAGATATTATTTTAGTTCAGCCTTAAGACGGCCTTCCTGAAGTGAGTTTTATTTGTATTTTATGAAGGAAATACGGAGCATCAGAGACCTCACATCCTTTCCTCTACAGCAACTTGACAGAAGAAATTTAGGGAGACACAGGATGAAAAAGCACTTAACTAATTACAAAAGGGCTATGTACTTTCCATTTAGCTGTAGCCTCTATTTTTTCCCAGGAAAACAGTGTCCTCACTGTAATTCATAACTTCACACCATAGTAACTTCACATTCTGCCTATCATATGAGTTTTAAAATATGATTGGTAACCTTTAAGCTATTGTCTGAGATTTTGAATCACACAAAAGCTTGAAGAGTAGGTAGAGTATTATTCCTGTTTTATAGTTGAGAAAACTGAGGGGAGAAAACCAAAGTGGTTCACACCTATAATCCCGGCAGTTGAGAGGCTGAGTTAGAAGATTGCCGTGAGTTTGGGGCCAGCCTGGACGCATAGTAAGTTCCACATTAGTCTGTGCTAGAATGAGACCCTGCCTCAAAAAAGGAAAGCTTTTCTTAATCTTAATGATGGAGGAACAGTTACACCTCAGCATTACCAGGTATTATACTGTGCTTCAATTTAACTGCTTTGTTCTGGTACATTGCTCGCATCTCTATATATTATAGACAGTTATACTTCAGGAAAGTTTTTAGTAGCATATTTTTGGAAGGAATCTTGCTTTTAAGTTTTAAATAGGTGTATTGGTGTCTCTTGCTACTGCAAAGGAACACTTGTCTGACTTTACATGGGTGGCTGGGGAATTGCTCCTAGGCCAGCAGTCTTTGCAGGCAAGTACTTTTTTTTTGTTTGTTTACTTGTTTGTTTGTTTTTCGAGGTAGGGTCTCACTCTGGCCCAGGCTGACCTGGAATTCACTATGTAGTCTCAGGGTATCCTCGAACTCACTCACGGTGATCCTCCTTCCTTTACCTCCCCAGTGCTGGGATTAAAGGCATGCACCACCACGTCTAGCTTATAGGCAAGTACTTTTAACTGCTAAGCCATCAGCCCAGTCCTTAGAAGGGATTTTCTATTAGTATTCTTAGTTACATGAATCACAAAAATCTTTTTGCTGCTTTGGTTGCTTGGCATTGTATAATAATCATCTTGACAAGATTTTGTTTAAATACTGAGTGTCTATACTTACCAAAGGATTTGTGTTCTTGAAATATTCTTATAATCTCATTTGGATTAAAAAAACAATCCTGTTTTGACAGTAAGGAAAACAAAATATATTTGGGTACCTATTTTCTTTCAAGTACACCTTTCCAATATATACTTCTTGTTGATTGAGGATGACTTATCATAAATACATGCTTTTAGATATTTTGTTATAAAATTTGAACATGGCAGTGTTGACACTGTGCTTTTCCTTTTTTTATGTAAAATATGAATAGTTTGCACATGAAACTTTGTGTTGAAAGATACATGGCTAAATAGAATGAGATTTATAATTTTAGAAATTATTTTACTTAGTTTTTTAATATTAAAATTATAATATACAAAAGGCCAACAAAAATCTAATGTCTATAATACTTCCTTAAGCTATTAAATTTTTTGTTTGTTTTTTTGTTTTTTGAGGTAGGGTTTCACTTTAGCTCATACTGATTTGGCATTTTCTATGTAATCTCAGGGTTGAACTCACAGTGATCCTCCTTCCTCTGCCTCCCAAGTGCTGGGATTAAAGGCGTGCGCCACCACACCCATCATGCCATTACATTTTTTTATAAACATTTGTTGACTTAAGGTGATAAAATGCTCTTCCTAAAGTTATCTAGTCAGTACAATACATTCTCTCAGTGCTGATTGTCAAATTAGTTCTCAGTTCACTTGAAAACTTGTAATTTTTTCTGCAATTACAATCAACAGTTTTTACATTTACTAATTATTAGAGCATTTTATTCATACAGTAAATGTGTATTGCATACTTTCTGGCCAATAGAATTTTCTAATGAAAAGCACATAAGGACATTTGTATCTTAATTATGTGAACTGTGTGTGAGGCATACTTACTTCTAACTCTGTCTTTTAATTAGCAGAGCACCCTCACAAATAGGATGGCCTAACCTTTCATTCACTTCATAACTGACCACATCAACTTTCAGAAGGCATGTAACTATTTGGTGACAAATGTGGCAAAACTGAATTTGAGTGTAATTTCTATGGGCCTCAGTTTTCTCATATATAAAATGGGGAAAATATATCTCTTATAGATAGATCTGTCAGGATTAAATGAAGACATGTTTCTAAAGTTCTTAGAACTTAGCCAGTATCCACTTTGGAGAGCTAGGAAAGATGAATTGGCAGTGTTTTTGCTTTGAAACATCTCTTTCTTACCACCAACCTTTCCCCAGTGTTTTCTGGTTATCTTTACTCAACAGTTATGATACTATTCCTTGAAACAGCAGGGAAATTAAACCTTGTTTTCCTGTTGTACTTTTGGTGAGATAAATAAGGATATTGTCTCACAGTTACCTTTAAAATGATCCCTGTGCCTTTAAAAGTAAAAATCTAATAATGAGAAACTTCCTTTTATTTTGCTCATTGGGGTCAATACCAGCCCTAATAGTAAAACAGAGAGTCATAGTTTGTTGTGCATTTTGAGCATCTGAATACTGGGCTGATACTTGTCATTCATATTCCTTTGATCCTCACAACAAATGTAGTGTTCTGACTTCACAGATGAGGAAATTGAAATGCAGAGAGAATGCAGTCCAAAATCACACAAATGGTACTGTTGGAGTAAGGACTCAATCAATAATCCTGACTGTGTTCCAAGTATAACTTTGGGAGGTTTTCTTTTTCTAATCATTTTATAAAACAAAGCCTTGAACATAATAACTGATATGAGAGAGACCGTAGCTGCTCACTTGATGTGCCCTCTTACTGAGTTCTTTCCTTTGCTTCCCTGATGCTGTGGTTTGGATAGGGTTTGGGCTCTGGGTTTGTATGTTGGTCCTGAGTGTGATGGTCTTGCCTAGGTCATTGAAAGGTACATAATGGGAAGAGATTAAGGTAGTTTTTAAGGAATGCCTCTCATCCTATTATAAAAGCCTAAACCTGACCCTTGAATCAGTCTTTGGCTTTCTGCCTAGTAACATGCCCTCTTGCTTTGACATGTGCATTGCCATGTTGATGTAGCAAAAAAGACCTTTTGCATAACCAGTGCTGTGATAGAGGCTTTGGCCTCTAAAACTGAAAGCTAAATAAACTTCTTGTAAGTGTACACATTTAGCCTGAGCTTTTTCATTATAGTAATGGCAAGTGAACTCATACACCTTCACCTGCCCAAGGGGAAAAAAAAGGCAGGAGAAAGCAGATTAAGAGTTTATTGCTAAGATCCTACTGATAAGCATATATGTGAATGTTTTATCTGACAACACCCATCCTTGCAAGTGAGTCCACAATAGCTAATTAGGTAAGACATAGCTTCATTTTAAGTAGAACAACTCTTTCCCTTCTTTGTTTCTTCTTGTCCCCCCTTTTGGAATTTCTTCTTCCCAGGTCCAATTCACTGGAATTAATGGTTGATTTTTGACAACCTTACTGAGGTTTGGCAATGTTATGTATGATAATGTGGTTTCATGGAAGGTATTGCAATACCCCTCAAATAAGGAACTGTATGCTGCAGTTCCTTGTCAGAGGCAGGATCAGAGCAAAACATGTACTTTGGGAGGGCTGACCTATGTGTTTTTCTCAACTCTTAAAGTGATAGTATGAAGCCAGAACTGAAACAGGATGGGCTTGCGATATTCGTGGTGCATGGGCAGACATGAGTGAGTATCAGCTTCTAAATGATCTATTGCTCATCTTCATTAGTGTTTTTCTCTAGCTTTTAGTTGCAACGTAGCATGAAGTGGCTTTGAACTTTCTCTGAATGACTAGCATGATTAGGACCAGAAAAATATTTTCTCTGCACGTAGCTGAGCCAGGTTTTACATGTCTGTTAGCATCAAGTCCCACTGATTTCTGGAGTGGCAACATACCGGGCAGGGTGAGAAGGTATATAGGTAGTTTGGTTCACTGTTTTATAGAAGCTGGGATGCTGGGAATTAGTTGAAATTTACTGTATGCTTATTGAATTTTCCTGCACTGGGCCAGTCTTGGGTACTCAGTTGGGATTATAGCCTTATCTCTAAGGAATGGCCTCTAATTTGCATTATTCTGAAAACTTGAATTGATAAGGTTTTTATGTTACTTTTTGGTACATACTGTATCAAACTTGTAGTCTGCATAATTTGAATATAGTCATAATATGAAACTATTGCACTGACAGGTATGAAAAGTAGTGAAAAGAGACACATAGTTCTAGAATTGGGTTTGTGTCACTTACTACTTGTGTATTCTGGGATAAATGAACTCTTAAATATGGGCTTTCTTACATGGAAAATGTAAATATACTGATAGCAGCCTCAGAGTTGTAAGGATTAAACATAATAATGTCTGGTTCCAAACTAGTAATATTGTTAACCTCCTCCTTTTGACTTTTCTTCTTTTACCTTCTTTCTATCCTTAATACTTTGTCACCACTTCTAATAATCAAGTCATAGTTCCCACTAGGACTCAACACCTTTCATACCTAATTTCCTAGCATCTCCTCCCATTACTTTCTCTGCACAGTTACTCTGGCCCTAGCCATGTAGGCTAGCTTACAGATGCTTTGCATTTCCTGTGCCAGTTTCCAGTCCCATTAACTCCACTTGTGGGCTCTTTGATGTCATTCAGGTCAGTTAATGTCTCCTTTGAGAGCTTTGCTTGTTGTACTCTTAAAAGAGCAGACACTAAATTGTGTCTCTCCATAAGTCAAGCAATATTTCCGCAGGAATCTTGCCTCTTTTTTTTTTTTTTAAATTTATTTATTTTGAAAGAGGCAGATAGAAAGAGAGAATGGGCATGCCAGGGCCTCTAGTCACTGCAAATGAACTCCAGCCACATGTACCCTTGCACATCTGGCTTAAATGGGTATTGGGGAACTGAATCTTGGTGCTTAGGCTTTACAGGCAAATGCCTTAAGTGCTAAGCCATCTTTCCACCCAGGAACCTTGATTCTTTACCAGTATAGTTGTAGTATCTATAGTACCTAGGAACATAGTAGATACCTTATGAATATAATTGGATAATTGTTAGACTTTTAACTTTTGGGGAATGTGTCTTGAGGTACTTGATTCTAATTGAAAAATGGTACTGGAAAACAAAAAGCCAGGTGTGATGGTACATGCCAACACTAGGGATGGTTAGGTATATGAGTATCTTCGAAACAGCCTGGGCTACAGAGTGAGAGACCCTGCTTAAACAAATATAAACCATTAGAAAAAATCATACCAAACTAAAGCAAGGAAGCAAACAAAAAGGCATGGAAAATAATGCTAAGATGGCTAGGTTTCAGGCACAATGCATTTATAATACAGTAGCATATTATCTCTAATGTTACCTTTCCAACAAGATTTTGGAGCCATTTTTTAATATGTAATAGAAAAGGGCTGGTATGAATAATTGAAACAAATATTTACACAGAACCTAATATATTTTCAGACACTAAGTATGGTATTTCTTTATATGTTGACTCAGTCCTCTCCTGTTTCATAAGGTTTATATTTGCATTTTAGGCTTCATACAGGGTAACTCTCTTCTGAAACCTTTGTATATGCTTCCTTATATGTACTTTTGAAAATGTTTCCTTTATGTTGTTTTTCTTACTGTTTAAAATTTACACTTTGTGTTTAATAATACTTTGGCCATATCAGAATGTAATCTTAGGTTGGGGAAAAAAACTCAGTGGTTAAAGGCACTTGCTTACAAAGCCTGCCAGTCCAGGTTTGATTCCCCAGTAACCATGTAAAGCCAGATGCACAAAGTGGCACATGCCTCTGGAGTTGGTTTACAGTAGTAAGAGGCCCTGTCATGCTCTCCTTTTCCCTTTCTGTCTTGCTGTCATAATAAATACATACATACATACATACATACATACATAAATAAATAAATCGATAAATAAAGTGTTTTTTATAAATCTGGGGGAGGAGATTTAATCTAAAACCAGGCTTGGTGGCTCACACCCTAATTTCAGCACTCAGGAGGCTGAGTCAGGTGAATAGTCTTTGAGGTCAAGGCCAGCCTGGTACACATAGTACACACACTACATTCTAGGCTACAAAGCTGAGACTCTTTTCTCAAAAAAAAAAAAAAAAAAAAGAAAAAAAAGATTGTAATATAAGGTAACATTATGCTTAACGTTGCTTATAGCTTGTTGTAGTTGGGTTCACATTGCTGGCAGAAAACACCTGACCAAGAGCAGCTTTTGGGGGAAAATATTTATTTTGGCTTACAAGCTGGGCTCGAGGGGAAGCTCCATGATGGCAGGGAAAATGATGGCATGAGCAGAAGGTGGATATCACCCACTGGCCAACATGAGGGGGACAACAGCAACAGGAGGGTGTGCCAAACCCTGGCAAGGGGAAACTGGCTATAATACCCATAAGCCCACCCCCAATAATACACTGCCTCCAGGAGGTGTTAGTTCCCAAATGTCCATCAACTGGGAACCTAAACCTCCATCAACTGGGAACCTAGCATTCAGAATACCTAAGCTTATGGGAGATACCTGAATAGCTCATCAATTCATATAAACTGCTAGATATACTAAAATGAGTAAATACATTGCTAGGAATAAAGACGTAATTTTCTGTCATTCAGATCATAGATCTATGAAACCTTGGTTGACTTATTTAAATTCCATCTATGTGAACAACATTAGTCTTGTTACTTGGAAGATTAAATGTGATTTTATTGTTTTTGACAGTGTTCTGTTAATTGAATGATGCTTTGTAGTTGTATTGGTTTTTTCTTTTTTGCAGACTATAAGTTGCTCCCAGTATTTCATGTTTGATTTTAGTGAATCATGTCATAAATTATAGAAGTTCCTTGTGTTGTGCCTATTAAGTTAATCGCTAGATACTTTTAATTTAATAATAGAAATGATAATAAGCACAGCAGTAGTTATTATTTGGGAACCAAGGCTTAAAAACACTCTGAATACTATTGAGTTAATTTTTAGCTTTGCTTTGGCATTATATGAAGAGTACCTCTGGGAGAAAAATGAAATCTCGTCCAGTGGACACGTAGCTGCTCCCACACATGATATGCTTATTCTTTCTCCTGCTAGTAACCACTTACCCAGGATCTTCTGACATTTAATTTTATTTCCCTAGTTACTTTTGTCTAGAGATTTTACTTTTGTGTGAATTGGAAAGAAATAAAACTTTATTCCTCATAAATAAATTTTCTGCTCATACACTTAAATTTTCTTGTGCATCCTGTTATCATAGTGAATAATGTCATAACTTTCTCTAAAATAGCAAAATAGAGAGAGATCATGAAAATTACATGTCGAATTTAAAAAAAGAAAACATTGTGATGATTTATCATTCTAACAGTTAGACAGGATTAATTCATTCTAGAAATAATAAAGAGAAATGCTGAATAAAGTCAATAGACCTAAACAAAGTGTCTCCATAAGCCCATTGACTGCTGTGGGTTGACGACAATCGTCTGATAAGTTGTCAAGTAAACCTCATGACTGAAGGCTGAAGTCCTGTCAGATCAGTGAGCAAAGATTTCTTTTTCCTCAACTGGAAAAGCTAGTTTATAGTGATGATGACTTTTTCTTGGCATATATGTTTGTATTATGTGTGCATGTATGTAGGTATTTGTATGTGGGTGCTGAGAAAGCTAAAGAATGCCCTCAGATAACATCCTCAGGTATACTGTCTACTACTTTTTGCAATAGTCTCCCTCATTGGTCTGGAGCTCACAGATGAGGTTGGATTGGCCGGCCCACTGAGCTCCAGGGATTTTCCTTTTACTGCCTGACTCCCCATAGCTGAGGTTAAGAGGTGCGTGCTGCTACACCCAGCATTACATGGTTGTTACATGGTATTTACATGGTTGTTGGGGATTTCACTCAGGTCCTCATGCTTTCAAGATAAACGCTTTACTGAAGGAGCTATCTCCTCAACCCCAGTGATGACTTGATTGTGCTTGAAAGTTATTTCCAGGGGCTGGAGAGATGGTTTAGCGGTTAAACACTTACCTGTGAAGCCTAAGGATCCTGGTTCAAGGCTGTATTCCCCAGGACCCACGTTAGCCAGATGCACAAGGGGGCACATGCATCTGGAGTTCATTTGTAGGGGCTGGAGACCCTGGTGTGCCCGTTCTCTCTGTCTTTCTCTCTCTGTGCCTCTTTCTCTTGCTGTCTGTTGCTCTCAAATAAGTAAATAAAAATAAATGAAAAAAAAATTTTTTTAAGTTATTTCCAGAACAGTTATATTCATAGAATGTGGAATCTTCACAAGTGGAAGTTAATCACTGGATTTTGCTGTTCATCAGTCTAATGAAATTATAGTCATATTGTTTCAAGTAACTTTCAGTAAGAAATTGATGTACATTTATTTCCCTGTGATTAAGTTACTTAAATTGGTGAGTGCATAGAGTCTTTGCTCCATGAGAAAGCTAAGGAAAATTGACATTTTAAAAACAAGCCTGTCTTCCCTCTATGTTTGTAACTGTCCTTGGACATTAGACTTTCTTGATCTTTTATATGATTTGTTTGAAATTAATTTACCCACTTTTATTTTTCAAGTTTCAGATGATTTTTGTCGACATTTCCCATTCTCCAATGTAGAATTTTATTTTAGTCAATAATGATTATGTGCTAATTCCTAAAGTTTCAGGTGCTTGTCATTCTCATGACTTAGGCAAAGATACGAATTTGGTTAGGCACTGACCTAGCTTCTACATGAATGAATACTTGACAATATGGGTTGAACTTTGTTCTCCACTCATGAAGATTTTGATTTGGAGTTTTGCAACACTTAAAAAACAGAACAATCTCATAGCCTGGACCCCCGCTGTCCTAAATTAAAAGATGTCATGAGTTTGTGACAAGTGCATAACATATATGTGTATAATAGCCTATGATTTTCTAATGTTAAATGTAAACAACTCTGCTATAAATTTGGGTGGGGGCAGAGAGATAACTCAGCAGTTAGAGATGCTTGAGGGCCTGGGATGAGTTTTCATAGTACCCATATAAAACCAGATGCACAAAGTGGTGCATGCATCTGGAATTTTTTTTGCAGCAGCAGCAAATAAACTAATATAAACAGGATTCCAAGAGAAATGCAAACAAATGTGAAAATCTAATAGGAAATGCCTAAATTAAAGTTGAAACGTAGAAAACCATAATAATTTTTCATAGACACCTCCTGTTGCCATTTTGGTGAGCTCATGTGGGTCAATTTACAATGCCAGGTGATGATGATCATCTCACAACCAGTTTGTTTCCATTAAACAGTGTGTCAGAATTTGTATTTTTTATACTATTGGCTAGGCTTGCAGTTAACAACAGGCCATTACTAGTTGAATTTGGGTGAAATCATATGCAAGTTTCTGGCTGCATAGGGTTCAGCATCCCTAGCTTTGTGTTGTTTTGAGGTTGGTGGTAACATTTATTTCTATTTATAGTCACTTAACAGTTTATAAACCCTTAGATGACTTAGGTCATTTGGAGAGCAACAAGACTGACAAAGAGAAAAGTACATTACTAATTAGTAGAAAGTATTTAATGAGCATGGTTTCTAACAATCTATTTGATGTACCTGTTGTTAGTTTGGGATCGACTGCTAGAGTCTGCACTCAGACTTCCATGTCATGGTGTAGTGTCCCTTTCAATGACTCTCCATGACACCTGTATTTGCTGTCTTTGCCCTCTTTTAGATGCTAACAAAGATTTTTTCCATAATTTAAATTATATAATATTATTCATTATGGTCACACCATAATATTTTATAGATTTGTATTTTTTATGTTTTATTTTTATTTATCTATTTGACAGAGAAAGAGAGAGACAGAGAGAGAATGAATGGGCAAGCCAGGGCCTCTAGCCACTGCAAGCGAACTCCAGATGTGTGTGCCCCCTTGTGCATCTGGCTAACATGGGTCTTGGGGAATCGAACCTGGGTCATTTGGCTTTGTAGGAAAACACATTAACTGTTAAGCCCTTAGACTCATATTTTCACTTCTCTTATCTACTTTTATAGTCTTTATATTTGAAACTAAAATATTTTATTGTGATTATTTAAGGCATTTGACTAGCTGGATGTGGTGGTGCATGCCTTTAATCCCAACACTCAGAGGCAAAGGTAGGAGGATCACCATGAGTTCAAGGCTACACTGAAACTACATAGTGAAGTCCAGGTCAACCTGGGCTAGAATGAGACCCTACCTAGAAGAAGAAGAAGAAGAGCATTTGGCTAGATTTTTTCTTTTATTATTATTTTTTTTTATTAACTTCCATGATTATAACAATATCCCATGGTAATGCCCTCCCTTCCCCCACTTTCCCCTTTGAAACTACATTCTCTATCATATCTCCTCCTCCTCTCAATCAATCTCTTATTTTGATGTCATGATCTTTTCCTCCTCTTATGATGGTCTTGTGTAGGTAGTGTCAGGCAATGTGAGGTCAAGGATATACAGGCCATTTTGTGTCTGGAGGAGCACGTTGTAAGGAGTACTACCCTTCCTTTGGCTCTTACATTCTTTCCGCCACCTCTTCCGCAATGGACCCTGGGCCTTGGAAGGTGGGATAGAGATATTGGAGTGCTGAGCACTTCTTTCACTTCTTCCCAGCACCATGAGTCATCCCAAGGTCACTGCCATCTGAAAGAGAAGGTTCTCTACCAAAAGTGAGAGTAGCATTAATATATGGGTATGAACATTAAGAGAAGTGCTACTGGACAGTTGACTAGAATTTTATAATAACTTTTATTCTTAAATAAATACAAAGAGATTCAAAGAGAGAGAGAGAGAGAGAGTTGAGTGTGTGTGTGTGTGTGTGTGTGTGTGTGTGTGTGTGTGTGTGTATGTGTGTGTGTGTTTGTATTTATGGATGGATGGATGCTACAGGGCCTCCTGCTGCTGCAAAGGAACTCCAGACCCATGTGCCATTTTGTGCATCTGGCTTTACCTGGGTAATTAATCCCTGGACTTTCAGAGTTTGTAAACCAGCACTAGTTTGTTGTTTTTTTTTTTTTGTAACTTTAATTGGTTTGTTTTCTTTCTGTTTATTTATCGACAACTTGCATACTTATAGTCAGTAAACCATGATAAGTCCCTCCCCAACTTTGCCCTTCCTAAGTCTACACTCCATCATATCCCCTGCCTCTCTCCATTAGTGTCTCTTTTCTGTGTGCCTTTTGTGTCATTCCAGTAGTCGTCACATCTGAAAAGAGCTTTTCTAACCAAAGGTTAGGGTGGCCTTAACATGAGGGTGTGAATGTTAGGCAAAGTGCTTACAGGGCAGTTTGGTGAGCATAATAGATGAGCAGGCATTAAAATAGGCAGGGCAGGTAGTTTTATGTGATAGAGAAGTAAGGGTTTCTCTTCTAGCTGTACTAGTGGATAAGTTAAGCATCTTGGCTGCTCACAGCTTCATGTCAGCTTCCATTTCTGTGTATCAGCTCACCACTAGATAGGACTGTTTTCATATTTATTTTTCTGAGACAGGTTGCCTTGTCTGGAATTCACAGCAAGCCTCCAGAGAGCTGCAGTTAAAAGTGAGAGAGAGCCAGCATGTCTTGAATTCACCTGATACTTAAGAGAATAAATGGGATGATGAAAGTATATGAATCACTGCCTGATATATTGTTAAGCAATTAGTAAAGATTAACACACACACACCACCACCCCCCCCCCAACCAGGATCCTACAACAAATGTCCATCTAGCTTTATGTGAGTGACTGAGGAATTGAACCTTGGGTCAGCAAACTTTGGGAGCAAGCACCTTTAACTATTGAGCCATCTCCCTGACCCATTCTTCCTCTTCCTCCTCTTCTTCCTTATTTCTTTCTTCTTCCTCCTCCTCCTCCTTGTCCTCGTCGTCCTCCTCCTCCTTTTTCTTTTTTTTTGTTTAACACTTGTACAATTCCTGATACAGTGAAGCTAAATCTCACTATTATAAATGAGATTCTTTCTACTCAGACCTCAATACCAGTTGCCCCCTTCTTCTTATTGCCCTGAAGTTTAGTCTCTGAAGTTTCAGGGCAATATAGCCAAATAAATTTGAAGTGACTGTGTATGGCAGGTAGACATTGTGAAAAATTTGGCCATAACTGCCAGGTCAAAATTGTTCTTCATTTGAGGACAGTATGCTCAGTTTGAAAACAGCTAGGCAGCAAGAATTTGGCCTGACCATTTGTCCTACATTTGGTCAGAAGCTCATCTGTTGGGTAATTCAGCAGATGGACTTTGAACTTTTTTTTTTTAATGTGGGAGAATGCTTAATGAAATGTGTTCCACCTGGGGGGAGCATTCTTTTGAATCATCTAGAGAGTTTCTGCTCTGAATACCTTCTGCTTCATTCTTTTTTTGAATGGCCCTAAATACTTTGTCCTGTGGCATTAATTATAAGGATCAGTCCTTTTCACAAAAACACAGTACTGGCTTTGGGGCTAGGATTCAAAAATACTGAGTACCTAGTATGAATGTGCTCAGTAAGGACCCTGTTAATATTTATTGACCACAATTGTGTGCTAGGCATTTTTAGATCATTTGTTTACTATTTTAATTGCCACAGTTTTTTAAAGAAACTATTACATCCTTTTATAGATCCCAATATATGGTTAATGTGTTCTTGTAAGTGGTGAAATTTGATCTTGAACACAGGTTTAGTCAGATTGCTAGTGAGATAGTATTTGAGCCTCAACTTCCTCTGAGTACTCTGAAACAGGAGTACTACTGTTTTGAAATGTAGAATGAAGATTTTTGGTACACTTAAAAGAACATGCTATGATGCCTTTATCTTAGTGGATACCTACATAATAGTAGTTTCCTTTCCTTACAGTAATAATAAGTATAATATAGTAATAATAATGACAGAAGAGTGAAAGAATTAACAGTGCTTTTGCTTGGTTTAAATTACTTTGTATCTTTTTATATTGAAAAAAGTTGAACTCACAGAAAAGATGCAATAGTAGTATAATGACTTTGTATGTATTTATCTAAATTCACTGTTCACATTTTGTTAAATTAACTTTTATCTGTGTATATCTATGCATACATATAGATACAAGTTTTGTCTTTTTTAATGTTAGTTTTTTATTTTGTTGGGGGAGAGAATTGCCATGCCAGGACCTCACTCTCTGCAATCAAACTCCAGACACTTGCACCACCTAGTGGTCATGTGGGACCTTATGCTTGCCTCATCTTTGTGCATCTGGCTTTGTGGGATCTGGAGAGCTGAACATGGTCCTTAGGCTTTGCAGGCAAGCACCTTAACCGCTAAGCCATCTCTCTAGCCCCTCCTCTCTCTCTGTCTCTCTCTCTCTCTCTTTTTCTTTCCCTCTTTCTCTCTCTACCCTCTCTCCTTCTTCCCCTCCATTCATCTCTCCTTCCCTCCCTCCAGGATATGACTCTAGCCCAGACTGACCTGGAACTCAGGGCAATCTCTAACCTCACCCTGCTGAGTGCTAGGTTTATAGGTGTGATCCACCATGCTTGGCTACATATAGATAGCATTTTATCATGGTCTTTTGAGAGTAACTTGCAATTATCATCACCTTTTATTCCTGATCAACCTGTATTTCTTAAGAGTAAGAGTATTCAGCCAGGAAGTAGTGAATTTATGAAAATTAATCTTTAATCCCAGAATTTGGGCGGCAGAGGTAGGAGGATCAATGTGAGTTCAAGGTCATTCTGGGGCTGCAAAGTGAATTCCAGCTCAGCCTGGGCTACATTCCTCAAAAAATAAAATAAAATAAATTAGTCACTTTAGTCACTGCCTCATGGCACATGCCTGTAATTCCAGCAGTGGATAGGCCAAGACAGAAGGATTTTGAGTTTGTCAGCTTGAGCTACATACTGAGATCCTATCCTCAAAAAAGAAAGAAAGGGGGAAAAAACAGTAATTTATGGTCCAGTAATAGGCCGCAGTTTACATTCAGCTTTTTTTCTCTTTTACGTAAATTTTTCTCCCATTGATTTTAATTGTCATGGCCTTTTGCCACTTGCATTTTTTAGTCCTTGATTTTAAACCTTGATTGCTCATTACAGTGACTTCTAGAATTAACTTCTTTAGGTCATCTGCCTGTTCCTTCAAAGAGTGATAGATTCAAACTATCTTAAACATGTGGAGGAAAGTAGACAATAATTCTTACTCTTTTTACATAAAGTGAAAGCCCAAGACCTATTTGAGGATAATAATGTGTCTAGAGATTTTGCAGAATAGCAGAAATCAGTAATTCAGAAGATACATGGTCTTGTCCTCAAGTTGAGTTACAAATGAGTGAGGAGATGATTACAGTGTGATGCCACAGTCTTGCCATGCTGGGAATCAGATACAACTCAGGGTTTGTAAGAATGTTTGAAAACAATGTAGATTGCCTTTGACAAGAAGATTGAAAGTGTCAAGGCAATTAGGAAATCATCCTTATGCCTTAAAGTCTCTTCTGTGATCTTATTGGATATGACTATTTCAGATGCTACTAAGTACTATCTAATGCAGTAGTGAAATAATATTTGGACTGTATAATTGCAACAATTAGTAGAAAAACGGCCTTTCTTTTCATTAAAATGATAGTTTTATGCCCCTGGTTCGATTCCCTAGTACCCACATAAAGCCAGCTGCTCAAAAATGGCTCATACATCTGGAGTTAGTGTACAGCAGCAGAGGGCCCAACACAACCATTCCTTCTCTTTCAAATAAATAAATACTTAAAAATAAATAGATCATAAAATTTTAAAAGTGGGGGGGGGGTGGAGAGATGGCTTAGCAGTTAAGGCCTTTGCCTACAAAGCCAAAGGCTCCCGGTTTGATTCTCTAGGACTCACATAAGCCAGATGCACAAGGGGGCGCTTGCATCTGGAGTTCATTTGCAGTGCTTGGAGGCCCTGGTGTGCCCATTCTCTCTCTCTTCCCCCAACCCCTTTCTATTAACTAAATAAATATATTTTTTAAAATGTAAAATATTTAAAGTGGAAGAGCTCTATGAAGACCTTGCTGCAGCATTTAGAGGTATACCTTTTACTCCTTTAGTCTTAGATGAAGCTGTGGCACTTTGTAACTCACCAGCTGAAACAACCAGCATTTCTAGTATCTTGTAGGCATGCTTTTGTATCCTGTCAGACTTGATTTGATTACAATGAACTCTTTGTTCACATTTTCCAAGGTAAACTTCAGGTACCCAGGCAGGAATACAAGGCTGAAGGACAACCCAGTAACTAACCATAAATATAGGAAGCACTTCTCAAAGCAACACTCCATAGTTGTTCTTCAAGTCCAAAGCACATTGATTAAGGAAAGTGACTTTAAAATGGAAATGCATTCATTGTACATAAAGAAGGCCTGTGCTTTAGGAATTGTAGAACACTTAGATGCACCTAGGGGAAAAGCAGGAGGTGCCACCGTGTGAACCCTCTCCATACTAAATACTGCAAACATAGCTTTTGCATTTCACTTTCTAAAATTCTCAAAATGGTTTTTGAACTGTCATATTCCTATGTACAGATGATGAAATTAAGATCCAGAGGAATTAAGGATATCATCTATCATATCATATGTCAACAGAGTTGTTGTTGTGCTATGGAATTCAGTACTGAAATTTGAATGCAGCAGTCTCATCCCTGCATTGTACTTTGTGTCAAACTAATAAAGGACAGTGACACCAAGGATTAGAGCTTCAAAATTTCCCTGAACACAAAAAAGCCCTCTTAGCACCCAAAAAACTCAGAAATACAGTAATTGAGACTATGAGATTGTATGATGGGCCATGGTGTGTGCTCCATCCTTATTGATCTTGGCTCTGAAATTTCTTCATCTGGTATAAAACACAACACACCAGATGTATTGTAAGCATATATTATGAGCCTGGGTTTACCTTGTGGTGACTATAGTAAAATTGAAGAGTCAGTGGCCTTTATAGAAGAAATTTGTTTTGCTCAAATCAGTTGGCTCTAATAGTAGAAAGTTGAGAACCAACTAAGGAGATTGAGGTTCCAGTACTGAGTTTCTGAGGTATATTATGTTGTAGAACTTTTTGTCATTTGCACATATGGATATGACAGTTCAAACACCATTTTGAGAGTTAGAGAAAATGAGCAGTAAGAGCTGAGTTAATACAGTATTTAGTATGGAGAAGATTCACACTGGTGGTTCCTGTTACTCCTCCTGCTTCCAGTTGTTTTAAAATAATTCTGAGCAAGCCTTCCCTTCTGATTAAATCTCATATATCTTGTATTTATCAGAAGCTCATTTCATATTTTGAGTCGTATAACAGAAATGGTTTGTAATAGGCCTGTGCCCTTACCAGCTTTGTATATAAAAAATAGTTACAATGATACAAGTTGAACAGAGTTGTTGTTGTGTATATTTTGCTGGAGATTGAACCCAGGGCCTTGCAAATGGTAGGGAAGCCCTCTACCACAGAACTGCGCATCCAGCTTTGTTTTTTAAAGTAAAAAAAGAAAATTAACTTGAAGTTCCTGAAATCGAGGGCCTCATTTAAAACAGGATTTTACAGTTATATAAATAAGAATAGGCATGCTATAGTTTACTTTTAGAAGTTTGAGAGTGTTTCCTCAATGTACTGTTAAAAAGTAGTACTGTGTATGGTTTTGAGTGGCTTTGGTTTTCCTTCCCAGTATAATTGGCTTTAGTTAGCATATAGCATGCCTGTTGACAAGCAACTCTTAGTAAGACTTGGTACTACTGAAAACCAGCCTAAGCCATTTTGATACTTCCTCATTATTTGGATTGTTAGTATTAATAATAACTATTTTAAGATTAGGGGGCTAGAGAGATAGCTTAGCAGTTAAGGCACTTGCCTGTAAAGCTTAACAGCCCAGGTTCAGTTCCTCTGTATTCACATAAAATCAGATGCACTGAGTAGAACATATATCTGGATTTCATTTGCGGTGACTGGAGGCCCCAGTGTGTGTCGGTCCCCCCCATGTCAATTTGCTAAAAAATAAAAAGTGAAAAAGAAAAGATCTCCGGCTTCTGTCTTAATCAAAAGAATGTCCTTAAGAAATATTCATATAGTTTTCATTGCCACTTCTTTTTTAAAATTTAATTTATTTATTTGACCAGGGGGTAGGGGTAGGGAGGAAGGAGGCAGGCAGATAGAGTGGACATACCAGAGACTCCAGCCAACTTGTGCATCTGGCTTACATGGGTACTGGAGAATTGAATCTGGGTTCTTAGGCTTCACAGGCAAACACCTTAACTGCTAAGCCATTTCTGTAGCCCATTCATTGCCATTTCTGATCTCTTGTCAAAAGAATACACATTTGTTTTATACTTCAATGATTGAAGAGCTATATAAGCCAAATTTTTGCTCTAGAGACTCAAAAGAGCAATCAGATTAGGAAAATGTAACACTATACTTAGAAGGTAAACCTGTGATTGGGAATAGAATTTATATTAATGAGAAATTACTTGTTTTCAGGGAGAATGCTGGAGAGCCTGACTCCTGGAGCAGTTTATCCTATGAAATTCCTTGTGGAGACTATTCCGTGAGGCATCATCGTGAACTGGACATCTATACATTAACCTCTGAGTCTGAATCACATCATGAACACCCATTTGATGGAGACAGTTGTACTGGACATATTTTTAAACTTATGAATATCCAACAGCAACTAATGGTAAAAAAAAAAGTCTCTATTTTTAGCTGTGTGTGTGCACCTGTGTGTACATGTGCATGCACATATTCATGCATGGTTTTATGTGTGCCTGCCTCTCCTCTTGAATCTTGCTATAATTAGAACATAAAGATCATGAAATCTGAAAGCTGTTGCCACTTAAAATGTAGAATTAATACTAGGATAGTAAGAGTAGGGAACTGAGATAGTTTTAAAACCATTGCTGAGTTTCTGAAGCAATGAGATAGATACTCATACACATTGTCAATGTAGAAATGTGCTATGGTAAAACTAAAAAAATTTCCTGGCATAATAAGAAATGTCTGTGTTTGGTTTAATGTTTTTTAGAGCTAAATAAGGAAAAATAGTTTCTACAATTGTTGCTAAAGAACAAGAAGCAAATTTGCTCTTCAGTGAAAGCTTTCCACAACTGTTAGTGAGTAATGAGGGTGTTACTATATTTAAATTAATAGTTGATGGTTAAAAAGATCATCTAAAAGGATAAACATTTTATAATCCATTCAAGTCTTGAAGATAAAGTTGTTGCCAGACGTAAAAACATTACAGACTCTTGGCAGCATTTATTCTGGATAACATAGACGTCATATGGGTGCATCTCTCCTGACCATAACATCTGAGAGGTTGTTTAGATAATCTTTCCACCCATTTTATTTCAAAGCTGATTTGATTTGGAAACATCTTGAAAGTAATCTCATTTAAGGCCATCTTGGGTCAGCTCATGCCAGAGACATCTTTGGGAATGGACATTTCTGAGACATTCAGGCTAGAAAACTGCATCCATTATGTGTATGCCTCCACCTTCCAGAATCATGTTTGTTTCACAGTTGTCATTTTCTTTTTCTTTGAACAGATTGTTAGGAAATCCTTGTATTTTTATTTAGAATACTTCTTACTCTATGAATGTAGTCTATTTGAAAAAAGTTAGTTTACATCTGTCAAAAATGTTTGGTAGAAAAACACAAGAACTAAACATAATGACCACAGTCTTTATTGTTTGTTTGCTTTTTTGTTTTTAAAGAAAGGGTCTCATATATCCCAGGTTAGCCTTGACTTCTTGACCGTCTTGCTACCAAGTGCTAGGATTACAGCGGTTTATCACCATACCTGGCTCCATTGTCATAATTTTTTTTTAATTTTATTTATTTATTTATTTGAGAGTGACAGACACAGAGAGAAAGACAGATAGAGGGAGAGAGAGAATGGACGCGCCAGGGCTTCCAGCCTCTGCAAACGAACTCCAGACGCGTGCGCCCCCTTGTGCATCTGGCTAACGTGGGACCTGGAGAACCGAGCCTCGAACCGGGGTCCTTAGGCTTCACAGGCAAGCGCTTAACCGCTAAGCCATCTCTCCAGCCCCATTGTCATAATTTTTAAGAGGAATGCAAACAAACTAATTTTGCGTACTTATAGAGCACAACATACACATTTTTTAGTGAAAATCCATTTTATCATGCTCTCTCTAAGAGAAGGATTTCAGTATGGACGATACATTTTAGTCTGACATGTAAGCTTTTGCAGTCGCTTTAGGAAGTGCATAGGAACAATCTGATGATACAGTATTGGGTGTATTTATTGCTGGAACAGAGGAATGAAAGGACAGATGACAATAGAGATAAGATTATTGCAGTAGTTCAGATAATGAATGGCAAACTAGATGTTTTAAAATCATTAGGTACTACTAAATAGTATAAAAATCTCTGAATTTTGATACAAACTCACTAAGATCAAACTATTTGTTTTCTTTATTTTTCCTGACCCTTGTCTGCACATGTATTTCTTAAAAAAATTTATGGGGGAGAGAGAGAATTGGCATGTCAGGGCCTCTAGCCACTGTAATCAAACTCTTAAGTGCGTGTGCCACCTTGTACGCATGTGTCACCTTGTGTACTTGTATCACCTGGTACACCATATATTTTTTGCATAATTTATAACCTTTGGTAAATAATTTTTAAGGTATGAAGGGTATATTTTTGCAACTGAATTTTTTTTTAGTGTGTGTGTATTCAGGTTTATGTATGAGTGGGCATATACGTGTACTCATGCATGTGAAGGCCAGAAATTGAGATTGCTGGAATTAAGACACAGACTCTTGTAAACCCAGCTTTTATATTGAATGCTGGAGAGCATGAAATTTATTTTTCCAACATTGTTTTATATTTTTTCTGCTTCTGCTATAGTCTTCATAGTTTATATTATAGCATTGCTTTTCTCCTGTCAGATAGATGGATCATGGTTATCTTAACCATTCCTTTCTTTTTGAGTGCATCTGTTTAAAATTAAAAGTAGAGCTAGGTTGATATTCAGTGACTAAAGGTACTTGTTTACAAAGTCTGGTAGCCTTGATTTAGTTCTCCAACCACAAGTAGACATTGATTTGTAGCAGCAACAGACCTCAGTCTACACACATGCATGCACTTGTCCACATACACAACCAAATAAATAAGCAGGCACTAAACGGCATGGTGGCACTTGTCTGTGATCCTAAGGAGGCCGAAGTAGAAAGATCACAACAAATTTGAGCCAACATGGTCTTCATAGGAAATTCTAAGCTACTTACGGCTATGGTGAGACCCTGTCTCAAAAAACAAATTAGCAAACCAAAACTAACCCTTTAAGGTTGCAAAAGCCATTTTTAAATAACTTATGATATACTCAAGCCACAGTGCCTTCTGACAGTAAGCTTAAAAGTTAGGTATTTGGGCTGGGGAGATGGCTTAGTAGTTAAGGCATTTGCCTACAAAGCCAAAGGTCCCAGTTTGATTGTCCAGGGCCCACGTAAGCCAGATGCACAAGGGGGAGCATAGTTCTGGAGTTCATTTGCAGTGGCTAGAGACTCTGGTGCACCCATTCTCTGTCTCTGACTTTCTCTCCCTCTCTCTTTCTCTCTCTCTCTCTCTCTCTGCCTCTTTCTCTTAAATAAATAAATAAAATATGTTTTTGAAAGGTATTTATTTATTTATATTTAATCAATACTCAGTACTCATTACTGGAAGTAATGCTTTTATCAAAAAGGGAAATGGTATCAATTATGCCACTGCTAAAATTGTTACAGTTGGGTTGGACGTATTTAGGGATTAAAGGACAGTACATTAACTCCCAAGTAAACATTTGTGACATAGGGCCATCTGGCTGCATATTTTATTTATTTATTGTTATTATTATTGGTAGGGTCATGTTGTAGCCCTGGCTGACCTGGAATTCACTATGTAGTCTCAGCATGGCCTCAAACTTATAGGGATCCTCCTACCTCTGCTTCCTGAGAGCTGGGATTAAAGGTGTGCACCACCATGCCCAGCTTGGCTACATCTTGTGACTGAAAAAAATGTTTGTGAAACTATCTAGGATTAAAAAAAAAAAAACTTTTTTTAAAAAAAGTATTGTGTTTATACGTATGGGCACTTGCATGCAATCCATGGTACACTTGTGGAGGTCAGAGGACAGTATAGGCATATCTATGCTCTTCCATCTTCTCTGAAACAGGGTGTCTTGTTGCTGCTAATGAACACCAGTCTAGCTGTCTCTGCAGTTTCGTACTCTTATTGTCCTAAAGCATTGGGATCACAGACTCTTGTACCACTTTATGTCTAGCATTTTGTGGTTGTTTGGGGATTGAACTTTGGATGACAGGCTTTGCAAATAAGCCTTTAGACATAGAGTCATGTCACAACCCTAGGATTTGGTTTTACTTAATAATTTAATATGAGGTAGATGCAAGGAAACTCTACGCATGTAACTACCCCTTTACAACATATTTTTTTCAGCTATTTATTTTCAAAGATATTCATAGTGCTTTTTTATTTTTCCTCAATTTTTATTAACATCTTCCATGATTATAAAAAATATCCCATGGTAATGCGCCCCCCCCCCACTTTCCCCTTTGAAATTCCATTCTCCATCATATCCCCTCCCCATCTCAATCAGTCTATCTTTTTATTTTGATGTCATGATCTTTTCCTCCTCTTATGATGGTCTTGTGTAGGTAGTGTCAGTCACTAAGAGGTCATGGATTTCCAGGCCATTTTATGTCTGGAGGGAGCACATTGTAAGGAGTCCTACCCTTCCTTTGGCTCTTACATTCTTTCCGCCACCTCTTCTGCATTAGACCCTGAGCTTTGGAAGGTGTGATCGAGATATTACTCAGTACTCCAGTCATTTCTTTCCAGCATCATAGTGCTTAAAAAAAAAGACAATATTTTTGAGACTTAATTTTAGTCTACTTTCTGAAATAAGTTTAAAGTATGGAAACCAGCCACCTGGTATAGTCCAAGAAATTTTTTTTTTTTTTTTTTTTTTGAGGTAGGGTCTCATTCTGGCCCAGGCTAACCTGGAATTCACTCTGTATTCTCAGGGTGGCCTCAAACTCATGGTGATCCTCCTACCTCTGCCTCCTGAGTGCTGGGATTAAAAGGGTACGCCACCACTCCTGGCAGTATAAGCAAATTTTAGCACCCCAAATGTGTATATATATAGACATGAGAATAGACAGTAGTAACAGGAAGAAAAGTTAATTTGTATTGGCTTACGTCAGAATACCATGTGTGACGATAGAAGTCAGAATACCATGTGTGACGATAAAAGGGGCAGATAATCAGTGAACTTGGTCCTATAGGTATTTGGTTACAGGTATTATTGACTTTTTTTCTTAGGGCCAGCTTTGTAAAGTCTCTTTGATTTCTTCATAGAAAACAAACATCCAGGAGATGGACAGTCTTATGCCCTTAATGGTGACAACACAAGACTCTTCTGGTCTGCCCAGTGCCCCAGAAACAGATGGCCCATTGTTTCCCTGTGCCTCAGAACACACAGACCATCAGCATCTTGCTTCTTCTGAAGTGACTAAGAGTGCTCCATGCTGCCAAAGGAGCCCTGTGGGGCAGATTGAAAGTTGCTGTCATTTGTCAAGTGTGGTTGAGGAAGAAAATCCACACTCTGCTCATAGGAGGAACAAAGGCATGGAAACAAAAGAGCAAGAGGCAGAATCGATATGTGTTGTGGATGTTGTGGACTCTGGGTCTGCTTGTGATCAAGACAGCTGCCTTCAAAGCATACTTGACTGTGGAATAAAGGGTGCTGAAGTTCTGCCGTCCTGTGGAAACAGAAATGAAGAAACTCGAGCAAAATCAAGAGTGGCCCCCAATGAGGATTCTGGGAGCCACAGAGGCAGTGTACTGCAGGGCGACTTAGTCACAGAGCTAGGTATATCCCAACATTCCTCTGGAAGGGAATTGGCAAACAGTTCAACAGTTGCTGGTGTCCAAGAAAGTTCAGGTGACATGGAACAGTGTCTGATGAACCTTGCTGCCACTTCCCAGATTAGTGAGCTTCAAGCAGGAAAAAGTACAAAGGAAAGATGTAAGAATTCTAGCATTAGCACAGCTGGAAGCTCTGATGTTGAAATCATAAGTGAACTTGTGGTTAAGTCCAGGCTTCCAAACTCTGTCTGTGCCACCAGCACCCTCAGTGATAACAGGCCTGCTGCTGAGTCTTCACTTGAATTGAGCCCTGGAGAAATCCCCTCTGAGAAAACAGGAATGGGCATTTTGAAGAGAAGCTGTGAGATGAGAGATGATGGCCCAGTTGTTCAGGATTCTTTGGCATCTCCAACTGCAGCAAGAAGACTTTCAGATGGATCAGGCCCATATGAGATCACATCACCCTTGGATTTTACCTATTCTGGGCTCAAAGAAGATGTGATGCCAAACCAGAAAACAGCATCAAATTTATCACTTGTTCAAAGCCAAAATAGCCAGTCATTACTTGGTTCTATAGCTGGGGCTGGTAAACTTTGTCCTGAGTCTGCATGTCAACAGAACACAGTGACTTCTACTAGTGAGGTGGTTGTAAAACACTGTAGTGACAGCCAGCCTGAAAACCTAACAGGGCAGCCAAATATGCAAGACCTGTGCACTGCCCTCTGCCCGGAAGACCCATGTGCTGACACCATCACTTCTGGACCTGTGAGAGAAAGCCAGGAATGTGTGGAGTTTTGTTCTCTCAGTGTTTTGGATAAAAAGGAAGAAGAAAAAAATTTGAAACAAGATACACTGTTCCTAAATGTGCTTGAGGTTGTTTCACATCTGCCTCCAGTAGTCCCTCAAACTGAGAAAGAACTGGTGCCATCAGACAGCACTTTCTCTCTGGCAAGCAGTCCTGGCAGTGAATCAGTAACCAAAGATGACGCACTTTCTCTTGTCCCCTCCCAGAAAGAAAAGGGAACAGTAACTCCTGAACAACATAGAGTTATAGTTAGTGGAGATGTCCTAGCTGGAGGAGGTTCGAATGGTCTTGATAAACAACTTCTGGAAGTCCAAGAAGCAGGCCTGTTCACACCCTTGCCTACTGGAGCGCTTCAGTCCATCATGGGGAACACTAATCCTATAGGCCTTAGTGGAGAGCAAGAGGATCCAGGCTGCATAGCAACACTTGAAGTTCTGACAGACGCTCCTTTTCCAAGTGTGGATAAAGCTGCTTTGGTCTCTGACTCAGTTCTGCCCGAGGAAGGAAAACTTCTGGTGATTTCAGAAAGCTCTGTAGTTCAAGGAGAAGATGACAAGGATAAAGCCGTGACATGTTTCTCCATTAAGGAAGACACACTTTGTTTGGGAACATCACAGGAAGAGCAGAGAATACCACCTCCTGGGCAAGAGACACCTGGATTCTATGAAAATCCTGTCTCAACGGTCTGTGCTGAGGATAAAGCACTGCCACACAGTAACTCATTGGGCACACCCTCTGCCTGTCTGAAGACAGAACCCAAGCATAACAAGGAAGTGGCCACACAGGTCTCACTACTGACTGAAGGTGGGGCCCCACGGAGCCCTATGCTACCAGGAGCAAGTCTGGCTGCAGACTCAAGGCAAGAAGCCTTAGGTACAGAGCCAAATAGCTCATCCCCATTGCCAAGTGTTCTGTCAAGTGCGTCTGACACTGTGTGTGTTGGAGTAAAAAACACTCAGTTTCAAGGGAAAAATAGTATTTGTGAGGTAAACAGAAATGTGGTGGTGGATGTTGTAGCAGTTAATGCTTTAGAAGCTGCTGAACCTGGAAAGAAAGGAACGCCACATCATACCAAAGACACCCCAATTTCGGAAGTTTTGTTGAACGGGGAGAAGACTATGACTGTGTGTGCACCAGGAGATTCACCAGACAAATGTGTGACTGGCGTACAGGGAACTTCAGCTTTGGAGATGGTACCTCTTGATTGCAAGAAAGGGAAGCATGAGGGAGCAAATTTCAGCTGTGGATGTAACTCCGCAGAGGATGATGAAGTACTGCAACCTCTTGCCCAGGAGTTCTCCACAGAGACTGGGCACCCAGCTCTCCCTGACAGGGCCTTCCCGGCAGGTATGCGACAAGTCACACAGGCCTCAGCCCAGGGAAATGAAAGTAGTGCCAGCTCTCTACCTTGCATGGTCTCAGCCCAGGCCGTGCAGGTGCCTAAGGGAGCAGACCCCATAGAAGAGACTGCCACTCGTATAGTGAAAGCTGTCATTGAGCAAATCAAGGCCTCCGGAGTGCTGATAGCTGAGGGGGAAATCAGTTACGTATCACTGTCTAGTCCTGAATCAGGCTGTCAGGCTGAACAACTTGAGAATGCTTCTTCAGAGGGTGTGAGTGCTTTTGCCCTAGGGGAGAGCCTGCGAAAGTATAGTACTCATGAAGAAGCCGCCAGGAACCATACAGGATGTCTTGTTACAAGGGAGGAACCAGAGAAGATTATTCTTCCAGTTCACAGGTCTGAACGGGCAACAGGTAAGAAAATCAGAATATAAAAATAGGAGTTTAAGAAACTGTGATGTACTGTTAAAAATACAGACATCTTTGTTTTTAAGGTGTTGCTTGCTCACTGGTATATATTGCCAAGTAAGTAGTCACTACCATCAGGAGTGACATTTTGGGTTGGACAGATTTTACTTCTGTGTTATAGACTCATAGCTTGATTGTTTAACGCCTACAATTGCTCTGTCACATTGGAACCACTGCAGCTTGCAAACCTGGAAAACAGTATCTAGATCTCAGACACTATTAAATAATGAAGGCAATTAGCTTTTTTTCTGTAGAATCATAAAGCATAATGATGAAAAGAATGTCTTTCATTCTGAGAAAATTTAAAGTCTGAGTTGTTCATTGAACAGTTTTAGGTACAGTTTTAAACGAATGTACGCAATGGTATTAGGTCATTAGTTAAGTTGCTGTGGGTGTGCTCCCTCCTTTTCCTGCCTGAAGAACAGACCTGCAGGCTCATTGCCTGTTGCTTTTGGGCAGAGTCTGGGAATTCAGGACCCTGCACAGCACAAGGGATAGGATGCAGGATTTCCGCCCAAGCCCAGTCTGCTGAGCTGCTGTCACTGGGCAGACCATGTGTCTGCTTATCTTGGTGAGCAGCTGCACAGAGCCGATTGCTCACACAGCAGCCTGTTCCGTCTGTGTGCAACCATGTCTAGAGACGGCAGAGAGGAACCACTGTTGCTCAGTGGAAATAAACTATCCGAATGAAACTTTTTACTGGGGTTGAGACTGGAGTCAGAATTGGTCGCGATCTTGTCTTCTGAAGTTCTTAAAGGTCAGTTGGATGCGTACTTTTATAACACCACCTGCTGCCAGCTGTAGACAGAGGACCTGTCTCCATGTCTGCTCCTATGCTCTTGTAGGTAAGAGGTGCCAGTTTTGTTCTTACTATTTAGTAACTTTTTGCAGCTATTTTAACTTGGCAGTGCTTTTTAGTGTAAAATACCTTAGGAATATGACAGTGTAGAAGAATGGGGGAAAAAAGTTACTTAGGAAGAAGAGTAATCTAAACTCAATGGTTATTTCCCTAGTAAAGTACTTTTAGTTGTTTTAATCCCTATCTCAGCTGAGTGATTTAAGGAACCTGAGGAAGAATTTTTGGTGACTTCTGGCCTTTAGACTTATTACTGTTTTAGATTGACTACTATCTCAAAATTTGAATGAGGTCTCTAGTTTTTAAAATAAGCCACAACAACAAGTCTATTTTGGGGGCCCTGGCCGACTTAATTCAGAATCATGGGAGTGGCTGTAAGTTGATACCTAGCTATGTTCTTTTCATTTGGGTGCTCTTTGGCCACCCAGTCCGGAATTATTTCTCCTTCTGTTTCTGTGGTCAGAATTTTAACTTGAATAACTGTAAACTATGTGAGATTTGTGTCTGTAGTGCTTGATGAGAAAAAAGAATTTCAGACCTGATCTTAAGTAGTATACAACTGTAGTAAAGATACTAAAAGATGATGTTTATAATTTTAAAATTTTAAAAAGGAAGTATGATGAGAAATTTTGATACGGGTTTATAGTTGGATATATTTTGTGGAGATGAGTTACTTGTTCTGCTACCAAAAGGAGTCATAATAGGATTGGTGCTCCTGGTCTCCGACTACAAAATAAAAGTAGCCAGTGGTGAAGAAATGGGTGATTTCTTCATGAAATAGCCTGGGTTGAGGAAAGTCCCTGGTCACATTGCCTAAGAGAAAAAGCACCTGAGTGTGATCTCACAGCCAAAGGGTATTTTCTGTAAGGCTTGCATTCCATTCATGAATGTAGCTGTATTGTATTCTTTTATGAGTGAGAAGACATTGGTTTAGCTGCTGATGGGAAGAGCCAGTAGGAAGAAGGGAACATGGTCCTTGCCTCATCAAAAGCATCACTGTGTGTAGTTGGTATCTGGCTGAGCTGTACTAGTTATACCCCTCAGGTCTCAGTAATCACTGTTTACTGCTGTGACTGCCATTTACTGTTCATAGGTATAGTAAGGTTAGGCTGTGCCAAAAATCACAACCCCAAATGAATAAAAGTTATCTGCCCCCCACCCCATAGTTATTCCGAGTTACTTTAGAAATGTTTTTTCCAAGCAGTACTCATAAAAGAATTAATTATTCATGTTTTTTTTTAAATGATTTTAGCAGATTTTAATTATCTGGTCAAGCAAATTTGTCCACTCATTTGTAAATTACTGCTAAGATTATATAATTCTAAAGGCAAAGAATGGAGAGGCACAAATGCTCATTTATTGGAATGTAACTTTTCCAAATCAAGGAGACCTTTTGGCAGGTTACTCATGCTGCTAGAGGAGATCTTAATGTAATTTATTCTTTGATGGAAGAAACCTCCTTACTTTTTGTATAGACATTTTATTTGTACAGTACAGGAATTACAGATAAGTAACAGCCACATGGTCAAGAAATGACAGCTCCATTTGTACTTGGAATACTATAGTGAATCTTGACTATTTAGTCATCTTTCTCCTTTAAAGAAGTGGTAGAAGCCTAAATTTGCCTTGACCATGCTTTCTATCACTTCCTGTATTTGCTTGATAATGGGGAGGCCAAATAAGAAAAACCACAACCGTGGGTCTGTTGGTATGGATGGCCAGCAGTGAAAAACTGTAATTCTTGAGAAAATGTAACACAGCCTATTTTTCTAAGAAAAGGAGTTGCTAGGATGATAATGATGATGATGATGATGATGTTTTGATTGTGAAATAAAAAATAAGTCGGCATTGTGGTGCATGCCTTTAATCTCAGCACTTAGGAAGCAGAGGTAGAAAGATCACCAGGAGTTCCAGGCCACCCTGAGACTACATAGTGAAGTCCAGGTCAGCCTGGGCTAGAGTGAGACCCTGCCTCAAAAAACCAAAAACAAAGTAATAGTCCAATTTTCCCAGTTGCAAGGATGAGTTGGATAAGGATGGATAATAGACTCTAAAAGTCTTATCCCAGAGGCTTTGTGTTATACAAATAAATGTCTCTTGCTTTTGTTTAATGGTGACCAAGACTGCCTGACCTCAGTTGTTACTCTTGATGTTTTGTAGCTTATGACTTTACTTTCCACATGCAGTTGATGCCATGTTTATATATTTTCAATGGTGAAAATGACTTTTGGTAGACAGTGAGTTGAAACTTACTACTCACATTTAAAGGAATAGTTACGTGATAGAGTAGCTCTGACTCAGTGTCAGAAATGCCTCAAGCTCCTGACGGTGCAAGGATACATTGCCATTTAATGGAAAAACAAACAAAACACTTGAAACCTGGATTCTTTATGTAAATACTAAGGCACAGAAACCTTTTCTTTTTCTCTTCCAAATACACTCACTCACTGTGTAACCCCTTGTTCTCTGCAGAAATGCCAGACACTAAAGTGCCTTGTGAAGAGGTGGGTGTAGGAAATGGAGAGATTACACCCAAGATGAAGCAAGGCCCACTGACACAGGAGGTAAGTGGTATCTCCAGTCTTGTGTGAGCAGAGTGGTTTTGGCTTGGTTAGCATGTCTGATTTATGACCTTGGTTTTTGTTGTAGGGTAGGGGCATGACAATAGTCTTCAACTTCTCTTGTTCTGTTACTGAAATGAGCGTGTGTTGTTGCACTTGCACCTTTATTGATAGTCATACTACACTGCAGAGTTTTTGAATGGGCATTCCTCCATGAATCCCATGGAGATAACAATGACAGACATTTCCCCACACAGACTTGGAAATTTTTCTTACAATGTCACATTGATGAGAATGACCACAAAAGGGGTTTTATGTACTGGTAGCACCAAAAGTGAGCTTTACCTTATTTTGTAGCTGTTGTAGTGATTTAAAATGTAAAGTGTTACTACTGGCAAAGGAAAGAAAGTTTAGTAAACTTTGCATAACAGCTTTAGAGATACGTTCATGTACAATTAAATCCACCCATTCACATAAATATATTCAGTGGTTTTTAGTATACTTAGAGTTATACAGTTGCCCCTGCTAACATTATGAACATGACTGCATTATTATCATCTCAAAAAGAAACCTCATGTTCACCAAACCCTCCTGTTGTCGCCCTTCAGCTACTGGCAGTCAGTCACTAATCTACTTTCTCTCTATCTGCCCTGTTGCAGTTAGCTGGGATTAACATCCAACTAGACACAGTTTATGGGAGGAAGAGGTAATAAATGAATATGTAAATAAATCCAGAGGAACACCATGAATAATAAGCTGGCTCCCTGTCGTATATCCAAGCAGAGAGACACTACCAATAAGCACACAACAGCCAGAGCTCCAAAACTGCTCTCCACACACCTTAGTACTGGATATGGATCTGCCCCCAAACACACCTTATGGTTAGAGGCCAAGATCTACCCCTCCCCCCATTGACCCACCTCTTGTAGCGCTGCTGGAGACCCAAGTTACAAGCTCAGTTCTTAATCAAAAACACCTCAGTCTGTGGGACCATATGTTCAAACAACCACATATCCCTTCAAGAACTTCATGTTAATGAATTGTACAATATGTTCTCTCTCTCTCTTTTTTATTTTGGCCCAGATTCATTACATAGCATAGCATTTTGAGTTTTCCTCATGTTGTAGCAGTGATTATTATTTCACTTCCTTTTATTGCCAGATGGTATTCCATTTTGTACATGGACAGCATTTTAGTGTGTATTTGGAATGTTTCCAGTTTGGGGATATTAAAAATAACCCTGCTTCTGTGCACATATATGTACAAGTTTGTGTATACATGTTTTTATGTAGCTAGTGGTGGAATTGCTGGGCCATACATTAATGTCATATGTAATTCAGTTGTCATTAAAAATATTCTTTCTTGGTTTTGAAATTATTTCTCTTTTGGTTTAAAGCTATTAACTTTTAAAAGAAGGAACCTCAGGGTTGTTGAAAGGATATTGTGCTCTGCTTTAAATTTCATTCTGGCCAAAGAAGAACATTGAGGAAATTGAGAAATAAGTTGTCCTTAGAAAGTCAGGCTTTTTTGGTTAGACTTGACAGTGCACAATTTTTTATTTTTTATTTTTTCAAGGTAGGGCCTTATTCTATCCCAGGCTGACCTAGAATTCACTCTGTAGTCCCAGGCTGGCCTAAAACTCACAGTGATCCTCTTACCTATGCTTCACAAGTGCTGGGATGAAAGGCGTGCACCTCCATTCCCATTAAAAGTGCACCATTTTTGCTCTTCAAAGGACTAAGTGGCATTTTTTTAAAATTAAAGTTATCATATTTGGTAAAGAGACCTGTACCACCCCGAAGTGTTTGAAGTACATGACTGGTAAAGAAGCCTCATTTGTTGGAGTGTGGTGGTATGAAGGTGCTGGCTGTTCTAACCACACCTCTTTTGCAGATATTTATGATTAGCTTCTGTGTGGCTACTTGCATGTTTCTTTGCTGCAGAGCTCCTCACAAAGCTAAAGAACAAGCTCTTATCACTGAAATGAAATGTCTCTGGGTTCCCGTACCCCTCCTTTTCTTCTTATCATTTTCCCTATAATTTCAGGAGTTAAGAGACAGGGAATACACCTGGTTGGTCGTCATTTCTCATCAAAGAACAGAATCTGAAAGAATCCTTTAACTAGCATTAGACCCAGGTAGAAGGAGGGGAATGTGGAGCTTTATTTCTCTTAAGGCTTAACATAGCACTTGCCTGCCTCTTGACTCCCAACCCTGACTGCTGTGGGTATTTTATGGAGCCATGGAACAGGTTTGGGTCTTGCTGGGGGAATCTCTATACTTTATGCTTTGGGTCTGCTTCTACCTGGTATCGGTGAAGAAAACATCTGCCAATAGGATGTTCAGTTCTTATAGATTTTCTGGCCTAATGGAGGGTTTTGTGTTGAAGCATTGTTTAGAATCTTAACTTCTCCCTGGTGCTGTGCCACACTCACTCTACTTGCTGTGAGTTGAAAGGACACAAGCTTTATTTTTTTCTGTTTTATTTTCTCTCTTTTTACATAATATTTCTTTGTATATTCATAATCAAGATTTTCACTGAGTCAGGAGACAGCAGAGGTGAGTAGTAAGGTTTTAGACTTTATAGAACAGTTTCTGTCATTGCTTATGACCTTTGCCATTTGTAGTATGAAAGCAATAGACAAGTTGCAAGTGAGTAAATGCGACTATAGTTTAATAAACCCTTATTTGTGGACACAAATTTGAATTTTATATGATTCTCACAGTATGATGTATCTTGATTTCAGATTTTCCCCTGATCATGTAGAAATGTTAAATCTATTCTACTTTTTTCATGGACTATATGAAAATAGTGGTATGGGCCACTAGTGATAGTATGAGAGCCCCTGGTGGTGAAAAAATACTTGTGTGCAGGTGGATAACAAGAAAGAGGAAGCAAGCAGATTTCTTTTTCCTTCCCTTCCCTTCTGCTCACCTCCCATTTAAAAGTTTCTTTTTCAATGTTAGACATGAGTAGCACACATATAGGAAGCTGAGGCAGGAGGATTTCCATGAGTTTGAAGCTAGTCTGGGCTGCATAGTAAGTTTAAGACCAACCTGGGCTACATATAATGAGACCCTGTCAACAAAACAAAAACAAAAAACATTTTCTGGTAAAAACTCTTAATTACTCAACTATAGTTTGGGGTAGAGGGTTCTAGTTCTGTCTGTCCTAAAGTCGATTTTTTTTTTAAGGTAGAGTCTTGCTCTCGCCCAGCTTGACCTGGGACTCACTTTGTAGTCTCTTGCTTGGCCTCGCACTCATGGCAATCCTCCTACCTCCACCTCCCAGGTGCTGGGATTAAAGGTCTGCACCACCACAACTAGGCTTAAAGTAGGTTTTTGACTTAGCCACTGTCGAATTCAGTTTTCTCATCTCTGTCCATCATCTTAGCCTTAACCTTCTAGCATCTGTTTGCATTTGGAAAAGGGAACTGGGCTTGTGGTTGTAGTTCACCGTGGTGGAGCATGCATTTATTATTATTTAAGCTGAACTTTCTGACATGCCCAGGCTGTGTGTCAGACTTGGGAATAGGCTGGTCATAGCTTCATTGACTCACTCTCTTCCAAATGTTATACATAACAAATGTATGTGTCTTATGACTTAAAAACTGGAACAATGGGGACTTTGTGGCAATTTTCTAGTAAAAGTAAATATCAAATCCATTTTAAAGGAAAAAGCTACAGTTGAGTTCCTTTTTTCTTAGTTTAGGGATTTGATGCCAGACATAGAAACCAGGTAGTAGCTTCTCATTCCTTAACCTACTTAAAACGTCCTGTAAACAGTTTAAAGAATAAGTGTGGAACTGGGTATAGTGGTGCACGCCTTTAATCCTAGCACTTGGGAGGCAGAGGTAGGATGACTATGAGTTCAAGGCCACTCTGAGAGTACATAGTAAATTCCAGGTCAGCCTGAACTAGAGTGAGTCCCTTCCTCAAAAAAAAAAAAAATATATATATATATATATGGAAAAGAAAGAAAGAAAAAGTGCTCTAAGATCATGGTTCATTGAGATTAATGTTTGCTTATGTTCTCAGGAAAATCAAAGTGTGTGTGTCAGGTGCTACAGATTTCTGAAATGTCAGGTTGGAAATTGTTCACAATTTAGGATGCAAAGCCATTTATAAAAATAAAGATCGTGCACATAATCATCTTATGGTTGTGATTTGTTGAGTATTGCCAAAGTTTCAAAATTATTTATTTATTTATTTGAGATAAAGGAAGTGTGAATGAATATGGGCACACCAAGGCCTTTAGCCACTGCAAACAAAATCCAGATGCATGCACCACATTGTGTATCTGGCTTTATGTGGCTACTGGGGAATCAAACTTGGGTCCTTAGGCTTTGCAGGCAAGTTCCTTAACCATTGAGCGACATTTCCATCCTGCAAAGTTTTAATAGTTGTTACAGTTTAATATTCAACATTGCCTCCTCTTTTCTGATTTCAGGGCTTTGAGTTTACCTTTTGTTGCCTTTCCTCTTGAGCAGTGATTATATTTGTGTGTATGTGTCTATGTCTGTCTGTCTGTCTGGCATACACATAACAGCTTCAACTTAGCATTATTGCATTTAAAAACTTCACGTTATCATATCTTCTTCACCTTTTAAATAATGTGTAGCTTATAATGATTGAGACTCAGTTACTGCTCCTTGAACTCATGTCATAAACACCTCAGAAATAATATCATATAATAAGTTGGAAGACATGGGGACTTGTTTTAGTTTGAGGCTTTAAAGATTATCCAACACCTTTGGTTTATAAAAGAGAAAGATTCAGGATTATTAAATACCTTGTCTTGCTTTATAATTAGTTAACTGTTGGTGGGAAATCTTTTTGTCTTTTTTTAGCAGGTGCCTTCGAATGATACTCATTCGTACTAAAATTCTGAACGTATTACATTGCATTGTCATGCTTTCTATAGTAATATGAAGAATTTTTTTTTCTTTTTTGGTTTTTCGAGGTAAGGTTTCACTCTAGCCCAGGCTGACCTGGAATTCACTATGGAGTCTCAGGGTGGCCTTGAACTCATGGTGATCCTCCTACCTCTGCTTCCCAAGTGCTGGGATTAAAGGCATGAGCCACCACGCCCAGCTAAGAATTTTTTTTTTTTTCATTTTAGGATTTCAGCTAACTCTTTCTCTACATATTTTGGTTTCTTTTTGGAGGTAGAGTCCTATTCTAGCTGCCTCAAACTCAGCAATTATCAGTCTCCCAAGTGCTGGGATAACAAACATGAGCAACCATGCCCTAATATATTTTAAAAGTCTTATGTTCTTATGTAATCTGTTTAGCTGCAGCTAAACATCACTAAGATGTTCTTTGTCCTAAGATCTTATTTTCGTAGCAGAACTTAGTAAGATTTCTGTACATCTGCACTCTGTGTTGTTGTTTTTTTTTTTTTCCTATTCAAGGCATGGTCTCATTTTACTCTATCCCAGACTGGCCTCAAACTCACAGTGATCGTCCTGTCCCTGCCTCCCAAGTGCTGGGATCAAAGGTGTGTGATTACCACCATGCCTAGCTGCATTTTATATTTCTAACAGAATGATATGAAAAGATATAGGGCACATGCTAAGTGGAAAGCATAAGATGATATTGAATTTGTACATCTAGAAAAGAAAGCCTTTTTGGACCATTCCGGTTAAGAGAATGATCCACTGGAGTCTGGGGTCAGTTTCACACTTTTCTGTCCCTGCCCCTGTGATATAACTAACATCTCCATGTTTAAGGATCTTTCTAAGATAAGGTCAAGTTCATTCAGAAAGAGCTTTCCTGCTTATGTTATATCTGCACTGAGATATCTCTGAACTGACTCATTTTCCAAATGCACATTGCATAATCTTACTAGTTCTGTGGGACAGTTAATCCTAAAAGTCAGTGTATCTTGTCAGGATGCCCTTGGACCTAGCAGCAAAATGTTGAAGAGCAAATGTGTTCAGGGACAACTATAAAATCCAGTATGTTGAGGTTTAGGTAACCGAGAAAGTGTATTCTTCATTTAACATACTTACGCTATCAAGAAACATTTTTTACAGAACCATGAACTTCTCTATAGTTATAATACGTAGAGACATCAAATTAATTGAACTTTCATTCTAAACTATTTCCCCAACACTATTAACATATCTTTAGAGTTGTGGTCATTGCATTCTTGATTTTGAACCTCTTCTAGTTAACATCTTGAATTCTCTGTTCTCTTATTAAATAGGAACACTGTGTATTCTTTTTCTTATCTCAAGGGAGCAAACTTTCATTTCCATAAGCCCAGGAGTTTGGATAGAATTTTTCAATTTCTTTTGGCTGGTCATAGACATTATGCTCCTTCACATCATGAAAAGATGGCAACTGGGGGCTGTAGAGATAGCTTAGCAGTTAAGGCATTGGTCTGCAAAGCCAAAGGATCCTGGTTCAATTCTCCAGGACCCACATAAGCCAGATGCACAAGGGGGTGCATGCATCTGGAGTTCGTTTGCAGTGGCTGGAGGCACTGGCACATTCATTCTCTCCCTCCCTTCCTCTTTCTCTCTATCAAATAAATAAATAAAATATATTTTTTTAAAAAAGATGGTAACTGTCAGGCTATTGGTAACTAACCTGATAAGCTCTACACTGATTCTCAAAATTGCTTACATGATCTACCCCCCATCCAAAAGTTCAGTTTTCCAAAAGGTCCTCATAAGAATGTCTTTGTTAGCCAGATATGGTGGCTCTTAACCATAATCCTAGTTCTTGTTTTCCATGTCAACTGGGTTTGCTTTGCCTCCTCCCAGTCTTAGTATTCTGCTTCAAAAGTTTTATAGTTTTAGCTTTTAGTTTTGACATTAGGATTTGTCACAGTTTTACATGTCACATTAACAACAGCTTTGTATTTTGTACAGTAGGATTAGATCCTAGCTGTATGGAAAACACCTGAGAAGCTGTAAGGGGAGGACATCTTGGTTTATTGCATTCCCCACTAACAAAATGAGAATACTGAGTTTAATACATAATCCTATTGAACCTCAGTTTTCTTACCTCTAAAATGGAAAACCAAGAGCCAGGCATGATGAGCTTATCTTAATTCCAGCACTGGGAAGGCTGAAGTAAAAGTATTGCCATGAGCTGCAGGTCATCTTAGGCTAGAGTATGACCTGGCCTCCAAAAACAAATGTCTTTGCTGTCATATTTGCCCATATAGTTTATGGATTTTGTGTCCCCTAGAAAAAGGAAAACTTGCCTCTTTCTGAGTTGCCAACAATTTTTCTGTGCTCTCATTTAGCATTTAAGAAAACTAGGCCTACCTTCTTAATCACTTCTTTTGGGTACAACACTATAGCTAGCTCCAACACAGGGAAACTTACTCCTCAGCTTTTTCATGGAAGTGGTTTTTTTTTTTTTTTTTTTTTTTTTCCCCAGAATCTCTTTTTCTAAGTCTTCTGAAATGAAGAATTTCCAGGAGAATTTTTAATGGATTCTGCAGATTTTCAATATAGTTGTGGAAAAGACATGTCTCAAAAAGCCCCAGACTGTATGCCCACAAGTGGCAAAGAATCAGCCTTACATAAACTACTCAAAAGCAATGTATGTAATGGTATAATTTCATTTGAGGCATGGTCACACTGTAGCCCAGGCTAACCTGGATAGAACACACTCAGGCCTAGACTGCTCCTCAACTAACTGTGATCTTTGTCTGTCAGCCTTTCAAGGGCTTGAGCGATTCCACTTGGCTTGGCTCTACATTTTTATACAACCTAGACCAACTTGATTCTTCTAGTCTTTATTTTCTCTCATATATACTGGTTAATTTCTGGTGCTTGTTCTGCCTCTTTTTGAAAATTATGAATCATTGAGTTTACTTAGGGAGAAATAATAAATTGTAAGGTTTATGTATGGAGAATTCTGGCTCTTAATTTTTGACCTGCATACTTATGAAATGATTGTGATAAACACAGACCAGTTCATGATGCATGTGCTGCCTTGTGCATCTGGCTTGATGTGAACAGCGAGGAATTAAATTTGGGCCATCAGGCTTTGCAAGCATGTTCCTTTAAGTGCTGACTCATCTCTCCATCCCCATACTTCATTTTAAATTAACTCAGAGTTATCAGACCTTCTGTTAAGAATATGGATAATAATTTTAGATAATAGATTTTTAAAATATATTTTGTTTTTATTTACTTGAGAGAAAGAGGCAGACAGAGAATGGGCATGCCAGGGCCTTCAGCTGCTGCAAACAAACTCCAGGCACATATGCCACCTTGTACATCTGGCTGACATGGGTCCTGGAGATTCAAACCTGAGTCTATAGGCTTGACAGTCAAGCACCTTAACCTGTAAGCCATCTCTCCACCTCCTAGATAGTAGATTTTTTTTAAAAAAAGCTCTTGGAAGAAATTATCAATTATATCAGGCCACATTGGTGATCAGTTTATTTTGTGTGCTTCCTATTTACACTCTAATTTGTTTAGCACTTGATTCAATAAATGTTCACTAAGCCTCAGATATACTAGTTACTCAATACATTCAAAGGCTCATATTTCAGTGTGGAAAAAATAATTATTAAATGAATAGATGAGATAATATCTGAGTTAAAACAAGTCCTTGTTAAAATAATAGTAATTGGCTTATTTTTACCTCTCACTGAAATAGATACTGAATTCTTCAAAGGAAGCTTAAATAAGAGAATGGTGTGTTGTTCACTATACATGCTAGAAACACAATCTTTTGTATAGCCATTATTTCTACCAATAGACGAAGAAGGTAATCTTATAGAAAGAATTGCATTCCTTCTGAACCTGAGCTCTGTGTTCACCTTATGAACATAAACCCGAATTAGAGCTAGCTGCTTCTTTTGCTTCTTAAATGAGAAGGCTTCTATGGGGAAAAAAAAAAAAACTAAAAGAAAAATGTTAAATAATATGTTGAGAAAGACATAGAGTACATTGGTGCCTATAATTTGGGCAGTTAAAGACTTATTAGGTAGTCATAATGTTCTCCTTAAAAAAATGCCTGTTTATGGGCTGGAGAGATAGCTTAGTGGTTAAGGCACTTACCTGCGAAGCCTAAAAACTCATGGTCCCAAGTAAGCCAGATGCACGGTGACATAAGTGTGCAATGTCGCATATGTGCAGAAGGGGATGCACACATCTGGAGTTCATTTGCAGTAGCTGAAGGTCCTGGTGTGCCCATTCTCTCTCTCTTTACCTCAAATAAATAATTTTTTTTTTTTTCGAGGTAATGTCTCACTCTAGCCCAGGCTGACCTGGAATTCACTATGGAGTCTCAGGGTGGCCTCGAACTCAGGGCGATCCTCCTACCTCTGCCTCCCGAGTACTGGGATTAAAGGCATGTGCCACCACGCCCGGCTCAAATAAATGAATTTTTTTAAAGTACCTATTTAGTTAGGCCTTGCTGGCTACCACAGAAAGAGTAAGGGCACCTGCTGTAGATATAGTGGTCTGCTTCGTCTAGATTCAGGAGTAGTGATTTCAAATGTTTGTAATCTGTGAAGATGTCCTCGGGTTGACTTTATTTGTTTAATCATTTAATGAGATAAACACTTTTCCTTGGTCCAGGTATTATGTCACATGTCTAGAGAATTTAAAAACCTCTTGGCCTCTGCTTTTCATGTAGTTAAAGAAAGCAGGGATAATAAGGTACAGTTGCAGCATGGAACACAAGATCTGCAATATGGAAAATCAGGCTCCAGTCACATGCTTGTGTAGCACCGAGATGAGAATCTTTGAGAAGCACTTACCTGAAACCTAACTATTTTTTGGGTAACAGACATGAAACCAAGTGTTTCAGTGTTCCATAGAAAATAACAGGTATAGATTTAGGTAACTTTGCAGCTTTTTATTCCTTTCTTATTTTTAGTAGAAAAAAATATAAGTGTGTGTGTGTGTGTGTGTGTGTGTGTGTGTGTGTATAAAATTTGCAAGGGGAGAGAGAGAATGAATGAATGCATGCATGCATGCATACCCGGGCCTCGACCCTACAAACTCCAGATGCATATAACACTTAGTGGATCTGGTTTTACTTGATTAGACTTTTCAGGGAAGTGCCTTAATTGCTGAGCCAAGTCTCCAGCCTAGAAGTGAATTTTATGTGCAAGTCACACTGTGGTATGATCTGAATAAATTCCACATCCTCACTGTCATTTTTTCAGTGAATGCATCTTTCTTTTTATATGTGTTTATTGTAAATTACCTTTCATGAAATATAATGAAAATTGTTACCTATTAGGCAGGCATCTTGGGCTCCAAATGAGCAGCTTGCATGAGTCACATAGGAATCTGGGATTGTTTACTGGTGTTTTCTGGCAGCTATGTTACAGACAGATGTGAGGAAGTTTAGGAGAATTGTGCTTGATATTTCCTTCACTCAGGATATAGCATGGTAGCTCTGGGAAAACAGAATCATGGACCCACTTTCTCTCCCTCCCTCCGTCCCTCCTTACTGAGACAAGGTTTTAATCTGTAACCCGGGCTGGCCTTGAATTCCTGGTAATCCACCTGCCTCAACTTCTAGAGTGCTGGGACTAGATCCATGGCTCATCACCCCTGATGGTGTGGTTCTTTTTTCAATACCCATTATCTTGTGTTGCTTTGAAGATAACTTCTGGAAGATGTGCTTGTGGTCAGTCTTATTTCTGACATCATCAATTTATTTGTGAACCATTTTTTCCTCCTATTTTTTTCAGTTTTTCTCATGGACCAGCTACAAGTCACCCTTGAGTAAAAGAGGAAATGGCCTGGGCTAACTTAATGGGAGGATGTGTGTGATAAGCTATATACATGTAGTGTGCAGTCTATACTGTGGGCAACCATATGTTTATTCTAATGGTCTCATGAGTTCCCTCATTCCACCCCTATAAGACCGAAGACTTTGTGATGCCTCAGAGCAGCTCATAACAGGAGGAAAGAAGAAAGAAAGCACATATATATCCATGCACAAATCCCTTATTTTAGACAATTGGAACAAAGATTGCAACCACAAATTGTTCTGTTGGAATGTGCTCTTTTCCTCCGGATATGGCACATTTACAAAACTAAATCGAGCCATTTATAAACCTTTAGTGATTTGTACGCTGAGCATTATAATGGAAAGCAGGGTGCTGCCCACAGTAGGTAAAGTAAGACAATAGACTGTCTCTCAAGAAGCAAAGAAATGAACCACACATCAATACCTGGCACAACTGAGAGAAGGGATTGCCTTCTGTTTACGTTTCTCTACACTATGCCCCCTGTGTTCACTTGTGATGGCATTACACCTTCAGACATGATGTGGAATTCTGCTAACATGTTTCACTCACAGATTTTCCTTGTTGACTGCATTGCTTTCCTTAAAATAGGGAATCAGTCTTTCTTTCCAGTTCCAGAAAGTGATGCATGTGTCATGATTGTTTTGCCATAGAGCAGTTTCTGACTATAATGTCCATGTTCACAACACAATGAGCTGTGTTCTTCCTTAGGAGTCATTAGATTTCCCTAATGGAATGATGAAAGGAGGGAAATAGAGCTCTGGCCTGCTCCATCATTAGTGCTAAAACCTGGTGCTGTGTCTGCTTCACATCAAACTGAAAGGATCCTTCTTTTCCTTGTCTGAGACTTTTCTTTGCTGTCAGTCTGGAAAAGGAATTAAATTTTGGCTTTTTAAAAAATTGCTGTTGCACTGGACCCATTTAAAAGAATACTTGCCTCTTGCATGCAACTGTGTGTGTGTGTGTATGTGTGTGTGTATGTGTATGTGCATGCACCCCACACACCTACATGCACTCACACAAGGCTTTTCATAAGACTCTCCTGTTGGTTTGGATGTCATCCCACCATTATCCCTTCTTCCACAGCCACCCAGGCTGCTAGAGTCACTAGAGGTTCAAAGGTAATTTGGCTATGACAAATGCAGATGATTGGCATCTACTAATTAGTCAGTTATCCTGATTGCTTGGTTTTGATCTCATACTGGAAAATACTGTACTGTAAGTTTAGCTGGCCTTGGGTTTGATAGCTTACAATACCAAGTTTTCTAGTAGTAGCAGGATCACCATGAGTTTGTGACTGATCACCCTGGGCTACAGAATGAGATCCTGCTTCAAAAAATAAAATAAAATAATATAAATAAATAAATAAATAAAATGACCCTTCTTGAATGTGCTATGTTGTTCTGGGCTGCCTTCTTCATTTTCTATGGCATGCTGTCATGCTGTTCTTCCACACTAGATCATGGATCCAGTAGAACTGTGATAGGGCTCATCGGCTTCTCTGTACTTACTGCCTCCTCTCAGCTCTGCCTCAGGCATGTTTTCCTAGTCACACTGTCTCCCACACAGCAGGTACCTATGTTTATTGTATGGTGAATGTCTTTGGAGACAGGGATATAAAAAATGTTAGCAAAGCAGAACTTTCTATATTCTCTGAATTCTGTTTATGAGTCCATTTACCTCACCTTTTCATTAGCTTTATGCCCTTTAGAACATTTATAATCTTACATAGTCCCATTTTGAGCCAGACATGATGGTACAGGCCTTTAATCCCACCTCTTGTGAGGCAGAGATAGGAGGAACACTGTAAGTTCAAGTCCTGCCTAGGCTGCAGAGTAGTTTCAACTCAGCATGGGCTAGACTCTGCCTCAAAGGGAAAAGAAAAGCAAAGTCGACAGAAATACTTCCATTTACTCATTAGTTTCTGATAGGGTAATTTATTAGTAATGTCTCAATTATTATAGTGGCAAGATAGATACCCTTTTTTTTACGTAGAGCCTGTATGCCTATCAGAAATTTACAGGATATATGATTAAAAAAAATAAAACAGGCCAGATGTGGTGGCACATGCCTATAATCCCAGCACTTAGGAGGCAGAGATAGGAGGATAGCTGTGAGTTGGAGATCAGCCTGAAACTATACAGTAAATTCTAGGTTAGCCTGGGCTAGAGTAAGACCCTACCTTGAAAAAAAAATAATAAAGTTAGATAAATAAATCAGATTCTAAAACTTGACTGCCTGTGTCAGTTTGATCTACTCCTAAGAATAGGATTCCTACTTGAAAGACCCTCTATAGGCAGACAGGTGAATGCAGAGTATAAGTTGTTCCCTTTAATCACTGCTTCACTTTCTGCAGTTTTGCTTAACCTGTAGTCAACTGTATTGAGTAGAAAGTTCCAGAAATAAGCAGTGCATATGTTTAAACTTGCATGCTATTCGAAGTAGTGTTAAAATTTTATTTCACCCAAGTCATGACTCGATCCTTTGTCTCATGCGTCCATTCTGTATATATGACTCTCCATGATTCACATAATAGCCATCTTTATGTGACCAACTGTCGTGGTGTTTGAGCAACCCATCTTTACTTAGTAATAGCTCCAAAGTAAACCATGGACGGTCTCACACTTAACATTGATGCTGTGTTGTAATGCTGCAAGACGTACAGGTAAAACCAAAATATAGCATCGGTTCCAGGCATTCAGAGGTGATCATAGATCATTGGGCATTGTGGAAGTGATAGCATTTGAAGGGGTCTTAAATACTTCACTGGTTTAACATATATGGAGAATAACATGGCTGGATTTGGTCGTTAAGGTGTAAAATGTAGTATGTGACAAGTAGAGGAGGGAGGGAAAGAAAAAAAGAGAAGGGGGAAGGAACATAGTTGTAGTGCTAGGTTTCTCTGTCATTCACTGCTTTAGAGCCAAATGCTTCTTATCCCAATGGGTCAGAGTGCTATTCAGCCTTGTGGGTAGGGATTGTTGCAGGACATTTTAAGTTCAATCCAAATCAGTCACTTTGGGAGTGGCCCGGTAAAAAAAAAAAAAAAAAAAAACAACTATAGATATCTGGTATTTCTTCTTTCCCTTTGCCTCCTGTATGTTTTCAGTTGTGTCCTGAATTTTTAAAGAACTCTTTTAAGCATCTTGACATTCAGATGCTTTGTATGTTCTGTGGTGGTAGCTTCAGGCAGCCTTGTATCTTCTCCAGTATCCCTGTCTGCTCTGTAGTCCTATGGTTCAAAATTTATGCAGAGGGAACATGGTGGTCTGATTCAGCAGAAATGTTTGTCCTTTCAGTTCTGACTTAGGTTGAAATTTATCATGATTAGTTTGTGGATTAATGTAAAATGGTCTCTTTAGTAAGATAAAAGGTAACTGCTCATAAAGCAAGAATATTTTACAGCTAAAAGAATATTTCACAGTTATGGTACAAATACCTGGCATACATTAATACATTCATTCCTTATAACAGCCTCTTTCTTTTACTAGCTGCCTTTATTTTATTCCTATTTCACGTAGGAGAAATGGGGAATCTAAGGGGTTGTGTAATTTACTGCAGAGTTTATGCTCTTAAACCTGCTGGCCAATAGATTCAGTAAGTTGCTCAGTTGCCTTTTTGCATGCTTTGGTGTTGATTTTGTGAACACTGGTGCTTGTAAACATTTACATTAAGGAGCATTCTTCCCTCTTTATTTATTTACTTTCTTCTTTTCTTCTTTTCTTTTTTTTTTTTTTTTTTTTTTTGCTACTCTGTGGCTAGCAAGATCTCCTATAGTTTAGGCTGGCTTCAAACTTCCTGTGTGCCTGAGGCTTTTTTTTCCTTTTTTCTGTTGGTTTTTTCTTTAGAGAGAGGGAGGGAGACAGACAGAGAGAATGAGAGAATGGGCATGCCACTACACACAAACTCCAGATACATGTGCCACCATGTGCATCTGGCTTATGTGGGACCTGGAGAATCGAACCTTGGTCCTTAGGCTTTGCAGGCAAGCGCCTTAACCACCTCTACAGCCCTGAAGCTTTTTGAATTCTTGATCCTCCTACTTTTATCTCCCAAATGCTGGGATTACAGGCATGTGCCACAATGTCTAGCTTCTGCCTGTTTAAATGTGACTTTGTGATAAAATTCCTCTCTAATTATATTCTTGAAGTTTAATAGGATTTTCCAGAACATTAAAATATATGTTCTAGTTGAATAAAAGTATCAAAATGGAAGGTTTAAATAGTAGTGTCTAAATGAGTAGAATCAGGTTTATTGCTAGGGATTGCACATCCCAAACCTAACCCAATGGTTATCACTTTTTTCATATTGGATTTTTCTCTTTTTTCCTCGTTTTGTCTTTGAGACAATTGATTTTTAAAAATCATGTTATACATCTACATTTTTGGAAAGCATGACTATGCTGTGGTGTGTTTGCTGGGAGATGAGGAAAGTCTTCCATGGGAAGCTGAATCATTTTTTGGCTTGTTTAATGGAATGACTGTACTAGAGCTATTCTTTTTTGCTATGAAGATAAAAATCAAAAGAACAGTAATTTCCTAAAGTAATACATGTTCATATTATAGGGGATCAGATTTTTCCTAAAGTTAGTTACTTTTGACAGGTTATCTTAGCTGGCCAGGACAGCCTTTCTCTCTGTGTCTGTCTGTCCCTTCCTTCCACTGTGTGTGTGTGTGTGTGTGTGTGTGTGTGTGTGTGTGTGTGTGTGTGTGTGTGTTTTCATGGTCATACTGCCACAGTGCACATGTGGAGGTCTGAGGACAATTCTAGGTGTCAATCCTTACTTTTCATTTTGATTGAGTCAGGGTCTTGCATTGTTTGCCAGGACTTTTCAGAATTCTGTTTCTGCCTCTTCAGACTGTTCACCTTTTTTTGTATATTGATACTGGCATTTTTAATCTCTCATTAATAACTGAATTTTCTCAGCCTTTGGGGAATTATGTCTTATACTACATTAGCACACTGGAAGAAAAAAAAGAAAAGAAATGGCTGTGCTTTTAAGAGCTAGTGTCTGCGTAGAGGCAGAATAACACGGAGTACCAGTGGGCAATACAGGGCAGAGCACAAAGATCTAGAGGCCATATTTTGAAGGAAAATTATAAGGGGGAGGGGACTAGGTATAGATAAAGCAAGCTAACTTAGGATAGTAGGATTTGAAGAGTGGATTGTGGTTAAGGCTAATCGAGGGATAGTATCGCAGAGACCACAGTGTTCTGTATGCTGGAGGACTTGAAGTAGGGCACATCTTCATTTTGGAACTTGGAGACACCATCATATGTAATGTGTAATAGTGGAAAATGAAATGGGATCAAGATCATGGAGCATTATGAACTTTAGACAACAGAGATTAAACTGTATAAAACCAAAGACATTTCTTTCTTCCTGGAATGCTACATAAATTACATTGGTTCTGTCCAAATTCTGTATTATAATACCTACCTGTGCAGTTCTGTGGTTTTTAATGAGATCATAGATGAATGAAAATTGTTAACCGTGGTTAACACTTCTTTCTTTCCTTCCTTCTTTTCTTCCCATTTCATATGAAGACTAGAAGTAGAAAATAAAATACACAAAATATTGTCTAAATTCCTTTTCCTTTCTTCTCTGAATCCAGTCATATCCTTACAAGCTATAAGCCAAACTTTCTTAATGTCAGACTGACAATGTATGGTAGAGCAAGAAAGAACTTTAGATGTGATTCAGTATTGAACACCTTTCAACTTTTTATTCTGCAAATATAGATCCCAAGAACTACATTAATGTGTTCCAGGTTCTCAGGGACACACAGATAGTGGCTCATCTAAGACAACCAAGAATTCTCTACTTTCACTCCAGTCTTTTGTATTCCCTGTGAAGATTATATTGATTGATTATTGTGGAGTACTGGGCTGATCCCCAGGCAGATGCTGATATCTTTTGTTATTAGGAATTTCAGGAAAAATGTTTAGTAGCTTGAGGGATTCCTTCTCTTCAGGCCATTAGTGTTGGATTTTCAGCATATCCACTAGGTAGTGACCTAATTCAAAAAGTTCTTACGGGATTTTAAGACAGGCTTTGTCCTAACTGGGACTAAGGAGCTACCAGTGTTGATCTAAGTATATTTAAATCTTGTAATTAGATAAATCAAGAAAAATTTTATTCATAGACAGAAATGAGGTAAACGAAAAGTGTGTGACAATATTCTTTTTCTTTCTTTCTTTCTTTCTTTCTTTCTTTCTTTCTTTCTTTCTTTCTTTCTTTTTTTTTTTTTTTTGAAGCTAGGAATCCACGTATGGCATGAGATCATCGAACAATTCTGTTTGCATCTCTTAAAGAACTTGGTGCTCCTTGTAGATAAGAAGGTGGGATGATAGGACCAAGAGAAGGAACATTAGTATTTTAAATAACTACTGTTACAGTGCCTATAAATAATGTTTTGTGACAAGTACCCAAAACTAAAGGAACAGGGAAATATCCTCAAAATCTCCTTTAACTTTGTAACTCGGCTCTGGTTTAGATGTGAACTGATTGGTTGCTGTGTTTCAAAATCCTAACGGAGTAAGAGTTTTGTGGTTCCAGATGTTTCTGATGAAAACTTGGAATTGTCACATCAGCAGCAAAGCACAGTCTGCAGTTAGTTCTGTCTGGTGTTGGGGAGTGTGCTGAACAGATCCAGGGAGAGAAAAACAGACCTCCGCCCAGAGTATTTGTTCTTGAAGAAGAACCAGAGTAGCATGAACACTTTTTAATAGGTTTATGTGTACAGAAAGGTTATAAAAATCTACATTTCTAGCACAAAGCCAGCAGGCAAATAGAAAAAGATGAACCTATTTCTCAAACAGCAATCTTGTAGTTTAGAAAATTGTAATTATTATGTAAATGTTCCAAGAACATTTGTGTGTGTGTGTGTGTGTTTTGTTTGTCTCTTCTGCGTAACGCAGAATATGTTAAATTGATACAGATTATCTCCATTTAAGTTACTAGTTGGATGGGGTTGGGATAGAAATGCTTTATGGTGATTGAAGCCTCTCTGGTCCCTAGAGAGGTTCCTGGGAACCTTGGAAGCAGGAAACATTTGATTCTAATTAGAGCAAAAGGGAGTGGCAGTGAGGAACAAACCATATCAAGGCTAGAAGGGGGAGGCAGCTTTGTATTCACATGGGAAAAGGGAGAATTCTATATTCTAGCTTGGTGAAAGTTGATGCAAAAAGGAAATGGTAAAGGCTCAGTTTATCTATACATCAGAGTCTGTAAGATCATTCCCTCTGTGTCCTATATGACATAGTTGTGTTTGTAAATCCATGGCCAGATTTCCATGCTTTTGGTTGGTCTGAACAAGAGTTTTATTTACAGCTTCTTAATCTCTCTAATTGTCTTGCTTCTACTGTTTTTAGCATTGTCGCTACTGAAAAGTAACATATACTTCACTGAATGTGTTGCTGACATCACAGAGCCAAGGTTCCAAGGTTTTTCTCATTGTGCAGTGGAAGGGAGGTGCCACAGTGTACTTGGGAGGAATAAAGGAAATAGAAAGCTGTAGTTGGCCATAGCTGAAAGGCTGACAGAATCACTTGCAGCCTTACCTAGTTTATTGTATTTCTCTCTTGGAAGCTGATTATCAGCTTAAATGCCTGATGTGAGGAAAAGATAACTCATCTGTACCATTTATAGTTACTTTAAATAACAAACCAAGAGTAACAACAAAAAACTTGTTCTTACTTTGTTTGCAATGACAGAAATTGAGATTTTAAATCTGTTTTCTTCATTTCTTTTGTGGTACTTGAAACCTTGTGCTAACATTCTGCAGGTCTGGAAAGAGAAAATTCTCTTTTCTTCATTTTCTTTTCCTTTTTTTCCTTGCACTTTTGGTTTTCCTCGGGTCCTCTTCCCCCTCAGCTCGGTTATAATCTTAAGTAGGAGAATATCTAAAGTAGGTGAATTCTGGAATCCATACTGAGTAGAGCAGCAGCTAGAAAGTCCTAGAATGTGGGTAAACAGACACGTGAAGTAACAGTAGTACATTCAAGGCCAGTTAGTGAGAGAGAATTGAAGGTAGACTCTCAGTCACAAGAATTGGCATACACACATTCATTCCATCGCTTGCTCGCTCTCTTTAAAACTTTTCTTTAAAGCCCTTTTAGGGGCTGGAGAAATGACTCCCTTGCCACACAAGCTTGAAGGCCTAAGAGAGCCTAAGACAGCCTGAGTTTCATCCCCAGCACCCATGTAAAAACGTCGGCATGGCCACACACTCCTATAATCCCAATCTTGTGGCTAGGGGAGACAAGAGAACCACTGGGGCTGTTACGATGGTAGCTTCAGGTTCTGTGAGAAACTCTGGCTCAAGGAAACAAACCAAAAAAAAAAAAAAAAAGAAAGAGAGGAAGATGTACCACATTGTCCCGTGTCTCCATAACACATGCATACAGGTCTCACATCTGTACACACACGTTCATACATTAAGCACATAAACCAGACCACACAAACTACATACAAACCACACATAAAAAAATAAAACCCTTTTATCAATCTGCCCTCCCCAAGACCTCAAACAAAACAACACCTTAATCCTTGATTTCTAAATCTTGCTAGACATTTTTATAGCCACTTGTAGATCTTAGAGACATAACTGAAATATTTGCCTAACATTACTAAATTATTGGTTTCTCTTCTACCATATGTGCTTTGGGTAGATTCATTGCTCTAGATTTCTGGTGTTTAGGGTAATACTCTGTTCCTTTATTAGCACACCAGCCTGACATCAGAGGACTCCACTTGGGCTCTTGCAGTGCCTGACAGTGCCTTTTTCATAAGAGACATGTGAGGAGGAGGAACAAGAGGAAGCGGGTTGGAAAACGAAGCCTTGTTTTTTTTCTCTGTAGATGAATCATGTTCCCACCGCAGCAATTAGGTTTTCAAACCTCCAAGGCTGTGGTAGAGCGAAAGGGCAAGTAGTGACGATCTTGAGAGAGAAGGAGAAAAGGGTGGGGAGACGGAGGAAGTGCTGGTGAGGCTAGCCAAGGAGGGAGGACAGCTGGAGGAGTGGTCTGTTTTCCTTTTGCTTGCTGTCCTTAGATATTTTCAGTTTAAATCAAAACCCAGCCCAGCCGTATGGTGAGCAAGAGACAGACTCTAAAGACTTACTTTGAAAAAAAAATCTCCAGTTTTTTTCCTCTTCCCTTTATTTCTTCCTTCCTTTTTTCTTGTGTGTCCCCATAAGGGAAGAGGAATTGGTTTTCCTTGTCTTTGTTGTTGTTTCAAGGAAAAACAATTTAGTGTATTTTCTCATGCCATCCTTTTGCAATAACCATCTTCCTCTCCTCATTCCCATCTTTCTCTGTTTGTGGCAAAGTATATACTGGCTTTTTACTACCTGCTTTGGGCTTTTTTCCCCACATGCCAACCATTATGCTTAACCAGTTCATTCTTAGATTTTTTACCGGAGTTGTCAGCAGTGATGGAAAAGATCTGCACTTCACTTTCAGTCAAGATTTGTACAACGACAATCTTGAGGAATTCATTGCTTATATTATGAATTATAAATTCATCATATCAGTGCTCTGAAGTTGCCAGAAAGTTCTTTTTCATTTCATGGAGTTGGAATCTGCTAGATTTTTTTTTTAATTTCATTTTTGAGTTTGAGGGTTTTCTATATAAAGAAATCTGGAAGCAGAGCTCTCTTCTCACCCACTGTGAGAAATTGGAACCTTGGACTTGAGTGAGCATAGTGGTCCCCAAGTTAATATTGGATATATTTCTGCATTTCGTCTTTTTTTTTTCCTGCATCTGTACAAAATGTATGAACGGCACAAGAGGCGTTATAGCCTGTGTGACATCTCCAAGGTGGACAGAACTGTGGATGTGGTATTGCTGAAGGTAAGAAAGGGCCACTCCATATATTCTGAAGTTTCCCAGGCTATGGTCTGTCTGTATCTAGTATGAGTATCTCTGTCCTTCCTACACTTGGGATGAAGTCTGAGAAGGTCTGGACTAAACATTTTGTGAGAAAGACAAGGGGTGGTTATGTGAAATTCTTCAAAGTATTAATTACCTCAGCAGAAGCAGCGGGTGTTTGAGAAATTATTATTGTAATGTAATTTGGGTTGCTTTAAATTGATCTTATGTGCTAGAGAATCTCATACTACTAAAAAAAAAAAAGTTAAGAAATTCACTTTCAGCACTGCTCTTGCACAGGGTGTCTGCTCCTCTGTTCTTACTTCTCCTAGTAGTATTCCTCCTCCTTCCCTGTGCCTGGTTGTCTTCTCTGTCTGTCTTTATGCCTTTCTGTAGGTTCTTCAGACTTGTATCTGGGTATTTTCTATGAGTTGTTCTCCTGCTCTCTCATCCCTAGAGACAGAGAGAGAGAAACCACATTATTTCTTCTGTAATGGTCTCCCATCAACCCACTAATTGAAGCAGCAAAAGTGCTCTTTAGATTTGACTACTTTTCTGAGGAAGCTTCTGTCTCTGTTGATAGCTATATTTGTTTTTTTAGGCACTAACGATGTTGAATATCTAAGCAGTGGAGGCTAGGGATAGGCCAAGTTGCTCATAGAAGGCATCCTTGTCTAAAATTAGTAAGGACTTCTCTAGCCAGTAAGATGGGAGTCTGGGAATATTGGACAACTCAAGGAGCACTTTTTGGAAATTTAGTTGTGTTCTGGCAAAGCCAGGGGAAACTGGAAGCCAAACAAGTATTTCACAGAAGCCCAAAGTACTTAAATATCTAAACTTGTCAGGGTGAGGGTAGATGTTATAAAGAGGGTGTGATTTTCTAATAAAGTTATAACATATAAGTCAGTTATGGATGGAAATTATGAATAATGGTATACTGTTGATATATCAACTGAGAATAGTACTTGAAACTTCCTGTGGTTGTTTTTTTTCTTTTTTCTTTTTTGAGCCAGGTCGCCAAGGGTGCTTCGAACTTGAGATCCTCTTGCCTCAGCCTCCCAGGTGCTTATATTACAGGTGTGGGCTACCATACTCCGTAACTGTCAGATTCTTTTCTTTAGTAAGGCTGACAAATAAGCTCCAAAGGCTAGACACCAAAGCCAGTGAAATTGCATATTGGGCAGAGGAACTAGGAAGAGGAGGAGGAGATGCAGATTTGTGATGGGAAATTGTCACTGTCTCCCTTGATCACTATCATGTGCTGGCTTCACTTGCCAGATATAGTGGACAAGACTTGGTAATATGGTTTTGTGTCTGCTTGTTACAGGGTATTGGATTTAGTTTCTCTGAAAAGTGATTTTATCTGAGAGATCACAATTATGCTTTAAAAATTGTGTCCTTTTTAGTGTATATTTAGAAGAGGCTAGTTTTTAGGACTTTCATTGGCATAATGCCTTATAATTTTGAATGGGGCATGGGGAGCAGCAAAGTAATTGTGAATGTCACAAAGAATTTCATGCACTTTAAAATGTTTTTGTTATTTATTTGAGAGAAAGAGGCAGGCAGGAAGAGTAACATAGGTGTGTCAGGATCTCCTGCCACAGACACATGAGCCACTTATGGGCACTGGGGAATCAGACCCAGGTATAAGGCTTTAACCACTGAGCAATTTCTGCAGCCATATCTGTATCTGGCATTAAAAAAAAATGTGTATGTATGTATATATGCATGCATGCATTCATGCATGTGCTCATATATATGACATGAAAGCAAAGGTGGGACTATTTGAAGGTGGTGGTTGGGAGAAGAAACGGGAGGGTAAAGTACAAGAATACATGCAAATGTAAGAATGAACCCCACTACTTTGACTAAAATAAAATAAAATGAAAGGAACGCTAAAAATATGTATGGACATAAGAACCTTATATGAGTAGAACCAAACCAATACAGACTTATTGGCTCATTAATGCCACTTTATGTTTAACAGATCCTTTTGTCGGGTAGTTACTATTTTATCTCATATTTGTATGAAGAAATACTAGAACCATTTTGAGAGCTATACATTTCAAAAATACTAAGTACCTATTACATGACAGACATGGTGCTAAGTTCTAGAGGTACCGGTACATCTTTATCCTATTATGGATTAGAGACAGTAACCAAGAAGACCAGTGCAAACTGTTTAACTTAGACAGAAGTAAGTAGAGGGAATAATGGAAACATAAGATAAAATTGTCTTTAGGTAGATGATCTTTCTGTTTTGCTGGCATTTAGAAAGCTGATTTCTAAAAGATGACAAGATGACAGCCATGATGACCAGAAAGCAGCAAATTAACTGTGAGAAGGCTGGAGCCTGGTGGTCTAGCAAAAACAAGCCCTTGACAGCCATGTTAAGTATGCCTGCCTGCTTGGTTTGTTTTGGAAGTATATCATTCTGGTAGTATGAGAGTCAGTTAGGATTTCACTTTTCCAATCTAGGCACTGTCAGATGATTTGGTGGACTGAAGTACAAATAAAGGGAGTGGCTATTGGAACAAAGGCATCAAATGTTTACATTAAAAGTATTTTGTTTATTTATTTGCAAGCAGAATGAGATAATATGAATGAATGAGAATATGGGTGTGCCAGGGCCTTTGGCCACTGCAAATAAACTCCAGATGCATGTGCCACTTTGCGCATCTGGCTTTACTGGGGAATGGAACCTCGCAGGCAAACATCTTAACCACTGAACCATCTCTCCAGCCCTGAATATTTACATTTTTAAATGTTGTCTCCTTTTATATACACAAAAACAGACTGGTCTAGCCAGTAATTTCTGTGTTTCATCCTAGTATGTTATCATGATAGGATGAAACCTCAGCTCAGACTATTTCTACAGCCCATGCTTTTTCTTGGGGTACTAGACTCTTTGAATTGATTGACCCATTCCTTTTATTACATGAGGATGTATGTGAATTTATATGCACACACATGCAAATGTGCAAACAAGCATTCTTTTCTGTCATACCCCCCTAATGTGTTGCATACTCTTAGACATTATGCTGAAGTTCTTTCTAAGTATAGGAATTCTTTTATAGGACATGATAGCACATGAGTTCATTTTGTCACACAGTTTTTAACGGGCTTCCCCACGATTTTGTCTCCTTTCTCCCTCTCATTGTCCTCCAGTTATCTTCACATCATTTTGAATTTCTTTGTCTTCTGTTAGTACTTTTAAATTACTGTTGGATGTTGAATGCATGTGCCTTTTCTCAAGTGATTGTGTACATACTCTTGCACTAGTGTGGAAGTTTTTTTTTTTTTGTACAAGAGTCTGCCATTTTACATGTATTCATCAGTGTTCCTAAGCATGTAGAAGGATTATCTCTTGAGTCACATCAAAATCTTAATAAAGCTTAATTTGTTGGTGGACTGAATTACTATCTTACGATCTTTAAGTTAGGATTCATAAGTCTTGTGTTATATAATTTCTAAGTTTTGTATAAACAGTCATGAAATACGGCAGCAGTCCGAGGTCTAGAGTGTGAGCCTTTCACTTTGTTATTCCACATTTACAGCTCCAGTTGCTGCTGTTGCATTCTAATCCTTGTGAAGTAGCATGGGCACTTGCCCCTTTGTTACATGCCCACACTTTCTTTGGCATGTTCTGTATTCTCTTCTTTAATGTTAGTCACTTCTGTATGGCTTCTTGTAGTATGTATTTGCTTGCTTGCTTGCTTGCTTGAGAATGTGTAGGCTGACCTCAGACTGACTACAGAACTGAGGCAGGACATTAACCCCTGGTCATTCTGCCTCCATCTCCTAAGTGCTGGGATTACAGGTGTATACCGCCATGCCTGGCTTGTGTAGTTTTATAGAAGCTCTTCTCCATCCAGGCTTCCTGAAATATTTTATAGATAATAAAACCTGGCTGGGTAGTTGCTTGGTCCCCTAGCGCGTACATATCCCTCTTCCTCTGGATATTGCATTTTCTTGGTTCCTCTTTCGTGATGCAGAAATGGCTTCTGACTCTTATGATAAATGGTTGGTTACTATGAATAATATGTTAAAAATGGAATGTAAAAGAATTTTAATTGTTGGCAGATGCCTTTTCTTCTATTCTGCCTATTTTCTCAGCATCCTTTAAAAAGCTTGTTGTAACTTCACATGTTGGTGACTGATGGGAACTTTTGTAACCATGCTTTGGGGAAGGAGAGCATTAATAGGGGAGAGCAAATACCTGGAGCTTACTATAAAACTAGCATACCAACGTGGGAGGAAGAGAATAGGGATCAACAATGTATGGCCAGATTTGTTTATCTAAGATTAACCCTTGGTTGACATTGATTTTAGGACCCCTTTTCATTTTACTAATTTAATACTTTGCGTAATTGGAAAATTAGCCACTAATAATAGTAACATTATTAAGGTCACTGAAAATTTATTGAGTGAATATTTTGTAGCTAGTAATTTAGAGTGTTAGCTGAATGAGTAAAAAAGATTTGCTACTGGTCAGGCATAGTGGCACACTCCGGAGTTAGAGCTAAGAGGATCATCATGAGTTTGAGGCTAACCTGGGACTATGTAGTAAATTCCCAGTCAGCCTGGGCTACAGTGAGACTCTACCAACAAAAACAAAAAGATTTCCAAGTGTTTTATATGTGACATGAAAATATTTACAGTGATTGGCACTATTCTCCATTCATAGGACTTCAGCAGGTCACAAGGACTCATTAGCTACAGCTGATAATCTGTCTCTCACTGTAGTGTATTTCCCAGAGAAAGTTGTATCCTTAAAGTTTGCCTACACATTGTAGCCAAACAGAATGCTGTATAGAAGAAGAGGCATGAAGACAGCCGTGTCTAGCTTCTCTGCCACAGTCCAATTCCCCGAAGACTTTGACTCAAGCGTTGGCTTACATGTCCGGATAGTGGGTGTTTGCTTCCTTTCGTTCAGACTTGTAACTTTGGCTGGTTCTCCTTGGACAGTTGCATGGCATTGGCTGGGAAGACTGGGTGTTATCATAATCTGTATTATTAGGATGTTCACATAAATAGTAGCACAGACACTGCCAGAAACAAAAGACATTTCTCTCTCCACTGAAAAGACATACTGCTTTACTTTCAAACTCTTGGGTATGGGTTAGATCTTTTTAAGAGGTCTATGAACTTCTTTATAGGGATGAAAAAAAATTACCCAGATAGATCTGGCATTTTTTCTAAGGGTCCTTTCCTTATCCTAATACACTGCATCTCACCAGGACTTTGGGCGCAGTATGCTGCAGGTGCCCATGAACTCATTTGCATGCCAATTCTAGGGACAGAAGAAACCCAATAAACAGTTTTTTGTAGCCAAAAACTCACTAGTGTCTTTGTGGTGACTTCTCTGTCTGAATGATGCAGATATTTAATATTTAAAATCAGCTTTTGGAAAATGAATGGTGGTAGGAGAGGTTTATTTTTTTTAAAACAAGAAAAAAATCTGTTTTTACCTCTCCAGCTATGTGTTAAATGAAATTTCTAAATCATCTTGAACTAGCCCCTATCACTCCTATCCGGCCAGTTGCCAGTCCTGTATTTTGTTCATAGTTTAATTATTGCATGGGGCAAATAGTCATGGCAGACTTCTCATAATCATCTTTGTTTTTCTTTTAACCTTCATATTATTAGCAATGCCTACATTGATGTTTCTTCCTATTCTGTCTTCTGGTTCTGCTCACCAGTCCACATCTTTTGCAAAGACGTCTCTGAATTGGCCAATGAGTGGTCTAGGAAGAGGAACCACCTTTTTTGTTAGTGTAAACATGTCAGCCTTAGGGATATCTTTTAGAAAAGAGTAACATGAGAACAAGAAATACTGTTAACTTTGATTTCCTCAGCACAAGTTTGGAAGTTTTACCATGCATGTGCTCCAGGCCTGGCATTATATCTGGCCTGTAAGAAGTATTCTGAAAATACGTGAAACAGAGCCCCCCACCATGTGGCCTTTAAGTCGCTTGATGGTATTTGTGGAGTTGTGAATGTATAGAACTGGAACTAGTACATATTTATCTGTCACGAGTGGTCTTAAGCAGGGAGATGATCCCCTACAAGCAGCTTCCATAGTAAGCACAATGTTCTTCACGACGAATATGATATGCCTGGTATCACTGTTATACAGGATGTGGTTGAAAAAGCTGATGCATGTTTTGCATTCTTTCCGCACTTTGTGTGGCAGAGAGCTTGTCTTCTACTTAATGGCATTGACCATGATTGGTAGCATCTGGGTCAGATTACTGGCTTAACTTTGGCTTTGTAGGGTGCCTGGCAACTTTTCTTCAAATAAGCTTGCATATCTCTTAACAGTTATACCCTCATTTGAAAAGTTGTGATAAAAACCAAACACAACATTAATTTACTATTTTAACCATCTTAGGCATGCTATTCAGTAATGTTCAGAGCAGTTAACATTCTTGTGTAACCTTCACCAACAAAGTCTTTAGAAATTTCACTTTCCCATAAGGAAACTTTGTACATGCTAACTAATAAATCCCACTCCTTCTTCCCCCAGTCCCCAGCAATTACCACTCTTTCTGTCTCTAATTTGACTATATGAGTACTATAAGTTCTCATGGGAGTGGAGCCCTGCAGCACTTGTTCATTTGTTCCTGTCTTATCACTTGATATGATACTTTCAAAGTTCATCCAAATTATAGGATGTATTAAAGTTTCTTTCCTTTTTAAGTATTAGTAATATTCTATTGTAACATCATTTAACATATCTTAGTTTTTTTCAGGCAAGGTCTCACTCAAGCCCAGGCTGAGCTGGAACTCACTCTAGCCCAGGCTGGCCATAAATTCACAGTGTTCTTCCTACCTCAGCCTCCCTAGTGCTGGGATTAATGGTGTGCGCCACCATGCCTAACATAATATTTTATCCATTCATCTATCTATCAATAATTTGGGCTGTTTTTATTGTCTAGGTATTATGAATAATGCTTCTATGAACATTGGTATATAAATATCTGCTTGATTTCCTTCCTGTTTTCAATTCTTTGGTGTATATTCCCAGAAGTAGAATTACTGTCTCATAAAATAAATGTGCATTTAGTTGTTCTGTTTTCCACACTGGCTGTACTTATTACACCCCTACTAGCAATGCAGAAGAGTTCCAGTTCCTCTGTGTTCTCTCCAACACTTGATATTTTCTCTTGTTTTTAAAAAAATATTTTATATTTATTTATTTATTTGTCAGAGAGAGAGAGAGATAGAGAGAATGGGCGCGCCAGGGCTTCCAACCACTGCAAACTAACTCCAAAAGCTTGCAAACTCTTGTGCAGATGGCTAACGTGGGTCCTGGGAAATCAAACCTGGATCCTTTGTATTTACAGGCAGATGCCTTAACCGTTAAGCCATTCCCCCACCCCTCATTTTTTGAAATAACAGCATAATGAATATGAAATGGTACCTCACTATGGTTTTGATTTGCACTTCCTTAATGTATACTTTGGGCTGTTTGTTTTAAAAGAAGCCAACAAGTATGAGCTTTCTAAGTTACTCCAATGTGCAGATTTCTACATTTCTTATAGTAGTTTTAGAAGTATAATACTGATCTTGTCATTCTTATGCCTTTAACTTTGCTAGAGAATAAAGCCTGTTCTCATTGTGAACTTACTAATTTTTGCCTTTTTTTTTTTTTAACATGCCTTATAACATCAGATGCAAAGGTCTTTAGTCTGGTTTATACTCATAGGTTCCAGAGCTCCTGATGAAGGTTCCATGGCTTTTCTTAGATTCCCAACAGTCTGTGACTCAATGCTATCATGTCTATCTCTGGAGAGTGTCTTAACTGTTTTCCTCATGCTGCTTTCACATGACTGGAATTTCCTGCCTTAATCTCTCTTTCTCATGAATGTTGCCAAATATTAAGGCCTACCTCATATACTGCCATTTTAGTTGAGCTTGTCTCAAATCCTGAAATTGTTTTATTCATGCTAGAAGCTTTGTTACCTCATTAGATTTCATTTGTGTACCTATTGTCCTCCACAAACTAAGTATTTCTCAACCTTCAGTCCATGGTTTATATGCTTATATTACCAAATCTGATACTCCATAAGCTTGTGAGTTATTTATACATATATCTGTGTTCCTGGGATATAGAGACATCATAACCTATGACATTTTTATATCTTAAAAAGTTTCCTAAACTTGGTTTATGGGTTCTATTATACACTATCATCAACATCATGCCTTATTCATCTTTCTCTGGATTGTTGTATATAGTTTCTTACCTAAAGCAGTGCATGCTGGCTAGCTGTACTGTATTTCCAAGTCCTTTCCTTTCACTGAAGTCCCAAGTTACTTTTTCAAGGTTTTACTTTTAAAACTTTTTTTTTTTAATTTATTTATTTGAGAGCGACAGACACAGAGAGAAAGACAGATAGAGGGAGAGAGAGAGAATGGGCGCGCCAGGGCTTCCAGCCTCTGCAAACGAACTCCAGACGTGTGCGTCCCCTTGTGCATCTGGATAACGTGGGACCTGGGGAACCGAGCCTCGAACCGGGGTCCTTAGGCTTCACAGGCAAGCGCTTAACCGCCAAGCCATCTCTCCAGCCCAAGGTTTTACTTTTAAATGTAAGTACAGCCTCGTTGAAAATAGACAACCAGGTAAAAGTGTATCAGCTTAGGTTTGTTAAAGTGTCTTCTGGTATACTTGAGACAGTGAGCTTCTCAGCCTCTCGTTGCTGATTAACTGTTGATGAATGAAAACACAGGCTGTTAAGTAGGACAAAGTCAAAAACATATAAGCCAAAAAAATGGCCTTGAATTCGAGCAACTTGTTGTTCAAAATATTTGGTAATTTACACTTCTATAAGAAGTTTCATCTCAGTATACAGAAATGGCACTAGCTTCTCACAAGGCTGTAAGAAGGGCACATCTATGTGACAGTACATTCTAAACATTGAAAGACCAAGACTCTGGGCATGACATTTAGGAACTTACAGTAGAGATAGTTTTCTGTACAAGATTGAGGCTGTAAGTATTTCAGCATGGATGGAGTGATTCATCAGACTTCTCAGATCTCAGATTAGCTAGTGACAACTGATGTTTGCTGGGAGAGAGGGAGTGTTGTCCTTCAGTGACTTCGCAACTGGTGCGTTGCCTGTTCTCCAGTAAATAACCCTGAACCCATGGTGATGCAGGTGAACCTAATGTAACTCAATAGATTTAACAAAAAAGAAAAGAAAGCATGAAAGTAGAATGAGCATTAAATAGGAAGAAGTATTTTGGGGTTAGATTGTTATCAAAATGCATTGTATGAAGATGTCAAAAACATTAATTTTAAAAAGACCATGAATCTGAAAATAAGAACAGGTACTTTACAGCATTATTTCTTTGAACCTGCCCACCAGAAACCTCACAGCTGTACCATTAACAACTCTTTTTTTTAAAATATACTTATTTATTTATTTTCCAGGTGGGAGAAAGAGAATGGACATGCAAGGGCCTCTTGCCACTGCAAATGATTCTAGACAAATGTACCACATTGTCATCTGTTTTTATATGATTACTGGGGAATCCACCCCAGGCCATCAGGCTTTGCAAGCAAGCTCTGTAAACACTGAGCAATTTCTCCATCTCTTTAGTTTTTTAAATCAGATTTGCCAGCATGGTGGCTCACGGCTATCCTCCCAGCACTAGGGAGTCTGCGTTAGAGGTGAGCCACAGCTACAGAGCGAGATCAGCCTGGGTTAGACTGAGACTGCCTCATAACATAACATAAGGTTTGACTTCTCTGCAGTGGTTGGCACAGTGACATCCCTCTTCTTTTAGCCCTCTACTTCCTGATCTCCAGTGAAACTAGTGTCTCAGAGCTCTCCACTTTCTAGACTGGTGTTTGTGATCTCTGACGCAAAACCCCTTCTTTCGTGAGTAAGTGAATGAGAAAGAGAGGGAGAGGGAGGGAGGGAGGGAGGAAGAGAGCGAAAGAGGGGGAGAGAGAGAGCGTGAGAGAGAGAGAGAGAGAGAGAGTAAAATCTCCTGACTCTATGTGTCTACATATTATATTTGGGACCTGAGGAGAAAAAGGACATCCTCTTGACCAAATGGTGCTGGGAAAACTGGATATCTATGTGGGGGAGGGAAGGAAAGAAGGAAAGAAAGAAAGAGTGAGAGAGAGAAAGAAGAGAAATAGACTGGATCTTTATCTCACTCTATGCATAAGAATCAACTCAAGATGGATCAAAGACCTTAACTTCAGACTTGAAACACTACAACTGCTTGAGGAAAAGTAGGAAAGACACTTGAACATGTAGGCAATAGTAAGAGTTTTCTGAATAGAACTGCAGTTGCAATGGAAATGAGACCAATAATCAACAAATGGGACCTCATGAAATTAAAAAGCTTTTGTACAGCTAAGGAAACTGTTAATTGAGCCAAGAGACAGTCTACAAAACGGGAGAAAATCTTTGCCATCTGACTGCAGATTAATATCTCAGATACATAAAGAACTCAAAACTAAATGAATAAGAAATCAAGCAACCTAATCAAAAACTGGGCTGTGAAAGCATGGTAGCACATGCCTTTAATTTCAGCACTCAGGAGGCTGAGTTAGGAGGCTCTTCTCACCATGAATTCAAGGCCAGCCTGGGGTTACAGAGTGAGTTCCAGGTCAGCCTGGGCTAGAGCGAGACCCTATCTCAAAAAAAAAAAAAAAAACTGAACAGAGTTTTCTCAGCAGTAAAAAACAGTAATGAGGGCTGGAGAGATGGCTTAGTACTTAAGTGCTTGCTTGTGAAGCGTAAGGACCCCGGTTTGCGGCTCAATTCCCCAGGACCCAGATTAGCCAGATGCACAAGAGGCGCATACATCTGGAGTTTGTTTGCATTGGCTAGGGGCCCTGACATGCCCATTCTCTCTCTTTCTCTTTGTCTTTCTCTGTCTGTCTCTCTCTCTCTCTCTTGCTCTTAAATAAATAAATAAAATACACAAAATAATTAAATGGTAATGACTGATAAAAAGAAAATTGGAGTCTTTTAGAAGTTGATTATTTTATAAATATTTTCTCTTGTCCGTAATTTTCATTTACCTAATAATGACTTTTGAAAAGTAAAAGTTGGGGTTGGAGAGATGGCTTAGAGGTTAAGGTGCTTGCCTGTGAAGCCTAAGGAACCAGGTTCCATTCCCCAGTGCCCACATAAGCCACATGCACAAGTTGGCACATATGTTTGGAATTCATTTGCAGTGGCTAGAGGCCCTGGTGCACCCATTCTCTTCTCTATCAGCCTCTCTAATAAGTAAATGAAATAAAATATTAAGAAAGAGAAACAAAAGTTGAGCTGGAGAGATGGCTGAGTGATTAAAGGTGGTTGCTTACTTATAGAGCCAGATGCACAAAGTGGTGTATGCATCTAGATTTTGTTTGCAGTGGTAGTAGCCCCTGGCATCATGCCCATTCTCATTCTCTCCGCTTTTTTCACTCTTTCCATTCCTCTCCCCCCATCTCAAATAAATAAAAATATTTTGTCAAACAAAAAAATGAAAAGCAAAAGTTTTTACTGTCAATATAGTTGAATCCATCACTTGTTAAATTTAATTGTGTGTGTGCACATGCACATGCTACAGTGTCGGTATCAGAGGACAACTTCAAGGTGCCTATTCTCTACTTTCTTTGAGACAGGGTCTAATTAATTGCTGCTGCAAATGAACATCAGTCTAGCTCCTCAGAACATCAAAATCTAGCCACCTGGATGCTGTTGGCTCTGCCTCACCCTTTTGTGAATGCATTTGCCACTTTGCTTACTGTTTCACACGGATGGTAAAATGATTGAATCCAGGCCAGCAGGCTTTAGAGCACGTGCCTTTAACCACTAAGCCATCTCACCAGCCCCCAGATTTGTCACTTTTTCTTATTTAGATGTATAATCAATTTTGAGGGATTATTTTGTTGTTGTTGTTGTTGAGGCAGGGTTTCATTCTATTCCCACCTGACTTGGAACTGCCCCTATAGCCCAGGCCGTCATCAGTTCACAGTGATCCTCCTAGATTAGCCTTCTGAGTGCTGGAATTAAAGGTGTGAGCCACCAGGCCTTGCTCTGAGTTCGCTTTTATAGTTGCTGTAAGGTTTGGAATTTTTGGAGAATTTCATTTGTCCACATAGGGATTTCTTGATCTTACTGTAAATAATGCTGCTTTCACTTTCAGTTTTAGATTCTGATTGTCTATTCTGCCGTCATGTACAAGTAGTGTGACTGGGGGTGGGGAAGAGTACTGGTGTTCAGTCTGTAGCCTTGAAAATTCACTCACCGCACTAGCATTTTTTGTTACTTACTTAGGATTTATTTCATAGACAGACATGCCATCTGTGAATACTGTTGCTTCTTCCTTTCAGCTGTAAGCATTTTCTTTTTCTGAGTTAAGTCACTGTATAAATATCCAGCGTAATATTGAGTGGAAATGATAAGAGTAGCCATCTGTAATCTCATTCCTGATAAGAGATCAAAGCATTTAGTCTTATCATTAGGTATAATGCTAACTATAGAGTTTTTTAATAGATTCTTCTAAGTTGACCTAGTTATTCACTTATTCCTAGTATTCTGGGCATTTTATCTCAGATGTCAATCTTTATCAAATTGTCTTGATATTTTTATAATCTTTTAGTTTGTGAGTTTGTTAGTCCGAACTGACTTTTCTTTTAGTGGATGGAAAGTTTTTATTTTGGCTTGTGGTCTTGAGAGGAAGCTACATAGGTGGTAGAGGTAAACAGCAAGGGCAGAAACTGAACATCACCTCCTTTCACAGCAGGTAAAAAATAGCAGCAGAACAGAGAGCCAAACTCTAGGAAGGAGGAGCTGGCTATGATACCTCTAATCATGCCCCTAGCAACACATCTCCTCCTTTAATGACTGAGTGTAGAATGTTAATCTGTAATGCTAATGTTAATAATTGTATTATTTTCAAGTTAATAAAACCAGGTGGTTGTCGTGCTAAAGTAGTTGGGAATTATTTAAGGCTAACCTTAAAAAAATGTATTTGAGGGAAAGGAGAACCGTTGAATTTTTCAATCACTCAGGCTTACATCCCAGTGCTGTTTCTGCTATCTATTACACCTCTGAGTCTGTGTCGTCTTCAGTTCACTAGAAATTGTATAAACGTCTTGTAGCTGTCGTGATCATTTGATGTGATAAGAAATAGGAGATTCTTAACATAGTACCTTGTATATAGTTATTCTTAAATACAGATCTTATTTAAATATTTTGTGTGGTTTTTAAATTCAAGAGAGAGGGGGAGAGAGAGAATACCCCAGAGCCTTTTGCCACCAAAACTGAGCTCCAAACCTATGACTACTTTGTACTTTGTGTGGCTTTATGTGGGTAGTAGGGAACTGAACCCAGGCTGGCAGGCTTTATAGGAAAGCACTTTTAACCACTGAGCCATGTATCTCCCAGCCCCTGTTTTAAAAGTTACAAACTAGGATTCCAAAACACCTATTTTAGTATTTTTCATTTGTTAACTTACGTCACTCTTGGCCTGTGTTGTGGCTTTCAAGAAAGGGCTGGAGGCCAGGTATGGTGGCACATGCCTTTAATCCCAGAACTCAGAAAGCAGAGATAGGAGGTTTGCCATGAGTTTGAGCCCAGCCTGAGACTACATAGTGAATTCCAGGTCACCCTGGGCTAGAGTGAGACCCAATTTTAAAATAACGGGGGGGGGGGTTAGGGTTGGAGAGATTGCTCAACAGTTAAGGCACGTCCCTGCAAAGCCTAAAGACCTAGGTTACAATTCGCCAGTACACACATAAACCCAGATACACAAAGGTTGTGCATGCGTCTGGAGTTCTTTTGTAGTGGCTGGAGGCCCTGGCACACTCATTGTCCCTGTCTGTCTCTTTTCTCTCCCTCTCTCTCTGCTTGAAAATAAATTTTAAAAAAATTAAAATAATGCATAGATGTTCTGGAGCTATAAAATTAATCCCACATTCCTTCACTGTGCGAAACAAACTGTTTTTCTTTTCCAGATTAATCGAGAAAGTTGGTGTGCCATAGAGCCGTGCCCTGATGCGTCATCTCTTTTGCCTTCCAAGAAGAGCTCAGGTAGGCAGAGATGTTCCAGTTTTCCATTTGCTTGAATAACTGAGCACAAAATGTCCACAGTCCCCCTCTAATAGGAGATCATTCAGTTTTAAGATAAGCCATTCCTGAATGTGTTGCCCAGTAAATCAGAGGATGGAATGCATATGATTTAAGTTTACAAGCATATGGCTTCACAAAATACAAGCACAAGTAGTTTCTTTTGTATTAGAATCATTAGAAATTCTTAGTAGTAGACTTCATACGTGGCTTTATGATTTGTTAAGGTATCTGGTTCTGTGTATTTACATATTAAATGTAGTTATTCGGCAGGACCAAACCTATGGTTCTTAAGTGGAATCATCTGGGCAATATGCACAGTATCTTCAGTATACACAATATCTTGTTCCTGATCTTGTTCTGATTCACTCAGGCCAGGTTGTCTTGTCACAAGGCCATTCATCAGAATCTTTAAAAGCTCCTTTATTTATTCTACTGGGTAGCCAAAATTGAGAACACTTTGGAAGAATTTTTAGGAATTGGTTCTTTCCTTAAATACTCATGAGATATTTGTAACAACAGATTTAACCTTGGCTTGTTAATGGCGAAGCACATTACTTAGTAGTTAAGGAGCCCTTACTTAAACCTAGATTCAGCCACCAACTATGTGGTGATAGAAACATTCTCAAACATCTGTTATTCATTGTCTCCCATGTATAAGTATGACAAGGCTGCCTCATTTCAGAGAGTATTGTACAGATGGAACAGGGAGTAACTATGTCTGTGCATGGCTTTTAAAGCTGCTGGGAAATAGCAGTTTACATTTTGGGTTTTCACATCTCCTCCCAACAAAGCCTGTGTTACCCTTTCCAGAGTTTACTGATCTGCTGTTAAAATTTTACTGAGTTCTTATCATTTGAATGTCTTCTTAGAGACAGTATACCTGTATAGATGCTCTGAAGTAGTATTGGGTTGAAAAGCAAACTGTTCAAGAGAGCAAACTGTTCTTGATATCCTGAGATTTGCTAGTGATTCTCAAGTCTGACTTAGTTACAGGAAATATTGAAAACATATTCAGAAGGTTTGGTCAAACTTTTGAGAGAATTGTTAAAGGGTATCATGTTAGCAATGTTTTAAGTTCTCCACATTCTGAAGTAAGTAAACTAAATAAAAGCATTCTACTGCCTATGTTTTGGTTCTTTTAACTGGCAGTTTTTCTAAAGTGTAAAGGTCTAATAAAGTCTTGAAATTTAAGTAGTCATAGGACAGAAGTATATTCAGGCATTATAGCTTAATTTATTCCTTTAAAGAACTGATCGTGAGTTGCAGAATCTTCCCAGGAACATTCCTGAATTGTTTAAAAGAGCCCTATCATTTTTATTTCCAGAATAAACAGTTAGGTCTTTATAGGGTGATCATTTTCAGGCCTGTTCTTGACCAAATCTAAGATATGGGTTATGCTTCTGAATTTCAGACCTGAGATTGTGATTTTGCTTCGAAACATAGTTTTTTGAGAATCCTAAATCATGCCTACTTTTTTAAAAACTTTGTTAATACTTTCTCATAATACCAATAAAAGTACTTCATATAGAACATTAACTTTTCTTATTTAAGTATTTATTTATTAGGGAGAGAACAGAAATGCCAGGGTCTCCAACCACTGCAAATGAATACCAGACACATGCACCACTTTGTGCATATGGCTTTATGTGGATACTGGAGAATTGAACCTGGGTCATTAGGCTTTGTAAGCAAGTGCCTTTAACTGAGCCATCTCTTCAGCTCCATACACTTCAGTGTTGGATAAATATAAGATAGAATTGCAGTTGTCAGGATTTGGCAAAGCTCAGTGGATGTTACTGATTTGTTTTCCTATCCTTTCCAAATAGAATTTGTTTGCATATTCAGACATGTCTCATTTAAACTCCAGGATACATTCTGAGAAAACTGTCTAACATCAGGCAATTTCAGTATTGTATGAACGTCAGTCTTCTGCACACCTAGGCTGTATGGTGTACATTGTAGTAATATGCAGCTTGTCATTGTGTTATGGAAATGGAGGCCTATAAAGGTTGAATTACTTCTTGCCCGGAGTATTGTAATAAGCCAGGCCTGAATTAAAGTCCTGCCTGAATTTAAGCCAGATTCATCTAATTCAAAGCCAGCACTCTTTGTCCCTGTTGACACTTGATATGCTGCTCTACTGGACTCATTGGGGAGGTGATGTGTAGGAAGAAAGGAAAGATAACACTTTTGAAAATTATCAACACATGTGACACAGGGTGTGTGTTAGCTTTGTTAGCAGGGACCCTCCAGTAGAGGTCAACAGTCAGTTTTATCTCACATATGTGAAAATCCTCTTGGGCCGGGGAGATGGGTCAGTGGTTAAGGATGCTTGAATCTTGCAAAGCCTGTGTGCCTGGTTTCACTTCCCTGGAACCCATGTAAAGCTAGATGCACCAGGGTGCATGCCTCTGGAGTTCGTTGCAATGGCAAGAGGCCTAGGCCCTTTTGTGTGCTCTCTCTCTCAGATAAAGGTGTATTGTGGTCACCGCCCCCCCCCCCCCCCCCATCACAGACTTAGTTTGTGTCTTGTACTGGCTTGGCTTTATTTTCTGAATGAGCCACTCCAACTTAGGCTGAGTCTGGATTTTCCTGTGAACTTTCCATTAGAGCATATTGAGTGGGTTGGTTTTCCAGTTTGGAATTTGGACATGGTCTTTTGTGTGGTTGCTGTGACAGCCCTTTCTTTTCTTGGCCCGCCCTTTTGTTTTACCCTCATCCACAGTATGCAATTTTGTTTTTTAAAATTTTTCCAAATGGGAAAAGGAGCAGGAGTAGAAAGGTCAGGGCTCCAGAATACTTATGATTTCTAGCCTCTTAAAGACAGTACTGTTACCAATGGACTAACGTTCTAAGTGTCAATTAAGCTTATTACCTTAATGGAATGATTTATAGATTCATTCACAGTTTTTGCCTCACTTTGCTCTATTATCAGTTATATCATTCTATGGTGAATTTATCTCCAGCTTACTTGTTCATGGCACATTGTGTTATTTGCCTTGTAAGATGAGGACTTGAATTCACATCCTCAGTATCCATGTAAAATGTTGAACAATCTGATGTGTCCCTGTAATCTTAGCACCGGGGAGATGGAGACAGAACTATCTTGCTAGGTTACTCTAATCATTTAGCTCTAAGTTCAGCCAGATACCCTGTCTTGGAGAATAAGGTAGACAGTGATTGAGTAAGATAACCAGTGTTGACCTCTGGCCTCTCTCTATACACAAGCACACACACACAAAAAATAATATATTCATTTCTACCACAAGAGTGTCTGTATTCCACTATGTAAGTACACAATGAATGTTTTTATTTGGATACTCTCTAGGGCCTAGCCTGACAAGCAATTCAGTGCCACCTTTCTCAAAGCTACCTGGCTGATCCAGGATAAACAACTTATTATTAACTACAAATTATTGATTCAGGTAAAAACATAGACTCAGACTGTCTTACTCCATAGTTTTATTTCAAACATAAAATCAAAGGAGACTCTGAAGTTACTCTGAAGGTGTAGTCCAGTCTACACCTTCACCCTTTGCGTTTTCTATGGTATTTTGTGTTTTTTTCTTTAGTATTTTGAAGTCATCCAGTCTCTGCTCCAGCCCTTCTGGTGAGGTGACACCAACTACTTTATGATACTGCCTAAGGCCCTGAGAAGAGCAAAGCTCTGCTGCTTACATTGGTCCTCTTTATTCTACAAAGCCACTCTGAATCTGACCTTTGCACATTCTCTTCATGTTCCCCCACACATTAAATTACATGGTTTTACTTAATTCATTACTTTTGTTTGTTTGTCAGAATTCTAATGTAAATATTACTTAATAACACAAATAATTTGGTATGTACAGCACATAACAAGACCATCCCCATTTTGTTTTGCAGTACTCTTGCGACTAGACCCATTTTACAGGGCTTGTTTGTCTTGTCAGTATCTTGTTTTGCCAACCCCTTGAATTTGCTTTCAACCAAGAAAAAAACCTGAAGATAGAATTCTTATGAACTACTATGTAGCCAGTTTTCTACCCTGTCCCTCATTATTTAGAATCACCTGTAGCTCTGAGACAGTGTCCACATATTCATTCATATAGCACAAATACTTGCTAGAAGAAAATGTATTCTTCATCTTCAGAACTTCTTGACTCTGAGTTTTAGTTCTACTGCCTATAAACCTCTTAAGTCCCCTTGTTACCAGGCTTCATGTCCTATTTGTTTATAAAATTAGAAGGGAAAATAGGTTAAATACCTTGCTAATTTCAAGATATTAAGACTTGAGGGTTTCTTCTCCTGTCAGTAGAGTTCTCTTCGTAGCTACTACTGAGTTGAAAACATTTCAGGTGAGGTATATTTCTAAATTTAATAAACTGACATGTTTATTAGATAACACCCCCTTTGCCTTTATATCACAGTATTCTACTTAGTTGGGTGTGGTGGTGCAAACGTTTAATCCCAGCACTCAGGAGACAGAGGTGAGTGGATTACTGTGAGTTTGAGGCCACCCTGAGACTTGAGACCCTACCTCAAAAAACAAACAAAACAAACTGTGTGTGTGTTTTTTTCTAGTTATTAAAAGAGAGAGGAAGAATGAGTGTGGGCATGCCAGGGCCTCCTGAAACAAACTCTAGACACATGCCACTTTGTGCATCTGGCTGTATGTGGATTCTGAGGAATCAAACTTGGGCTGTGAGGGTTTGCAAGCAAGCGCCTTTAGCTGCTGAGCCATCTCCCCAGCCCCCTATACCACTATATTGTAAAGGTAATATGTTTCCACAAAGAATTTTTGCCTCAGATTTGAAATTGTCTACTATCCTGCCACGTAACTTGATAGTACTAAACTTTGGATTGTGATGACAAAAGAAAAACAATCTCTTCATTTCTAGAAGGAAAACATTTCCATTTAACAGTTCTAAATCATCCTTTGCTCTTTCTTACATGAACATGGTAACTCTTGTGATTCCCATTGGAACTTTGTCAGCACAATATAACTGAAATCTCCTAATTTGTCTGTTTTCTTTCTAGCTATATAATATCTAAAAAGAAAGGAAGGGGTGAACAATAGAGAGAAAAAGACTGGCTTCAGGTATGAAAAAGAAACTGATTTTTTAAAATTAAGTATTGGTGAAAAAAAAAATTTTTTTTTTCCAGAATGTGAGAACATCTTGGATGTTGGGTTGGGTTCAGACTGTGCCTCAAAACAAGGTGTGCTTCAGAGAGAATCTGGGAGTGATTCTGACCTCTTCCATTCACCCGGTGATGAGATGGACAGCATCATCCTCTCAAAGGTATTAGGCGAACCATCTGTTCATTTCTAGCTATCAACTGATCCCAGCTGGCCTGCCTTACTCATTTTTACCGTTTCTTCCTCTTGTGCTCATTGTCTCCACAAGGCATATCATTTCCCTTAATATATGACTCCTGTTAATAACTTGTGATCCACCTAGCCCTACAGACTTCGCTCAGAGATGTGTATAAGCACATACTCCCATTGGAAGAAGGAAACTTCAGAATCCCAGAGCTTAGAAAAAGAAGCATTTGCCAAATTTGTTTTTTGCAAAATCATGGCTGGTTACATGAAGGTTTAAAAGCTTCATAGTAACAAACCATTGAGATCTACAGTCATGGGAGTTCCTTTAGAATGAAGTCAGATGACGGTGAATACCCTTCAGTGGGCAGGAAGGGACCGCAGCTCAGACTATATGATGTCATGTGTATAAACTAACCATAGAGTCATTTCTGATTAATGTGTTGAGACCTGAATCTCACTGTTGATCCTGGTGATATCACCTTTTTCATTCAGCCTGCTTAATTGCAACTTTCAAGATCTCCCTAGTGGAAAGTCCAATCAGATGCACAGCTCATGCTTGCATATAATTTGAGGCTAGAGAGTGGGGGAAGGACACCTTATGTTTCCTTTGCTTGTGCTTGTTTCACTCTACAGCAGGCTCTGTTTTGTCCCCTAAGAACAGAGGTCTTTCCCACTGCAGAGAGGGCATTCACACTGTATTCAAATGCCACAAATGGTTTTCCCAATAGTAAGGACTAGCAGGAAGATTTAGGGTGCAACCAAGACTTCTGCCTTGTTACTTGCTGGCTGGGCCTGGTGGTGCATGCCTGTAATTCAGACACTCAGTAGGCTAAGTTAGGAGGATCTTCAGTTTGAAGCCATAGCAAAACTCCATCTGTAAGAGAGGGAAAAAAAATGGAGGAGGGGAGGTCTGCCTTTGTTTGAAGTTGTTTAGGAAGTGGAAAAATACCTTTCTGGTTTGTTTTTGGTTTATTGTTATTTACGCCTTTTTTCTTTCAAGCAGGGTCTCACTCTAGTCCAGGCTGACCTGGAATGCACTCGTAGCCCTAGGCTAGACTTGAACTCACAGAAATCTCCTACCTCAGCCTCCCTTGTTGAGTGCTGACATTAAAGGTGTCTACCACCATTTAAAGCTAAGAACTTGTGTTTTTTTTTCTTCAAAATTTTTATTTACTTGTTTGTTTATGAGAGGGGGGAGGGAGAAAGAGTATGAGCTCCAGGGCCTCATGCCACTGTAAAGGATACACGTGCCACTTTGTGCATCTGTCTTTACATGGGTACTGGGAAATCAAATCCAGGCCATCGGGTTTTGCAAGCAAGCACCTTTAACTCCTGAGCCATCTCCAGCCTGATGATTTTTTCTTAATGGAATTTAAACAGTAATTCTTTTTAAGTTGAAACATGGATCCCCCCCCCAATAAGTTTTCATGAAAATACATCTTGCACTTTCGTGTCTAGAGAAAGGCAGAGCTTCATATTTATTCTTACAAGTATTTGCTTGTTTCCTAAGATCATCCTCTTTCTAAAATCAGCAACCTAATATTTATCTTTTGTTTTCAAAATGAGAAGAAATCTTGGAGTTCTTGTAACTAGCTAAGAGAAAAAGTGTGTGTGAAATATACATAATGCAAGCCATTCTGATTAGGTACCTAAGATTCAAAGATAAAATGTTGCACACAAATAAATGAAGAGATTTTGTTATGAGTTAGAATGTGAGCTATTGTTTTCAAAGACACAGCAGACTGCCTTATATATAATATAGATAATAAAAATTTGGTGGATGAATGAAAGTGAAAACTATTTTAGCAATATTAAATGTACACGATTCTTTTAAGTGTCATAATAAGATACGAGGTTCATAGCAGTTTTTATATTTCTTGTATCTAGTTTTATGTAATGTTTATCTCTCTAAATAGATGAATGGATAAATAGTACTACTGATTAAGAAAGCCAAACAGATATTTCTCAACATTTTATTATAAAAACATAGGATCTGCTGGGTGTGATAGTGCATGCCTTTAATTCCAGCACTCAGGAGGCAGAGGTAAAAGGATCTCTGTGAGTTTGAGGCTACCCTGAGACTACATAGTGAATTCCAGGTTAGCCTGAACCAGAGTGAGACCCTACCTCAAAAAACAAAACAAAACAAACAAACAAAAATAGAATCATATAGAAACAATGACAAATTTTGCTGCAAGTATCCATATACTTACCTCCCAGATTCTTCCTTTTATTGCATTGCTTTATTGCGTAACTATGATTCTGTATATTGAAGGTCTACCTAAGTTTGATGATGCATTTAAAAATAGGTCTCATATATTTCACTGTCATTACTTAGAATTCATTTATTTGTCTTTAGTTGAGGGTTTTGGAAAGTTTCTTTGTGCCCCTTCTCAATCTTCTTTCAACTCCTCCAGCAGAAACAAAAAAAAAATTCCTTTTTAATCAATTTTCTTTCATTCAGAAATTCATGTAGGCCTGGAGAGATAGCTCAGCAGTTAAGGCACTTGCTTGCAAAGCCAAATGACTTGGGTTCAATTTCCCCAGTAACCATGTAAAGCTAGGTGCACAAAATGGTGCATGCATCTGTAGTTCGTTTGCAGTTGCTAGAGACCCTGGCACACCCATATTCATTCATTTTCTCTCTCTCATCTCTCTCTCTCTCTCTGTTTGCAAATAAATAACATATTAAAAATAAGATTCATGTTAATGAAATTTAAAGGATGTAAAGTACTAGGAAGAGGAATTGTTGGATCAAATGGTCAATATGGATTTAGTCTTAAAAGAAGCAGAGGGCTGTGGCTGGAGGCATGGTTCAGTGGTTAAGCACTTGCCTGTGAAGCCTAAGGACCCTGGTTCAAGGCTCAGTTCTCCAGGACCCATGTAAAGCCAGGTACACAGGCTGGCACATGTTTCTGGAGTTCGTTTGCAGTGGCTAGAGGCCTGACATGCCCATTCTCTCTGTATCTCTCTCTCTCTCTCTCTCTCTCTCTCTCTCTCTCTCTCTCTCTCTCTATTTACAAATAAATAAATATTTTTTCCAAAAGGAAGAAACAGAGGGCTGAAGAGATGGCTTAGCAGTTAAGGTGCTTGCCTGAGAAGGAAGCCTGCAGACCCAAGTTCAATTTCCTAGTACCCATATAAGCCAGATGTACAAGGTAGTACATGTAGCTAGAGTTTGCAATGCCATTCTTTCTCTCTCCCTCCCCTTCCCTCCCTTCCTCTCTGTCCACCCCTCTCAAATAAGAAAGTAAATATATAAAATATTAAAGAAAAGAAATAGAGTTCAACATACTCCACATCCTTAGCAACATACTAAATAGTTGTTTTACATTTCTGGTATCCATGTAGTGTTTATTTCATTATGGTTTTGATTTGTGTGTCCATTGGCAACTCATTCACCTTCTTTTATGGAGAATCTATTCATACCTTTGCCCATTAAAAAATAGCAAAGTTGTTGTTACTAAGAAGTGATGTTCCCTATATACCCTGGCTCTTATATTGTAATTTCTAATTTGATGAAATATAATAGAAATGTCTTGTGCTGGTTTTGCTTTGTCTGCTGACAGTTGATGTTATGCTTTTAAAGTTTTGTACCTTTTAAAAATACTGTGTTTCTTTATTTATTTGAGGGGGTAAGAGGTAGACAGAGAGAGATAGAGAAAGGGAAAGAATGGGCACGCTAGGGCCTCCAGCCACTGAAAACCAACTCCAGATGCATGTGCCACCCTGTGCATCTATGAGCACTGGAGAATTCAAACCTTGGTCCCTGTGCTTCACAGGCAAGTGCTTTAACTGCTAAACCATCTTTCTAGCCCCTAAAGGGTTTGTAGTTTTATATTTTACTTTTAGGATTCAGATCCTTCTCAGTCTTATTTACTAGAACATTGATAGTAGTGTTGTGGTTTATATGGTAGAATTTGAGCCTAGCTGTATGTAGCATCACCTGAAGAGTTGTGCGAGCTGGGGAAGAATCTGACCCTTGTTCCCGCCACCCCACTAGCAAAATGGTGGCTCATTCTTCTAATCCCCATGCTTGAAAGGTTGAGATAGAAGTTGGGGGCCAGCCTAAGCTATCAAGTGAGTTCCATCTCAGCCTGACTAGAGTAAGACCCTGCCTCAAAAAAAATTTAAGGAGATAGTACTTAATAACCCAACTATTAGAAGAGAATTTTCCTTTACAAAGAATTTGAGATTCATTAAAACCCAAAATTTTGTCTACTGCCATCATCCATGATTATAATGCCTTTCCACCAGCCTTATATTAATTTTTAACCTCTTTAATCCAAAACTCCACTTAATAGTCATTCTTGCCAGCATTCAGGAGGCTGAGGCAGGAGGATCCTGAGGTCAAAACTGCCCTTGGGCTACAACCGGAGACCCTGTTTTTGAAATCATTTTTGGGATTAGATAGACATAATAAAAGCTTAATCTGTCATTGGGGTCAACATACCTATCTGTAAAAAGACCACGCTTATTTTGGGGTTTGATTTCTTGTTTGGCCACTAACAGTTTTTTGTCCTGCAGTGGTAAAAAAAAGACATGGTAAAATTTGGAAACTTTTGAGGACGTGTAAAAATTTGGGAAATGTAATTTAGAGCCTTCTTTGCAATCAGTGTAAAATTAAAGAAAACTACTGGCCTTATGTAATAACTACATTCAGTCTTAATTTTGAATTTTGATCTGTTTATCATTAAGAAATGGCCACTAACTCATATGAATTGAATCATTTAATAAAAATACTTGAATATAATAAGGGAGGGTGGTGGACGGGGGTGTATGATCATGGTATATTGTCTATATTTTTTAAAGAATTATTTTTAAACCACCACACATTTCTTCAAACATGTCTGGGATGCAGGGGAGGGGAGGGGAAGGAAAAGTTCAAGGGCCAAAGAAGGGAAGGGAAAGTGGCCAGGGAGAGGGGGCATACACCACACGGTCTGGGAGCCCATGTGGAAGAACAAATGTGGCCCTGAAAGAAATGTGAAAAGGGATTTGGAGGGGAAAGAGAAGAAAGCACAGAGAGTTCCTGCCATGTGGAGGGTGGGAGGTGGGGAGCCCGTGCGGTAGTAGAGGTCAGGGAAAACTTACCAGGACTGGAAGTTGAAAGAGACCAGTTGTCTATATTTATGGAAGTTGTCAATAAAAAGTTAAATACTTGGCGATTAGACTAGTATACTCTAAAAACTCATTCTTCAGAAATGCAAGATTGAAGATATCAAATGGTTATGAGGAAGACTCCTTGGTCATTTCTCAGTAAGATAATAATAGAAAGTACACATCAGGAAATATTCTAGCACTCACCAAGGAAAGAGATTGTGTTGAGGATACAATGTAGTCAGATGTCCTTTTAAAAATCTGTATAAACAAATCAGCAAAGATTTTCTCACTTTGTTCTAATCTATAAAAGTATAGATGCTTACTTTAACAGTTTCAGATTGGCAGAGTGCTATCTTGTTTATTGTATATTTTATTTGGTGTTTCATCAAGAAATGGCCTTGTCAAACTAGGTACAACGTGAAGAATCTCCTGTTCGTGTGCAAAGCTAACTTGTAAGAACATAGGGCAAATGGAAACTAACTCAGAGTTTTTGTTTCCTGGGAAGCCTTTCTCAGGTATTTTAGAACAAGTTTGCCACATTTTGGTTATTGATGTCCATTCTGTTTGTGTCCTGGTATTGTTTTGAGAATTAGAAATACAGGCAACCAAAGGTGGGTTGTGTGTGGGTGTGTGTGGGGGGGGTGAGTGGGTGTGGGTGTTTCTCAAGACTGTTGGAAAAAATAACCACAAACTGGGTGGCTTTAAAAACTTTATTCCCACATTTGCGAGGTTAGAGGTCCCAAAGTCAGTATGTCAGTGAGCTGGCTTTCCTCCTGTGGGCTATGAACAAGCATCTGTTCCATGTTCTCTGCTGATTTCTGATGCCTTGCCAGTCTCTGCTTCTGTCTCATACCATACTTGTCCTGTACTCTTGTCCTCTGCATCTCAAAAGGTCACCACTCATAGTGGGCCTAGGGCTTACCCTACTCATTTTAGGACCTCATTTTAGCTAATTATGGCTGGAAAACCCTTGTTGCCAAACAAGGTCACATTCTGAGGATATGTATTTCTGTAGGATACTGTTTAACCCAGTAGAGAGAACTAAGACATTTTGGAAGTGGCCTCCAAAGTTTATAGTTATGACTGTTGTAGGATTATTATTTTTACTTCAGTCCTTCATTAATTTAAAAAAAGCAGTCAGGAGCTAGGAGATGACTCAGCAGTCAAGAGCATTTTTGCTGCTTAAGAATGAGTGTCTCCTGGACTAGAAACCATCAAGTTGAATTCCTCAGAAGCTTGGTACGGGATAGAGGGTTGGGGTGAGGAATACTAGAGAATTGCTGGAGTTCATTGACAGCAGCTCTTGTTATGGGAGAGATCCCATCCAAAGAAAGTACACAGTTGAGCAATAGAGATGGGTACTCAACATTCTCCTCTGGACTCCACACACATCTACATGTCGTATACTATACACAAATTACTAAGTTCATTCGTTCACACCTTTGAGAGAGTCTCATGTTACCCAGTCTATCCTGCAGTGCCTAACCCTCCTACCTCCATCAAGCATGTGCTATCACGTCTAGCTGATTATTTTTTTAAATACCTATTTTACTTTAGAATTTACTTGATGAAAGAATTTTGTTTTGTAACTTGACCCAGTGAAAGGACTGATCTTACTGACTTTAAGACTATCCTCATAGACTTGTTAAAGTTGATTAAAATAACACAGTAGGGAATTTGAATTGAAACAACCTCGATTCTGCTGCCTGCTCCAAAGTACAAGAGTCTATTAGACAGTCTGGGTCTCGAGTTTCTTGAGTTTTCCCAGTGAGCTCCTTGGATTTCCTCAGCTCATTGCATACATTATGTTTTAAATTTATTTTTATTTATTTATTTTTCTTTAAGGTGAATTTCCATACACATGCACCACCTTGTACATCTGGTTTTATGTGCGTACTGGGGAACCAAACCCAGGTCCTTAGGCTTTGCTGGCAAGCACCTTAACCACTGAACCATCTTCCCATCCCTTTCCACACATGTAAACAATTTAGGACAATGGCTTCTTCAGAGTGAAGATGAGCTCAAGCATAAAAGACAAAAGATGATTTTAACAGGTAGTGTTAAAATGTTAGTAAAAAGTATTAGTTTTAGTGGCTGGAAAGATGGCTTAGTGGTTAAGGCACTTGCCTGGAAAGCCTAAGGACCCAGGTTTGATTGCCCAGTTCCCATGTAAGCCAGATGCACGGGGTGACACATGTGTCTGGAGTTCATTTACAGTGGCTAGAGGCCCTGGTGTGTTCATTCTCTCCCCCTTCCTCCCTCCCAAACAAATAATGAGTAAATAATATTTTTTAAAAATGTTACTTTTAATAAGAAGTGTTATATTGAACCTTTAAAAAGACTCCTAAGTTCAAAGTTTGTTTTCTATTCCAAAGCTGAAAGAGCTCATTAGTTCTCCTAATTTTTTGATTTTTTTTTTTTTAATGAGAGAATTGGCATGCCAGGGCTTTCAGCCACTGCAGACAAACTCCAGATACGTGTAACACCTCATACACATGCACCACCTTGAACAAATATATTTTCATTTCTTTAAACATTTATTTATTTGTTTGTTTGTTTATGGGGCAGGGGACATACCAGAATGAACTCCAGACATCACCCATATTGTGCATCTGTCTTTATGTGGTTACTAAGGAATCAAACCCAGGCCATCAACCTTTGCAAGCAAACAAGTTTAATTGTGAAGTCATCTGCCCTAGCTCCTATTTTCACTTTTTTTTTTTTTTTTGGTTTTTCGAGGTAGGGTCTCACTCTAGCCCAGGCTGACCTGGAATTCACTATGGAGTCTCAGGGTGGCCTCGAACTCATGGCAATCCTCCTACCTCTGCCTCCTGAGTGCTGGGATTAAAGGCATGTGCCACCACACCCGGCTGTTTTCACTTTTAATGAAAATATAGCATCAGCACTGGAGAGATGGTTCAGTGGTTAAAGATACTTGCTTGCAAAGCCTACCAGCCCAGTTTTGATTCTTCAGTACTCACATAAAGCCAGACTCACAAAGTAGATGCATCTGAAGTTAGTTTAGCAAGAAACCCTGGTGGGTGCTCACATATGCATATGCATGCATGCACACATAATAAATAAATAGAAATACTTCATCAAATAGCTAATTTAGTGATATTTTGTTACAAAATAATAACCATGCCTTTTACTCATCTCCACTTTCTTATCCAGGGCAATGTGCAGGTACTAAGAGACTCTAACATGCATGCCATCTTGGGCCACCACTTGACCAGTCTGAGCTTTAATTTTCTCATCTGTAAAATACTTGCTTTTCTGTAGATTTGTATTAACATGAAATAGTACAGTTGTTTTGTGAATAATAAGTGGTAATATTTATTCTTGCCACATGTAATTGAGCATGTGAACATAAGTCTCTTACGTACTTAAGTGTTTTTTTTTTTTCATTTTCATTTATTTACTTGCATGTTTGCATGCACACACACAGGCACTCCAGGGTGTCTTGCTGCTGAAGACCAATACCAGACACTTAAGCCACTTTTAAAATCAGATTTATGTGACTGACTTGGTAATTGAACCTGGCCCTTCAGGCTTCACAAGCAAGCAAGTGCCTTTAACCACAGAGCCATCTTCCCAGCCCCTTTTTTGGTGTTTTGTGTAACATGAAATTGAACTCCTCTTTTCCTCACTGGCCATGTTACATGTTTGGTGTCTTTCAGCAAGTAGAGAATGTTAGGCAACTAGGAAGAGGTTTTCATAATTCCTCCTGGGTTCTAGGGGTTGGCCAGATTGTCACTTTATTAAAGATCACATTGCCAGGAATATCTCCTGCATCATTCACCTTCATAGCACTCAGCCAGTTCTCAGTGAAACAAGAGGTAGTAGCTTTCTTCCATGTCTGTATGTGTCAGACCTTCAGTGGAATGACAGAAGCCACTTGACCTGTTTTCAAAGGGACTTTTAAAAATCACCTTGTGGGCTGGAGAGATGGCTTAGCGGTTAAGTGCTTGCCTGTGAAGCCTAAGGACCCCGGTTCGAGGCTCGGTTCCCCAGGACCCACGTTAGCCAGATGCACAAGGGGGCGCACGCGTCTGGAGTTCGTTTGCAGTGGCTGGAAGCCCTGGCGCGCCCATTCTCTCTCTCTCCCTCTATCTGTCTTTCTCTCTGTGTCTGTCGCTCTCAAATAAATAAATAAATAATGAACAAAAAATATTTAAAAATCACCTTGTACTTAGTTTTGATATCTTAACTTTTACTGCCTGTTGTAGTCATGCAGAAATCATGTTTCTTCTAGTGTGGTACCTCTAGTCAGAGGACTGAAAGAGGTAAACCAAGAACATCTTTTATTAGTGGACAAAGAGCTTTGAATGTAATTACAATCATGCTTCTATGAAGCTACTGGCTTTTCTTCAATAACTGTAGGATTGGTCCTGCTGGCTTCAACCCTATGTGCTTTTTCTTTGTTTACAGCCCAAGGATGAACAGTTGGTCTGTGATACCACAGGATCCAGTTCTTCTACTGATGACACAACTTCCTTAGATCAGCAGTCTTCTCATGGCAGTGATCTGTCACTCCCTCACATTTCAAAGTTAAATAGGCCCAGAGATCATCAAAACTCAGATGGCTTCTACAGTCACAGGCCAGGAACTGATGAGAGTCGAGAGAGTGAGAGTGAGCCTGCTGGCTTAGGTGAAATGGAAGAAGAAGAAATGGACAGTATCACCGAAGTGCCTCCAAATTGCTCTGTTCTGAGGGCCTCCATGCGTTCCCTGTCCCCATTCCGTAGGCACAGTTGGGGACCTGGGAAGAATGCAGCCAGTGATGCAGAAATGAACCAGCGCAGGTAAGATGGCCTGCTCATTTAATGTCTTATTGCCTGTTTTCTTTTGCAGTGGCAAGATACCCTGATGCACCTATACTTACTCTCTCAAATAAGTAAAAGTAATAAAAAAATATTGGAGTAAACAGTTCCACATCAATTTTTGATTAAGAAATGAATATGAATTTATAATCCTAACATATCTGAGTTATACAGTATGTGCTGAGAATTAAAGCCATTTTTGTAATGCAGAAAATCTGATGATGTCTGAATTGTCAAGTGTCTAATGATCATGACATACAGTAACACTGTTGACATTTTCCCATATGTCATATATTTGGGGGACTTTTATAAGTGTGATCCAGCTTTAGTCCTCAGTTTGGCAACCGTCTGCAAATGGGATTAACTTCTCACCACTGGCTGTCTGCTTGAGTTTAGCAGGCTTTACAAGTGCCACCATGCCTGCTGACTTGCCACCAGAGTGACTCTCTGAGGAAAAGGTCTTTCAGCTAGTAAAAGAGGGTGCAGAGAGTTTTTTTATTTTGTTTTAATTTTTGAGACAGTTATGTTATGTAGCTCTGGCTGGCAGTAAAACTAATGGCAGTCTTTCATATGCTGGTTTTGTAGACGTAAACTACCACGCTTGGCTACTGATAGTTGTTTTAAATAATTAATGTCAACAACTCAGCTGGAGTAATTACTTACTTATTTTTAAAAATACTCCTTTAGGGCTGGAGAGATGGCTTAGCAGTTAAGGCGCATGCCCTCAAAGCCTAAAGACCCAGGTTTGATTCTCCAGGTCCCATGTAAGCCAGATGCAAAAGATGCACATGCATCTGGAGTTTACTTGTGGTGGCTAGAGGTCCTGGTGCGCCTATTCTCCCACTCTCTGTCTGTCTCAAATAAATAAATAAAAAGAAATCTTTTTTAAAAAATTCTTTACTTCCTTATTATATTATGGTTATAGTGCATGTAATCTTAATCACATTTATCACTTTTTTTTTTAATTGGTGGGTGGAAGAGACAGAGTTCAGTAGCTGAGGCTGGCCTTGAACTCCTGATCCTCCTACTGCTACCGCCCAAGTGCTTAGATTATAGGTCACTACCACTATGTCTTGCTCTTCAGTTACTCTTTTAATTAGTCAGTAAGTATTGAGCATTCATTGTATTATGCCAGGCACTGTCCTAGGTTCAGCAAACACACAAAAAAATAAGATAGCAGTCCCTGCCTTCATGAAACTAAGACTAAAATCTAGAACTTAGTTTGCTAATTTTTTCAGATTTCTTTCATAGCACATTACCTCATTTGGTCTTAATCCTTACCATGAGTTGGGCATTATTTTCCTCATGTTTGCTAATGAGAAGACTGGTGCTATATTTTATATCACTTTCAGTCAAATCCAGGTTATAGGTCTTGTGGTGAAATGCTCTTGTATAATATATATTATATTTTGTGGTGCAGTTTGGGATACTAGTATGAAAAGTAAGCAGTATTCTTTAACTTATGTGTTGTATTCATGTCCATTAGAATTCCAGGTTATAGAAAAATCAGTTTCTAAAGGCATTCTGTCCCAATTTTATGCATGCTGCTCTTGTTGACAGTAGTAGAAAAAACATACTGATGTTGGACATGATCCCTGCTGCCTGAATGCTCTCCCTGAAGCAAGGGTAATTATTTGATAGGACTTCCATGTCTTAGTTTATAATAACATAAAGGAATGAGAGCTTTTTGAAATAAATAGTACAATTCTTGTTATCACCTGCTGTGGATCCCTTTGTCATGACTTATTTAAGAGCCACATGTGTGTGGATCATACAGCTTGGATAAGGAAATTGAAGCTCATGTTTAATAACATGCCCAATATTACATGGTGATCTTAAGACTGATCTAAAACTAATACCTTGTTACCTAAATCATTTGTATTTTCAACCTGTGTGTTATGTATGGGATTGCTTGTTAGGGCATAGTATAAAGGATTATCTTGCACCTTGTGATAAAATGGAATAGAAGTTGGGTTTTAATTATTTAACAGTTTGACTAATTATTACAATATTACTTGCATATTGTGTGGCCTGAATTTGAAAGAGTGAAGGAACCCCTCTTAAAAGTTTGGCCCTTTCTGTTCTGATCTTTTTTTAAATAGTACGTTTTTTCTGATCCACTTACTATTCTAATTTAACCAACTTCATAATTTGTCATCTGATTAACTTCTTGGAGCAAAAAGGGAACAAAGTCACACACACCCCACACAAGCCTTTTTGTCAGACATTTTTGGTTCTTATATTTTCCTCATTCTTTCAGTTTCTTCTATGCTGTGCTATTTGTCCTTAACGATTATGTCTCCTTCCAGAGTGGTCTCTATTTGTGTCATACATTTGTATCTCAGTTTGGTTCACCTGCATCACTGACTTCTTCCATCATTCATTTTCAGTTCAATGCGTGTTCTTGGGGATGTTGTCAGGAGACCTCCCATTCATAGGAGAAGGTACAGAGTTCATTAAATTGATAGACTAACCATGTCATCGTTGAGTATGTACTAACAAGCATTTCATTCTGCTTACCATTTGGGACAACATATTTTTAAATAGTCATTTCTAATTCAGGCAAATAAAATGTAGGTATTTATTAGTTGCTTATGTCCATTCCATATTAAGTAATTTCTTTAATCTAAAACCTGTTTTTTCATCCTAAGTCTAAAATATTATACATTTTTATATTTATAAAAACACATACATAGTCTGATGACCTTGGTAATAGGCTATCACCTTATTAGAGTTCAAATTTTTTCTACATTGTGCCAGCTAATGGGCCTTGAGGAATGCATTTTATTTTTGATTTGTATAAAAGAGAATACCCACATATAGATGTGTTCTCACATACAGGTTCTAAAATATGTTCAACACATTCTTTAATAATATGATGAAATTCTCAAGGGCAGATGGCAGTTTCTGTTTCTCTATTGACGTATTTGAGAAAGCATTAAATAAAAAGAAAGAAAGAAAAATATTAAAGAGGCAGAAGCTGGTCTTTGTCTTTGAAATGCTTACTTATTTATCAGGTAAATGAAGCTAAAGTGGGGACATTATTTCTAGTGAAAAAGTACAGAATTGTTTAACAATTCCAAATACTAAGTTTTGTTTTATTGTTGAGATCACAGGGACTTTTTCTTCCATTGTTTGTGATCCTCCTCCTTCATCATTTCAAGTGGGATTTTGGGGAGGAAGTTGAACTTACACTCAAATTCTCTAATGAACTTTAAATGATCATGACTTTGGTTAAATGTCCTTTTCAGTTGACAGTATGTAAAACTTCTAGACATCTATTTGTCCAGCTTTCTAGTAAAAGCTCTTTATTAAGGACTTATTAAGAGTTCATAATGACAAATTTCTGGGTACAGTTTAGTTAATTAGCAAGTATCATAACTCTAGTTACACTTCATCTTAGTGAAAGTTATTTCTACATGAAGGGCATTATCCATAATTTTAAATTTATAAAATTGAAACTTTCCAATAAGACTTAATGGGAGAAGTCTTTTTTTTTTTTTTTTTAAACAAACTCTAGAACTTCAAAACCTCAAAGCAAAAATACTCTTGAAGCTGGGAGTGTGGGTGTCTGCCTTTAATCCCAGCACTCTGGAAGGAATGGTAGGAAGATTGCCATGAATTTGAGGCCACCCTAGGACTACATAGTGAATTCCAGGTAACCTGGGCTAGAGTGAGACCCTACCTCACACACACACACACACAAAAAAAAAAAAAAAACCCCTCTTTAATTATGACAGAAGCCAGAAAAGACAGACCACATCTAATAGAACATTTGCAGCTTCTTGGATCCTTAAGAAAGCTACCTCCTGAGTCTCCACTTGTTCCCCTGTTCGTCATATTCAATCGTTTCTCAGTCTTTCACATCATGTTCATAAGTCTGAGAGTGAAGGGGATACTTAAAACTCAAGAAAAAGGTCATTTTTGAGAATGATGATTTGTCAAAGTGGATTGAGTTATTTATTGACTGGCCATACTCTGTTTTTAATAACAAATTGGACATTTAGGCATAATGTGCCTATCTATTCACAGTTTGGAGATTTTAAATTGTTATTTTAAAGATTTCATCTTAGAAGAGTCCTAGAAAAAACTACTGTAACATCCTGCCATTTTCTTTATCTCTTGTCTTCTGCCCTAAATTCCCAGTTGGCCACCAGGAAAGGAATTAGGAGAAAGAGATAAATGTTTTTACTATCTACAGGCCTCCCCACCTTCATGCTGCAGCAGGGAGCACAGTGGCATTACTGTTATCCAGAAGCTTTCCCCCACTTTTCTAAAAACAGTAACAAAAGCATATCACTTAGAACTTTAAGGCCTGAGTAATTTTTAGATGACAGTTTTTGTTAACCAAAAATCCTTACTTGAGATAAACAGATATTCTGCCCTCTTGATGCAGTTCCAGTCATAGAGTACCTATTTATTGTAGTATTTATTTAGACAGTCCAGCCCCACATTTTATGCCTCTGCTGTACTGGGATAAACACAGATGTGAATAATCAAATATGTTCTATGAATGTTGGGGAAATTAAAAGGCATCCTCTCTCAAATAGACAAAAATAAAATAAGAATTTTTAGCACTAGAGAGATGGCTTAATGGTTAAGGTTCTTGTCTGAAAAGCCAAAGAACCCAGGTTCAGTTCCTCAGGACCCATGTAAGCCAGCTGCACAAGGTGGTACATGTGTCTGGAGTTCATTTGCAATAGCCAGAGTCACAGACATGCCCATTCATTCCCTCTCTGTCTTCCCCACCCCTCAAGTAAATAAAAACAAAATGAAAGATATATTCTAATTTAGTGCTGCAGATTCAAAGGAATGTTCATTATCATTAAAATGTAAGGCAATGTGCCATTGTTGTGTTTCTTAATTAGTGGATGAGCTTATGCAGCATCTTTTGTCGGTGGGTGTGAATGTTGACTACCATATAGGACTTTACGAATGGTCTGGTCTAACTGGATCTTAATGGAAGCACATGAAGGAAAGACAACTGATGACTCATCAAGTACACAAAGCACCATTTTTCTTTCTTCCTTTTAGTACAGGCTTAGAGATAACTGTCCAAGGGTCATGTGGGTCACTGGCATGTATAGGGAAATTGTCCCAGTAGTGGAAATTTGGGGCTCCTCTTTGAGAATATCTACAGAAGCAGCCATGAGTGGGGTGACCTCTTTGCCAAGGGATCAGTAGAAGGAATTCTTGGGTTTGGGGTTAGACTGTTTATGCTACAAAGATCTTACTTAGTCTTTTCCAAAACATTGCCTTCTAGATGGACATCAACAAAATAATACTGAGTTTCTGTAGTTCTTTTTCCAGTCTTTTTCTAAATTCTGTGTTACATTCCTAATTTTTTTTTGATGGTTACATAAGTCTGTCTGTATGTCCTTTCTTTTTAAACCTAATAATTCCAACCCTTTTCTCCCTCCATTTCTGTTTCTGCCTTTGATGTCATCTCCAGTATGAGCTGGTGTCCCTCTGGTGTGCAATACTCGGCTGACTTGAATGCTGACTTTAATTACAGAAGGTATAGTATTGGTACTTGTCCAGCCACCAAATGGGGAACCATAAAATATGACTTGTGGCTTTTGGCATAGAGCTGGCTTCTTTGGCTGGAGTGCATGTGGGCAGCCTGTGCTGTCTGTGAGCAAGTGTTCTGCCTTTTCGATGAGCAACTCTATCTAGCCCAGAAGGCATGTGACTTAAGAACAGAATATATCCCCTGCTGCATCCTATTTGTCTCCAATGGCAGTCCACTGGCATGTTTTCTGCATTGATTTGTCTCTGTGCTATAGCGAACCGTGCCTTTCTTTGTTTTGGTCTTTCCACATTCACAGATTGTAAGAAAAACAATGAGAGAAGCCACTTGATTTTTAGTATGGTTCCAAATCAAACCAAGGTCTTTAGGTTCCAAATCCAGATTTCTCACCATTTTATATTCTTTCAGTAAAGCAGCCAGATTTAAGTATTAAAACATGTTCATGACTAAGTTTTGTGTAAAGCATAAAAATGGTTTTCTCAGGCTTTTCAAATAATTCACAATGGAAAACTAAATTTCTTCACTAGACACTATTCTTGATCCTTGTACTGAAAAAGAGTTTTACATTGACATTTAGTTGCAGTCAGTTATGATTTGTATTGTCATATTGAAATAAGAAAAACAAACCTGTTGAAAATAGCAACATATGGTTTTAGTTCATAAGTAATTTATGAAGAAAAAAACTCAATAGCCCTTCTGGGCTGGGATGTATGAAACTTAATTGTAGCATTTAACTACATTTTTTCTAGAACAAAGGTAACTGCATAGTTTCTGTATGCCCTAGAATATAGTGCTAGCTGGTTGTTAACTGAGAACATGTGCTACACTGTATTCTAAGGTCTTGCTTACTTGAGAGAAGTTTTTACTATAGTTATTAGAGGTGTGAGTTACTCTACCTTAGCACTCCAAAGAAGATAGAGAGGGCCAGTCTCCCTTTGTAGCCTCTTGGCTTACAGAAAGTAACCACAGAATTATAACCAAGAAATCCCTTTTAAATATTCTAATCCTTATTTGCTGCTTTTTTTCCCTTTTGTTCATATCATTAGTATCCATAGACTTTCATTGTCTGTGATCTAACATTTTAATATGCCTGTCTGCAGCTAACACTTGTCAGGAAACTTGTAGTAGTTGCTGTCTGACCTGGCATGCATGGAAGCTCATGGGTGAGACTAGGGATTTCTGGGTGTAAGTATACTTGTAAAGTTGTCAGGGTCAGCTGGAATGTAGTTGAGTGTAGTTATAAAGGGCCATATAATGAACACACAGGCAACTTGCCCACTTTGCCCATACTTTGTGACATTTGGTATTAACTGAGAGTTTGGCAAGATTAACTATATCCCATCAATGAAAAACACAAAAATAAAAGATAAAAATGATTTGTCTTATGGTGTGTGGAAAAATTCAGTAAATGATCTTAGTTCAAAGACTGAGCTAAGTTAAATGAGGTAAGGAAATACAAGTGGCCAGTGTTTTCAGCATCCTAACACTACATGTGGTAAAGGTAGGTGGTACTCACTTATTCTGTGCCTCATAGTCTTACTAAGAGAGAATTAATGTACAAACATGGGTATTTTTTATCCTTCCACCTGACACCTACAAATAGACTGAATTAACTCTTGGGCTCTGTGTTCAGTTTCAGTCTGGAAGGCTTGACAGGAGAAGCTGCTGCTGTAATCAAGCCATGTTCATCTCTACAAGTAAGCTCTGCAAACTCCAAAGAACTCAGACACCCTTTCAGTGAGGAACGGGGAGACTCTTTGGGGTCACTTTCAGAAGAACATCTGGAGTCAGACCGGAGAGAACATAGGATGTTTGATCAGCAGGTAAGGCTGAAATAGATATTTGTTGCTAATTTGGGGCAAGATTAATTCTCAGAGTTTGAACTCAAGATACTAAAGTATGATCTCATATTTGGAAGGGAAGACTTTGGTTAGTGTAAAACCAGAGCAGTGACTACTAAGCAATTAGATAATTTACTCAGTTTGATACAAAAAGAAGTTTATAACACTAAGCATTAATCAAGAGTATCGTCAGTCTGCACAGACTTAAATAATCCGTCAAAGTAAACATTTAGAATTGTGAAGGTATTCAAGTTGTGTGATTTCATTTCTTCTCTGTGGTGTACTTTAACCATCTCAGTAGAAAATTGAGTCTTGAAGTATTATTACATGCCATTATAATTTTTTCCAATTTGGAAACACATGTTCCTTGGTTCTCCTTCTTAGAAAAAAATATTTTTTATAATTATACATATATATGTGTGTGTGTATATATATATTCCCCCCCCCCCAAGAATACTGTCCAGGAAATGACTGTTGAATCAGTCTGCACTTCCATATTCAGTACTGGTATTTAACCTTGTACTTCATGGATGCTAAGCAAGTTTAGTGCCTCTGCTGCCACCCTAGTCCAACTAATCCACTCTTGTCCCTGCTAGAATTCTCTAGAAAATGTCTATACGCCCTTGCTTTTTCTTTGTCACCTCTTAATCATCTGTTAATTTCCATTGCTACCACTCTGACAATGGTCTACCTTGTCACACGTATCAAATGACTTTCTCTTAGTTCTCATTAGTTTTGATCTCTGTATCACTTACCAATTTTGCTAAGCCCTAGGGCAGGTTTTGAGTTGAGAATTTGCTTTTGTGGTGTTCTACTCCCCCCCCCCCCCCCCGCTCCTCATGGGAGTTCTTTGATATTGGTATTTCTTCCTGACTTTGCATTAATTTCTGGAAAAAATTTAAAGTAACTTAAAGTTCCTCCAAATGAAGCATTTTTTAAACAAGCAAAGTACACCAGCCTATGTCATTGGTGATGAGTTTTTTTGTGGAAGCCTAATGAAGCATTTCTTTGTTTATTTTTGACAAGGTCATACATGTATATAATTATTTTGATCATATTCACCTTAAGAAAACATTTCTGATTAAAGAAACAAATATATTAATATGTTCACTGGCTTGATGATTGGGATTTTGTGTACAAATTTCTTTATTGCACTCAACTGTATCACAGTGACATGACCAAATGAATGTGCCACTATGCAATTACCTGAATAATGAATGTATCATTTCTGCCACATGTAGCCTGAAGAATAGACAATTTTATAATTTAATCAAAATTGAAGGTCTAAAAGTTACCACTTAAAAAATGTTTTTCCCACCAGGCATGGTGACACATGCCTTTAATCCCAGCATTTGGGGGGCAGAGATAGGAGGATCACCAAGAGTTCGAGGCCACCCTGAGACTACATAGTAAATTCCAGGTTAGTCTGAGCTAGCGTGATACCCTACCTCAAAAAACAAACATACGAAAAAATACTTTCCCCTACTTGTCCTACTGCTTTAGAAGTTAAGATGTCTGGGTATGCTTGTGGACTTCTGTAATGCCAGCACTTGAGGCAGAGCAGGAAGATCATTGTTTCAGGCTAGGTTCTGTTGCACAGCTAGGTGATGATAATAGGTATGGAGGAAATGTGCTTAGTGATATTATCCTGGTCAATGGAAGCAGAAAACAACAGGAAGGATTTTTAGGAAGCTGCTGCTAATTGCAACTTTAATAAGAATAAACAGCTCTTAACACTCTGAAAAGTAAAGTGCATTTCAGGCCTACAGAACCATTTGGAAACCATTTGTAGTTCCACAGAAATAGCAGAATTAGGGTCTAGAAAGAGTGCTTAGTGGTTAAGGTGCTTGCCTGCAAAGCCAAAGTACCCAGCTTTGATTCTGTAGTACCCATGTAAGCCAGATGCACATCATGGCACATACATCTGGAGTTCATTTGTGGCAGCTGAAGGCCCTGGTGCACCCATCCCCCCCCCGTCTTTCTCTCAAATAAATAAATAATAACTTTTAAAAAGAAATAGCAAAAGTACAAGTTTGAGAACAGAGTTGCAGACTTGAGGCCAGTTGACCATTGGATTTAATCTCAAGCCCTTAAGTGTAAGTGCTTCTAGTCCCCATAAATGAGTTCCCTAATGCCATGTAATTGTTGGCTAATGCTGGTGTCACTACTTCTTTCTGTCTTTAAACTGGAAAGGCTTTCATAAAATGAGAACATTAAAATTTTCTTAATATTTTGTTTTTTTTTAAATACTGGGGTTGTGTTTGTTTGTTTGTTTGTTTGTTTGTTTGTTTGTTTGTTTTTCAAGGTAGGGTCTCACTCTGGTCCAGGCTGACCTGGAATTAACTATGTAGTCTCAGGGTGGCCTCGAACTCTCAGCAATCCTCCTACCTCTGCCTCCCAAGTGCTGGGATTAAAGGCGTGTGCCACCACGCCTGACTTAAAATACTGTTTTTAACACCTTTTCAGAGACTGACATTTCCAGAAATGAGAAAGATGGCTCTGTCTTTGAGCAATTAATTACCACTAATAATATTTCTGACTTAATTTTTGACATTTCTAGATGAACATCAACATTTTAGTGCCTTAGTGTGCATAACCTTCTTGCTTTTCACCCATAGGTCATCTTGTAGCAGCCTTAGAGAGGGTATTTCTGCTGCTTGTATCTCCCTGATCTAGACAACTTGCCTATAGCCAACTTCCTGTTGAAAGCCTGCTTTTCACTGAGGTCACTTTGTAAGGTCTAAAAGTTGTATTTAAAAACATAGCAACTATTTGCCTCAGATTCCATGGTTACACATATGAGGTGCTCTAAATAAGCAGAAGTCTGCGGCCCAGTTAAGTCCAGTGCCTGCTAGCAGTCAATTTTTATTGTTTCTCTTTCAGCATGTGTTAGTCATGAGGAAGCAAATTTCATCCTGTGACATGAAAGGATTAATGATAATTAACTTTGGCTGATAGAATGAGCTCTCTCAAAACAAAAAAGGAGGAGAGTCTCTTATCACCAGTAGTGACAGTGAGATGTTTAGCTTGTATATTTGCTTATATTATATGGCCTTGAAACTGCTATAGATTTAAATTGCCAAATCGCCAGTAATACTCTCAGCTGAGAAAGTTAGCAAATGTAAGTCATCCTTGTGTTCATGTAAAATCATCGTAGAAAGAGGAAGTGAGAGCACTTTTCCACGTGCACTGCTGTTTTGCTTATGTTTTTTAAACACTTGAGTCTCGGTTTCCAACTCTTGAAAATCAGAGTATTACTACTATATATCACTACACTTCTGAGGGTGTTTTGATTTTTGAGGACCAGCACCATCCACAGCTGATGTGTTCCTGTGAAATAACTTTTATTGGTTGCATATCTAGCATGTATTTACTAAGCACTTACTAAGTTTGGAACAGTGGGTACTGTGACAGATAGAAAACCACTGCATTGATGAGTGAATACTTTTTTACTGTTCTAGATGAAAAAGTTAAGGCTGGAAAAAGCTGAGTAATTTCTTAGACGTTGAGGAGCAGAGGCAGACTGGAATCCAGTTCTTTCTTCACTTGCTTGCAACTTAATCTAAATTCTGGTCTTATCTGTAAATATTTGAATGTGTACTTAGAAACTCTTTTTGACCTTTTTTTTTTCCCCATAGACATGTCATAGATCTAAGCAGCAGGGATTTAATTACTGTACATCAGCCATTTCTTCTCCATTGACAAAGTCCATCTCATTAATGACAATCAGCCATCCTGGACTGGACAGTGAGTATACTAGTTTTTAAAAATAAATAAATATATCTTAACCATCTTTCTATCATTTTTTTTCTAATTTTAAAGCACTATAACATTTCCTGCTTATTCTCCTGCACATGTGGCTTAGTATATACACAGAAATGTTAATTCCACCTTTTGCTACCAAAAAATTCCTTAATAAATTATAGTCATTATATACTTTTTATTGTTTTAATTTTATTTATTCGCTGTATTATATGTGTCTCTGTGTGACCCAGCACATATGTGGAAGTCAGAGTCAACTTTTGGATCAGTCCTTGCCTCCCATCTTATTTTGGGGACAGGATCTCTGGGTATTCCCAAGCCCATTGATTCAGGCTCTGATAAATCCTCCTGCATCTGCCTCCCTTCTTGCCATAGGCTCACTGGGATTACAGAAGTCCATCATAGCTTCCAGTTTTTATGTGGATTTGGGGGATCTGAACTCAAGTTCTCAGAGTTGTATAGCCAGTGCTTTTGTCCACTGGTCCATCTCTCCTGCCCACACGTTCATTATGTTCTTGAGTATATATATATATAGAACATAATTTTTAACTGTATTGACATCTTCTGTACATAATCTACTATGATCATAATCCCCTCCCACCACCTTTCCTTTTCTCCTTCCCAAAACCCCTCTCCATTGAATCCCTTCTTTCCAACTGGTCTCTCTTTTATATAGATGTCATCTTTTTCTCCTATTATGCAAGTATTGTGTAGGTAATATCAAGGACACACTTTTTTTAAGGCAAAGAAACCTTTATTTTATGTTAGAGACAGAGAGGGAGAATGGGCACACCAGGGCCTTTCAGATGCTGTGACCAAACTCCAAGTGTGTGCACCCACTTGTGCGCATGTGCGACATTGTATGTTTGTGTCCCTTTCTGCATCTGGCTATACATGGGACCTGGAGATTCCAAAAGACGTTGTTAATCTTCACAGGCAAGCACCTTAACTGCTAAGCCATCTCTCCAGCCCAAGGACATGCAATTTTTCTTTTTTTAAGATGTATTTTTATTTTATTTATTTATTAGAGACAGAGAGAGAGAGAATGAGCCCACTAGGACTCTAGCCACTGCAAACAAACTCAAGATAGATGCACCATCTTGTGCATCTGGGTTATGTGGGCCCTGGAGAAACGAACCTTGATCCATAGGCTTGGCAAGCAAGTGCCTTGACCACTAAGCCATCTCTCCAGCCCCAAGGACACACAATTTTTAAATAAAGTTAACTTTAAAGGGCAGGGGAGATGGCTCAGTGGTTATAGGTGCTTGCATGCAAAGCCTATTGGCCCAAGTTCAATTTCTAACACTCACATAAAGCCAGATAAATGCAGTGGACTGAATTCATAGCATGTGCGCAAAGTCCCCCTCCCCCAACATACATACACTAAAATAAACTTTTAAAGTTTACTTTGAAATAATTTTAGACATCAAACTGAGTCACAAATAATTCTCACTGGAAAAAAAAGGTTAGAAGCCAGGCGTGGTGGCACACACCTTTAATCTCAGGACTCAGGAGGGAGAGGCAGGAGGATCGCTGTGAGTTCAAGGCCACCCTGAGACTACGTAGTGAATTCCAGGTCAGCCTGGGCTAGAGTGAGACTCTACCTCAACCAAACCAAAGAAAAGAAAAGTTAGAAAAATAGTATAAAGAGGCCCTGTATATTCTTCATATATTTTTCTCAATGCTGCAACAAAATGCCTGTCTTAAGCAATGTAAAGGAGCAATGGTTTGCTTCACCTTACAGTTTAAGGGTGTATATGTATACACACACATATAGATATAGAGAGATACCCCAAAAGGCATGGCTCCTCAAGCTTGAACAGAGCAGTGAATGCTGATGTTCAGCTTTCTTTCTCCTTATTCAGTCCATAGCATGGTGCCACCCACAGTTAGCATAGTTCTTACCACCTCAACGGACCTGATCTAGAAAATCCCTTACAGACATGTCCAGTATGTCTCAAAGTCAGAGAATCCTACCAAATTGATAATGTCAACCATCATAGCACTTGAATGCCCAGATTTTACTCTAATTCTTATTTTTCTGACTCACTGTCTTTATCACTCTGTTTAGAACTTTTTCAGAGACACATGAGAAAGTAGGTTATACATACAGTAAGTAGGTTATATACACAGTATTCCTTTATCCCTAATATTTTAATGTATATTTATTTTTAAAATATTTAATTCTTAGGCTAACACAATACAGTTATCCAGATCAGGATGTTAATACTAATAAATATGATTTAATAGGACCTTATTCAAATTTTAAATTTTCTCACCTTTTCCTGGGTACAAGATCCTATCCATTGGTGATGAGGGGTATATAGACATGTTACAGTAACCATAGCACAAGGCGACAAAAGAGTGATTACAAGCTCCCATGTGTTTTGTATTTCATCAGTGTCCCCTTAATATAATCAGATTTAAATGACAAAAATAGTTGCCCTAAATTTGTGGTATGTTTAGTCTGACATTCTAGCTGAATGGAGGTCTAATCTTATCTTTACTTTTTTTAGGTAGAGTCTCACTGTAGCCCAGGTTGACCTAGAACTCACTCTGTAGACCCAGGCTGTCCCCAAACTCACTGCAGTTTTCCTACATCTGCCTCCCCAGTACTAATATTAATAGTGTGTGCCGCCTCACCAGTCCCTAATGCTTTAATTTTTATATTTTAAATATTTAACTATTTATTTATTTGAGAGAAAGAGAATGGGCATGTCATGGCCTCCTGCTTCTGCAAACGAACTCCAGACAGTGCATGCTTCACTTTGTGCATCTGGCTTTACATGGTTACTGGGGAATTGAACCCAGACCATCAGGCTTTGCAAGTAAGTGCCTTTAATCTCTGAGTCATCTCTTCAGTCCTGTCTACTCTTTTTTTTTTTTTGGTTTTTGGATTTTTGAGGTAGCGTCTCACCTCTGGTCCAGGCTGACCTGGAATTAACTCTGTAGTCTCAGGGTGACCTTGAACTCACGGCGATCCTTCTACCTCTGCCTCCCAAGTGCTGGGATTAAAGGCGTGCGCCACCACGCCCGGCTTGTGTCTACACTTTTTAAAATGTTAACTGGGAAATGAAGACAAGATGATGATTATCTTCAGTTTGTCTTCCTTTTCATATGATTAGCATTTGAAATTCATGGATGTAGACTGGAGAGATGGCTTATTGGTTAAGGCGCTTGCCTGCTGTTGCAGTCAGGTTCACATTACTGGCAGAAATCACCTGACCAAGAGCAGATTGTTGGGGGAAAAGGGGGTTTATTTTGGCTTTCAAACTCGAGGGGAAGCTCCATGATGGCAGGGGAAAGCAACAACATGAGCAGAGTGGATATCACCCCCTCACCAACATCAGGTGGACAACAGCAATAGTAGAGTGCGCCAAACACTGGCATGGGGAAACTAGCAGTATCACTCATAAACCTGCCCCCAACAATGTACTTCCTCTAGGAGTCTTTAATTTCCATTTGCTATCAGCTGGGGTGACTAGCATTCAGAACACTAAGTTTATGGGGAACACCTGAATCAAACCACCACAAGCATTATCTCAGAAACATGAACATTTTCTCATGGCCTTGAAATTGGTTGTGTCTTATAAAGCATGTGTGTTCAGGATCAACACTGAAGTCATCCTTGCATCACTACTTTCTATCTCTTAACTGTGCTCTGTCTTCTGTTGAAGATTTCTGTCACAGTTTTTGACAGCTATAAACATTTGAACGGTTTTGAAAATGAATATCCTACACCTGGCTATGGTGGCACACACCTTTCATGCCAGCACTCAGGAGGCGGAGGTAGGAGGATCACCGTAAGTTCGAAGCCACCCTGAGAATACAGAGTGAACGCCAGGTCAACCAGGGCTAGAGTGAGACCCTACCTCGAAAAACAAAAATAAATAAATAAAAAGAAAGAAAGAAAGAAAATGAATATCCTGTGAGCTGTTATTGGAAATGTTTGCTTTTTTTTTCATAGGAAATTAAGGCATTTGTAAGTTCATAGTCCACCAGTGTTTCATAGTTCACCAATGTTGTTCACCAGTGTTTGGTCTTGGTGTGAAAATAGACAAACTACAGCTCACTTAGGGTGGGAAGGCTGTGATAACTCCTGTCTGCATAGACGAACATGATAACACATGTTGCTGGCTCTGCTGGGAGGCATTCCACTTTAATTAGAAAGGTGTATACCTGCAGTCTTATCTCCCAAATACTAATTCAGGTATTTTTGTTACTAGAATGTAAGGATAAACTTCATGTTTATATACACAGAACAAACTGTATGTTCAATATTCTGCTCCAAGATTATAGTTCTGTGGTTTTTAAATATTTTTTGATTTTATTATTTGCAAGCAGAGAATGAGAAAGAGACAAAAGGAGAGAGAGAATGGACATGCCAGGGCCTCTTGCCACTGCAGATAAACTTGTGATGCATGTGCCACCTTGTGCATCTGGCTTTATGTGGGTACTGGAGAATCAAACCCAGGCTGTCAGGCTTTGCAAGCAAGCACCTTTATTGTATTTTTAAAGTTTTCATTCATTGCTCCCATCCAGATGATGCTTCAACCAGTAGACTGTGTATGTCTCAAAATTCTAAGTGTATTAAAGGGTGATGTTAAAAGAGAAGTTAGGCCCATTAGATAAGAATGTGCCCCAAGGTATAGCTTCAGTGCTAATAAGATTACTTCATCTTAATTTTCTGTACTACTTCTCTCTGTCAGTGATGGAGTGGAAACTTAATGAAATACATATATGTTCTTAGCAGAAGTTCTATTTGGAGAAAATAACATTGACAAATATGTCAGAGAGAACAAAGCTTTAAGCAGATAGACTTTGTATCGATCTTCTGGTTGAATTATATGTCTATATATGTGTTTAGTTATGTATGTATATATGTATATGTGCACATGTGCATATATTTACATGGACTGAGAGTTTTTAAAAAACTGTATCACTGTGTTAACCAGAACTTCTTGCAATATGTATTGAAGATTTCGATATGTAGCAGGGACACTATTTAGATATTTACACAAACAAGGTTTTCTTTGTCATTCACAAACTTTTTAATCCAAGGAGATACTTCTAGATTCCAGATAACAAAGCAGTTCATTTTTGCTTTTAGAATTTGCTTCACACCTGTAAACACTGTAGAGCACATATTATAATAACACCTCAGTTTTGGACAAGACCGCCATTGCCTAAAATGCCAGAGTATCTTGGTGTCCAAATCTCTTTTGTCCTTGTTACATGCCACAAACAACAATCTGACACTGCTTAGTGCTTGTCCACAGAACAAAGCAGCTTTTATATTGACAGGTACAGGACATTTTCTCTGATTTCATTTAGAACTGTAAGATTCCAAAAGCCTGATAAAAGAAAAGTTGATTTGTTTGTTATCTACCTATCTTAATGGTAGGAGGTGATGAGCTTACTTATAGGCTTTCTTTGTTGACTATATCTACAGCTTACCCACATGAGAACAAGTGATTCTAATAGAAAAGGGAAAATACAGCCACTAAAAGAAGCAATCAATGTTGTATAAGTATTAGAGCTCAGGAATCAGAGAAGGTTTTCTAAGAAAGGCATTATCAAGGTTTAGACCAAAGGAGTAGCAGTTAGTTGGGGTGACTTTGTATGTTGAAAACTAAACTAAGGAATTTATTTTGTTTCCTGAAGGCAACAGTCATGTTAATTAAAATACAACCACAATGAAAAATTGTTGGGGAGGCAAAAAGGCTTTTGCCAGGGTTCTCAAGGCAGTAAGTGGTGTACTGCAGTGACTTCAGGAAAGAGTTTGAAGTTCAGAGATATCTAGAAGACAAAAAAATCCAGAGGCCCAAGTGAAGTGTGCTGTGAGGATTCGTGGGTAGTGCCCAGGTTTCTACTGTGGATAAGTTAGGTAGGCAATAGGTACTACTTGCCCACTGAAGGAATATAAGAGGAGAAACCAATGGTCATCAGGAAAAGATTTATTTACTTCTGCACTTGTTGGCATTCACTTGCTTGAGGATTGTTGACCCACAGGTGAGCAGAAGAATAAGTCTGTCTCTGAAAAGAGAGTTCTGCCTTGAAGATTAGGAAGAGGGGAGGCCCCAGGAGATACACTTGGATTCTAGATGATACGGCAACTCACATTCACTTCCAGAACTTCCTTCACGCTTGATCATAGTGTCTTCATACTGTCCATGATCTCATGGAGCCTCCCTCAGCTCCCATGTTCCACCACGCCTGGCTTCTATTTTTTTTTTTTTCATTTTTAATGTGCTTATTATTAGCACATAAGATCAAACATAATAATGGGTTTAATTATGACATTTTCTTATGTGTACATAATGGTTTTTGATTATATTCAATGTAATGGTTTTATGTACTTCTAAAAAATTTTATTTATGTATTTGTAAGTGTGGGGGTAGTAATAAGAGAGAATGCCAAATGCTTAAGCCACTTTTTGTATCAAGCTTTACATGGGTGGCTAGGAATTGAAGCCAGGCTGGAAGGTTTACAAGCAAGTGGCTTTGACCATTGAATAATCTTCCCGGCCCCTCTATGTAGTTTACTTTTATGTAAATACATATGTGTTGGGGTGTTTGTGTGTTAATGCCAGGGCTTCTTGTCACTGCAAGCATACCCACCTAACTTTCCAGGATGGTAATGGAATTGAACCCAGGCCAACAAGTTTTGTAAGCAGGTACTTCTAACTGCTGAGCCATAACAACAGCCTACCCGTCTATGGATTTTCAAGAAAGAAAAGTATAGCTATGAATGCAACCATTAAAAATAGTTGACTTCTGATTTTCATAATTAACAAGTGCATATTTGTTAGTTGAAGTTTTTAACCTCATTAGAACTACACATATTCACAAATGAACATACAACTAAATTACATGGTAAATATAGATAGCCTTTCCAGGAACCTCATAAGCCGGTAACATTTTTCTGTTCCCATACAGGTTAGAGGTAACTTCTTTGTCCTGGCATAATTTTCACATGCCATAATGTCTGTCTGTTAACTACTTGTCAGCAGCAGATGCAGCCAGCAAATCAGATCTTTCTCCATCAGTATTTCTCCAGTCCTCCTGAAACCTAAAACTCTCTTTTCCTTTGGCTCTTCTCATTCCAGTGATGAGAGGAGGAGTTGCATAGTAAGTATGCAACTTTAGTGTCCATTGGCTGTTCTTCAGGGTCTGACCAGCTCTGAAAATGCTATAGGCTTGTTACTTTTAAAAAAAAAAAGTGCTTGAGAATATTGATCCCTTTGTATACTGTCTTCTGTAATTTTCTTGTCTTCATGCATGCCTGTGAAAATTGATTTTGATGAAACAATTTTGTCTTCTGCAACTACTACTAACATTGGTAAATTCAATGCCTTCCCAATTCCAGTGCACCAAGTATCTTTCCAGAGCACACCTTCAAAGGCATGAGGGACGTGTTCCCACCCCAATTTGTACCCTTTGTAATAGTAGGCATTCATTTCACAGAACTTTCCGTTTGATAACACAGACTTTATTTTTCCTGATCTATTTTTTTTTTCTATCTCATGGGACAGATATCTAGTTGTCCGTAAATAATATTTAAAAGCTAATGTTATAATTTTCTTTTTTCACCTTTTTACAGATTTAACAACAAAACCAAAAATTTTACTTTGAAATTAGATCCTACAGATTAGGGAATAGAAGTTACATGTTTTTCTCATCTGTTTCTTTTTCTCCTTTGGAACATTCTAGATTATGCTGTAGCCTTTTCAGTAATACATAGATTTCAGATTAATACGTTCTTGGTAATGAATTGGTTGTTCCTATCTAGTAGCTGAAACCTACAATTCCTGAGCATGGTGTAATAGTTCAACAGGTTATTTGTGCCTTAAAATAAAAGTCTGGCTGTAATGGTATTGACTTGAAGCCCTACTTTATAAGCTAAATTTAATGACAAGTGCATTTTCTTGTAATTTTGTCATGGAAATGATGTTTTTCTTTTATATTCAGGTCCTGTTTTTCCCAACCACACCAAGAGGTCCTAGAAACTGAAGAACATTTTTTTTTTTCTGCAGTGAAAATGTCAGGAATATAGGTGCCATAAATATTCTTAGAAACTAATCACAGATATGTTTGCTTTTTAATTTATTCTACAGAAATCTACCAGTAGTTTTTGTTTTGGCCAGATTTATTGGGTATTTTTCTTGGGTTTTGTTGCTGTTTGTTTATTTGTTGAGTGCTGGTGGTGGTAGAGATCTAAGCAGGGCTTTGTGCATGCTGAGCAAATGCTCCATCACTGAGCTATATAGCCCCAGCAACCAAAAATCTTTTTTTGTTGCTTTAGTTTGCTGGCTATTTTTCTGTACAATGAACTGGGCTTTTATTTTGTTTACATTACTAAGGTTGTAACTTACTACCTAATTGACTAAAAAGCATCCAATACTGGTAACCTGAGAGAATTTAATGGTGTTTATGTCACTGAAAGCCCCTTGGTGGGAAAAGTTTAAAAAAAGCTGTTGATTGATACCACCCATTAGATATTTTTAGGAACTAAGGGTAGGGTCTCACTCTAGCTCAGGCTGTCCTGAAACTCAGTCTGTAGTCCCAATCTTGCCTTGACCTCACAGTGATACTCCACCTTGCCCTACCCACTAAATTTTTATTTATTTTATTTTACTTTTTACGGACAACTTTCATAATTGTAGACAATAACACATGGTAATTATCTCCCTCCCCTGCTTTCCCCTTTGAAATTCAACTCTCCATCATATTTCCTCCCCCTCCCAATCAATCTCTCTTTCATTTTGATGTCATGATCTTTTGATCTTTTCTTCCTCTTATGATGATCTTGTATAGGTAGTGTCAGGCACTTGACATATCCAGGCCAGTTTGTGTCTGGAGGGCCATGTTGTAAGGACTCCAAACCTTCCTTTGGCTCTTACATTTTTTCTGCCATCTCCTCCACAATAGGCCCTGAACCTTGGAAGATGTGATAGAGGTATTTCAGTGCTGAGCACTCCTCTGACACTTCTCAGCACCATGATGCCTTCTGAGTCATCCCAAGGTCACTGCCATCTGAAAAGAGAGAGAAGCTTCTCTAAGCAGAAGCAAAAATAACATTAATATATGGGTATGAACATTAAGAGAAGTGCTTACTGGGTAGTTTGGTGAGCATAGTATATACATTTAGCCAGACACCAGCAGACTTTACACCACTAGAGCTCTTGTTGTAGGTTTTCGGTATCAGGGATGTATTTCCTCCCATGGAGTGGGCCTCCAGTCCAAGTAGAAAATAGTTTGTTACCCCCATAACAGTCATACCACTATTGTACCTATTGGCTCATTTTGTCTGGCTGGCTAAATTTAAGGCCAGCAATGTCCACTGATAAGTATCCACCTTTCCTTTACTCAGTCTCTAACACTGACCTCATGAGGCCTTTTCACCCCCCAAAAATCTGTTATTCTACTTACATGTATATAATGTCATCCCATTAAGTGCCCCCTCCCTCCCCTTCTGTTCTCTTTCTATCCCCTTTCTAGCTTACTGGCCTCCATTACTGAGTTCTATTCCTACTCACATAAAAGTCCAATCATTTGTAGTTAGGTCCACATGTGAGAGAGAACATGTGATATTTGGCATTCTGGGCCTGGGTTACCTCACTAAGTATAATCTTTTCCAGATCCATTCATTTTCCTGCAAATTTCATAATTTTCATTTTTCCTTACTGCTGAGTAGAACACCATTGTGTAAGTGTGCCACATCTTCATTATTTACTCATCAATTGAGGGACATCTAGGCTGGTTCCATTTTTAGCTTTTGTGAATAGAGCAGCAGTAAACATGGTTGTGCAAGTATCTCTAAGGTAGTGAGACAAATCCTTAAGATATATGCCTAGGAGTGGTATAGCTGGGTCATATGGTAAATCTATTTTTAGCTGTCTCAGGAACCTCCACAATGGCTGGACCAGATTGCCTTCCGAACAACAGTGTAGAAGGGTTCTTCTTTTTCCACATCTTTACCAGCATTTATGGTCATTTGTTTTCATGATGGTAGCTATTCTGACAGGAGTGAAATGGAATCTCACTGTAGTTTCAGTTTGCATTTCCATGATGGCTAGGGATATAGAATATTTATTTGGATGTTTATATGCTATCTGTATTTCTTCTTTTGAGAACTCTATTTTGTTCCATAGCCCATTTTTTAATTGGGTTGTTTGATTTAGGTTTTTTGTGTTCTTTGTGTATCTGAGATATTAATCCTCTGTCAGATGTATAGCTGGCAAAGATTTTTTTAATATATATTTATTTGAGAGAGACAGACACGGGGGGGGAGCAGAGAGAGAGAATGGGCGCGCCAGGGCTTCCAGCCACTGCAAACGAACTCCAGACACATGCGCCCCCTTGTACATCTGGCTAACATGGGTCCTGGGGAATCAAGCCTCGAACCAGGGTCCTTAGGCTTCACAGGCAAGCGTTTAACCACTAAGCCATCTCTCCAGACCCTGGCAAAGATTTTTATCCCATTCTGTAGGTTGCCTCTTTGCTCTATTCATAGCATCCTTTGCTGTACAAAAGCTTTGAAATTTCATGAGGTCCCAATGAGTGATCCGTGGTTTTATTTCCTGAGCAGTTGGGCTTATATTCAGAAAATCTTAGCCAAGACCAGTATGTGAAGGGTTTCCCTTACTTTTTCCTCCAGCATTTTTCAGAGTTTCAGGTCTAATATTAAGGTCTTTGATCCATTTGGATTTAATTCTTATACATGGAAAGAGATAAGGATCTATTTTCATCCTTCTACAGCTATATATCCAGTTGTCCCAGTACCATTTGCTGAAGAGGCTGTCTTTTCTCCAATGAGTATTTTTGACATTTTTGTTGAAGATCATGTTGCTACAACTACCTGGATTTACATCTGGGTCCCCTATTCTGTTCCATTGATCTGCATGGTTTTTTTTTTTTTTTTTGTTGCTGTTGTTGTCTGTTTGATTTTTGGGCCAGTGTCATGTTGTTTTCGTTACTGTGGCTCTGTAATACAGGTTAAATTCAGGTATGGTGATAACCACCAGCCTATTTTTGCTGCTTAAAATTGTTCTACATAACATGAAGGTTTTTTTGCTTCCAAATGAATTTTTGGATTGTTTTATCTATTTTTGTAAAGAATGCTATTGTAATTTTGATGGGGATTGCATAAAATATGTAGATTGCTTTTGGTGAGATAACCATTTTCATAATGTGATTCTTCCAATCCAAGAACAAGGGATATCTTCCCATTTCCTGGTGTCTTCTGCAATTTCTCACTTGAGTGTTTCAAAGTTCACATTGTATAGATCCTTTACTTCCTTGGTTATGTTTATTCCAAGGTACCTTATTATTTTCTTTTGCTCCAATTGTGAATGGGAGTGATTCTCTGATTTCATCCTTTGTGTGTTTGTTGTTAGCATGTAGGAAGACTACTGATTTTTGTATTCTGCTACATGGCTATAAGTGTTTATCATCTCTAACAGTTTGCTGGTAGAGTCTTTAGGGTCCTTTATGTGTAGAATCACATCATCTGCAAATAATGGTAACTTGTTCTCTTCCTTTCTAATTTGTAATCCCTCTTATGAGTGTCTCTTGCCTTATTGTGATGGCTAAGACTTCCAGTACTATATTAAATAAAAGTGGGGACAGTGGACACCTTATCTTATTCCTGATTTTAGTGGAAAAGCTTCAAATATTTCTCCTCTTAATATTGATATTGTCCGTAAGTTTGTTATAAATAGTCTTCTTAGGTTGAGATGTTTCTACTAGATTTTTTTTTAACTAAGGTGTCATAGGTTCAAATGCTGATAGTTTCACACCTAGATTCTGCAGATTTGGGAAGTAGATCACAGATGTCCTCCTTCTTACCAAGCTGGATTAAACTTACTTTATTCATGACAAATGCACTCCACATTTCTCCCTGTTTGTGTTTCTGATTTGAATGTTTCAGCTTTAATTTTTCTTCCTTCCAAATCTTTTGAAGGAAGAGGCACCATTCTCTGACTTTTAAACACTTCCTGCCTTATAGTTATGATCTAAACTTTCATATAGCTTATCTGTCATCAGGGCAAAACCCTTCCATTCTAATGTTTATTCTGTATATTTTGTTTTCTAGATTCACGACCCTTCCATAATACCAGTGGTAATCTGACTGAGAGGTACTGTGTTTATTTTTTTTTTTTTACTCATTTTTCCAAAATGAAATGAAATAAAAAATTCTGAACTATCTTATTACATTTAATAAGTATGCTAAATTGTTTGAACTTATTGGGTTCTGACATCCTTGAATGACAAGTTTGGAACAATTAGAAGTTATTTTATAATAAAGGCTTTGTCTTTTAAAAAATATTTCTCGCCGGGCGTGATGGTGTACGCCTTTAATCCCAGCACTCAGGAGGCAGAGGTAGGAAGCTCACTGAGTTCGAGGCCACCCTGAGACTACAGAGTGAATTCCAGGTCAGCCTGGGCTAGAGTGAGACCCTACCTCAAAAACCCAAAAAAAAAAAAAAAAAAAAAAAAATTCTCTACTTTTATTCTTTATATTGTCTTCATGATAAAGATTTTTATTTGTGTCCATTCATGTAAAAGTACACTTATGTCTTTTGAATTTGTACATTGCTTATAAAGATTGTATGGGGGGTATAGTGTATGCAGATGTGCACACTCTATGCAGTATAGTTATGCAGAGGCCAGAGGAGAATATCAAGTGCCTTTCTCTGTTGCTCTTCCACAAGTATTTTCTTGAGGTAGAGTCTCTCCCTCAACCCAGAGCTGCTGTATTTTGGTTAGTGATTTTCTAGTTTCTGCCCCTCCCCATACCAAACTGGAGTACAGATGTGCGGGGCCACACCCAGCTGCTTATGGAGAACTTTTCTTAATTCCTAAATACTGTGCCTTGTTTCATAATGTGTGTGCGTTTTGTACTTGTGTAGTGCCTCTGCCTTCTCAGTCTTAAAAGCTTTAAAGCTGTTGGGCATGGTTGCATGTACCTTTAATCCCAGCAGTCGGGAGGTAGAGGTAGGAGGACACAAGTTCAAGGCCAACCTGGACTACAGAATGCATTCCAGGTCAGCTTGGGCTAGAGTGAGACCCTTCCTTGAAAAAACGAACAAACAAACAAAAAAAAAACGCTTTAAAGTTGGCACTGGAGGTTTTACTCAATGGTAGACCATTTACTTAGCCTACATGAGGCCTACCTTGGGTTTCATCCTTACACATAAAAGTTGTATATATGTATGTAATGTGTGTGGAATATACCACTGTCTAAGTAGAATTGGAAGTTTCTGGGGTTTTTTAGTTTTTTTTGGGGGGGGGGTTGGTAATTTTGAGTAACAAACCCAGGGCCTTGCATATGCTAGGCAAGTAAAGTAAGGGCTCTACCATTTGTCTACACATCAACATGAATTGTTTCTTGACCTGCCAGCACACACAAAATTTCTGCTGACTTGTTCATATTTTCTCTCTTGATGAGTATGAGAGCATGAATAGGGTTCTGACTGTTGTAAGTGTCCCCCTTTCACAAAGACGTCACTTGTGTTCCATGATCCAGAGCCTGGTCAGTGAGTGCCTGTGTGCTATCTTTATTTATTTGCCCTCTCTTTAGGCAGTGTTTTTTTATACCATTCCATTTTTCTCTTTAAAACAAGCTGCATTGCTTTGTCAACATCGTCAGTACCAGTGCAGCTCCTGCAGGCTCTGTTTATGGTCCTGCATATGCTTTCTCAGAGTGCTGTGGGAAGGTTCTAAAATGACTCTTATAAAACACCTTAACAAAGATGGCTTCTTTGTCCATATAATGAATGATTTAAGTGTTTAGTATATCAACTATGCAAGTTTCCTGAGGTCAAAACAGCCACATTGGATTTCATGTAAACTTCTTGAAGACACAGATAAGTAAATCTAGATCTCTAGAAACTTGTCAAAGTGGATCTTCCATATATCAAGTGTATCCAACTTGTGGCCCAACACTTTGGTGGATGGCATTGCCATGTCAGAATGTCAAAAGTTCCACCACTCTTGTTCTACATTCTGTCTGAAATTTATTTGCTTGCTTCTTCCTCTAAAAAGTGTACGTAACCTCACAGACAAGTCCAGAGTCTTAATTGTAAAGTGTGTCAAAGATTACAAAAGATGTGTGACTAATGAGGAGCCTGGATATGTAGTCAGTCGTAAGAGTCTTCATTGTGGAGCTCTTCCGGCAGTACTCCATTATTCCATTTAGGGTGTGAACTTCTTTTCAAGCACCCATTTGATGCAAAGAAGGTAGCACACCCAATGCTGTTTTTAAAGTTTCTTTTTAACATGGGTTATGCAAAAGTCTTTTTAGTTTTGTTGACAACCTCTGTACATATACACACTATTATATACATGATCATGAATGCCAAAGCCACTTCCTTCCCCTTTCTTTGGCTCTTAAATTCTCTTCACCACCTCTTCCAAGTGGTTCCTGAACCTTGGAAAGTGTGCAGTGAAAAGTTAACTAATTGAAATATCCATGGCTGTTGTCATAAGACATGAACAGTTTTCATTGTAGCCTAAAGTGTTCTTAGATAGTGTCTACTCTGCATCTTACTCTGTTTCCAATCTAACTTAGTTAAAAAAAAAACTCCTCTTCCTTTTTTTTCCCATTTAGTATAACAGAAGAAAACTATAGTTTCCTGCCTCAGAGCCCCTCCAAGAAAGATTTTGAAGGGAAGAGTGGAACAAAAGTTAGTCGCACATTCAGCTACATCAGAAATAAAATGTCTAGCAGCAAGAAGAGCAAAGTAAGTATCCCCCATGTGACCACTGCAGCCAATCTCCTGTGAGACCTTGCTGTTGGGTGTGTGTGCCCAAAGTAACTCAGTGGTGGGGCCAGAAACAAAAATAATGCATACAGTTTAATCAAAAATGACTTAAGTCTGTGAAGCCAAACATTCCAACTATCACAGTTTTTCTCTGCAAGCACAAGCTAGTATCTCAAGAAAAGTAACAGTAATAGAGTTAGCCTTAAGAGGTCCTGCCACAAGCTGTTGTGCTCTGTGCTGAGAGCTGTTAATACACCAACTTTTTTTTTTTTTTTTTTGAGGTAGGGTCTCACTCTGTCTCAGGCTGACCTGGAATTAACTGTGTAGTCTCACAGTGGCCTCAAACTCATGGCAGTCCTTCTACCTCTGCCTCCTGAGTGCTGGGAATAAAGGCATGCACCACCCGTCCAGCCCAACTTTTTTATTTTTTAAAGAGAGAGAGAGGGGGGGGGGGGAGGGGGAGAGAGAGAGAGAAAGAGAGAATTGGTATGCCAGGGCCTCGGCCACTGAAGTCGAACTTCAGATGTTTCCTCCCCTAGTGGGCATGTGCAACCTTGTGCTTGCCTCACCTTTGTGTGTCTGGCTAACGTGGAATCTGGAGAATCCAACATGCGGCGTTAGGCTTTACAGGCAAGCTCCTTAACCATTAAGCCCACACAACTTTTTACTTACTCCGTTACAAGAGCTTTGTAAGGTGTAGGCCTTATGCCGTACTTTAGGAGGTGCCTGTCAAATGTGGAAAAAAGATTTAAGCCCACTGTTCTTGGGCCTCTGGTCCAGCACTCTCAATCACAATGTATGCATCAGCAAATCTGGTTTAAAATGCAGTGTAAAGACTGCTGAGCTCAGGGGATTGAAATATGCAATAGTTAGTTACTAGGTATAAAGGAAGGAAAAATATGCACAGAAACATAAAGAACTTTTTTTTCGTTTTTTGGTTTTTCAAGGTGGTGTCCCACTGTAGGTCAGGCTGACCTGGAATTAACCATGGGGTCTCAAGGTGGCCTTAAACTCATGGTGATCCACCTATTTCTGCCTTCCAAGTACTGGAATTAAAAGCATGTGCCACCACGCCCAGCAAGAACTTTTAAAATTTAGATGGGGCAAGCCTGAATACCTAAGTTTGCAATCCCAGACTCCATGTAAAATGCAGAATCTACTTTCCCTGAATTCTAGTCACTTATTTACATATTGTCCCCCACAAAACAAGAAATAATCAAGTAAAATTTTGAACAAATTGCTGACTATATCTGTGTATGTTGTGAATGTATTTATATATACATAAACATGTATGTATATGCACAAATGCTTAGAAGTAAGCATTAAACTCAAGATCGTTGTAATAAAAATGCACCCTATTCTCTCCCTTAGCTTTTCAGGCATTTAGTTAAATGGGCTAACAGAAACAAAGCCAGTGTATTTTAATAGTTGTGTTAGCTTTTGTCACTCTGACAAAACACCTGAGAAAAGATTTGTTTTTGTTCAAGAGGCTTTCAGCTTATTATCACTTAGCCCTATTGTTTTGGGTCAGTGATAGTATCATACCTCATGGTCAAGCATGTGCCAGAGAGGTTTGTTTCATAGTGGCTGGGAAGCAGAAGGCAAGGTGGTGGCTATGGCCCCACAGTCCCCTGCAAGAATACAGCCAACCCCTCTCAGCAAACTTTATTCCACTAGGTACCACCTCCTATATGGCCCACCATCTGCAAGCACATGGACCTTGTGGGGGATATTTAAGATCCAAGCATGACACCGGATTTTGTCAATAAGATCATTCTTTTAGCAAATACAGTAGGGATTTTTGCACACACACACAAAAACTTCTACCCCAAACTGTTCTTTCTTCATTTTTCCTACCAAATACAGGATGGAGAGAGACAAATCATTTCTAGCACAATTATTTATTTTAAAACTTTTTAAAATATTTATTTGAGAGAAGCAGAGAATGGGCATGCCAGGGCCTCTAGCCACTGCAAACAAACTCCAAACACATGCACCATCTTGTCCATCTGGATTATGTGGGTACTGGGGAATTGAATCTGGGTCCTTAGGCTTTACAGGCAAGCACCTTAACTGCTAAGCAATCTCTGCAACCCTATATATTTAAATTTTAACTTTATACCTAGATTTTTTTTTAGAATTTTTTTAATAGCATCAGAGGATAGATATGGGTGTCATGCTGTCAGCAATAGAATCTAATCTGTTTAATTTGTTACTGCATGGTTGAACAGTAGTTGGCATTAAGAGAAGAAAATTCTCTTGGGGGCTAGAGAGTGGCTCAACAGTAAAATATGCTTGCTTGCAAAGCTTGACATCCTGGATTTGATTCCCCAGTACCCACATAAAGCCAGATGTACATAGTGGTGCATGCATCAGGAGTTTGTAGTGGCAGGAGGCCCCAGCACCCCCATTTTTCCCCCGTCCAAATAAATAGTTTTCTAAAGAAAATTCTCTTGGCTAGATCATTGTAAATTATCCAAGTGTTATTGGGCCATTTTGATATTCTTAATCATTTGCTAGGTATTTGCAAGCACTGGAAAGAAATAAAGTTTACAATTGTAACTTTGAAAAATTCTGTGAAAGGTGAATAAGTGAGTGGAAGCTCCCTTTCTGTCCACCTCTCCATTGGCATGGGTTTTTAGTCCGATGCAGTGGATACATCACTGAGCTTGTGCAAGGAGGTAATTGGAACATTGAAAAAAAAAAAAAAAAGTCTTAAGCCTGAATGTAGGAAGTGGAACCTGACCTTTAAAATAGTCTCACCCCAGCTTCCTTATTCTCCAAACTGAAGCACAGTAAAGTCAAGTCAAGGGCTAGACAGTGTATCAAGCAGAAACTGCTTGTAATCTGACTTTGGCAAATAGCGCTTATCATTCCATGCTAACTCTTCAGCAGAATCAATAATGAAATATTTCCCACCTCCTTTACCTTTCCTTTTTAAATCTCAAAGGACTATCCCTATCTAGAAGAGGGATGGTGAGATGCTATAGGAGGAAAGGCTGTGTTAGAGTGGAATTGCATGTCACCAAAAGTACTAGTTGGCCTCTTGCTTCTTCTTGTCTTTTAACACTGTTTTGCAATTGAGCTTGGTTCCTCTTTCAGACTTGCCTTAAAGATTTCATCTTTGAGGGTTGTGCTGTCTCTAGCAGTGGAAACAAAAAGTTACAAATTCATAACTCTAGATTGCAGTGCATTTCCCTTGATCAGGTATTTAGATTGCCCCAGTGGCCAAGGGTATCATCATGTTTTCTTTCATAGCTGACGGTTGCTAGCTAACTTTAGCAGCTGCTACAGAACATCCTGGCTTTGTCTGTAAGCACAGACAGTGAAATAGTTATATCCACAATAACAAAAATAAATGTTAAATCTATTCTTTTTCTTTTGACTAATGCTACTTCTCCATATTGTTGAAAAATTAAATATACTACATGATTTTTTAATGAAAATAATAGTTTTACTTCTAGCCCCAGTGCTAGAGATGTAATACAGTGCTTTCCATATGCTTAGCTAGCACTCTACCGTTGAGGTACATCCTTTGCTTTTTGAGGAAGAGTCTTGCCATCTCAGTGTTTCCTGATTTGGAAATTTCTGATTTCCTTATGTCTAATATATGTTTATATGAAAATAACTTAAAAGTTATAAGCCTGGATTTACTACATTCCACATGTTAAGCTCTGACATGAATAGTTTGTAAATATTCAGAGCAGCCCCAAATCAGCTATTAGACAGCACTTGTTCACATTCCTGGGCAGTGTGTGTTGCCTATAGCAATATGTATATAGTATTTTTTATATATTTGTACAAGAAATTTAGTTATTATCATTAACATTTTCTTTTGAGAATTACTAATAATCTGCATAACCTATCTGATAAATATGTTGAATATTTATGAGAACCTAAACAGGAAGTAGAACTGGTAGACTGGCAGTTTCTCCTTTTGTCTTACTGTCCTTGAAAGGGAGTACTCTTTACTGCTAAGTGCTTATTACAAATCTTTAAGTAGTCATGCACAGTGCTCATGTTCAGGAATTAAACCACAGGTTTTCTTATTTCTATTGAACTTTCATCTTCACAATAGTTGGAATTAGAAAATGGTTAGGAATCCTTAACCTGACTCAAAGTGGGTGCTTGGGGATGGACAGGTTAAATTCCTGCTAATATAGAATTTAACTTCATAGCCCCAACTCGCAGATGCTATGCTTTGTATATAAAAGAACTATGCCCATCATCCTTTCAAAGGTGCCTAGTAGAGTAGATTGGGATCCACAAAACTTAAGTCAGTGCTAGGTATAATTCTGTCATTTCCTTCTTTAAATAAAGATGTGCACCTTGACAGGTGTTTAATCCTATTATGCTTCCATAATTATCTAGGATGTCTTCTGACTTCTAAGAATTGCAATTACTGTTCTAAAAGGATAGGTGTATAAAATTGAAAAAAAAAATTATTTTACAGTAGGCTAGTGTTGTTCCTAGTGTCTTTTCACTTTAAATACTTTTTCTTAAATTCTTCTTCTGTGGCACAGAAAGCATTTTCATAGTTGTCAAGTATGGGCAAATCAACCTTAAGAAAAACATAGTCAACCATTTTACCATGGGCAACTTTACTAAAATATTTTTAACTGCTTTTCTTATACATTTTGGAGTATGTTTTTAAAAAGCTCTTCGAAAAGTTTGGCCTTGATCCTTGCCAAAGTTCCTATATTGCAACATGTGCACATGGTATCGACATGTACTCTGTTTGGAAGGATTTACTTTTTTTTTTTTCATTTCCTGTGTCCTTTAAACTAGGGTAGTTGGTTTGCAGCATTTAAACAGTTAAGATTGCCGCAAGGAAATAAGCAGCCTTAGCCCTCCCTCCTTTCCTTTCTCAACTAGTCCTTGGCTTCCTCTTACGGTTTTACTAATGGCAGTTCCAAGCTGCTGAACTCTGCCTGCTGGCATGAACCCGCCTTCTGTGAGAGCACATTTCCTGGCATGGGGGTGGCATCATGTCTGTAAAATGGGGTCGGCTTCCCGAAGTCCCTCTCATAGCAGTGGGACTCACAGGACTGAACTACGGGGAGGTAAGGACCTAACTTCTTTAAAGCATGGGGTGGTAGTAAGCACAGAGTGGGAACATGCTTTGTCTGGAGTGTTGCAGAGCATGAGACATTATTGATCATTTTTTTCAGATTTAAAGAGCATGGCAAGATTTCTCAGAAAAACTTAGATGCCATAGAACGTTTGTTTTGTTTTTTCACCATTGGAGCATGCGTACTTTTACCCTTTCAAGCACAAAACATCAGATCAGTTTCAGCTTAGCAGCTTGTGCATGGAGAAATGTGTAGCAAAATTTAGTTGAAGGAATTATTTGAGAAAGCTTAAATTTTGATAATTTATGTTGTGTATACTTTAGAGTTTACTAATTTTGTTGAGAAGACTTTCCTGGTTCAGTAGTTTGGTTTTTCTCCTGTCCTCTCTTTTTTTAAATAGTTTAAATGTATAGCGGTTTGGCTTTGAGGTTTCTCTATATGTAGTCTTTTTAACAAAGGACTTCACATGATTTAGCAGATATTTACCATTTCAGTATAACTGGTTCTGAACAGAAAGTCAGAAGACTTGACTTCTTTTTTTGTATTGATCATTACTTTGTGACATTTTGTAAGTCAAGGCACTGTTCCCTCCCTTGGCATTAATTTTGGTGAATAAGAACTGAGCTTTTGTCAACTTGACTGAATGTTACTTCCAGCTTGAACAGTTGCTGGTGTATGCTCTAAGATACATTACTGACATCTCTAAGCTTCTATCTCTTCATATATAAAAATGGAAGGGATGGACTGGAGAGGTGGCTTAGCGGTTAAGCGCTTGCCTATGAAGCCTAAGGACCTCGGTTCGAGGCTCGATTCCTCAGGACCCATGTTGCCTAGATGCACAAGGAGGTGCATGCATCTAGAGTTTGTTTGCAGTGCCTGGAGGCCCTAGAGTGTCCATTCTGTCTGTCTCTTCCCCCCCCCTCTCCCTCCCTCCCTCCCTCCCTCCCTCTTCCTCTTTCTGTCTGTTTGTTGCTCTCAAATAAATAAATAAAAATAAACCAAAAAAAGGAAGGGGAAAAAATAGAACTTTGGGCTTGAGAGATAGCTCAGCAGTTAAGGCACTTCCCTGCAAAGCCTAATGACCCAGGTTCAGTCCCCAATACCCACGTAAAGCCAGATGCACAAAGTGTCGCATGCATCTGGAGTTTGTTTGCAGTGATTAGAGGCCTTCACACACCCATTCTTATTCATTCTCATTCCCTCCCTCTCTCCAGCCATCCCTTCTTGCAAATAAATAAATAAATGAAAAACTGGGCTGAGAGATGGCTCAGCTGTCAAGGCACTTGCCTGTAAAGCCGAATGACCCAGTTTCATTTCTCTCATACCCAAATAAAGCCAGATGCACAAAGTGGCACATGCATCTAGAGTTCATTTGCAGTGACTAAAGGCTCTGGTATGCCGATATTTGTATTCCTCTCCTCTCTTCTTCCTTGCCCTCCCCTCCCCTCCTTCCCTCCTTCAAATAATTGTTTTTTAAAAGAAAGAAAAACTAGAGCTTTAACTCATTGACTTTTAAGAAAATATTTGTAAATTATTTATTACAACATGTGGCATATAGGAACTTCTGAGAATTTTGTTGTTATTATCTCATTTGTTAAATGGGAAGTATAATGCCCATAGTTGTTGAGTCAATTAAGATTTATATAGATGACATTGCCTTAATTGTCATGACTTTGAGGAGAAACCTCATTTCCCAGGTATTTTTCTAGATTATAACTATGTGACAGTAAGTGAGATTCTTACCTCTGAATTGTAACTTTTGTGGGGGGGCATAGCTTATGTGTATCTGCATTGGTTATGCATGTTTGCATGTATGTAGGGGTTCATATGCATATGTAAAGGGCAGAATTCCATTGCTCTCTACTTCATTTACTGAGGCAGTGTCTCTCTTGAACCCAAAGCTTACTAATGTTGCTAGTCTAGAGAGCCAGCTTGCCTTATGGATCCCCTGTGTCCACCTCCCGAGTGCTAGAGTGACAGGTAAACTGTCACAGCCACCCAGCATTTACGTGGGTGCTGGGGATCTGAATGAACTCTGGTCTTCATGCTTACATAGCAGGCATTTTATCCATGAGCTATTTTCTCAGCCTGTGAATTGTACCTCCTCATAATCCAGTTAGTTTAAAACGAAATTATTCTATTTATCTTGACTACTCATCTGAGCACTTTGTCAAAGAACCCATGGAAAAGACTTTTATGGAAAGACTGGTCCTCGTGGTCTTAACCTTGTAAGTGTGAACTTGGAGTGTACCTCACTGTTTCAGGTATATCATTAAGTATTAAGCACTCCCGGATTTGTTCAAGTTTTCAAGTTCTAAATTCCTCTTGCTTGTGTAAGTTTTGATAACAACTTCTCTTAGATTGAGTGTTGATGTCACCTGAAAGCCCTCTGTTTTCCATCTGTCTCCAGAACATTACTAGCATTCCTTTACTGCCTGAAGTGACATAACCGAGCAGTCTGTTCCTCAGAGTTCCTGCCTCCCAGGCTATGTTTTACTTTGCCCTCACCCAGTCCAAACTCTCTTTTCAGTGTCCCATGAACTTTCTTCCCTCTTAGTCACTAGAAAGCACCTAGTGAATGCCTTGGTAGCATATTAAACATGGAGATCAGAGAGCAGGTCTTAGGAAATCTTGTATCTTCAAACTAGAGACACTGCCTACCTCTTTTATTTACTGGGCTTCAGGGCAGAGGGGTGGACAGTTAGGTCTTGGGAATTCCATTCTCTGGGTCCCTGTCTTTAGAATGAAATGATCACTGTGTTAGCTAGCTTGAGGAGGCAAAGAGGGTAGTTTTGAGGAAAGTTCCTAAAGAGACTTTTTCTTGTCTCTCCATCCTTCCTGTCTTCCCTGGCTGCATCATTGTCCTTGCACTACATTTTTACTTTGCCTCATGACAAAAGCTCCTTCCCATCTCAGGAACAAAATTATATTTTTGTGTTTGGATTAGGAAAGTAATAAGCTTGATTGAATATAGAGTCATGTAGGAGAGAAAGTCCGGGACATGCCTGGGGGATTTGCTAGATTAGGTAAATTGGGGTAAATTTCTAGATTAGAAAAATTATAAACAAATGAAAGTCATTTCAAGTGAGGTATGAATCATTATAATTTGTTGGACTATACTTACTGGTTGCTAGGCTTTACATATGTTGCCTCATCTTTAAAAAAAATAATAATAATACATCAGCACCTATTCCATTTTGTAAATGAGAAGATTGAGGTTCTGAGAGAGAACTTAAGCAAGGGTACAGCATTTGTAAGTTGTAGTGGTAGAAGTAGTAGCAGTAAAACTTAGAACTGACAACATTCTGCTTTCTTAACCACCGTGCAGCTTTGAGCCTTCCTCTCTCAGCAACCTTCGGTCCTCATTTGAACACTTTGCCAAAATTTATATCTGTAACTTTTGAAATTTGAGTTAGTAAAAACTGAACAGGGGCTGGAGAGATGGCTCAGCAGTTAAGGCACTTGCCTGCAAAATTTGATTCTCTGAGACTCACATAAAGCCACAGGCACAAAGTGGCACATGCATCTGGAGTTCATTTGCAACTGCTAGAGGCCTTGCTGTGCCCATTCTCTCTGTCTCTCTTCTCTTTATCTCTCTCTCCTTACAAATAAATAAGTAAAAACATATTTTGAAAAACTGTACAATGTGGGCATTTAATAGTTCTGACTAGAATAAGGGAGAAAATGTCATAGATATCCCTTATTCTGGGATCTGCAAGCAGTGCACAGATGTGCAAAAAGTTGCTCAGTTATTTTTTACACTTCAGCATCATCATTCCTCCCCTCAAGCTAATCCCATAATTGCTACCATTTTTTTTTCTTGTGCTTACTGCCTAACTGACCCTAAATTAATTGCCTCCTATGTGGACTTTGCTATCTTTCTGGACTGCTCCCTGCCCCTGGCTCTCTGTCCACTGTATCTATATAAATAACTCCTAAATCAGCCACTGTCAGAGCCCATACATTTTGCTACTGGTGCCTTACATATTCACAAGTTATTAAGAAGTTTTGCCCAGAGCATTGTTTGTTACTTTTCTCCAAAATAGTTACCACTCACTGTTGACCACATGTCATCTGTGTGCTAAGGGGAAGGAAGGCTTTACTTACAGTGTTAATTAACTATTAATTCTTTTCTTTGACAGGAAAAGGAAAAGGAAAAAGATAAAATTAAGGAGAAAGAAAAAGATTCTAAAGAGAAGGAGAAAGATAAGAAGACTTTTAATGGACATGCTTTCAGTTCCATTCCTGTGGTGGGTCCCATCAATTGTAGCCAGTGTATGAAGCCTTTCACCAACAAAGACGCCTACACTTGTGCAAGTAAGAGAACTACTTCTTCCTCTCATCAGATATGGCTCTCTTGCCTCAGGAAAGCTGGTTCATTTCTAGTTTCCTGTCCATCCCACCTCTTATCTGTTCCTCATTTATGAAGAGAAGTAGCCCTATCTGTATTTTTCTTTAAACATCATTGAGGAAATTGATTTTTAGATATATACCATACAACCTATATATTTTTCAGGCATTCCAAGTTCAAATGCTCAAATATTGCCCATAAATGGCTCGGTATTGCAAAAGTTTGTGGTAGCATCAGAATAATACCTAACCTCAAATCCCAAAGCTTCCCAGCAGTTCTTGTCAGATTATATGTGTGTTTGTGTTTGTATTTTCCCCCATTTTCTCTGAGGATCAAACCCAGGGCCTGGCTCATGCTGGAAGCAAACTCTCCCTCCTCTCATCTCCCCTCCCCCCTCCCCTTCCTCTTCCTTCTCCTCCTCCTCCTCCTCCTTCTCTCTCTTTGCTACATCTCTAGCCCTTGTACACTTACTTTTGAATCTGAATTTTTGATATATACTCCAGCCATTTACCCACATTAAGCCTCGCTAGATGTCAAGAGTGTGTGTCTGCCTGTATATGCACAAATGTTTCTTATTGACCTAATGCTTGACCTGCTTAAAACCACCTTCAAGATAAGTCTGTTGATGAGAACATGTTCCTGGTTTTGATAAGGTACTCTCAAGAGGAGTCAGTTGATTTTTCAGTCTACAGGACCTAGATAACAAGTATCTTCAGCTTGGGGGATGGGGGTGGGGCAGCATTTGGTCTCTGTCATGGCCACTAATTCCACAGTTGAATGAAACACACAGGCAGCCATAGATGTGTAAACCAAAGAGCATGCGTGGGTTTCTTCCCATAGACACTGACATTTAAATCTTTGTTTAGCATGTAGTATTTATTGTTTTGGTTCTTTTTCAGCTATCCAAATGGTAAAAACCATACATAGCTCATAAAAAGCCATGCATAAGGGTCTGGAGAGATGGTTCAGCAGTTAAGGCACTTGCTGTAGAGCCTAACGACCCAAGTTTGATTCCCCAGTACCTACATAAAGCACACGCACAAAGTGGCACATGCATCTGCAATCTGTCTATAGTCTCTGGAGGCCCTGGCACGCCTATTCTCCCTGTCTGTCTCCCCCTCCCACTCTCTTTCCTTACAAATAAATAACAATATTGTTTAAAAAGCTCATGCATAAGCTGCAGGCCAGATTAGACATACTGTAATGCACAAATCTGCTATAAGGCAGAACATTTCCAAATTTGTTATTGCACAAAGAAAGTAAAAATACTTGTAGAGCATACAATGGTAAGGCAAAGAGGCTGCTGTGGTCTGTCAGAAGTGAGCAGAGTCTGGAGGGCCTGCACAGTCAAAAGAAGTCTCTGGTCATTGCTTCATACTGAACGTGAAACAAGTTCAGACAAAATAGTGACTAATTCAGATTTAAAGGAGCAAGTCCTAGACCTGATGTCATAAGGTCTTTTAGTCATTTGTGTTGAATGTCCCAAGTAATCTGTTACTAAAAATAGTTAACTTACTGAAATAGGACATTTTAAGAAGCTTATTTGGGCAGGCAGATTCAAAGCTAGTTGAATAGTAATTTCTACTCACTTGCTTTTTTGAATACAAGAGGAGTGGGGTTACTGCTAGCAAAGAACTTACTATAGCCATTGTAACTTTTATAAGTGACTGGCTTAATCACACATTCTTACAAAATTAATTTTATGGGTATACTGTATCACTGTAGTATTCTACAGCCATATTTGTTTTACTTACATTTTAAAGGGAACAAAAAAAGCTTGAAGTATTCATCTGAAGACAGAGACCTATCACATACATTCTTTCTAGCCTCCATGTATGACTAAGAAAATTGGCAATTTGTACCTCCTAGTAATTAAATTGCAGGTGACTGTTAGTAAACAAGGAACTGCCTCTGTCTACTCTCTGTCTAGTGATTTGATGGTGAACACAATCTAGGAGGATACTTTTTTAAGACTTGGTCCAATGTCTACAAACACAGTCTGCCTCTCAGTTCTAGATTAAATTGCTTGCATACAGCAGGAGTCAGCAAATACTTTATTTAAGCATAATTATCTATCATTGAAAGCTTTTTAAGCATATTATGTAAGGAAATAGGTATTTAAGATAAAAACTATGCAGTCCTTACTTTACTTATAAAGAGCTCATTCTGAGAATAAGGAAGCCTCAGCTTTACTATTTTTCTTACCTTTTGGTTATTGGTATGATTAGTCTTAAGTTTTGCTCATGGTTTCTTGAAAGAATTTGTATAGCTCTTTTTTTGGTTTTTCTCAAGGTAGAGTCTCACTCTATCCAGGCTGACCTATAACTAACTCTGTAGTCCACAACTGGCCATGAACTCACAGCAATCCTCCTACATCTGCCTCTCAAGTGCTTGAACTCATGGTAAATCAAGGTAATACACTCCTTTTCCATTAAAACAAGATGAAGTAAGTAAATGGAAAAGAGTGCCACTGTTAGTGATCTGTAGCCTACCTCCTGAGTGAGAAACAGCTTTACTGCGTATAAAGCAAGGCTGCCTAACTTACTGAGAGCTGTACCAGTATGTCAGTCTGCATATTGTTTATTTAAATATTTTACTTGAGAGAGATAGAGAGAATGGGCATGCCAGGGCCTCCAGCCACCACAAACACACTCTACATGCATGGGCTATCTTGTGCATCTGGCTTTACATGAGCATTGGAGAATTAACCTAGGTCCTTTGGTTTTACAGGCAAGCACCTTAACTGCTAAGCTATCTCTCCTACCCCCCTTCGTCTGTGTATTAACTCTTTTAATTACTTCTGTTTTATGATACCATATTAATTACTGTCTCATTACTGTGACAAAATACCTGACAGAAACAACTTAAGTCCATCATGGCAGGAAAGGCGTGTCAGTTCAAGGTGGTGGAGCATGCGGTGTAGGGCAAGAGTGGGTATTAAAACAAATAGATCCTCTAACAAAATCAAAGTCCCTAAGGACGTGTATTGCCCCATACCCTTACCCTGTCAACTGGGAGGCTGAGATTTCTGGTCTGTAAAGGGTTCCATAGTCAGCTTGTGAACCAGTGAGACCCTGCCCCCAATGACAGAAGAAGAGATGAAGGCACTATAAATCAGGAAGCAACAAATGAAACCCCAAAATACAGCTTTTTTAAGATGGCAAATCCGACCATCAGTTTTAACACATAATCTGCCCTAGTATGGAAGTTGTAATTAGCACTTCCAATGGTGATCTATATACCAGACTTTGTGACAGGTACTGACCTGGTGTAAGTAGGTCCTGTTTTGTTTTGGGGTGGCTTTGGTCTCAGCTATGCTGAATGCCCGCTTGGATCCCTCTTTGCTGCGCCTTGGGCTCAGGTAGGCTGGCTGAGTTAGTGGCTCACTGTTATGATAGCCTGTGCCAGGTGCTGTGTAGGTGAGTTCCCTTCCCCAGGTCTCTGGTGTTTGCTGGTTTATGCAGGTGGTTATGAGAGGAGAAGCAGTGGAGGATGATGGAAGTTGTACTGCTGTCCCCGTGATCCTCTTTCTCAAGAGCTGCTCAGCTGGTTCCTGCTGTCCTCCCCTCAGGTTTCTTGAGTTTGTGAAGAGGCTGGTGTGAGCAGAAAATCCCTTCATCTGGCTTTTCCTGCTGCTCAGACATTTATTAGAGGCTGTGGCTATGCAAACCAGCACCACTGCTAGTGCTGCTTCTGCCTGCTTCAGTGTCTCTAGACACTCTGGGTCTCTCCTACTTCTGTGCTGTGGTAGATAATTTCTTATACATCTTTACTTTTCAGTAGGAAAGTGTATTTTGCTGGGCTTCCCTTCCCCCCCACCCCCAGCTGTTTTGGTGTGGTTCATCTGCCACCATCTTCCTGGAAATCCTCCCCAATTCGTTTTTTAAAATAGTTTTTAAATAATTTTATTTTATTCATTTGAGAGAGAAAGAAAGAGGAAGAGGCAGAGAAAGAATATGGACATACAAGAGCCTTCACTTGCTGCAAACAAGTACCTTAGGACATTGCAAACGAACTCCAGACATATGCACCACCTTGTGTATATGGCTTATGTGGATCCTGGGGAATCAAACCTAGATCCTTTGTGTTTGTAGGCAAGCACCTTAGCCACTAAACCATTTCTCAGCCCCCACATAATTTTTTAATTTTTCTAAATATTTACTTATGAGAAATGAAAGTAGGCACACAAGACCTCTTACCAATGTAAACTAACTCTAGATGTATGTGTCACTTTGTGCATCTGGCTGTATATGGGTACTGGGGAATTGAACTAGGACTGGCAGACTTTTGCAAGCAAGTGGCTTTATACTACTAAGCCATCTCCCCAAGCCCACAAATAATTTTTCTTTGATTTTCCTAACAACATTGTTTGTGGCTTTAAAATGTATTAGACTTGTCTTTAATTGTTTTCTTGTCTGTTTCTAAACAGACAATATGATTTCAATCCCCTGACTTTAGCTGATGTCAGTGGGGCTAGCAGTTTCTAAATTACCCACGCATAACACTAAATCTGACACTGCAGGTTGAGTCCAGGACCCTTGGACATGTTGAGTGTTTTTCAAGTAGGTACTTTTGTATTCATGTGATGGCCATTGGGACTATTTATCACTAAGATTTATGGTCTTAATAGAGGATTATTGAAATTGCAGCTGGGTTGTGGGTTTGTTGACATTTCTTGGTTGACTGAAGGCATGAATTTATGTGAAAAGTTCTACTAGAAGCACATTTGAAATGTTATTTCTACTTCTATGATTCACGAAGGGGGATTCTTTTTAAATCTCAAACAGTGGCCTGAGACCATGAAAACTGCTGAAGGCTGTTTAAAGGAACAGTACCCCTCCCTTGAAAACTGCCATTACTTAGTCCTCTGTGGGCTATTGCAACTGCCTAGGAAGAAATAAATAGGAAGGACCCAACTTGGAAGCCAGCTCTGCCCCTAGTATTCTAGGTGGTCACATTTGCACATTAAAATTGGTGGCAAGTTCTCACACAAAACCACCACCTTTTATATTGCCTTATCACATACGTTATATGTTAGAGATCTTCCTTAAAACAAAAAATAAACATACTTTCATAATTGAGATGTACAATAATAAAAACATTGTAAATAGTTTTAAATTTATCACAAATAGGGTAGTTGAAGTTTGTAAAAGATAAGGAAATATTTGTACTTGGAGGGTAATAGTTTGATACACCAGTACTTTTACTTTGGAAGATATTCATGCATAATACATAGAAAAATTCCATACCTCCACTCAAATATGAAAATAAAGTTTGATTCTGAGCATCATAGAAAAGAAAAGAAGAGGTAGGAGAACAAGTAATATCTTGACATAGGTTACCTTGTAAGAAATAAACAATGGGGCTGGAGAGATAGCTTAGTGGTTAAAAGCTTGCCTGTGAAGCCTAAGGACCCCGGTTTGAGGCTCGATTCCCCAGGACCCACATTAGCCAGATGCACAAGGGGGCGCATGCATCTGGAGTTCGTCTGCAGTGGCTGGCAGCCCTGGCGCGCCCATGTTCTCCCTCTCCCTCTCCCTCTCCCTCTGCCTCTTTCTCTGTCGCTCTCAAGTAAATAAATAAAAATAAACCAAAAAAATTTTTAAAAAGATAGCTAAAATTGAATTGCCCATTTTTGCCTTATTCTTTTTATTTTCTTCAAAGATAAACACTTTTATGAGTTGGTGTGTACTTAATCTGTAGCTTATAGTTCTATTTCATTTAATTTTCTTTGAGTTAGGGTCCTACTTGAACGCAGGCTGACCTGAAACTCACACTGTTTTCTCAGGCTGGTCTCGACCTCATGGTGATTCTTCTACTTTGGCCTCCCAAGTGCTGAGATTAAAGGTGTGTGCCACCACACCTGGCCTCATACTTTTTAATTGTTAATTTAAATAAAGGGGATCAAGCAGTGTATCTCATTTTTTATTTACCATCTTCTTCACAACGTTGCATTTTGGAAAAATCAACATGTTGATCACGTAAGATTCATTGACTTACAGCTGTTTAATGTACCCTCTTAGTACTACTACTTAGTATTATATATCGTTGTTTTCAACTTCTCGTATAAATAGTACTACAAAGAGCCTGTTTGTTTTTGAGGTAAAGTCTCACTCTAACCCAGACTGGCCTTGAACTCACATTGATCTTCCTACCTATGCCTCATGAGTTTAAAGGTTTTAAAGTTTAAAGGGATTAAAGGTGTGTGCCACCACACCCCACTACAAAGGGCATCTTTAAGGTTTGTGTCACTAGGCTGTAGCCCAAGATGGCCTAATTCATAAAGTGGGCATATACCTGACTCCATTAGATTGTTAAGTGACTCTTCAAAGGGAGTGTGTAAGTTTTAGATCTAGTCCTTGTCATATCTTCATCATTACTTACAAAGGGGGAGATGTGGTCATTTTTATTTTGCTGATGAGGAAGCTGAGCCCTATGGAAAAGAAATTTGGACTAGGTTCATGGTGATTAACATAACCAGAACCTAAATAAAATTCAGTATGACAGCTATTTGTCCTTTTCTCCTTCTTGTGTTGATAAGTTGACAGTGTTTCATACACTGTAATGAAGGTCCTGGGGGCACTTGATTTAAACAAAATAGGCTGTAGGTCTACACACATACATTCAAATAGGTGCCATCACATCTACTGAGTAAAATGGTTCCTTTATCAGAAGAGCACTCAGTATAGAAGAGCCTGACATAATCCCAGTACAGCAAGACTGCTAGTACTCTGGAAGAGACCTGTGAACGAAGTGGGTGTTACAGAAACTATTGCAGAAGTCATGGAAAAGGCCTTTGGGGTCTGAGTTTCTGACGGTCCTATTCATATTGGCCTCATCTTACCCATCACCCTCCATCATCCTCCTCCTTCCATAGTCCTTCAGTCTGAGCTTCAAAGAGCATCTTGGCCTGTAAGTCATTCATTTATTTGCTGGGATAGGGCAGCTTGTGCCTTAGTGAATTCAGCCTGTGCCTTAGTGAATTCATCCTATGGTTGATTTTTCTGAGTGAGCCTTTCTCCGCAGACACTTTCCTCATCAGCTATCCCTAAGACAAGTCTTTTTTTTTTTTTTTTTTTTGTGCTTTGCCTCTGGCCTCTTGGCACAACTCATTTTTATGACTTCATTGTAGTAGGAAGAGTTGGTGACCTTATGAGACATAGCTTGTGTGGATTTTACATCAGTGGCCCTTGCAGGGTAAGGGAATGAGAAATAAAAAGTAGTTGGATATAAAATTTTGTCCTTGGCAAATTGTAGTCACTGCTGTGTCTTTCAGGAAGTTTCCCACCCCCTCTTAAGTTGGGTTGCTAGGTGTGCTTTGACGAGTTGTAGTGACCATTCTTGTGGGTTCTTGACTCAGAGAGTTAAGGTCTGTCCAACAAGGTCACAGTAGCTACTGTCTTAAGCAGAAGGACATAAACAGGTAGATTTCCAGGTCTACAGCTTATACTTGGTTACAGTAATAAAAATTTTTTGACTGCTTTAAGGAGCTTTTTATATTTTCTTATAATTTAGACATACGTCTTAATGATAGACATTTAATCTTTTTTAAGTTTTGGTAACTTCTTGGGCTTCCTGTCTGAGAAGTTCCGGATTTCTCCTTTTTGTTTCTTCTCCAAATAACATCCCAAGTGTTCTTCCTAGAAGAGGACCATGACATGTTTCGTGAGGCAGTCAAGGGTCTGTCTACTTTCCTGCTGTGACCGTGGTTTGTGCTTTCTTTCCAGATTGCAGTACTTTTGTCCACAAAGGCTGCAGAGAAAGTCTGGCCTCCTGTGCAAAGGTCAAAATGAAGGTAAGTTATTGCTGGCTAAAAAGAAGCTTAAAATTTAGCAGTTTAGGGCTAGAGAGATGGCTCATTGGTTAAGAGTGCTTCTTGTGCAAGTGTGAGGACCCGAGGTAACCTGAGACTACTGGACCCAGAACCCACATAGATAGCTGGGCATGGCCACACAGTCTGGAACCCCAGTGCTGTGGGGCGTGGAACCAGGAGAATCAGTGGAGCCAAGCTCTGCAGTTTTTGAAGAGACTCCTTCTCAAGAAGCAAGCTGGTGAACGGAAGGGGAACACCTGATGTTCTCTTCTGGCTTCTGTGTGCTCACACACACACATGCACCACCACACACCACATCATATTGCATGCACGCACAAGCAGAAAATTCAGTAGCTTAAACTAGCAGAATCTTTACAATTTGGAAGAAATTATAGTAGGCTGTATTTATTTCAATCTTTTATTACCTACCATCTTTGAGACCAAAGTAATCAAAAGCTTTTCACTAACATTATCAACTCCCTTCCTGATTCATAGGAATTTGAGACTTTCAAAAAAGGGAAATGATAACTTGAAATCCCACCATAAGGAAACTAAAGCAGGATAGTTGCCTTACTTTGAGACTTGCCTGGGCTATATAAAATTTTTAAAAATAGAGAAAAGGAAATGCCTTCTGAACTTCTATGTGCTAAATATACATTTCTCTGTGTTGCCATTAAAGTGTTTCTTTTCTTAACCATGTCTGCAGAAATACTCTGCTATTAAGCTCCTTCCTTTCCCATATAGGAGCATGAGGGCAACAAGTAGAAATGAGAGGCGTGTCACATACAAGGCACAGGCCTGCTGTGTTCGCTTTTCTGCACAGGTCATATAGATAGCTGTGATAACATGACTCGAGAATAGGAAGTACACCTGCTCTGGGAGTGTGAGCAGTGGCATACTACATCTCCTTTATAGTGACCTTTAATGCTATAATATGGGCTTTGGGCATGTTTTTAGGTAGTCTGTGTGGCTTTCAGTGTTTCAGTCAACCCACAAAGTGTGTCTCCTCCTTGTCAGAAGAGTTCTTCAGCTGTGTCTGCACAGATGCTCAACATGCTGTGTGTGAGCTTCATCACTAAGCACCTGGTCAAGAGCAATGGGCTCAGTCTTGAGTGTGTATCAAGGGCTTACCAAAAAATGGACTGGGCTCCACCCAACACATTCTGGAGTAAAGCAGAGACATTTTTATTTCTGATGAGTTCCCCATGCTAAGACCTCGCTAAGAAGGATTAAACCAAGTAAAGATGGCAAGCTGCTGTGTTCTGGGTCATACTTAGCACATAGATATACATTTTGACTTGGGCCATGCTTTTTCATTTTTATTTTATTTTTGGCTTTTTGGGGGGTAGGGTCTTGCTCTAGCCAAGGCTGACCTGGAATTCACTATGTATTCTCAGGGTGGCCTTGAACTTACAGTGATTCTCCTACCTCGGCCTCCCGAGTGCTAGGATTAAAGGCATGCACCACCATGCCCGGCTCTTTCTTTAAAATTTTGTTTGTGGAGTTACTTAAAGGCTATTATTTCATACCAATTGGGATTTATAAGCACCTCCTAAGACATTAGAGGCTCTGACAACCCTCAGCACACTGGTATTTCCTCTCACCTAGCACTCTCAGTTCTCCTTATCCCACTTCTTCCTATTTTTCATAGTACATAGCAGCTTCTGAGTCTTTGCTTTTTTTAAATGATTCATGAGGGAATTTATTTTCAACCAATTCTTTTTAATTTTTTTATTGATAACATCTATACTTAGTCAATAAACTATGGTCATTCCCTCCCCCACTTTCCTCTTCACAACTCCATGCTCCATCATATTCCCTCCCTTTCTCCATTAATCTCTTTTATTTTGATGTCATCGTCTTTTTCTCTTTCTCCTGTTATGAAGGTCTTGTGAAGGAATTGCTAGGCACTGCGAGATCATGGATATCGAGGCCAATCTGTCTGGCTGAGTCCATGTTTTTATTCTTCCTTCACTTATGTATTTATGCTTGATGCCTCCCCCCAAAGAACAATAAACTGTAAATTTGCTAAGTAGCCTGAAAGCAACAATCTTTGACAGATTAATAGAATAGACACAGTATCTAGGATTATGTCAGGTTTATAACAGATGCTGAAGTTTAGGAATGATGGATGGCAAAGATTCGTCAAGGAGAGCTGAGCTGACCAGAAGGATGTACATGATCCAGATACTCTTTCCCTCTATCCCTACTGTTTCTGTCATTTTGTTGTCTTTCAGTCTTTTGAGCTCATGATCTTGACAAGACTACTGTTGTAAATGTACTAGGTTCTGTAGAATGTAGATGATACAGAAATTAGCATCTTCTGTATATAGCAGGTAGAAATACTCATTTTAAGTTGGAAGTATTATGTTTTTACCTCATGAATTGTCTCAGATTAAATGCTTGTCTATAATTTCATTTTATTTTCTTTGATGGGGAGAAGATGGAGGGGAGAATAGTTTATTGAGTACACTGTAAGAGAGCAGTGAACTCACAATAACTACTGCCACCTAACTGTAATTTCTTAAAGTAATTTTGAACATGCCCCCACTAAAGTCTTAACAAAGATTAGCATTTTTACCTAAGAATGTAACACCTTATAAATTCTTGTTACTAGAGAACAGAAATGAGAAGAGCATAGATAGTACTCTTCAGGAACTGACGGTCCAGTGGAAAGGTGGACAGACAGCTCCTGTAAGCCAGAAAAAGGTTTGGAGGATATGTGCAGGGTCTTCAGGGGTGCTAGTCAGAGCCTTGGTGGCTGGGTGGCTGTATTAAATCATCTGAAAATGGAAGAATGCCATTCGTAGGCAGATGTGAAAAGCATTCCTGGGAAAAGAAACAACACCTGAGCATCTATAGTTGCTTGGCAGGCACAAAGGATGGCAAGCAAGAGGAAACATAGCTGGTATACAGAACACTGAGGGTCAATGGAAAGGATGGTGTAATGCTTCCTTTGTACTATGCTGCTGAAAACTCAACAGAGGGTAAGTTGTCAATTCAGTCTTCAAGGTTTTGTTTTTATTTTTTCCTAGCAACCCAGAGGGGGCCTTCAGGCACATGACACTTCATCACTGCCCACAGTCATCATGAGAAATAAGTGTAAGTATCCTGGCAAACCTCTCAGAGTTCTTTCTGTCGTCTAGTTCTGGACTTGATTCTGTTTGTGAGGTTTACTATTTTATAACACTTTTATTTTAGTTATTTGTGAGCATGTGCATGTGTGTATGGGTACTTTAGGGACTCTTGCTGCCAGATGTTTGCACATGGGCACTAGAGAATTGATCTGGGTCAGCAGCCTTTGCAAGAAAGAGCCTTAACCTCTTAGCCATCTCCCCCACTTCTAACCAAGATTTTTGATGATAGCCTGGGCTACAATAACAAGACTGTATGGCTATGTTACAGTAAATTAAGCCACTTTTATCCTTCATATTCATTGACTAGTAGTGTAGCATTGCACCATACATCCCTCTTGAAGGGTTTCTTTCATAGTATGTGCGTTAGAAAGGTGGTCCATGTGTGTGAACTGGTCACCCCCATGCAACTTGATCTCCTCAAGGCTATGTGAGTGAGTAAGATCATTTTTCTCTTTTTGTTATTCATTCCCTATTTCCTCTCTCCTGTGGTATGTTTAATACATATATCTTTCTAATCTGTTGTATCTTTAGACATGTTTCTCTGGAAAAAAACACATTTTTGTTCATTGAGTTTGAATTAGATGATCACTTACTCTTAGGTATTCTTATTGTCGTCTTGAGTTAGTATTATAAAACTATTGTTTCAGACTGCTGCATGATATTTTCATAAGTAATGCAGTAGTGACTGTCTGCTTAGTTGACTCAATGGGAAACTGTGAGAGACTTTCCTAAAGCAATGAATGAATGGTTCTTTGTTTTGTTTCATGGGTTGCTTTTTTTTCTACACGTGTGTATGCATATTATTGGGGGTGTGTGTACATGTATATATGCGTATGTGGAAGCCAGAGGTAGAGGTCAGATGTCTTCCTCAGTCAGTCTTAATTTTTGAGGCAAGGTCTTTCATTTAATCTGGATGATTCATCTAGACTATCTTAGCTAGCAATCTCCAGGGATCCTCCTAGTTCTGCATCCCCAGTACTGGGATTAAAGTTACAAGCCATCATACTCAATATTTTATATGAGTGTTGGGAGTCTAAACTCAAGGACTCATGTTAAGGTAGCAAGCACTTAACTAACTGAGCCATCTCCCTAGCTCCGGCCAAATAGGTACAGGTATTCTTGGCCCTAACCCTATGACTCAGACCCTATAGTGGATCCCAGTGATAAGAGTTTTAATACAAAAAAGTGATTTTTGATGCCCATTCAGGCTTGAGAAGCAATGCTTTATGCCTTGTTTCTCTTTAGTACTTCCAGAGAGTGTGGTTTACTTAATTTTTTTTTTTTTTTTTTTTTTTTTTTGGCTTTCTAAGGTAGGGTCTCACTCTAGCTCAGGCTGACCTGGAATTCACTATGTATCCTCAGGGTGGCCTCAAACTCTCAGCGATCCTCCTACCTTTGCCTCCCGAGTGCTGGGGTAAAAGGCGTGTGCCACCACACCTGGCTACTTAATTTTTTTATAACACTTGAGAATGACTAGTCATCTGTACTCACATGAAGAATGAATTCCTTTTTGTCATATTGTCTTGTTTCTGTCCATCTTTGCATATAAAAGAAGCATTTTGCAGACTTCCTTTGACATGTCTAATCTTAAACTTTTTTCTGTGATATTTTCTGTTTCAAAAAACTCCTTTTTCATCAGTAAAAATAACTATATTTTCAGTGCCTAGTATGTGCAAGGTACTCTATGCGGATTAATTCTAACCCTTTTAAATATTCTTTCTTATTAATAGGGTATATTAATACTATAGACTAATGTGTTACATTGTATTTCCATACATATAATGTACTTCAGTCATATTCACCTCTCTATTATTTTCACCTCCTTTCCGCTTCCACATCCCTAATAATCCCTGCTTTAACTTTCATGTGTCCTCCCTCTCCTTTTTTTTCTAAATTTCACATGTGAGAGAAAACATGCAATATTTTTGGAACTGTCTAATTTTATTTAATATGCTCTCCAGTTCCATCTGTATTCCTGCAAACATAATTTTAATCTTCTTTGTGGCTATACATTTCCTTTAAAATTCATCTGTGGATTGTGGACTGATTGCATAACATGCCTACTATGATTATTGCCACAGTAAACAATGATCTGCAGGTATCTCTATAGTTAGAGTTTTAGATATATATTCAGATATATCTAGATATATCCAGAAGGGATATAGCTAAATCATATGGAAGTTCTTTTTTATTTTTTTCCTTCCTCGAGGTAGGGTCTCACTCTAGCCCAGGCTGACCTGGAATTCACTATGTAGTCTAAGGGTGGCCTTGAACTGACTGTGATCCTTCTACCTCTGCCTCCCGAGTGCTGGGTTTAAAGGCATATGCCACCATGCCCAGGGGAAGTTCTATTTTTAATTTATTGAGGAACTTCCATACTGATTTCTCCAATAGCTGCACTAATTTACATTTCTACCAACAGTATATATAAGGGTTCCTTTTTTTCCCTGAATTCTTACAAACATTTGTTTAGTTTTGTTTTCTTGATGCCAGCCCTCTAGCTAGACAAAGATGGAATCTCAGTGTTATAGTGGTTAGAAGTCCAAATTGTGGTTTCAGGTCATATGGGTTTGATTCTAACCATTATTACTAATGAGCTATGTAACCTTGAATGTTTCTAAACCTATTCTTCTGCTGTAAAAATGGTGGGGGCTTAAAACTAATATGATAGGTTTAAATTAGATAATTAGATTATGTCGATGCAGTACTTGATAGTAGGCTTTCCTTAAGTGTAACCCATTTATCCTAAATGAGCAAACTGAGGCTTAATGATATCAAATAACTTACCTATAGGGACTATGCATTTGTTTCACATAGGGAAAGGTGCTTTGTAGCCTGTTTTTCATTCTTTTATTTAGACACAAGTTGCTCCCCACAACTTTCAGAGCTCTGCAGATCATTCTGGTCCACATTTTCATTGATCTTTCATTTATACATCCTCTACTTGCTGGTGCTTCTGAGTTTTTCTCCTTTTTGCATTCATTCTACATGATTATTTCTACCTTTATTCATGTAATCCATCTAATCTGAATACTCTGTTATTCTTTTAACCTGTCCACATTCTTACCATTCTTCAAGAACTGCTTTTTCTGTTACATTTTATCTGCTTACTGTCCATTGTTCAGAAATACTTAAGATATGCTCCAGGCCATACCTTTAAGCACAGGAGCCATATCTCATACCTTCTGTGTACTCCCTGCAGCAAGGATCTGGTCATTGTGTGGCATAGCCTATTTTCTGGTGTTTGATTATGTCACCTTTGTCTAAATAGAATATAAATTGGAAATCAGTAAGTATATTAATACTTAATAAGTCAAAAGCATCCTGAAACACTAAGAAATTATAACAAAACCCCATTCTTATTTTCCTTAGCTCTTGATACTTTTGGAGGTGGACAAATAATAACATTCATGTCTTCAATAGGGGATTCATAAGAAAAAAATACTTCAATACCGTATGCCAGTGTGGTTATGTCAGTATATTAGAGCCCCGGTATCTTGTTTGGTTGTACTAAGGAGAAATGTGCACTAAACAGTAATAGACATTTCTTATCCATAAAGGAATTGGTCAAAATCTTTGCTTTTTGTTTCGGTTTTTGGTCTTTTGAGGCAGGGTCTCACTTTAGCCCAAGTTAACAAAAAACTCACTCTATAGCCCAGAGGCCTTGAATTCATGGTTCTTCTTACCTCAGCCTTCCGAGTGCTGGGATTAAAGGTGTAAGCCACCGCACCTTGTGCTTTTAGTTAGTGCAGAAGAATCACTTGAGGATCCCATGATGTATGTTGGCTGCCAGAGAAGCAAGGGGCTAGAAATGCCATATCTAGCAGCCACTTAAGTTGTTAGGTGGGTTGGGATATGGTGGAATATTTTTTTTTTTTTTTTTTTTTTGAGGTAGGGTTTCACTCTAGTCCAGACTCACCTGGAATTCACTATGTAGTCTCAGGGTAGCCTTGAACTCATGGCGATCCTCCTACCTCTGCCTCCCGAGTGCTGGGATTAAAGGCGTGCGCCACCACGCCCGGCTCTGGAATATTTTTTTATCCTAGCACTCGGGAGGCAGAGGTAGGAGGATCACCATGAGTTTGAGGCCACCCTGAGACTACATAGTTAATTCCAGGTCAACCTGGGCCCAGTGAGACTCTGCCTCAGGGGGGAAAAAAAAAAAAAAGATGTTAGATGGGTGTAGTCCCAAAGAATGGTTATCTCTAAGATTCTTTTTATCCTCCAATTTATTTTAACCTAAATTTTTCAGTATATAATCCTTTCACATGGTTCTTTGTCCTCATCACTTTCTGCTTCATACTAAAGGTAACCACTCTTAGTTATCTTCCCAGAGTTTTCTTGTTAAAATAGACTAATGACGAGGGTTATTAATTATTCTTGGTGTTTTAAGTATGAAAGGTTGCCTTTTTTTTTTACTTTGTTTTACAGCTTGATTTTAGTTTTTATTTCTTCCCTTAGTACATGATTGACTTATGTGTAAGTACACAGAGAATATCCTCAGTTTGTTAATGGTACCTACCATCCTGTACTAGAACTTTTGATAGTCATTATTGTTATCTCCTATCTTTTGTTGCTTTTATGAGCAATACTGCAGTGAGTAACCTCAGGCATATATGTTGTTTCAGACATAGACCAGCATATATTGCAAAGTCAACATGTTCTAAACATACAGTTACTGTATAAAAGAACTCATAGGCTTATAATTTCAGAAGCTATTGTCAGGCTGTCTTTGATAATTTTTTTTACCAACTTATACTCCAGTTTTACTTCTGTGTGACATTTGTCAGCTGAGTTAGCACTAGTGGGGCCTGGTTAGGTGGTGGTTCACTTTCTGTTCTCTTTTCCTTTGCAGCCTCACAACCCAAGGAACGCCCCAGGTCTGCAATCCTTCTGGCTGATGAGGTCACTGCTGCCCCAATGTTTTCTAATAGACGATCTCAGCAGAGTGTCTCCCTCTCCAAAAGTGTCTCCATACAGAACATTACTGGGTATGTGGTTTAAAAATGCATGGTTGGGCTGGAAAGATGGCTTAGTGGTTAAGTGCTTGCCTGTGAAGCCTAAGGACCCTGGTTCAAGGCTCGATTCCCCAGGACCCACAAGGGGACGCACATGTCTGGAGTTTGTTTGCAGTGGCTGGAGGCCCTGGCATGCCCATTCTCTCTCTGCCCTCTGCCTCTTTCTCTCTGTTTCACTCTCAAATAAATAAATAAAAATAAATTAAAAATTTGAAAAATGCATGGTTGACATCTATGGGATAAGAGCAATGATGTTCACTTCATGTGACAAAGACTCTTATATAAACAAATGCCTAAAATAACAGGTTGGTGCCAAGTTGGATGATAGGGACAAGGAGGTTGGGGATTATATTTTTGATGCAGTCTTAGACTATTGTATATAGTAGGGATCTCCTTTAACGACCAGTTTCAGGCTGGATTGCTCTAGACATTTGTATGATTAGTCCCATGCTTGAAGAATCTGAGTCTGAAAAGGTGACTTAGTTATGACTGTTGGTTTATAACTAATTTTCCTTTAAGATGTCACTTTTATTTTATATTGCTTGTGTAAACCTATTTGTTGTGTTTATTTTTAAATGTGCTTCCTTACCTTTTAAGTTAGCTTCATGGAGGTGAATTCTGAGGTATTTACTACTGTTAGGTTCCTACTTACTCATTTATGCTGAGTTCCATATATGGTCCTCTAAAAAGTTGCTATGGCCACTAACTGTTCAGGCCTTGGTTATCTGGTGATTAGCTCAGGACTGATTATGATGTTGGCTATTTGAGGTAAGATACCCATCAAGTAAGTATAAAGTAATCTTAAATGTAGACTCAGCATCTCTTACATGTCTCCTGACATAGGTTGAAGGATGCAAAATCTGCTTTGTATGTGCTTTGTGATCTTTGTGTTGGCTAATACTTCCTCCTTAAAACAACAACAAAAAATTCATTTAGTTTTGTTTTGTTTATCTTTGTGTTTTTATGATCTCTGTAAGTCTTCAAAGTTGTAGTGTTACCTAAATTTGTTGACATTGTGACTTTGAAACGTTGGTTTTTAAGTAAAGTTTAAAGTAGCTTGTTATATCATGAAACAAGCATTTATTCTGTGCCTACTATCTTAGTTTGGGGATTGGGTTTAAAAAATCCCAAAAATAGTAATTGAAAGCATTCAGTTTATAGGTTTTTAGGGAACAGGAGAAAAAAAATTAATGGTTGTTCAATAAGTTTTAAACAGAAATTTCTTACCTAATGTGTACATGATTTAAGGAAGTAAGTTCCTTTGTTTGTCTCTTTAAAAAAAAAAGGCTCAAACAGGTGGGAAAAAGGTTTTGCAATATTAAGTTCTTCCAAACTTTAATAATGTTTCATTTTGCTGTGTACTGAAGTAATTGGCTTGCGTCATCCTAGGACTTAACAGCCAACTGTCACTTTGGAGTTTTGGAATACTCATTTAAGAATGTGCACTGCAGCTTACAGAATGTATTTGACAATATATACTTCTTATCCCCAGAGTTGGCAATGATGAAAACATGTCAAACACCTGGAAATTCCTTTCTCATTCAACGGACTCACTAAATAAAATCTGCAAGGTCAATGAGTCAACAGAATCCCTTACTGATGAGGGTAAGAGGAAGTTTGGGCCTGTATTGTGTTAAGTACTGTGGAGATTTTGTCATTGCTAGCATCCCATGTCTTCATAGAAGTGCCTGCATTTCCTTTTCCTAACTGTAAAGAGTCTGAATTGCATGTAAGGCATCAAATGTCATTGTAATGTATTAACAATGACACCTGCCTGTTATTGGCAGTCTGTTGAAAGTTGTCATTGATTTTAATATGGACATAGTCTGGTACTATTCCTTAGACTTGGTACACATTTAGTGCTAATCTCATGGACAGTTGTAAGCCTGCTCTCTTGAAATATGTAAAGGTAACCACACCCTCAAAACTCCTACTTTACATAGGAATTGTCTTAATCATGTTTGGTTTGTGTGGTTTATCATTTCTCAGCCGATCTTGAGTATAAAATCTGTAACTCCCAAAGCAGACATTGATCCTTTCCTAGTACCAGGATATGTTCTCCTTGACTGTCCTTTTTTAAAAAAATATTTTAATTTTTATTTATTTATTATTTATGAGGGGAGGACAGAGAGAGTGAAAGAGAGACAGTGGGCATGCCAGGGCCTCTAACCTCTGCAAAAGAACTCCAGACACATACACTACCTTGTGCATCTGGCTTCACATGGGTACTGGGGAATCGAACTTGGGTCCTTTGGCTTTGCAGGCCTTAACTTCTGAGCCATCTCTCCATCCCTATCCTTTATATTTTAATAGCGCTTTCTCATGGAATCATTTATCATCTTGAGGAAAAGCCAGCCTTTTGGGGGTCTAAGGTTGCTTTTTTGTATTTTGAGGAGTAGGTACAGACATGAATGAAGGACAGCTAATGGGAGATTTTGAGACTGATTCCAAACAGCTGGAAGCAGAGTCATGGAGTCGAATAGTAGACAGCAAGTTCCTAAAACAGCAGAGGAAAGACGTGGTCAAACGTCAGGAAGTGATTTATGGTGAGAGTCTTCATTTGCTTTGCTTATATTTGCTATGCATTGATCACCATTTTTAAGTGAGTTATTTTTTAATCTGTGGGAAATGAATTTATAAGTATGATGGTATCTTAAAATTTTTAATTAAAACTTTTGAGGCAAGGAGATATGATCTTTGTTGTGTCCTTTGGTCCATTTTGCCCTGGTGTCCTATTCTATTTCATTCATATTAAACAGTTTGTTTATGTTTACATGTGTATTCATTTACTTATACATACTTAGTTATATGGGAATTCTAGAAAGTTATCTCTTCTCAAAGTGCAGTTAAGTTCTTTAGCAATAATGGTAAGTAGGTGAAACATTAATCATTTATAAGAACCAGGAACAAAGTGAAAAGTGAGTGGTGCTGAATCCAGAAACAATTTGAGACTGTCATTATACAGTGCACCTGATTACAAAAGAATGTTAGGTCATGTGTAGAATAGAGTAAGATGATGCTTTAGAATAGTGACAGCTATTCACTCAGTTTTGAAGTTCCAGTGGGACACTAAGCTAACTGTATGGGTGTAGTGGTGATCTCTGAAGGACCCTGATCTCTGTTTTAGAGTTGATGCAAACTGAGTTACATCACATCCGCACGCTCAAGATCATGAGTGATGTGTACAGCCGAGGGATGATGACGGAATTGCTCTTTGAGCAGCAAATGGTAGAAAAGTTGTTTCCTTGTTTGGATGAGCTGATCACTATCCACAGCCAGTTCTTCCAGAGGATCCTGGAGAGGAAGAAGGAGTCTCTGGTGGATAAAAGTGAAAAGAACTTCCTCATCAAGAGGATAGGGGATGTCCTTGTAACTCAGGTGAGCAGCGGGGAGGTCTCAGGTTCCTCTAGTGCTCCACAGTAATGGTGCAGCTTTGACACTCCAGAGCATTCACCATTTATCTCTGTAGGCTAAGTGAAGTGCTAACCTGGAATTTACTGTGTAATCTCAAACCCACAGCAGTCCTCCCCACCGCTGCCTCCCAAGTGCTGAGATTAAAGGCATGTACCACCATGCCTGGCTTTCCTTTAAAATCAGGACAGTAGGGATTCTCTGCTTATACTGTTTTAGAAAGTTAAGAAGTGGCTATATAAACTTTTAACATGGCAGATATACAGTAAAATAAAAAAAGCTATCATCAGAAACAATGTAGTTTTTAAAAAGTCAAAGAATATTTGTTAGAAATCGCCAGCTTTTCTCTGTGGCTCTTATGAAAAAGATCTTACCTGTCTTAAAATGAGCTGAAATATAGAAAATCAATCAAAAGACTGTGAACTACATCATAAAATGTGTTATTTTCATTAAGATATGGTAAATTTTTAATCTCACTACAAGGAAATTCAGCTTAAAATTACATTTATGCTTTTAGGTATGTTTATCTTAGGCAACCTTTAATACTTCTCCACCGAAATCCTACTTTCGGGCTGGAGAGATGGCTTAGTGGTTAAGCGCTCACCTGTGAAGCCTACGGACCCCAGTTCGAGGCTTGATTCCCCAGGACCCACGTTAGCCAGATGCACTAGGGGGCGCACCTGGAGTTCATTTGCAGTGGCTAGAAGCCCTGGCACGCCCATTCTCACTCACTCACTCTCTGTGTTGCTCTCAAATAAGTAAAAATAAACAAAAGAAAAAAATTCCTACTTTCATGTTGATGTGGAGGTTTAGTTACTGGGAGTTGTCTTAGAATTTACTTTTTTTTAGGGGGATAGAATAGTTCCAAGGATTGACCATAAACACATAAACACCCTACTACTGAACTACTATCTCTAACCCTATTTATTTATTCATTTTGAATCCTGAGCCAGTCTCACTAAGTTGCCCAGGGAGTCCTTGAAGTCAGAATCCTCAGGCCTGGCTATGTATTTGAAATTCTGGTTTTTCCTTATGCCTGTGAGTGCGGAGTATAGCCCCACTTGATTAATTTATCATCATGTTCATGTTACTGAGCAACTACTAACCACCAAATAGAACTGCATTAATGAATATTACTTTGACCTCTGCTTCGGGGAACTCCTAGGAGTAAAACAAGTTCGATATGAAGCAATGTTCCTTCCATGTGAGATTTTTGCTTTTGCCAAATGCAGGTTGACCAAAGGCCTGCAATAGAGTCTAGAGTAGAACCCTACAAATGAAGATCCTTCTTCCCAAAATATCCCCTCTTCCAGTTCATCCCTCACCCCCCGCCCCCTTTCTGCCTTCTCTCTGCCTTCAGAACCTGAACAGGTACTTCATTTAATCTTGACTTACATTATCATGTTTAACTCCAGCTATTCCCAGTAAGATCTTTGATGCTAACATTCAAACTTTAGCACATAGCGTTCATTTGTTCTTTATGTCATTGTTGGAATCACCTTTTAGGGTCCTTGGTTTTTATGGTACTTAGCACATACCTACAGTATCTCTGCCTCTGTTTATTGGAGACAGAACCCTTTACACTTTGGTGGGGGGGGGGGTTGGCAGGCAAAGATAAACTTGTGTTGCTGACATAGTCACACTTAGCATGTATTACATAGATCCCATGCAAAAACTCATTGGCTTATTTTAAGGTCAGCATATTGTCAGATGACCCTCTTAGATTGCATGTATTTGGGGATTATTTAAGAACCATGCAGAACAGCTCACCTGATGCAAGTTGGGGTAAATCAGCTCCCTAGGGAAAGATGGCTATTTCTGATGTTCGCCAACTCTGCTTATATATGAGTTTGATCCTTGTAGAAATGGCCTAATTATTTTGCCTACAAACTAATGTCATTCTTTTTCATTTGGTGGGGGATGGTTGTATCCAGGGCCTCTTGTGTAGGCAAGTGCTATACCACAGAACTAGGGCCTCAGTCCCTATCTAACTTACTATGGTCAAAGTACTGAGACTAGCTCATGAAAACTTTAGTGAGGCTCTGCTCATTGTGTGTTCATAACAAGTACATGTTGAAATGTATTGTCCATTTGTTATGTACATAGTGCATGGATATTTCTGGGCTTTTAAACTAAGTATATAGTAGCTTTGTTGAGATATGAGCTATTTTGTATAACATATCTATTTAATATATATATAGTTAAATATATTTTAATATGTTCACACTTGTGTAAGCATTGTCATGGTGAATTTTAACAGTAAACTCACCCCAGTTTATAGCTGAATAATATTCCATTGTATGGATACGATATTTTATTTATCGATCAATGCATATGTATTTTTTCCATCTTGGAGCTATTATGAATAATGCTGCTATGAAAAATTATATGTGTTAAGTTTTGTATGGGTATATTTTTATGTCTCTGTACATATAGAAGTGGAATTGCAGGGTCTTATGACAACTTAGTGATTAACCTTTTCCAAATTGCTGTACCAGTTTAATCTTTGGGGGAATTTATTATTAAGAACTGATGGGTTTTTACAAATAGAATGGAAATTATTACAAAATGATTCCCTGAATTGTGGCATAACTGTTGTTCTCATTGCTCTGCAGTTTTCAAATGAGAATGCAGAACGCTTAAAGAAGACATACGGCAAGTTTTGTGGGCAGCACAACCAGTCTGTCAACTATTTCAAAGACCTTTATACAAAGGATAAGCGCTTCCAGGCCTTTGTAAAGGTATTGATCTGAAACATGAAAATCCCCATCACGATCAAAAAATAATACACCATTCAGTGTTAGCCAGAGTCTCCTTCCTCACATGGCTCTTCAAAGTCTTTTTGTTTCCTTGCAGAAGAAGATGAGCAGTTCAGTAGTAAGGAGGCTTGGGATCCCAGAGTGCATATTACTTGTAACCCAGCGGATCACCAAGTATCCAGTTTTATTCCAAAGGATATTGCAGTGTACCAAAGGCAAGTCTCCTTTTAAAATCAGTTTTGTGTGTCAGTGGACTTTCTGGGCATTAACTAGTACTGGACACCACCACACAAGAGCTGTGGCATACTCTAGTAGGCCTAGAGGAAATCCTGCATTTACGGTATGTAGTGTTTTGATACAAGATCTCACACTGTGGCCCCACCTGGCCTGAAACCTTTACTTTGTAGCCCAGGCTTGTCTCATTTGTAGTAATCCTCCTTCTGCCTCAGTATCCAAACCCTTTTTTGTGATTATTATTTTCCATGTAAGACACAGGATCTGGGCACCATGCCCAGATCCTGTATCTTACATGGAAAATATTGAAAGTGTTTTGAGGCTATTTCATTTTATTACAGTTTGTGACATTTTTTGAGGCAGAATCTCACTGCCTCAAACTTGTGATCTACCTGCCTTGGCCTCTCAAGTGCTTCCCAAGATCTTAGACATATACAACTATATGTGGCTGATACAGTTGTGAGTAAAAACTTGTCACAGACTTGCAATCACAACTAGTTAGGAAGCTGAGGCAGGAGAATTACAAATCAAATTTAATCAAATCAAAGGCCTGCCTGAGTTAGTGAGGCCCTGTATCAAAATAAAAATTGAAAAGAGGCCCAGAAATAAAGGTTAGTGATAGAGGGCTTACCTAGCATGCACAAGGCCTTTCATTCAGTTTCTAGTACTTGGGGGGTGGGGAGTGAACAGGACTTGGATTATTAAATTACTAAACTTAGAGTTCTGTCAAGAGTTTAGTGTCTTGAATAACTTAGTTTTCTTAATATTGTATCGGCCAGCCATTCCTAGTTCCCACTGTTTGTTCTCTATATGTACAAAAATTGCAGCTGTCCCATTTAACAATTATGTAATGGTTCCTCTCAGTTGAGCCTTCTTTTAGACACTTACATTAAAGATTATAAAGTGTTAACATTAAAGATTGGGTAAAGGTGCAAATAAATAAATTGTTGCTATGGTCTCTACTTCTCTCCCTCCCTAACACTGGGTTTCTTTTATTTCTTTATTTTTTTATGAGAGAAATCCACCAATCTTTTTTATTTTTTATTTTATTTTAAAGAGCAGGGAGGGAGGAGAATTGGTGTACCAGGGCCCCAGCCACTGCAACCGAACTACAGATCCTTGCAGCACCTAGCGGTCATGTGCAACCTTGTATTTGCCTCACCTTTATGCCTCTGGCTTACATGGGATCTGGAGAGTCGAACATGGGTCCTTACATTTTGCAGCAAGTGCCTTAACCACCAACCAATTTCTCCAGCCCTGTTTTTGAGCATATAGTTGTATATTATCCATAGCACAGAAAGCTTCTAACTTCCTTTAGAATTCAATTCCTGACAGCAGGGCCATAGGCATTTGGCCTGGTGCATTGGCCTCCTTCTGGAAGCATAACCACAGAGGGAACACATGAGAGGAGCAAGAAAACAGGACTCCCTCCCCTTGTGCTCTTGCCAAGAGGAGCCATTTAAATCAGACTTGTTCTCTTTTCTCTAGATAATGAAGTGGAGCAAGAAGACCTAACTCAGTCCTTGAGCTTGGTGAAGGATGTGATTGGAGCCGTAGACAGCAAAGTGGCAAGTTATGAGAAGAAAGTACGTCTCAGTGAGATTTACACAAAGACTGATAGCAAGTCGATCATGAGGATGAAGAGTGGACAGATGTTTGCAAAGGAGGATTTGAAACGGAAGAAGCTGGTACGGGATGGGAGTGTGTTTCTGAAAAGCACAACAGGAAGGTTGAAAGGTAGGCCTCAAACCAATTCTGTTTGCATTTGTGTGCATGAGGAGAACCAGAAGATAGAGGTGGTTCTTTTAGGATTTACCACCAAGTTTTTTCTCAGCCATGTCCAAATACACAGGTGCAAAAACCATTTAATTGTCAAAGAGGGCATGTTCAAGATAGTGTAGTACAAAATCTTTGAAATTCAGTAAGAGAATAAGGAAAGGATGTACTTGGGAAACAATGAAAGAGTTTAGTAAAGATTAATATAATATTCTGGCCGGGCATAGTGGCACACACCATTAATCCCACCACTCAGGAGACAGAGGTAGGAGGATCACTATGAATTTGAGGCCAGCCTGAGATTACATAGTAAATTCTAGGTAAACCTGGGCTAGAATGAGACCCTACCTAGAAAGAAAGAAAGAAAGAAAGAAAGAAAGAAAGAAAGAAAGAAAGAAAGAAAGAGAGAGAGAGAGAGAGAGAGAGAGAGAGAGAAAGAGAGAGAGAGAGAGAGAGAGAAAGAAAGAAAGAAAGAAAGAAAGAAAGAAAGAGAGAAAGAAAGAAAGAAAGAAAGAGAGAAAGAAAGAAAGAAAGAAAGAAAGAAAAAGAGAGAGAGAGAGAGAGAGAGAGAGAGAAAGATATATGTACATATGCAAGCTGTTAGAGGAGCCCTCTTTCCCCTAGAGAGAGGAGTGGTGATTGTGGTATTTGGGGGTCTGTTATGCTGGAGTGAGAGGGTATGCATGTTTTTCTCATGTTGAAGGAGTAAAATTCCAGGTGACTATTGTCAGAGCACTCAAGGACCATAGCACATTCTTGTCAACCTTCAAACAATAGTGCAGGACTTCTTGGCAGGCATCTGCTTTCAATCCATGAATGAATGAAAGAGTTGCTTGCTCTCCAGTGTGATGAGTGCTGGAACAAAGGAGGAGAAATAGCAGTGGGGTCAAGACTCAAAGGATGAAGAGTAAGGTGTGGTTGGGGTAGAGAACATGAGTATGGAAGCATGGAGTTGATAGGCTCTCAGAACCCAGGGAAAGGTACACATACGGGGCTCTCAGAAGACAGAGTGATTAAAACATAGATGAAGAAACTGCTAAAGTATGGCTGACACGACACATGCCTCAGACTGAGGGATGGACAGTTTATGCTCTTGATGGATTGTGGGATAAAGAATGGGGCCAAGAGGGCTAGAGAGGGGCTTGCCTCCAAAGCCCAAGGACCCGTGTTCTACTCTTCAGATCACACATAAACCAGATGCGCAAAGGTGAGGCAAGCACAAGGTTTGCACATGCCCACTAGGTGGCACAAATGTCTGGGGTTCTATTGCAGTGGCTAAGGCCCTGCCTGGTGTGCCAATTCTCTTCCCGACCCCCCAAAAAATAAAAATTACAACTAAAATTTTAAAAGAATGGTACCAGAATGGAAGGGGTTTGCACCAAAAAGGAATAAACTAGATATCAGATGTTTTGAGGCTTTTTATTTTTTTAGCAGAACAGCTAGGGGCAGCATAGAGTAGTACATCAGTAGTGACAAAGGCATCTGGAGACTATTGGAGTGATTCAGGAAGCACCCAAGAGCTGCTCTATAGTAGAAGCCATGAAAAAGAACAGAATAATTTCAGAAGTATACCTGGCTGCTGCTCAACAACAGTATGGTTCAATGTTCTGTGATGAGCTCATTCCTTCCAGCTCTCACTCCTGGGTTCAGACTCCTTCACATGCCACTTTGCAGCTGTCCTTAAGCATTCTGGAAGTAGAGATACTTGCCTTCGCTTCTGAGGACCTGGGTTTCCTAGAGCTGCTGTTGTGTGTAGTCAACACCTTATTCTTTCATTTACACAAAGAAAAATGAATAGATTTTATCTGTTGGAATAAAGTTGTGGTCAGGTCAGTGGCTTAAAATGTCTTCAATAGAGATAAAGGTTAATGTTTAGTCATTTTTACCCCCATGTGAACTTGTGCCAAGAATAGCCAGTGCTATTTGGAGCACCCTTTGGAGGGTGGAATTGTTCTCTGATCACTGACAATGATTAGAGCAACCTCAAGATTCAACAGAGTTATAAAACTTTGTTTTTAGAACTTTGCTTTTGTGGCAGGCACCTGAATTATTTTAAAATAAACTTTTTAAAAATAATTCGTTTGTCAAAACTGATGATGGTGCCTGGAAAATTACTGTCATGTATTCTGGAACTTTAGACCTCCCCAGGCACCCTTGCTTCTGTCTCCTGCATAGCTTTGCAGTGGATTCCAGGGAAATGAAATTATGGTTGTGGCAGAAGTTGAAGAAAAGGCTGAGAGGGCCTACATAAAAAGGAACGTTGGCTCTGCTTTCCAGAGGGTAGACAAATGTAGAGATCAGCCTGTTAGTTCTCAGCAGATGGCTTCAAGGTGCCACATTGTCCTTGAGGAAGTCCCTGTGTAATCACAGAGGATAAGACAGAGCATAAGTTTGTTAGAACTTATTTCTTCTTTAATTCCTGAATCTAATTAAAGTGATATCTTGTTTTGTTTCACTTTGGGATGTGGGTGGTAGAGATAGAACCTAGGACTGGTTTGACTCTTATAATTCAGACAAAACCTGAATTGAGAATTTTTGACATATATATACTTCTAATTGGCATACAAAATAATGGATTTGCTAGAGCATTTCTTTTTTAAAATATTTTATTTTTATTCATTTATTTGACAGAGAAAGAGGGGGAAGAGAGAGAAAGAATGGGTGTGCCAGGCCCTCCAGCTACTGCAAACAAGCTCCAGACACATGCGCCCCCTTGTGCATCTGACTAACGTGGGTCCTGAGGAATCAAACCTGGGTCGTCCCTTGGCTTTGCAGGCAAATGCCTTAACTGTTAAGCCATCCCTCCAGCCTGCTACAGCATTTTCATACACATACATTATTGTACTTTACTCATATTCACCCCACCACCACACCCACTCAGCAGCTCTCCTTTAATTTATTGTACGTGAGCAATGAAAGTATCCATGCTATTTTCCTGGGCTCTCCTCTCCTCTCATTGGTCCCCTTCTTTCCCAAATACTCGTCTCTGCTTTCATGTCACTTGTGTGCCTGTGTGTATGTATGCCCTGTTTAATCTAGATCTGTATATTTTTCCTTTCCCCTCATTTCCCTTTCTTGTACCACCCCCTTTGGCTTTGATTTAATGGAAAGAGAAGGCTATTGCAGCAGACTGTTGAGAGAAGATGTCTGTGTTTATTTCTACCTATGAAGCCAGTATGTATGGTGAAGAAGGGGCAATGTCTTTTTGTTGTTGTTTTGTTTTGTTTTTTGGTGATAGGAAGAAATCTTCCTTCCAATAGATTTGGCAGCTCCAGGCTCAGTGAGAAACTCTACCTCAAGGAAATAAAATAGAAGAGTCATAGAGAAGTGCACCCAATGTTCTCCTCTGGCTTCTGCTCAGGTGCACACAGAGTATGCATGTCTGCATGTGTAATACACACCCTCAAAAATAAAAAATATAATCCAAAAGTATAAAAAATAAAATACATCAAAAATCCAGTGACAAGCACTTGATGGGCAGAGGAAGGAGGGTTATTGTGAGTTCAAGTCCATCCAGCCTGAGACTATATAGTGAATTCTAGGTCAGCCAGGGCTAGAGTGAGACACTACCTCAAAGAAACAAGGGCTGGAGAGATGGCTTAGCCGTTAAGGTAGCTCCTGCAAAGCCAAAGGATCCCAGTTTGATTCTCCATGACCCCTGTAAGCCAGATGCACAAGGGAGTGCATGCATCTGGAGTTCATTTACAGTGGCTGAAGGCCCTGGCATGCCCATTCTCTTCCTCCCTTTCTTTTTCTTTCTGCCTCTTTCTCTGTATCAAATAAGTGAATAAATAAAATATATTTAAAAACAAAAAAATCCAGTGAGCAAATCTGAATCATATGTGTAAAGACTTTGCCCATGTTAGGGGGCAGGGGTTGATACGTGATCTCAAACATAGATTGCTATACATTGCTAAATCTACTTCAATAGAAAGCCTCTGACTGGTTCACTATTGAGGAATCACCACTCATTCTCTTCCTTTTCCAATTCTTCCAGAGGTTCAAGCAGTTCTGCTCACTGACATTTTAGTTTTCCTTCAAGAAAAAGACCAGAAATATGTCTTTGCATCATTGGTAAGCTGGGTTGTTACTCTCTTACGGCTGGAACTAACAGTATTCAAACATCTAGGCTAGGCGTTACTCCTTCCCACTACAAAGGAAAAAAAAAATTTTTTTCCCCTCATAATACTTTTTAACTGTCCTGAGCATTTGATGCAAATAAGAATCTGTCATTGCAGTATTTCTCATATGTTTGAGCTCATAGGTGGTATACTGCTAACCAGTACTTCGGTGGGGGGGGGGGGGACATGGAAAGATTCATGATATAGAAAACATGACTAGAACCTTAAGAGAGTGATGTTTTTCTCTATCTGAAAGTTGACTTTTTTTTTTTTTAAAGAAAAGCTGTACATAAGTTTTAAGACATTGCTATTACCTTACAACAGAATCATCTTCAAGAGTTAGAGCGTAGCATGCATGTTTTATGTTCTTTTCCCCTTTGTTCAGGATCATAAATCAACAGTGATCTCTTTAAAGAAGTTGATTGTAAGAGAAGTAGCTCATGAGGAGAAAGGTCTGTTTCTCATCAGCATGGGGGTAAAAGATCCAGAGATGGTGGAAGTCCATGCCAGCTCCAAAGAGGAGCGTAACAGCTGGATTCAGAGTATCCAGGATACAATCAACACCCTGTAAGTTAAACAGCAAGACCGCTCCCCCCTTTCCAGCTCTTCCAGTGACTATGTGGCTGGCCAGTGATCTCATCGGGGATTTTAGGGACTTTTGTTTGTTTGTTTGTTTCATTTTTTGTTTTGTTTTGGTTGGATTAGGAACAGAGATGAGGATGAAGGAATTCCTAGTGAGAATGAAGAAGAAAAGAAACTGTTTGACATGAAAGCCCGGGAGTTAAAAGGTAAAGTGTTAGAACTAATCTAGGCCTTTGTCTGTTAGTGCAAATGGCTGCTGGAGTCTCAGGCCCTGACTACTCCTCAGCCTGAAACTGTCTCGGTCTGCTTGACACTGAGATAAGTTTTCAACAGGAGGGTGGCAGTAAGAATGATCTAGTAATAGATCAGAATATGGATTCTGTGGTCTTGGTGTCAGTATTTTTGGAACCTAAGGACTTTGTTTGTACCATGTCACAGAGAAATTTGCCAAATTTCATGGTTACATCTAAAATTAAAACTAGAGAAAAAAGAGAAAGATATTTGAAAATTCTGTTAGTGTGTTTTGCTCTTCTGCCAGTCCCTGGTTTGCTCAGTTCACAGATAAGCTATGAGATGCTTGGGAAGACAGGACATAGTACCTACAGCTTCATTCATCACTATCCGCTTCCCTGCAAGAGAGCTATTCTAATCCCCATTAGATAGTCAGACTCTTGAGGCCCTTGGTGGCTAAATAATTCAGGGTCAAGTATGTGCATGTTGGGCAACTCAACCAGAATTTTTAATACCTATCTTTTTGTTTTGTGTGTATTTTGAGACAAGATCTTGCTATTTAGTCCAGGCTGGCCTTCAATTATGGGACCTCAGCCTCAGCCTCTCTAGTTCTCAGATTACGTGTGTGACTCTCAGGGCCTGGTAATCCATTTTTCCCTTCACCACTGTCTTGTTGGATTTTGTAAAGACTGTTCTGCCTGAAATAAGGCCAGGAGTCAAGAAGACACAGCATCATGGAGCATGATGAGGACTGCACGCTGCACAAAGTGATAGAGTTTGTCTCACTGGGGCTAAGATGGTTTAGGTCAGAGCCAGAGTTGTATCAAATTTTCTGGCCCATCATTGGGATGACAAGACTGAAATCCTACTCCTCAACATTTGTCAAGCATGTGAAGAGGTACTAGAGATGTAAAGATTCCTATTACACTATAGCAAAGGATACAAAAATGAATGGTAGAGCACAAAGTGGCCCAGTAGACAGTGTAAAATGTGTGGATCTGAGCTGCACCTGACTTGACAGTTACCATCAAAGCAGAGTTAACATGAAAAAGAACTTAATGTATCTACCAAGGAATGCCAGGTTTTATAGGTATAAAGAGTCAAGATTAAATGACAGAAGTCTTGGTCTTAAAAGGAAACTGGGAAATGTTTTCAAAAATTTAATTTAAAAACATGTGTTTTTTTTTTAACTTGAGGGAGTGGAGGAGTCACTGGAAATTAATACTTGGAAGACAATTAAGATAGGTTAATTGAGAGACAAGTTGGGGAGGGAACAGGTATTTAAAAAAAAGTGAGTGGTTGGTCAAAATATGAGGAGCCAAAAATTTCTCCCAGGGGTTAAGGAGATAGCTTAGCCAGTAAACTTGTTTACCTTCAAAGCATAAGGGCTTGAATCCCTAGAATACATGTGGGAGAAGTTGGGCATGGTACTCCATGCTACTTGTAATCCCAGTGCAGAAAGACAAGTAAATCCTTGAGGCTCACTGGCCAGCTAGCATAGCTGCCTTGGCAAGTTCCAGCCAATGGGACCCCATCCCTAAGAAAGGTTGGCAGCACCGAGGTTGTACTCAGTCTATCACGGCCACAGAAACATGTACACAACAAAAATGTCTCCTGCTTTTCCAAATTGAGTAAGCTGGAAGATGAAGAGTATGCTCAAAGGAGGAAGTGGATTAGCTGGAAAACAGATTGGTTTCTGGCAGCCTGAGCACAACTCCTAACAATGAACCTGGTAGGTAGTCTGGTGCTCAGAAAAGAAAGTAGGATTGAAGATGTTTGCTGGAAATTAAGTCAGTATACAGGAGGTTGTTGAAGCAATGGGAGAGAGCCCTCCGTCATAACAGATGGAGGACCCATCAAGTGTTCTGCAAAAGAAACTTGTCCTCACGTGGGGTAGCAAGGAAATTGTTTCAAAGTGGGGGAACAATTACCAGTGCTAGGAAAGAGTTCTAGATTCAGTAATGAAGGCAAGTGCAGAAAGATGGAGCCAAAGTCAGAGAGCAGAGGTTAAAAATAGAGATGGAAACCATGTGTGAAGACTTGTTATATCCGAAATGCTGATATTTGTGAAGAACAACCCATGATGGTTTCTCAGGGACGCACTATATAGAGAGAGAAATTTGATACTGCTTTGATGATAGAAACAAGAGATAACAAGAAACAAGAGCCGTTTTCTGTCTTGGCCCTTTCCAGAAACTACCACAAGGTGGCAAACACATTTCAGTCATTTTAGAATAGCAAGTGAAATCACTTTTCCATTCACTCCACAGAGCAGCTTCAACAGAAGGACCAGCAGATTCTCCTCTTATTGGAAGAGAAGGAGATGATTTTCAGGGACATGACTGAGTGTAACACTCCCTTGCCCGAGGATTGCTCTCCAACTCAGAGTCCCAGAGCCCTCTTTCGCTCCAACACAGAGGAGGCTGTCAAAGGAGGACCCTTAATGAAAAGTGCAATAAATGAGGGTAATTTATTTTCTGCTTTGTCCCTCTTCAGCCTGTCCTGGAATAGCTTACACACTGATGTTCCCTACCAATTTCTACCATGCTACTTAAAAATGCAGACCCAGTACAGAAAACTACCCCAAAGACATCTTTCCTTGTAGTACATTGTCAGGGCAATGTCCTTTATAACCAACTACCCAGGTGAAGAAACACCTGGAAGTTTTTTCACACCCCATCACACCTTCTTCTCCCGCTCCACACAGGCAGCTACCCCAGCTTGTATCAGTGATCACTTACTCAACATTCTCTTCTTTCTATTCATTGTATCTTTGAATCATTGGAGATTTTTGAACTTAAAAGTTGGATTTTTTTTCATACAGTATTGTTATTCTCTCTCGTTTTTTAGACAGGGTCCAACTCTGTAGCATAGGCTGTCCTAAACTTACTATATAGACTATGCTGGCCTTGAACTCATGGCAATTGGCATGCCTCAGTCTGCCATTGATGGGATTATAGATGTGAGCCTCATACCCAGCTAAGAAAAGTGTCTTGAATTACAGTTTTAAGTACCTTTGTTATGTCCCCGCTTTGGTTTTCTTCAGAAATCTACTTATACACGTAGTGCATCATCTTTGTCTAGTGTCAGGATTCATTGCTTTTAATGTTCTTTTACCTCTTGAGCCATTTTCTTTTAGTATATTGCTCTTCTGTTTTAGTTTTCTTTCTGTAATTTTTTTTCTTTCTACTTATTTGAGTTTTGTGACTCTTTTTTTGTTTGCTTATTTCCTGTTTGAAACCCAGACTTGCTTCAACTTTTCTGTTCCTGCCTCAGCCTCCTGGGTGCTGGTATTACACACATGTTAATATATCCAACCTTGTTTTATTTTTTATAATTTTGTTTCAAGCTCTTTCATGTTTTGTGTAATTTTCTTAATGTGTTTTCTCATTTATTTGAAAGACAGTCTTTCTGGTTTTATTTATTAGGAAATTACAACTCTATTCTCTAACCCTTTTTTTATTATATGAGATTTGACTTCATATTTCACTGTTATTTATTTTATATAAAAAATAGGTTCAGATAACTTCATAATATGTTTCTGTTTGTGTAGTGCTTTCTTGTTTTGTTTATGTGAGAAAGAGAGAAACTGATTGGGTTGATTGGGTGTTTCAGGCCCTCTTGCTACTGTAAATGCATTCCAGATGGATGTGCCTGTTTGTGCATCTGGCTTTACATGGGTATTAGGGAATTGAGTGCTGGCTAGCAGGCTTTGTAAGCAAGCACCTTCAACCACTGAGCCATTTCCCCAGCCATGTGTAGTGTTTTCTTAAAAATATTAGGTCTATTATGGCAGTTTCTGCTTCTGATTGTCTTCCTCATTCCATTTGGATTTTCTCTTTCATCCCTGGTTGTTGCTCTAACTCAGTTGTCCTCATATTTAGCCTCTTCTTTGTGGACCCTGCCCTAGGAATAAAGCCAAGTTGGTTAATTTGAGGAATTCAGACATTTAAGCTACTTAGCCCCTTGAATCCACTTGCTGTCAGAGAGGCAAAAACCTTGTTGGTAGCTCACCTTTGCAGGGAATATCTCTTAATTACATTGGCTCTAAATCTAGAACCCATACCTTTTCTAGTAAATAGCTGCCTTCCCTGTATAGTTTAAAATTTTCCTGGCACATGGACATAAGGGTGAATGTTGGTTTCCAAGTGCACCATCCCCCAGAAATCTATAGACAGGATTTACCTGCTCTTTGGAATTTTCCAATGTGATCCTTGTGCACATTATGTTACCATACTATTTTTTCCTCTTCGTTGACAGAGATAATGTCAGCTTACATGTTTTGCTTTCTTTTTGCAGTGGAGATCCTTCAGGGTTTGGTAAGTGGAAGCCTAGGAGGTACAGGTGGGCAGGCCATTAGTGGCTCTGTTGAGCAAGAAGTTGGGGCCAACCCTGTTTCCTTGCCCCGGAGAGCAGAGACCTTTGGAGGATTTGACAGCCACCAGATGAATGCTTCCAAAGGTAATTTGTCTTACTTTTCACAGCTAACCTGATCTGTATTCTGGTACTCCATTTCCTCTGCTCCATTCATTCAGTAAGCATCTTAGTGAGTCTGAAATGTTCATGAGCCCCTGTCAGAGTCGCATTCATTTTAGGTAATAAAAGATTTTTCCTCATCTCCTAAGTTGTGTATAGCCAAAGAAGTAATAATACAAGTTGAGCATCTCTAATCTGAATTTTTTAAATCCAGAATACTCCAAAATCCAAAACTTCTTGAGTACCATGACACATGTGGAAATTCTCCACCTGACCCAGTGACAAGTTGCAGTTGGGACAGAGACATGTTAAAAATATTGTTTTAAATTGCCTTTAGATATCTGTGAGATACTAAGTGACTTTTATGCTTGGACATGGGTCACCTGGTTTTCTTTGTTGCCTTTGTGTTAGTGAAAATGTGAATAATGGCTTAGCTATCACCAAGTGACTTTCCTGTCTTTCTTTTTGGGATTAATAAGATTTAGAAGTAATATCTCTGAGCTATCTATATTGTAACCTTTTCTTGACTGGTATTTTACAGTTAAAAACAAAAATACAACACATACACACCCTGTTTGTTTCTCACTTAGGAGGTGAGAAAGAAGAAGGAGATGATGGCCAAGATCTTAGGAGAACAGAGTCAGATAGTGGTCTGAAAAAGGTATTTTTTTCCTCTCTCAAATAATTATCCTCCTTGGGATCTCCAGTGAAATGTTACGGTAGAAAAGAAAGAAAACGGGAAAACGCAGCATAACTTAGAGATGAATTAAGGATAATTTTTACATCAGTCAACATTTTAAAAATATGTTTTGTGGACTGGAGAGATGGCTTAGTGGTTAAAGGTGCTTGCTTAAATACATTTTGTTGTTTTTATTCTTTAGGGTGGAAATGCTAACCTCGTATTTATGCTTAAAAGAAACAGTGAGGTAAGGATTTTATGAGCTACACAGAATATGTAGTTTTTAAGGTTAAGAATAATAATTTTTGTTTTGCTGTCACAAACAGCTCCTACCCATAGTCTGTGTGTCTGAATACTAAAGTGGTCCATTGTTTTGGCTTAAAGCACTGTCCTGGAATTTCACCCAGTACCACCTCTGATTCTCTGTCATTAAGATGCCTCTTGATTTTGGTCAGTTTTGTCTACACAAGGGTTGGGAAGCACTGAGGGTGGCTTTCTTCAGCTTATTCCTAGTGAGTTAGAAATTAAAGCAACATTTCCCTTAGCATAAACCTGATACCAAAGGCCACAAGTCTGCAGTATGGAAATGTAACTTGTTGTTAAATCTCCATTTCTTATCATTGTTGAACTTGCACATCTGAGCACTTACTTTTGTGTGAAGGAGCCTGTGCCCTCCCTGTAGGGAATCAGGCCCTAGGTTTCAGCTGAGGGAATGTGCATTACCATTTCAAATTGACATTTTATTGGTTGGATAATTTCAAGTAACATTTCTTTTTTTATTGTTCGTTGTGTGTGCGTGTGTGTGTTCATATGTGGACATGTGTAGAGTTCAAAATAGTCCCAAGTGTTGCTCCTCACCTTCTGCCTTGTTTGAGGCAGGGCTTCTGATATTTATTGCTGCAAATGCCCAGCCAACCAGTCCACCAGCTTCTGGAATTATGTCTTCACTTTTCATCTCCCTGTATACGGTCTGGGATTAACAAACACTACACCTAGACTTTATGTGGGTTCTGGGAATCAGAACTCAGGTGCTCATATTTTCACTGTAAGTGTTTTACCCAATGAGCCATCGCCCCAGCCTTCAGGAAACCTTTCTTCATTTTGCATTTATTTGATTTCAAATAAGAGTTTTGGAAGAATGCATGCACATGGGGTGGGGATGGAACCCACTGCCTCACTCAATGCTGAGCATACCCTGAGCATACTCTAGCCTCTGCATTATTTATAATATTTTATGTAGTTGATCACTCCTTTTTCTTTTGTAAGTTGCAGTTTTTGTTTCTGTCCTATTTCTGTACTAGGTTATTTTTCTTTTTCTTTTTTTCCTTACTATCTTGAAGAGCCTTTTTAAATGATTTTTTTCATTTGACTCTTTGTTTCCTTTACTTTTATATATGATCCCTTCCACTGTGTTTCTGTTTGGAAAACCTTCCATGCTTCAAGCAGAAAATAATCCTGCATTCTTTTCTACCTTTAAAAAAATTAATCTAGTTTTATTTATTTATTTATTTATGAGAGAAGCAGATAGAGGATGGGAGCACCAGGGCCTCCAGCCACTGCAAATGAACTCCAGACACTTGTGCATCTGGCTTATGTGGGCACTGGAGAACCAAACCTTGGTCTTTAGGCTTTGCAGGCAAATGCCTTAACTGCTAAGCCATCTCTCCAGCCCTGAAAGTTTTTTGTTTTAATGTATGAGCTAAGGCCCCAGCTTCATGTTTTGCAGACATTCAACCAATTTTCTCAGAGAAGTTAACTATTTTTTTTTTCTTTTTGCCTTGACTACATATGCTGCTTGTACACTAAATTGATAGGCTTCATCTCTGGCTTTCTAATACCAGTTTTATGCCAATCATTTTAAATAGTGAACTTTCTAAGACATCTTAATGGGTGCTAATAACCTTTTACACACACACACACACACACACAGTTTTCTTCTTTTTGTATTGGCTGCTTGTACTCAGTTATTCCTGTTTAAGAAAAATATTTATTTATTTATATTTGTGTGAGAGAGAAGCAGAGAGAGAGAATGGGTGTGCCAGGGTCTCTAGCCACTGCAAATGAACTCCAGATGCATGTGCCCACCTTGTGCATCTAGCTTACGTGGGTCCTGGGTGAATCGAACCAAGGTCCTTTGGCTTTGCAGGCAAGCACCTTAACTGTGAAGCCATCTCCCTAGCCCTGTACTCAATTATTCTTTGTTTTATTTTAAAAGTTTTTTTTTAATTAAAATAGATTCAGATGTATTTTATGGATGCTATAACCATGGGATGTAATGGATTCTGAGAGTCATAAAACCTCTATGATTGTTTGCATTTTGTTTCTTCCTCAGCAGGTTGTCCAGAGCATTGTTCATCTTCATGAACTGCTTAGCGCTCTTCAGGTACATAGCTTCATCGTTTATTTGTGCACTTTCTTGGTTAAAGAACAATAGCAAAGAGTTTCCAGAAAGTGTATAATCAGGCTTGACACAATTGAATTCTGCTCCTTTGACATTTCTGATTGCCTGGCCAGGGTTACCCTGGAGCATTTTGTTAACAGACCAAACCCTTAAAACATGAGGTGAGGGAGGGTCAAGGAGGTGTTCCAGCAAGTGACTCTCCTCCTGGACCTGAATTGCATTGCTGTCCTCTCTGCCACCTCAGGGCGTGGTGCTGCAGCAAGACAGCTACATTGAGGACCAGAAGCTAGTGCTGACTGAGAAGGTACTCACAAGGAGCACGTCCCGCCCCAGCTCCCTCATTGAGCAGGAAAAGCAGCGCAGTTTGGAGAAGCAGCGCCAGGACCTGGCCAACCTACAGAAGCAGCAGGCTCAGCACCTAGAGGAGAAGCGCCGCCGCGAGCGCGAGTGGGAGGCTCGGGAGCGGGATCTGCGAGAGCGGGAGGCACGCGTGGCTGAACGCGAGGAGATGGTGCGCCGTGGGCAGCAAGACCTGGAGAGGGATCGCGAGGAGCTCCAGCAGAGGAAGGGCAGCTACCAGTGTGACTTGGAGAGGCTGCGGACTGCCCAGAAACAGCTGGAGAGAGAACAGGAGCTGCTGCGGCGGGACGCAGAGAGGCTCAGCCAGAGGCAGATGGATCGGGACCTCTGCCAGGTACTAGAGCCTGGGCCAGGCGAGGAGACAGAGAGGAGGGCCTTCTCCTGATGCTGTGAAGGTTGGGCAATGGCTGAGGGTGATGAAGGGTTTTGTGCCCTAGCTACCTCAAGAAAATGAGCAGAGTGATGCCTGTTGGTATGGCATTTTTGCTTTACCCTGAGAGGGGCACAGAGTGAGGAAGTAAGTCTTTATCCTTTACATCTCTAGGAGATTGAAGAAAGCAGTGGAAATGTGTACGGCTTGGGCCATGGTAGTCAGTGGGCCCTTGGGAATTGGCTGGTACATCCCTGAGCCACCACCAGCTTGGACCAGTGTAGTCTCAGTGTGTCTGAGAGAGTGATAGCAGCTCCTTGGTTGTACTACATGAGAAATCAGTCATGGCCTCCACCTAAAGGTGGCCTGGTGGGGATACACACTGAGAATAAAGGAGCCCTCAGAACCTGCAGTACTGTGGTCAGGGGACAGCAGCAAGTGCTGCTAACACGTGTGCAGAGTCAGCAAGGAACACTGAACAGAAGGAAGAGCCCAGCCCAGCAAGTGATGGGCAGTGCTCACCTTTCTTTTACACAGATGATACTGGGGTGAGAGTATTGATACATGTGCTTTGCTTAGCGCCCAGTTTTGCTTTGCTCCTTTGGGAAAGCTTTTGATTGTTCAGCACATTGACTCTGAGCGAGAGTATGTGGTTAGTCTGGAACATGAACACTGGTGGTAGATGGAGAGCCCGGGTATGCACAGATCACCCTACCTTTATAACTCTTATCATACTGCTATTTGTTTCATTTTGGACCATAAAAGACAATTGAAATGACATCTCCCAGAATGGGAAATATATGGTGAGGAGCAGCAAATGGCTCTGTTATTTTCTCTGACACAAGGATGTATCAGGGACTTCAGCAATGGAAGATTAGTAAGCAGCTTGAGGCAGCACAAGTCTTATGGTCAGATGATCCTCTTTTTCTTTGATGGTCTTGTTGAAGCACAGCTCTTTTATCCTCTGCTTAAACAGAATCTTTTTCTGGGAGGTGTGATTTTATGATACTGATGTTAGTATGGAAGATGATGCTTTTAACATGGTCATAGATTATACCTGAAAGAAAACAGTAAATGAAGTCCTGAGCCCTTTTACAATGAGTTCTGTAGCCTATGAACACAGGTAAGCATGTATAGCCAACACTGTTCCCAGTTGAGTTCAGCCAGTGACTTTCATGGCCACCAGTCTGCTAAGGGCTTCCGATCTAAAATGCCTTATCTTAACTATGTGCAGGTTTCACGTCAGCATACCAAGCTAATGCGGATCCCATCCTTCTATCCCAACCCGGAGGAGTCCTCATCATCATCTGTACCTTCCATAACCAAATCAGGGTCACTGGACTCGGAACTTTCAGTGTCTCCTAAAAGAAACAGCATCTCTCGGACACATAAAGATAAGGGACCTTTTCACATGCTGAGTTCAACCAGCCAGACAAGCAGGGGACCAGAGGGGCAGAGCCAAGCCCCATCAAGCACCTCTACCCGCCTGTTTGGGTTAGCCAAACCAAAGGAAAAGAAGGAGAAGAAAAAGAAGAGCAAAGGAAGCCGTTCTCAGCCTGGTGGTGAGTCACCCACACAGTCTTCCCATGACCATAGTGTCTGTATTCTAAAGGAGAGTAGAGGCGCAGAGACCAAAAAAAGCTGTTCAGTTCAGATGGATGAGCACTAAGTTTATACTGTTCCAAGACAAATGTGTGAGAGGGTTCAGGTTTCTTTTTTTTTTTTTGTGGGCGGGGGGTGGGGGCTTCCTCCAATGAAAGGACTAAAACTCACCTAATTGAAGTACTTAAGCCCTCCCTGTTCTAGGTTTACTCTAATACCAGTAGCAGCAGCTACCATTTGAGTGTTTAACCTCAGATAACTTCATAAAACAGGTTATACACATTGTCCTGCTCATTTTCCCCACAGCAATCGGAAACTCGAGCTCAGAGAGGCTGTCCAGTGTGCGCACTCAGAGCCTTGGTGAAAGTGTATGAAATGCCTCCCTGCTGCATGCTGGACTTTGCCTGCTGCCATTTCCCAGACCTTTCTATAAATGTGAACACCAAAGCTTAAGAGAAAGTTATGGAGAGAGGTTTAAAAGACTATCACTGAGGAACCTGTTAACTAAATCAATTCAGAACCCCTGTTTACCTGTTGTATCACAGATTAGATTGGGCAGGAAGTGAAATGAAAATGACATTGTTTTCTGGATTCCTTTTTCATTCTTGATTTCACTGTTGCAGATGGTCCTGTGTCTGAAATATCAGCAGAAGGTGAAGAGATCTTCTGTTGACCACTTTCTTTGCCAAAGCGGCTGCCTCCTGACCCTGGCCATGGCCATGGTGCCTCGTACCATGCTCCTGCTGCCCCTCACGCACAAGTCTCTTACACTGGACGTCCACTGACCCTTAGCGTCCAGTCCTCCTGGGCCGCCCCAAGTCCCGCACAAGATCATCACCTGTGTGTCAGGGTGGGGAAGGATGCCCAGACTCCACTTTAGCTGTGATCTGTGACTGTCCAAGACTCAGGTGTGGGGCTTGCCCTACTCAGGGTGTTATACTGAAAATAATGGCCCCAGAAGTAGGTGGTGGTTCGGAACATGTCAAGAATCCCTAAAGGCTCATGAGGTCTGAATTTCAGCCTTTTATTTTGGGGAACACACCCAGAATCAAAGAGCAGGGAGTGTGACTTCGTCTGTGTACAGTGGCCATTTGCACATACACACAGGGTATAGCAGAATGTACACAGTCTCTTGTAAACATCAGGGTAGTTTAGCCAGGATAGAGCATCTGACTGGCCAGGTGGTGTGCAGATATTCAGTATTTCACCATGTATCCCTCTTAAGATTGGATCCCTTTAAACCACCTCTGCACACATCACCCCTCTTTGCATGTATTTTTCATTTCATTTTAGAAGGGAAGACAAGAGTTTGAAACCAGTGAGATGAGGCTTGGTATATAAGAAAAGCACATGGTCTACACTGCCTGCATGTCCACTTAACAGGATGAACTTTAAATAGAGTATCTCATTTCATCTACAAATCTAGACACACTGCCTGTCCCAGATGCTTGCCTATAGGTTCTAGGCACAGAGGAAGTAGAGAGGCCTCCTCACCACTGTCCCTGAAGTATGACACTTTTTGGTTGTCACTGGCCCAGAAGGCCAGCCCAGCAGCTCCCCCAGGGCAGCTGTCATTGCCTGGGCCTCCCTGTGGGAGGTTGTGTTCCCAGTTTGGCTCACATAGCTACCTGCCAGGCCCATACTGTACCCTAAGGCCTTTGTGGTTGGAATTCCCTGCAAGGGAATGACTGGCTAAGAAGTAGGTTCAGATAAAGGCATTAATTAAAGTCCATGTGTTCTGATAGTTTTGCCTGTGCAGAACTAGGAGAGTCACTGGCCCTTCAGTATGGCAAGGCAAACTATATATTGTGTCAGAAGGCCTCATGAAAGACGGTTTTTCAGATACAAAGTTCTTTTTGGTTATTAATTGTGCTCTTACCCCTGGAGAATGTCACAGTTGCTGCCGATTTCTCTCTCGTCTCTTTCCTTTTCCACTGTGTTTTGATTCTGTGTTTGCTTGAGGCTTTCACCAGCTGGTATTCACAGGGCAATTTATTGATAATGTTCCCCTGAGACTCTCATGTCTGCCTTGTGGGGCTCCCCACAAGGGAGACCTCATGCAGCCTGTACTTCACATGCGGCCTTTATTCCTGGCTTTGCCCCTCAGAAGCATGAGGCTCTGAACATAATTATGAGAAAAACAAACCTGCAACTTGGTGCTTGTTGATGAATGCAAGCTGGCCTTGCACATGAAGATATTTATCTTTCAGTTTATTTGAAAGAGGTCTGGTTTAAAATTTTTAGTCTAAAATTTATTTATTGTGTGTGTGAGTGTGTGTGTGTGTGTGTGTGTGTGTGTGTGTTTTCCTTTGAGGGTGAGCCCGTGCCAGCCCAGCAGCTTAGACTGTCCTTTCAATTCAGGTAGTAGTAGCAGCCCAGGGCCTGAGGGTCCTGAGGAAAGCAAGGTTGGAACAGAGGCCCACGTTTGTTCCTCTCCCTCCCCAACTCATCCTTTCATCAGAGAATGTGGTCTATCTTGTTTGGGAATTTAAAAAACTTGCCACCCATCAGCTGAAGGCCTGTTTGAGTCATAGAAACTTCAGCAAAAGACTTTTAAAACCGAAACCAGCTGATACTTTTTTTTATATTGAAACCATGATGTACCTCCCAAGAGACCCTTAACAGCAAAAAGTTAAGTTGCTTCCTTCTGCCAGTCCACACAGTTCTGTCACATTAGAAATACGTCCTGATCTTCCCCAGGTCTACCCAGGCTTTGGCTGTTGTCTGTCAGTGCTGGAAGGGGAGGCAGGGTCTGACTCCCAGCTGGCAGTGATCCACCCAAACCTGCATTCCCTGTGTAGTGAAGGCCAGTGACCCTGCCCCAGGCTACTTCACAAAAGCTCTGTGGACACCATGACTACTGTACTTCCCCACATGACTATTTGCCTGACTTCCAAGTGTCCTTCACTCTCAACCAGCTATAGGTTTTTTTTTTGTTGTTGTTGTTTTTTATTTTTTTAGCTTGGTTTGGCTGTTTTAAAGGGATCTCAACTCTTTCCATACTCATTAACTTAAACCCATGTGGTCAATTCCAGTTGGGCATCAAGGTGGTAATCCTCTGCATTCCCCTAAGCCACCCAACTTCCTCCAGGAAAAGTCAGTGGTACAAAAAGAACCACTTGCAAAGAGCTAATTCGCCCTTCCACATCATCTGCCCCCACAGTGCTCTGTGCTTGGGGAAGTGCATGAATGGGGTTGTTGCTGCTCATGCTTTTGCATATGGCCCTGAAGATTGCTGTAGCTCTGAATCTAGACTGGTGGGTTTCTCTCCTGTGATAAAGGTTATTTCCCATACTGCTCCCCACACTAGGAAGCCATCTATCTCCATCAAGCTAAACAGCATCTGGCCTTGCACTTGAGATTTGGCAGTCAGGTGGGAATCCCCCTGACTTGCAGAATCTAGTGAACCTCCTGGAAGGAGACTGCATCTCCTCTCAACAATGATCATCTCAGTAATTGTCATCCCATCTGGGTGACATGTGCACTTTAAATGCTCTCTCATCAGTTGGCTTCATTTTTGAGACAATCAACTATGTTAACTGCCCTTCTTAAAAATTGGGAGGGTTAAAAACATGCCAGTTGCCACATTCAGTCTTTGCCAACATTCCTTGTACCCCATAAGAGCAATCTATGGGGAAGAACTACTCCCCAAGATACTTTGGAAAGGTACGAACTAAATCTTCTTTCCTCTTCTGTCTCAGGGTTATACCACTAAAAGCTTCCCTTGGCTAACCTCTACCTTAACCCCATTCATTTTCTTTCCTGGCTTCAGTATTAGTGTGCACAGAATAGTGAACCCTTGGTGTTTGGTTGGTTTTTTTTTTTTTTTAACTGGGGGTGTGGGTGCTAGTGTGCAGAGGCTTGTGTAAAGGACAGAACCATGGGCCATAGGGCAGAGCTTGACCCAGAAGTGACTCTTCATGGGAATATCTGACATTTCTTCTTTTCAGCTCTGAAGTCCCTGTTTATAAGTTCTTTCTTCCCAAGGGTTTGGTATTTTCCTTGGAGCTGAAGTTGACTCTGAGGATGGTGGCCATTTGTGTCCAGAGTGCAGTCCTGAAGAGCAGGTTGCCATAGCCAGATAGAGAGGGTGACTACTTAAGAAGGGCATCCACTCCCCATGCCTGGGTGCTTCAGAACACAGAAGCCTTTGCTGAAGCAGTGGCCCTGCCACTATCCTGAGAGATGGGGCACAGTGTACTTGGACTTGGCTCCTCACTTTCATTCAGTAGTATAACATTCCTAGTTAGCCAGGGCTTTGAAGTCAGCTGCCTGCTGGCCAGGTTTGAAATTAAAAGTATTTTAATATGCTGCCAGAAAAGGAAAGGAAAGGAAAAAAAAGGAGGAGAGGTTGGAGAGACGGCTCAGCATTGAAGGCACTTGCCTGTGAAGCCTAATGACCCAGATTCAGTTCCCCAGCACCCACATAAAGCCAGGTGCACAAAGTGGTGTGTGCATCTAGAGTTCATTTTCAGTGGCTGGAGGCTCTGGTGCACCCATTCTCTCTCTATCTCACTGCTTGCAAATAAACTTAAGAGAGAAGCCAGAGGCCTTTCTCACTTGCCTGTTTGTCAGAATTCTCCCCCTTGCCAGTTTAAAAAGAGTGGCCCTCACTTCAAATCCCCTGCCCTAGAAACCAGGCAGGAGCCCCTGTGCCACAGCCCTTTACAAAGGGGCCTGCCACGGGAAGCCCAGACCCTGTGCCCCAGCCATTCCCTTCCTTTGGTCACTACCTAAGTGGAGGGATGTCCCCAGCTGGTTTGCCTCAGTGTCACTATGCAGTATGCACCTATACCTATGCTCTCATTGGTTGTCTCCAAATGCTGTATGAACATTTCTGTGCTAAACCTTATTAAATAAAAAGAAGGGTTAAAACCCAAGTTTGCTGTATATTAATTTGTAATTATGTATAAAGTGAAGCAGTTTTAAACTGTAAAGATTTTCAGTATGTTTGCTGGACTCTTGCCACAACATACTGGCTTTGTATTTTATTTATCTTACTTTGTAGTTACGGCTTCAAACTCATGTAAAGTCCCCCTTGGCCCCTCCAAAAAATAAAGTTTCTTTGAATTCTTGATTCCTGCTGTAATTTATTCCCACTCTATCTGGAGTCTGACTCCCCCAGTGGAAACTAATCTCTGTACCATTGGGAGCAGCTGAAGTCAGAGTAGGCTTTCAGCCCCAATGGTGCTTTCCTAGAGCTGGACCCCAGACTGGCTCAAAGCCCCCAGGAGCTCATTGATCTGCCCTGAAATCAGATTCCAGTCAGATGCACTGAACCACCTCAGTGACTGTGTGCACTACTGAACACACTTGTGGCAGCCTCCTCTGCGAGCTCCCCGCCCTATCGCAAAGAAGCTTTTGCCTAAGCTTGGGAGGGGGGGGGAGTCCAGTTTGTATGGGCCTGTGGGGAGCTACACAAGGGCAAGGGTATTTCGGCCAGGCCTGATCTCCAGCATGTCCAGTGTGTGGCTGGCCCACTTGCAGAACCTGGGTTCAGGTCCCCAGCCCTGGCTTCCTAGTGCTGTGTCTCAGCCTACCCAATCTGGAAAGGCCCTTCTGTTCTACTGGACCTTGGGGATTGCCACTGGGTGATGCAGAAAGAGGGCATGGATCCCTTCTGAGATTCCCATTCTGTTCTAGCTCCTTGCCCAGCATCCCAGCCTTCAGAAGGAAAGGAAATCTGCCAGGCTGCCAAGGGTCGTCTTTGTTCATGAATGTAGTGCACATTTCTGAGCAGAGGCTTTTGTAGCCCTGGCGATAACTGAGCCCCACCGAAAACACCGGAACACTGGTCCCTTTTTACCCACTTCCACACTTGGCTATCACTGGGTTCTGGCAACCCCTCCTCCAGTGAGCAGCCGGCTTGGCCCATCTGTACTACCCACTGCCCTGGGTACCCTCAACCTGCAAAACAATGGTTCCCATGGCCTCCGTCGCCTACACTGTAGCTGGTTCTGAGCCAGAGACAGGCTGTTGTCTGGGAGGCAAGGAAGGTCAGCAGAGGCATTAATCGTGAGTGGGCCCCAAGAACCCTGGACAGCAATTCAGTGGGTGTTACATGTCTTACTGGCTCCTGAGGGGAGACCATTGCACACAAGGCCCACATCACAGCACCACCCTGACCTGTGTGACAGTGGTCACCGCTGTTAGTAGGTCTCTTATCTTGAGGACTGCCAGGCAGCTGGAGCTTCCAGCCATGTCATTCTTTGTGTGGGCCCTGTACTCAAGAAAGCTAGTGCTGCCTCCCACGGAGGATACAGAAATCTAATTAGGAAATTAAGTAAGGAGGGAGAGATTAGAAGCTACAAAATTGCCTAGGCATAGCTTGCAGAAGAGGAAGATAGCACATGGTCCTGTGGCCACCTTAGCAGCCACTACAGACGGGGAACTGAGGCAGCTGAGCTGCAGAGCTATGGAGGTAAGAGTCCTAAAATCATGGTGCCTGGAAACCATTTCTCAGTCCTGGCTGCGTTCTGCCACCCCGTAGGTGCCTGGAGGCCTCAGAGAAGTCCTGGGAAGGTAGTGGCCAGGTGACCTAGATTTGAGGAATGTGTGTCATTCAAGGGCTGTCTACCCCAGAATGATGCTGTCTGCCAGCTTCCCCTCCTCCCCTGCCCCAACTGCCTGCCATCTGGGCTCCTTTGGCATCCAACTCAGAAGCACCTCCTCACAAGCTTTTCATATGCTAATTGCTACACAAAGCTATTTGAAAAAGTCTGTACAAGTTTGAGCTTCCTCTCCCTCCAGGAGTCTCTGGGCAACTTTACTTCCAGAGAAACCAACTGGCAGGGATGAGGTTCCATGGAACAGCCCGCTGAGTGCTGGGCCCGCAGTGCTCTGTACCTGCCACACCTTCCTGTGAGCCATCCATTCTGAACCATCCACCTCAGCCTCAGCCTCTGAGTTGAAGTGGCCTATGGCCTAGACAACTTCAGTTAGTTCCAAAGCTTTGCCTAGGTCCCTAGGGTCCAATGGAGAATGTGGTCTTCTAAGCCCATGCTGCTTGCTCTGCCAGCCAGGTATGCAGAGAGGGGCTCTGGAGAGGACCAGGTCTCCTGTTCTGTGTGTGGAAGCTGTAGACTAGGACACAGGGTGAGCACAGACTGAACCAGAGAAGCTGGGGACAAATTTCAGCCCTGTTATGTCGCTGAGGGAGAAGTAGGAGCAAGGTAGTCATGGACAAACAGCTAGGGAAGGCCCAAAGAGAGTACACAAAGAGTTGTCACCAAGCCTGCCATTGACAGAAGTGAAATTGAGGTTCTCATTCAGTCTCATCCCTCAGTGACAAGTGCTCCTGTTTCTTCCCCAATCTAGCATACTTAGCTATGCTGGCCCCTCTTAAGCTAGCCCCTTGAATCCAAAGGAAAAAAAAAAAAAGCTCACCCCCAAGCCCAAGCAGACTCACTTGAGGGTGACAGAAAAGCCCGCCAGGTGGGCCAGGTTCTTGGCTGCTAGCTTCTCCTTATCTGACCCTGGGGCATCCCCTGGCCTGGTAAGCCCCTCCCCCACCCAGCCTGGCTGTAGGACAGGGAGAGGAATTCTTTCCTTCTCGCTTTACTCTCTTCTGAGCTATGGGACCTTTAGTAATCGATCTCTTACCTTCCTTCCTTTCTAATATGAAGGAGAGAGCCTCTGCACCCTCCCGCTCCACTTCCCACACGGGTGTATTCCTGTGTGTGTGTGCGTGCATGGGTGTATGTCTGCATGTGTGTATGTGCGTGTGTGGGTGTGTGTGCGCGTGTGCGTGTGTATTCACATACGCTCTGGCCCTTTTTCAACACTGCAAATTCCTTTCACATTTTCTTTCCACTCCCATGCTCAGCTTCCCACATGGGCTGTCAAATCCTGCCCTCCAAGCTTACATGTATAATTGTCCTTGCCTTTTCTCTGGGTATCAATTTTCCCCAAATAAATCTCACAATAAATAATTTAACTCTCAAGAGTCCAATTCCTTAATTCTTTGATAAAATGGACAAGGATCCAGCAGTTGGGGTTCACAAGTATCCCAAAATTCCATATCACCATGAACCATCTTGGAGGGGGCTGTTGCCCCTTCCAGGGGGAGGATCAGAGATGACATGTCAAAAGTGGCAGCTCCATGCCCAGGCCCAGCATGTCATGAGCATATAGACCAAGTGGCAGCAGCAGCTTGTCACACGGGAGCCCTGACCGACTGACACAGAACTGACTCCAGGCACTTCTGTTCTCTGGGCCTTTGTGGAGATGGCAGACTGCTCCAGAACCCACATCTTGTCCTCCATCAGCTCAGTCTGTCACTTCTAGACCTTTTCCTGACAGCCAGGACAAACCAAGCCACCAAGCCCTCTGGTCCCTCAGCACTGAACAGGTTCCAGCTGATACACGCCCACCCAGGCTCCGGAGCTGTGTTCAAGGCTGAGCCCCGCCCCGCCCCCAACCTGCCACGCCTTCATTGCAAGGCTGGGTGCTGAGAAGAAGGTGCAATAGAACCATGCCAGGGAACCAGGATTCACCCCTTCACTGGCAAGGCCAGGTATTCATGAGGAAGGCTCGCTTCCTAGTGGCAGTCCAGTGGAGAAAAGGGGAAGTCTCAGCACATCGAGAGGAGCTCTGGGGTGGGAGCCTGTCCCTATGGTTTCAGGTTCATCTAGTTAAGAGAAAATAAAAATAAAATCTTAGGCAGGACGTCGGAGAGATGGCTTAGCAGTTAAGGTACTTGCCTGTAAAACATGATGACCTGTGTTTGCTTTTCCAGTGCCCACGTATAGCTGGATGCACAAAGTGGCACATGTGTCTGGAGTTTATTTACAGTGGCTAGAAGTCCTGGTGTGCCCATTCTGTTTCCTCTTTCCTTGCAAATAAATAAAAATATTTTTAAAAAATACTTAGGATTTTGCTTCATTGGATGACAGGCACTCAACACCCTGTAGGGACTTGAGTCTTGCCATTTGTGGATGATCACACCAGCCCACAGAGTTAGGTGACTGGCCCAACAGAGCCAGGTACAGAGGGTGGCCTTTATTTATTTATTTATTTATTTATTTATTTATTTATTTTGAGGTAGGGTCTCACTCTAGCCCAGGCTGACCTAGAATTCACTATGTAGTCACACTCCAAGTGGGGTGGTTGGCCTAAGAGCGGTGGTTCTCCAGCCAGGCTGGCCACACATTGAAGGCACCTGGAACTTTCAGACTCACTGGCAGGTCTTAAGGAACCTTCAGGGTTGGGCTGAGTTACTATGCAACAGAACATTCTCTTGCTTCCAGGTACCAATCCAAAGCCAAAGGGGAGAAGTCCAGGCTTGGTGGTTGCAGGCGTAGTCTTAGAGGTAAAATGTCTGTCCTATAAGCCAGGTACTCTTTCTCTGGATAAAACCAGGTTTCCTCCCACCCCCACGCACAGTAGGCCCTGCCTAATGGGATCCAGACCCAGGGGATGTCATTCTCTGTGGATGGGGCCCCAAGTCCCTCTGGAGGCTGCTAAGCAGCGCAGTAAACACAAACATGAGGGAGAACGGGGAAGGGAGGCTCATGCTGTGCCCATGCGGGGTATGGGGTGGTAGTGCTGACAGCAGCCCAAGCTAAGAGTAGGACCTAGGTTCCTTGGTCCAGAGCCAGTGCAGGTGTGAGTTGGGCCACCTTGATGTCTGCAAATTGTCGATTGTGGTCCCAATCGCAGCCCCTTGGGCTCTTACCCATGCACTACCTCTCCAAGTCTATTACTGGCCACCCCTAGCTGCAAAGCTACTATCTTAACAGCAGGTACTCATAGATTAGTATCACTGAGCTCCCTTTCTGTCCCTGGGCAAACTCAGAGTATGCTGAACCCCTTGTGATGGCTGAATTCTTCTTCCCTGCATTGGGTACTACCACGTGGGAAGGCTCCAGGGGCTGTGTTGGGACTTCAGCCCTAGGGGAACCTGGTTCCATAATGAACAACTAGCTTCCTTCCTAAAGCCCATCCCAGAGTCAGTCTGACCCTGAGGCCATGTTCCAGCCCTGCTGGGCAAAGACCAACCAGCACAGCCAGCACTCCTTACCACGCTCAATGTAGCACAGCCCATGGATGGCTCACCTACAGTGCCACAGCCAGACACTGCAGCAAGGGTGATCTGACCTCTAACCTGCTAACCCCACGACCATTAGCTCAAGCCTGAGAAACACATAGTGGAACCAAGCCTGAACACACAAGAGATAGATCAGAGCCTTAGCCACATGGTGCCTTGACTATCCATGTGAGCTTTTAGCTTCTGAGCCCATTGCCCCACTGTGGTGGTTTGATTCAGGTCCCACCTGGTGGCAATTTGGGAATTGGATCCTCCTGGAGGCAGTGTATTGTTGGGGACAGGCTTATGGGTGTTAGAGCCAGCTTCTCCTTGCCAGTGCTTGGCACACTCTCCTGCTGCTGTTGTCCACTTGATGTTAGCCAGGAGGTGATGTTCACCCTCTGCTCACGCCATTGTTTCCCTTGCCATCATGGAGCTTCCCCTCAAGTCTATAAGCCAAAATAAACCCTTTTCATCCCACAAGCTGCTGCTCCTGGCTGGATGTTTTCTGACAGCAATGTGAACCTGACTGCAACGCCCACCAACAAGAGAGCAAGAATGCACCCCCTTCCGGGGTCCCTGGGAGGGGAACGGACTTATGCAAAGCCCTAGCAGGGGCGGCACACAGTGGAGGCTGGGCAAATGCAAGTGGGCACAGAGCCAGGCTCTGGAGGGGCCTGCGCACTAGTCCCCAGGCAGGCCTGTGTACCCAGAGCAGGCTGTAGATGAAGCTGCCTCACATCAACATGCTCAGCCTCCCTGGAGGACACACTACGTGGGGCTGAGCTCTGGCCCTTGGGTGGGAAACAGGATGCTAGTCACCTTCTCTTCTGCCCTTTCTATTGGCTGGAGTGCAGATGGAACGGTGGGAGATGGAGGGGCTTCGTGGACTGGGAAAGTGCCTCCAGTGGAAGTTGGAAAGGCAAGAAGTGCCTGGGTCTACTCACTCACACAGGGACTCCATGGACAGGAGCCACCTCACTCTTCCTCACTGTGCAGAGAGTTTGCCGACCAAAGGCCCCTGGCCTACACGGAAGTGACACTGTCCACTGTCATGCCACTGCTGGAGGAGGAGGACGGGGGAGGTCTCAGGATTTGGAGGCCATCTCTACTACTGGCTATCTCTGACCCATACAAATGATCACTCCAGTCTCAGTGAGGTGAGGTAACGCCTCAGTGTCTGGTCCGTTTCACACAGTTGACGCTTCACTTGGGCTTGTGGGTCTGCCCTCTGCTGAGGACCACTGAAGAGAGCCAGGGCAGTGCATGCTGTGGCATCGCCGCCTTGGGCTGCACTGAGGGGTGCCTCCAGTTGCCACCCAGTATCACTGCCGCTGCATCCATCATGCAGGCGCACTCTATGTGACAGTTAGTGCACGGAGAGGTGTGCAACAGCATTCCATTCCAACATCCAAGGGCCAACTGCACAGCGGGGCAGTGACAGCCTGACAGCTTTAGCTGAGGTAACTATGGCCACCTTCATGGCTTTCACGCAAACATGTCCCTGGGGCCGCGAGGCATAAACCCCTTACCTGTGGAAACGATGAAATTGTGTTTTCCACTTGGAATCACTACACGAGGCCTTAGGAAGGAACAACCTTCAGGGAGCGAGGGAGGCCAATAGTGATTTCACAAGCACATCAAATAAAGGCCTCTGAGGCTGGTATGTGAAAGAGAAGTCCTCTCCTGGTTGGTTCCCTGGAAAGCCACACATGGACAGTGCCAACTGGCAGCCGCTGGGCTCTGGCCAGGAGTCAGGAACCCATGTAGCCGAGACGGTCGGTTCCCAGCACCCAGGAAAGGCAGACAATTTTTTCAACTCTTTATTAAGTTGGAAAACTGATAAAAGCAACACAAAGCTCAGAGCAAGCACCATGGTCAAGTCTTTGTGCTATGAGAAGTGTGCTGAATCTTGATGAAGCAGATCACAGGCCAAGGGGTCACTGGCCATGGCCTGCAGCTCCTCCGCCAGCCCTGAGGACCAGGGGCCTTGGGATTCCCAGCATGACTGTCCCTGAGGTGGAACGGATGACGAACCCAGGCCTCAGACCGTGGGCCCTGAGGAGTGCCAGGAAGCAGCTTTGACTTCCAGTGCATTCCCAGGACACATCCGTGGGCAAACCAAGCTCACAAGTCCCACTCCCTAGGAGGCACCAACAGGACCAATGCTAGGCTGAGATGCAGGGACACAGGACTGGTTAAGTAACTAAATTATACTGTGGCCCCAAGTCCCTATCAATAGCACAGCCCACACTGGAACTACAACTTGCATGTCATCAGCACACAGAACTGGCAGGTGGCCTGGGAAGCCACACACTAGGGTACCCTGTTCACCCCATGCCAGGCACAAGGAAAACACCTGTCCCCTCCAAAGGTGGGTGGGACAAGGGCCTGGAGTGTCTCACACTGGTTCAAAAGCTGACCTCAACACACCTGGCACTGGGGACACTGATGAGGGCTTTCCCCAAGGGTTGTGAAGTGACAAGGAACAAACATTTTGGGAATTCTCTTCTGACCCTTTTGGTAATTTCTTTCTTTCTTTCTTTTTTGAGGTAGGGTCTCACTCTAGCCCAGGCTCACCTGGAATTCACTATGGAGTCTCAGGGTAGCCTAGAACTCATGGCAATCCTCCTACCTCTGCCTCCCAAGGGCTGGGATTAATTGCGTGCGCCACCACGCCCAGCCCTTTTGGTAATTTCTGAGCCCAGGGAAAAGGTGAGCAGGGCCCAATGCTGGTAGCTACAAGGCTGATGCCAGAAAAGACATCAGGAATGGTTAGAGCCTTGTCACTGTCCTGCACATTGACAAGTCCACAGGATCTGCTGGAGTCCCTCCATCAACCACAGCTCATTGCTGCCTTGCAGGGCAGCACACAAGCTGACAGTTGTTTTCTGTGAAGGAACCCCAGTGCTGTGGGTGGTTGTGGCCCATTAGGAGCTGGGCTGTCACTGCTTCTTACTATAGCTTTGAAGGCAGGTGACAGGGCAGCCCCTACCAGCTCCCTAGGGCCTGAAGTCCTGCTGAGTGACCCCAGCCCCTATTTGAGTGGACATAAGCCTTGACCCATACCTGTGGCAGCACCCTTGGCTTACCCTTCAATGGAGGAGCCTACAGGAGAGACCCCATTGGCCTTGAGGGTCTGGGTACATTTGCTAATGAAGCTTGTGGGTGCCTCCCAAATTTGCCCTGTGAGTTTCTGCCCCTTGTCAAATCCATTTTAATTGGGCTCTGCTTCCTAAGGCTCAGGAAATATGAAGTGACATTACTTCCTCCCACAGGCAGCCCTGCAATAAAAGCTGTTGGGACTGAGGTATCCAGACCCAACCCCTGCCAAGCCTGCCTGGTCAACAGAGGTGACCTCAAGGCCCTGTCCTCCCCTGGGCTCAAGAACCCTAGCAACAGCAGGCATGTCCCTCTGGAAGCTCCTCTACACACAAGCTCCTGGCGGCAGGGAGGACTGGGCACTCAGGAGGCTTTACTTTTCTTGCCTAAAGCTCAGAACAGTTACCAACCACCACCCAGAGCTGATGCTGATGGCTTCTGGCCTGGGCAGGCTGAGCTTCCCATGGTCCAGCTGGGGACAAGGCCACTCTGTGACTGCGGAGCCAGAGCCGTGGGGGTGTGGAGAGCCACCCAGAGTCTGTGGGGAGAGGAGGAGAGGATGAATATGTGACATGCCACTCTGTCCTGCTCTGAAACAAAATGATACAATCAAGAGGCCACTTAGTAGGGCTGGCATTTGAAAACCCACCCAATAGCATGAGCTGAGGTTTCTTACCTGGAAGAAATGACACATTCACTTGCCAGGTCTCCCTCCCTCCATGTTCCCTGTACTCCCTGCCAGCACCTGGGACAGCAGGACAGAGACAGCTACTGTCCCCAGGCATTGGCTTCCCCTGAGAGATACCACAGACTTAATGACACAGTGTTACACATTAAGAGAAGTGCTACAAATGAAAAGTAGCTTTTGAAAAGCGAGATCACAGGGCTGGGAAGACAGCTCAGTGGGTAAAAGCACTGGCTGGGCAAAGTGAGACAGCCCGAGTTCATATCCCCGGAGCTCATGTAAAGCCAGACATGGTAGCACAGACTTCTGCCATCCCAGTGAGATGGGAGGTTCAAGAGACTCTCCTGAAGCTCAAGGGCCAGCTGACCAGAGTCCAGCTAATACAGTGTCCTGTGACCTCCAAAGCGTGGTCTGGCCTGCACTTACACACAAAGGGAAATTGTTAAAAAGGAGATCCAAGCCAGTACCTTTATTTTGGTGAAGGGGGTGGGAAGGAAATAGTATTGAACCTAAGATCTGACAGATAGGAATTACGTGTAGGACAGTTAGCAGTTCAGGCAAAAGGAGCCGAAGCGCACACAGGCCCTGAGGGAGAATCCAGCACGCGTAAGCATGCTCATTTGCATCTGGGACAGGTATTAACCACCCAGACTCAGACTCGTGATGGCAGGCTGCATGATAGGCTGCGGGGATGCAGTGGCAACTGAGGAATTATCCTCATGTTTGTGAAGCTCACTCTCCGTGGTACGTTTTCAATCAGTGGCATGCCCACTTGTAGCGTCAGCATTTGCTCTGGAAGATGTCCACCCACCTGGAGGACTCAGGGACCAGACCACTGCTTCACAGAGTGTTCCTGAAGCAAGGGTTTGCTGCCATGACCACTGCCACAGCCGAGCCATAGCGGCAACCTGGTACACCTAGCAGGTCCTAAGGGAGGACGTTGCTGGGAATGAGAGCCCAGGAAAGGACAGTGGTCAGGCTGTAGCTCCTGAGCAGATCAAGTTCAGACACCCCACATGCCAGGGCTGTGCCAACAGGGGAGGGCAAAGTCCTTAGGACAGCAAGGGAGAGAAGACTGAAAGGGAGGGAGGAGCCAGACAGCGGGCTTCCCAAGGCACAGATCCCATGGGATGGGTTTACTAAGAGGGGAGCAGAGGGGCTGGTAGTTCCCCCCATAGGGCGAGAACCCTATGAGGGAAGACGACCAGATGGCGCCCCAGCACTGACAGGGGCTGAGGAACAACCGGCTCTCAGGTGCACAGGCAGGCACTCTGCAGCGAGCTGCGTCATCACCCAGGCGGGCACAAGGCAAAGCAGCACTAGCTTGGCGACCTGTCACCATCACCAATGCTGGTAGGTGCGTGGGGCTACAGTGATCTGGCCTGTACACTGGTGTGGGCTTTATGGATGGGATACTGCCAAAACAAGGCGTTTCTCTAGTCGTCTGTATGCATTTACAAAACGTTAGGAGTGAAAACACGTAAGCCAGCACTGGGTGTCTGTGGAACAGTTCCTGTAAGCGACGCTGCCTGGCACTGACTTCTAGACATCTGGCCGGGCAAGGCGGCTGCTGCAGCCCTTCAGCCGGGCTGGTGAGGGCTCCCAACGACCCCAGCCTCCACACAAGCTGAGTTCCAAGGTCCCCACACCCTGAGATGCTCCAGAACGGCAGAGCTAGTGCTCTGGGCCTGGCAGCCATGCAGTCACGGTGGCATGGCTGCCGGGCCAGCACCAGCACCCCACACGCTGGCATAAAATCCCTCAGAGCCAGGGCTGTGGGCCTCTGCCTGAGAGCCCTGTGTGATTCACATGTTGGTCAGAGACGGTTCCTGGGCTCATCCCAAAGCTCTCAGTCTGTATCCACTAACTCTGCAGCCTCGACCTCTGTGAAACAGGATGATCCTCCAGCTACGAGTGCACATGGGTCATCGGTACCACTGCACATGACAAGGCCTGGCAAAAGCCCGTCCCACGGGAGTCTGGTGTAGGCAACCCGAGTCTGTCGTCGCCGCTCTTTCCCAGGTCTTGCACAGGCACAATGACTGCTGTGTGGAGGATTTCCAGCACACTCTCCTGCCAGCTCAGCCCACCCTGCAAGGCTGGAGGAGTGGGTTTTTGTTCACTTTTTGATATTTTGTTTATTGAGGTAGAGCATCACTATAGTCCAGGCTGACCTGAATTTCACTATGTAGTCTCAGGGTGGCCTTGAACTCTTGGTGATTCTCCTACCTCTGCCTCCTGAGTGCTGGGATTAAAGGCATGTGCACTACATCTGGCTATTTGAGAGAGAGAGAGAGAGAGAGAGAGAGGCAGACAGAGAATGAGAACAGGCACACCAGGGCCTCCAGCCATTGCTGACGAACCCCAGACGCATGTGCCACCTTGTGCATCTGGTTTACATGGTGTAGCAGGCAGATTCAGTAATCTAAAACCAGTCTCGGTGCCTGTAATTTTAACTTGCTTGAGGTTTTCCAGCTTAAAATCTTAAATCTCTCAGTCCAATATCTTTAGCCAAGCACATCAGTCCATTACAAATTTAACCTTGATCGAACTCTCTAGGCCTGGGCAGCAGGATGCAGCCAACCCTTATGCTAGTAGCCCAGTTCCAACAAAGTCCTCTGCAGTCCTTCCTTCCTTCCACTTGGCTGCCGGAGCTGCTTGCTACCTTCCAGCGTGGATTGAAGACCAGTGCAGACTAAAGACCAGCATCAACTGAAGACCCACGTGGATCGAAACCCTCAGGAAGACTCGGCTTTCTGGCACCATCTGCAGTGCTGGGTTGGGATTGCTGAGGCATCTGGACATGAAGAATGAGCAGCTACCAGGTTCAGTGATTCTTGGGCCTGCAAATGCTATTGGACTACTGTAAGCTTATCCAATAAACCCCCTTTTTAAAATAATTCATTCTAGCAGTTCTGTTCCTCTAGAGAACCCTGACTAATACACATGGGTACTGGATAATCAAACCTGGGTCCTTAGGCTTCATAGGCAAGAGCCTTAACCACTAAGCCATCTCTCCAGCCCTGGTTTGTTTTTTGAGACACGGTCTCTTGTAGTCCAGTTGGCTTCAAATTTGCTACATAGCCAAGGATGACCTTGAAGTCCTGATCCTCCAGTTCCTTAGTGCTGGATTACTCCATGTGCCACCACATTGCGCTTATCTGGTGCTGGGGATGAATCCAGGACTTCGTGCATGACAGGCAAGCACTCTACTAAATCAGCTACATCCCCAGCCTGGGCTCCTCATTGTAGTAACATCTGTGGATGTAGGTCAAGGTGGGCCAGGCTGTCCCTGTAGCACTAGCCAAGCTGCACAGGGTCTAGGGAGCTAGGTCCTTCTCAGAGCTGGGCTTGCAGCCCCTGGATTGAGTGCCACATGGTGGGGCCTCAGCACCTGTGAAGGACTGAAGCTCTCCAAACATGGCCACCTGCTGGTGTCCTACAACTTCTTAGACCAAGAGCAGGCTGGGCAGGCAGTGAGGGCACAAGGAGCTGATTCTTAAGTGGCTTTCAGGGAATCTCAGTACAAGAGGAAAAGAGAAAAGGTGCCCATGCTGGTGCTCCAACCAATACTCCAATTGGGTACTCGGAATGGAGAAAGCAGGCATGGGGATTACAGGGGGACACAGGGGCTGCAGGGATTAGGAGCAGTAGCCCCTGGAGCTACTTCAGCAGCTGTCAGGGTGGTCAGCGAGGCTCCAGAGAACAGGCACCGGCGAGGCACCTGGGGACCAGGGCAGCAGCGCTTCTCTCCAGGACCCCCTTGTACCTGTTATTGGCAAGAGGGGTTAGGACAAGGCCAGGAGTGTACACATGGGGGTGGATGGGACATGAAAACAATGAAGACTCCACCTCCGTGAGGTACTGGGTTGGACATTCCAGGCAGCAGCTCACTGGCTGGGGCAATGCTCACGGGGAGTGCCTATCCCACCTCAGGTGCACAAGGCATGCTGTCCATTGGCCCTTTCTAACCTCAGCCCTTGCCAGGGTAATTAGCCTGTTCTCCCTCTCGTTTTGGTTCCCAGGCTCAGCCCCTTCCCATAGAGGCCCACCCCCAACACTCCTGGACAAGTTGCAAGTTTTCTTCCAGCTCTGCTGATCCACTTCCTGGGGATGAGCTGAGCACAGGTAGAAATGACTGCAGAACCCAGGGAAGCCCAGGCATACCCAGGTGTCAACTTCCTGCAGCACTGCAAGGTTATGGGCCCATCTGCAGTGAGGTCCACTGGTGGCCAGCCTTTGAAGAAAGCCAAAACTCAGGTGTTCAGCCAGAAGCTGAACAGGAGGAGCTGCGAGGTCTCTGGTAGTTGCTAGGGCCTGTGAGGACTTGGCTGGAGTACAGATGACAGCTGAAGCCTAGGAGCAACCTTAAAGTTCCAGCACAAGAACTCAGGAAACCAAGGCTCTGGAATGCTCACTAGCGCCTTGGGAAGGCACGCACTGGGCACGGCCTCCCATCCAGATCTGAGACTGACCGTGTTTTAACCAATTGCCTTTTTGCACCTACCTCCTCTCCCCTGAAACATGCAGTTGCCTCTGACACAGCAATGCCAACTGTGGGGCTGAGCCAGAGATATGTGGAGGACCTTGCAGTGCCAGAGCCACTGATCACCACCACACTGCCCTATAAAAGGAGACTTGGAAGCCGGCCCCTCATTGTGGGTGTGTGGGCGTGCATCTCATGGTGTATGTGTGGATGTCAGAAGACTTCCATCTTGTTTAAGATAGGATCTCTTGTTTTGATGCTGGAAAGGAAAGTCTAGATGGCCACTGAGCTCTAGGATTTGCCTGGTTCTACCTCCCACTGCTGTAGGTATGTTGAGATTATACACATATGATATACTTTGCTTCTGGTTTTACATGAGTGCTGGGGAATCAAACTCAAGATCAGCAGGCCTTAACCACTGAGCAGTCTCCCCAGCACTCCTTGTTGGGTCTCTAGTGGAAAAGCGTGTGTGATAAAGCTTCCATCCCATTTACCTGATGAGTAAGCTGAGCCTATGCAAGCTCAAAAACCTATCCAGGGCTGGAGAGATGACTTAGACATTTACCTGCAAACCTAAGGACCCATGTTTGACTCTCCAGGTCCCATGTAAGCCAGATGCACAGAGCGATGCAAGCACACAAAGTCGCATATGTGCACAAGGTGGCACACGTGTTTGGAGTTTGATTATAGTGGCTGGAGACCCTGGCATACCAATTCTCTCTCATAAAAAATAAATAAGAAGAAGAGGAGGAGGAGGAAGAGGCTATCTAGGATCAAGCAACCAGGAAGTCAGAGCCAACAGGCAATGAGAGCCTCCTGAGAAAACAGAAATTACCCAAAGAGAAATGCCTGAGCAGGTCTGACCAAGGTAACCCCACCCATGGGACACAGACAGCACATAAAGAATCTGACAGTGTTGGGGAGGCAATCTGTGCCTCTCTGAGGAAGAACTGCACTTAGTTCCCAGAGGTGCCCACAAGTGACCCCTCCCCCACTTACTAAGACACCAGTACAGGGACAGGCAATGTCAATATAAAGAACCTAAATGTCAGGGTCAGAATTTCTCCCACAGTAAAAGCAGAGGGGGGAAAAAAATAACACCTTAAAAAGAATCAAGTGTTTTCTCTGAACTCTCCTTAGGAGTCCGGACACTCTATGCTTACAGACTGAGGCCTGCAGGCCTATTCGGGGCCCCCACACTCAGCAGATCTGACTTAGCCTGAATGAGGCTCCGCTCAGAAGGCCCAACTCAGAAGCACTGCTCTCCCGTGCAGGCTCTAGGGCTCTCAGCCCAAGTCAACAGCCTCAGCAGCTGGTTCACGGAGGCTCAGGATGCCTCCTGATATGGTTCCTCAGCTTCAACTGAAGGGACATGCACAAGCGCTGGGCCTGCAGAGGAAGGGGCCGCTGGGTGGAGGGAGGCTTGTCTCCTCCTCTGGGCCTGCCGGCAGTGACCAGCACCTTCACTGGACCACACTGGCAGCCCAGACCCTCCCTGAGAGTTCTGCCAGCTTGGTCCAACACCTGCTTCCAGCCATGGTACTGGACACCAGACCTGCTCTGCAGAAAGGCCAGTGCCAGAGCAGAGCTTCCTTTTGCTGCCTGTCTCTGTCACCAGGATCTTTCCAGCTGAGGCCTGGCCTAAGTCCCTATGAGGTATCTCTTCACCCCTCCCTCCACTCTTCAAAGACGGGTGATGTGTTACTTGGCTCTCTCAGTCTATTGCCATCCGCACTTGTCTTCATAACTTCACACACTCACGATGCTATGAAGGGAGTAAAGGGCACTTATTCTGCTCCAAGGGCCTGAGGGGACACCTCATTTAATTAGCATAGCTGTTTTGAGGAAGGCCTTCCCTTCACCTCACATAGACATAGAAGACACCCCCACATACACCAGCAAGGCCACCGCTGCATGAGGAGGCAGGAATCAGCCCGGGATGTCTGTCCCTGAGCCCTGTGCCCTGCTGCTCACGCAACCGTCCTTGGGAGACACAGTAGTCACCACCCAGAGTGTGGATCAGCCAGAGGGGCTCCCCTGCCCTTCTGAGGGCTCAGAGCAGTCCAGGCTTCAGGCCTCACCTGGTTGGGCTCTGCAAGTGCCCCTCATGCAGGCAGGTGCTTCCAGGTGCTGACAAAGGCCGTGGGGATGAGCGAGTAGGGCACAGTGGTGATGCAGTTCCACGTGTCAGAAGTAGGGTCATAGCAGTCCAGGGTCTTACACCTCTGGGTCCCAAAGTAGCCACCCACTACATACAGCTTGTTGCCTGAAGCCAGGGCATGGCAGGACATGCGCTTGGCAGTCATGTCCCCAATCCGCGTCCACTGAGTGGTCTCACAGTCAAAGCGGTAGGCTGAAGCAGCAGTGAACTCAGTGTCTCCTCCCATGATGAAGATCTGGCTGCCCAGGACAGCAGCAGCTGTGTACCGCCAAGGCTGGGGGCACTCGGCCTTGATCGTCCACCGGTTCTCTGACGGGTCATAGCACTGGACTTTGGACACCATGTCTCGGTGGATGCTGGTCCCTCCAAACACAAAGAGCTTTAGCTTGGCACTCACCACTGCAGCATTGCTGACGCCATCCCTCAATGGAGCCACCATGGTCCACTTGTTAGCCCCAGGGTCATATTTCTCCACTTGCTTCAGGGAGACAGACGGGGAAGCTGGGAAGACACCCGCCAGGGATGTGTGTCCTCCTACCACGTAGAGACAGTTCTCCAGCTCAGCTGAGCCGTGGCCAAACCGGGCAATCAGCATGGGTGCTGCCTTGGACCACTCCTCGTGCACAGTGTCATACACCCAGACATCCTTGGATACCCCGTTCTCAGAGCCTCTGCCTCCAGTCACGTAGACCTTGCAGCCAATTGCCGAGGCACTGAACTCTTTTCGGGGGCTAGGCAGGTCTGCCTTGGGGATGATCTCCTTGGCTTTGTGGTCTACCTGGTAGATCTTGTCACACATGAAGGTCTGGCCTCCCAGAATGAGCAGTGTGTGACCCGCCTTGCGTGGCCGGGCGCAGGGGCTAGTGACCACCCCGTCATTCTGCAGGATCCTGGTCTTGCAACGGAGGGCCTCGTCTATAATGAGCTTGGTGCGCTCATCTGCCATGAGGAGGGCCTCACTGGACACAGCCTCCTTCAGGCAGTCAGAGGGCAGCAGGGCCAGCCGCACACTGCGCAGAAGCTCTGGCAGGTGAGGCTTCCGCTGCTCAAGGTCATGCTTCACCCACTGCAGGATGGCCTCAAAGACGACCCGCTCATCCTCGGTCTCCAGCTCGTCACTGGAGATGAGGTCCAGCAGCGTGTCCTTGGACAGGCTGTTGAAGTCCTCGCTCTGGCGCACGGTCTCGAAGTGCACAAGGCACATGCGCCAGGAGAACTCATACAGCCTGCGGCACTGGTGGGCATCAGACAGCAGCATCATGCCCAGGCAGTTGGAGGGGAAGAGGTTCTTCTCCAGAAACTCCGCTGCTGCATCCCGCACATCGTGGAACTGCAGCATGTCCCCGGCCTCCAGCAGCGACTCGGCGTTCTCCTCGTTGATGACGATACGGGAGGAGTAGGCAAAGTCCAGCAGCAGCTCCAGCACCTCAGGGTGCAGGTTATCCTGGAAGTTGACTGTGTCATCCCGGCTTTCTCGCAGGCCGTGGCTGAACATGGCTTCAAAGTAGCGGCTGGAAGCGGCCAGCACAGCGCGGTGACAGGGGAAGGCACGGTCGCCGGCCCAGAGGGTGACGTCGGTGAACATGCGGTGCTTGCGCAGCGTGTTGAGGTGGGCCAGCACACAGTCGGGGTGTGAGGCCTTATGGAAGAGGGTGATGTTCATGGAGCCCGTGCTGCTCCGTGACTTGCGGGTCTCATGGACACTGACTGACATGGTGTGTCAACCTGCAGGAGAAGCACGATTAGTGAGATGGAATTCACGGCTGAGGGCCCTCTGGGCTGCTCACCCATTACCCCCAGAATCCCATCCAGCCAGCTGCCTCTCCTCTCTGCGTGGCTCTGAGAAACCAAGGCCTACTCCCTCAACCACATCACCACGAACGATGAAGGCAAGAGGGCCCTGAGCCTCACCCTGCCCTAGGACATGCATCTTTCATCTAGAGATGTGCCACCCCTGGGCGAGATGGAGCTGGGGCATGTCCTGTGGAAATGAGCACATGCAGAGGGTGCTCCTGATTTGGTCAAACCTGGGTCAGGGCCGTGCTAAACAGTGCATGCTTTGACCAGAAGGCACCCTCAGTCCTCTGGGGAAAGCACCTCAGTGGGTCCCAGTGGATAGCAGGGGAGCTGAGGCGCAGAAACTAGAGTAGTTATCCACAGTGTGAAATCCAGGATTGCAGGCGGCCTGCGTGGTTCTGAAACCCAGTCTCTGCTCAGCCCTCCACTGGCCTCACAGCTGTGGCTGTGAGGATATAGGACTTCTGACACACATCTGGAGTTTTCCCCACAGCCACCAGAGCCTAGCAGGCCCAGTCCTGAGCTGAGTTCAAAGTAGCAGCCAAACTCGCCCTGGGACAGATCCCTAAGTGTTCAGTGAACAAACATTCCCAAATACCCCCTCCCCCGCCAGCAGAATGAGACTGTGGAGGTAAGGACGTGGCTGGCAGCCTGTGAAAGACAGAGGGGCAAGTGCTACACTGCAGCACTAATAAGATTCACGTACTAAAGCAGCAGGAACTTCGGGAGCCCTGGGAGCCTTCCAGGTCCCTCTTGGCAATTGCAGGATCCTGGGCAAGGGCAGAGCCCAGCTCTGCTCCTTGCAAGCAGACTGACACAGATTTTCTCCCTGCTTGAATCTGGACAATTTCCAAAGCACTGGCAAGGCCCAGCTCAGAACTGTGACAACAGGTCATAGGGCAGGTTTCTAAAGCACAGGCCTCCGGAAAAGCATCTCCAAAACAAAAGTGAATTGCATTCCAAAAGCCTGTGCTGCCTTCTTCTTGCTAGTAACAGGGACTAAGGAGGAGGGGACAAAGTTTCTTTTGCTTTTTAAATTTTCCAAAGTAGTTCAATTTTCCTCCCCTTGGCCCCCACTCACCCAAAGACAATTTTCCCATTCAGCATAATCTGGAAAGAAGCGATTTCACGTGTCAGTGAAGTTGAAGTGCATTCCTCTGCTTACCTGGTAAAGAACCAAGGAAGGCACACACTACCATGAGAAGAGGTACCCAGGCCAGGCTCCAGGGCTCCAATAGGGAACACAGGAGCCAGGCTGCTCACGCCATCATGTTCCAGACCAGGACTGGGCATCAAGGTTGAGGTCAGCCCATCTGGGGATGGGATGAGGACACTGTCCTAGGCTGTACCCAGGGGTTCAGCTCCACCACCTGCTTGAGGTACCACTCCCTTCTCTGTACCTCAGTTTCTCTGCTCAGGCTGCCAGGATTCTCTTGCTGGTGATCATTCCTCAAACAAGTCCTTCAAGCCAAGCCTTGGGTGGGGCATCACAGAGAGAGAGGGGCCACACTGACCTTATCACACAGGCTTTGCCAATGGGAATTGCCCAATCTGAACTCTGACCCTGCACATGTTTGCCCAAACCTTGCTGTGATTGCTAAATCTTCACTCCAGCACCTTCCCCAATGTTGCCTCTCACCCCATGGCTCTGTCCTTTTCCTCCGTGCCCCACCTGTGCCAGGCCACTCTGGGGCACTCTGTGCTCATGCTGTGTAGACCATGTGGGAAATGGGGCAGGGGCTGCAGAGCCTAGGACCAGCAAGGACTCCAATCTGGGCATCTGAGACACCCAGGGTCAAGACACTGTGCATGGGGGCTTCACTTGACATCCACAGGGCAAGGCTTTCCTCCTCCTCTCCCACAAGAAGAGAGTCCTTACCTTCCCTACAGCCCAGTGAGGTTTCCTGGCCCAGGCGCTCTTCCCATAATCCCTCCTTCTTGTGTCTCAGGCCCCTGGCTCTGGAGGTGGAGGTCCAGAGGGTCCAGCTCTAAGCTATGCTGACCTCTACGGGGTCAAACTGCCAAGGAGGCTCAGGGTCCCCCAGCAGCTGGTGTCCTGTTAAATGCATGTCAAGAACATGTGCTGCCGGGCGTGGTGGCACACGCCTTTAATCCCAGTATAGGGAGGCAGAGGTAGGAGGATTGACATGATTTTTGAGGCTAACTTAAGACTACATAGTGAATTACAGGTCATCCTGGGCTAGAGCAAGATGTCAAAGAACCAAAAAAAAAAAAAAAAAAACCAAAAAAACTTGATGATAACTCCATGCCAGCTACCTGCATAAACCTCAGCTGGTTCCCATCCCATGCCAGCTCTAGCCTGAGGAAAGGCCAAAAGCAGTCAAGGTACCTGCTTGGCTATCTCTCCAGCTGAACCCGCCTTCCAGGAACAGCAGCAGCTCTGAGCCAGTCTTCAGTAGCAGGCCACCCCTTTCTCACTACCTGTGTGTCCTGTACGAGAGCAGCGGAGCCCATGTGTAGATGAGGGTGCTGTGGCCCACACATTCTACTCTGTACTGTCTGCCCAAGTACACTGGGCACCCAGTTGAGTGGAGACGGAGGGCAATGCTCACTGGCATGAACCTTGACACACAGAACAGTCTAGTACAGCAGTCCCTCAATTTGACAGAATGGCCCCATCTGTCTCTTCCTCTGACCATGATGAAGCCCCTGAGAGACACACGTGGCACAACAAACGCATCCTGCTGAATGCCCCCACCTGATCCTAGTCCAGCTACTTTCCAGGTCAAGACAGGAAACTTCCCCTCCTAGCACTGACACCTGAATGCTCTCAGGTGGCTAGATATGCCAAGTCCAAGGATAGCTAAACTGGTGCATCATTGGGCCCCTTGAGAGTGGCTGCAGAAAGAAAACAGGCAAGGTTTTGGCCAATCAACCTTCACCATCCTCCTAGAGATGACCACACCCCAGAGAGCTGAGAGACCACACTAAGACATGCATGAGACAGCTGAGAGACAATGCTCAGACATGCATGAGACAGCTGAGAGACCACGTGTTGCAGTCAGGTTTGCATGGCTGGCAGAAATCACCTAAGAGCAGCTTGTGGGGAAAAAACGTTTATTTTGGCTTACAGACTCAAGGTGAAGAAGCTCCATGATGTCAGGGGAAAATGATGGCATGAGCACAGGGTGGACATCACCTCCAGGCCAACATCATATGGACAATAGCAACAGGAGAGGGTGCCAAACAATGGCAAGGGGACACTGGCTGTAATACCCATAAGCTCATCGCCAACAATACACTGTCTTCAGGAGGTGTTAATTCCCAAATCTTCATCAGCTGAGAACCTAGCATTCAGAACACCCACGTGATTGGGACACCTGAATCGAACCACCACCCCACACTAAGACATTCATGAGACAGCTGAGAGACCATGGTAAGACATGTGCGTACTGGAGCATCCAGGAGGGATGTGGCTGTTCATGGCCTGGGCCAGGGCTGGGCACAAGATGGATCTGAAGCCACCTGCCTATCATGTGAGCCAGCACCAAGGGAGGCTGAGCAGAGTCCTTGCTCCCGAGAAGCTAGAAGCCATCTGCTCCTAGTTGTCCCACTTTTTTTTTTTAATTTTTTTTTTATTTTTTGAGGTAGGGTCTCACTCTGGCCCAGGCTGTCCTGGAATTCACTATGTAGTCTCAGGGTGGCCTCAAACTCACGGAAATCCTCCTACCTCTGCCTCCCAAGTGCTGGGATTAAAGGCGTGCACCACCACGCCCAGCTCTATTTGTCCCTCTTTGCTGAAGGCTCTCGCTACCCAAACTCTTAGGTGGAAAAAGGACTCACAAGAGCATTGGTTATGAGCAGCAGCCCATTTTGGAAAGGGGTTTTATAGTGTGGATCCTACCTTTTCAGCTACATGAGCTCAACCTGGCCCAAGGAAATTGGTCTTGGGGGATTGTTTTTCAGCACCTCAACATTCATGTATGTTGTATCCCCACATCTATCATGGTCTGCCCATAAGAGCCGTGCATGGTGTAGAGACCCAGGAAAGTAGGGTGGGCAACCAAGGAAGTAAGAAGGCAGCCCATCTGGCTTTCTCCGAGCACAGCTGCACACACCCCCTTGCCCCTGGTGTCACACGCAAGCCAATACCCGGTGTAGCAGTTCTGATGACCTAAGGGGCACCCCAGGCTTTGATGGACCCAAGATTCAAATAGCAGCACAGCATGGCAATGCCAGACTGTAAACTCATCACCCTGCTAAGAAGATCATCCACCTCAGCTTCGAACAAGACCATCCTCAAAGCTGTCTTGTCAGACCTCGCCTACAGAGACATTGTTCAGACCAAACAGCAGCATACTTTTCCTCAGCATCTTTGGAAATTTAGTCAAACCACACCAGGAAACAAAGTAACTCAAGTGTACCAGAAATCCGCATAATCCGGGGAAACCCTTCAGAACAATTGTCATTTGTGAGATTCCTGCCCTGGAGAGCTACATGCCCTCCTCTCTGGGAAAGAGGACCACTAGCTCTGACCTTGGAGCACCTTTCTGCCAGGCAGGCAGCACTGACCCTTCCTTTCTTTTACCGGCCACAGCTGAGTGGAACTGCAAAGGGAGCTCCTGGGCACTGGCCTGCTTCCCTGGAGGCTGGAGGGAGCCGAGAAATGGGTGTTCAGCTACAGGGCTGTCCTGCTTTTAGGTGGGTCCCAAGTGGGACTGGTTCTAGGTCACTTCTTAAGCTGAGGACTATGGCCAGCTTAGAGTCCACCTGGCACATATCAGAAAAAAAGTGTCTCCAACAGTATGCCAGTCTACACTGAGACCCAAGCCTCAGATGGAGACATACCAGCTGTCAGCCACCCCAGATCAAGGGCCCTTCTGCAGTGAGCATGCTGCATGGTGGCTTGTGGCCACCAACATGGGCGACACCACAGTAAACAGCCCTGCCCTGTCTGGCACCCACTAAACACCATGTGAGTGGGACTCCGACAGTGACAGCAGACCCACAAGGTGGGGTGACTCTGTCAGGCCCTCTTGTTCATCTACCTACAGGACAGATAAGGAAGCAGGTTCAAAGGCCAGCAGCCAGGAGCCTAGGCCAGACTGTAGACTCTTCCCAAGAGGAAAGAAGTTTGTGTCAGGAGTGTATTTTGTGAGCAAGGGAAGAAAAAAAGTAGAATGACAGATGTCTCCTTTCTCATTTCCCTCTCTCCTGATGGCCACCAGGGCAGCAGAGGCTGTGATCTGTAGTCCAGCCAGTAAGTCCTCTGGCCCCTGGAGTTCAAAGAGGCTGCCACATCTGCACATGGGAGTGAGGCAAAACCAGGTTCTGGAAACCACAGCAGCTTCTCACTGAGCTGGCTACAAATTCAATCCGAGGAGCCAGGAAGCAGCTCCATGCTGGCACTCTGCCCTCTTCTTGTGGGCCTGATTTTTAATTATTTTTATTTATTTGCAAGCAGAGAGGGAGAAAGTGAGAGAAGACACACAGAAAGAAAGACAATGGGCATGCCAGGGTCTTTAGCCTCTGCAAACCAACTCCAGATGCCTGTACCCCTTGTGCATCTGGCTTATGTGGGTCCTGGGGTATCGTAACTGGATCCTTTGGCTTTGCAGGCAAATGCCTTAACTCCTAAGCCATTTCTCCAGTCCCCTGATTTTTATTTTATTTTATTTTTTCTTTGTTTTTGAGGTAGGTTCTCGCTCTAGCCCAGGCTGGCCTGGAATTCACTGTGTAGTCCCAGGGTAGACTCAAACTCATGGTGATCCTCCTACCTCTGCCTCCCAAGTGCTGGGACTAAAGGTGTGCACCATCATGCCCAGGTTTATTTATTATTTTTTTTAAATATTTTATTTATTTAAAGAGAAAGAAAGAGGAAGAGAGAGAGAGAATTCCTGCAAAGGAACTGCAGATGTGTGTACCACCTTGTGTATCTGGCTTACATGGGTACTGGGGAATCAAACCTGGGTCCTTCAGCTTTGCAGGCAAGTGCCTTAACTATTAAGACATCTCTCCAGCCCAAGGGCCTGAATTTTAATCACACAGGAAGGACCGGTGGGTCTAAGTTAAGGCTGGCCACTTGTTTCTGACCTTGACTTGGTCATTTGTTATGAGAGTCCTAAAATCCCATGAGCCACCTGCTAGGCAGAGGTAATGGGGAGGTGTGCTTCCCACCCTGCTAGCCTGGGCATGAGTGGAGAAGGAATAAAGCAACAGTAAGTAAGCAAGCGCATGACATATTCTTACATATTCTTACTTCCTGTGTGTGGAGAAAACCAAATGGCAATGGGCTACAGAGAGATACATGAGAGGCACTCAGAAGAGTGGGAGCTGGTGATGCCAGGCTGAGGGGAGAAAGGAGGACTCCAGGCTGATGAGCAACAAGTACAAAGGCTGGAGAAATGAGGCTGCCCTCAGAACTCACAGGAGGGAAAGATCCTGTGAGGCCACTGCAAGTTAGAGTCACTCCCAGGCCTTGAAGGCAGGCTTTGTGATGGCTCCCGTAATTGTCGGTTCTGGGCCTGTCTCATACCATTCACTAGAGAAGAAGCAAGCCACACAACCCTGAGAAGGCCATGCTGTCAGGAAGCCCAAACTTGCCAAGCCAACGGACAGCTGCCTGGCCTAGCTTTTCACATCACCTCAGCCCAGGAGTAGACACTGGTGGTGGTATCTCACCCTGGATGTCCTGGTAGACATGGGACAAAGGACCCCAGCACACAACCAGAACTGGTCCTGCAAACCGGACCTCACTGGCTGCAACGATCCAGATCACCCATCTCCTGCCATCTTTAGTCTAGGTCACACACATGCTGAACAAGCACTTGACCACTGAGCTGTACCCTCAGCTCAGGCCACCTAATCTAAGAATCCAAGACAAGCTCTGGTTTTAGGACTTGCTGCGCTGGATACCAGGCTGTGCAGAGGGCTGAAACAATAAATGTCAAGATGGCACGGTCGCATTGCTTGGGCTGCACATGCGTGACAAATGCTGGTAGATGAGCAAGATGGCAAGGGCATGGGAAGGGAAGGCCAGCAAGTCATTTGGCGCTGTTCTCTCAGGGCACTGACCCAACTGACAATGGGGTCCTGAAGAGCAATCAAAGTTTCCCCATGCCAGTAGTTAGGAACAGGGAACCCTGAAGACAGCTCAGCCACTGCTGTGTGGCTTTGGGAAGCTAATTTGCTTCTCTGGGCCCATGTACCTCAACGGCAAAGTGCTGCTAAAAACAGCAGGCACTGTACAGGGCTGTGAGAACCCAGCAAGATGAGCAGTGGGACGCACCCGGGGCAGCCCCCGACTCTTCAGCTCATGCGCCAGCTTTCACTGGCGCCGTGGCTGTCAGTGCACTACCCTGGTGGAGGCCACAGCAGACACCTGACCTTACTACAGCCCAGGCTACACTTTGAATAAGGGATTCTCCTGGCCCAGTCGTTTAATTTTTGTATTGAGTATGTACTATTTTTATATTTAAGAAACATTTTGGGGGCTGGAGAGATGGCTTAGCCATTAAACACTTGCCTGTGAAGCCTAAGGACCCCGGTTCGAGGCTCAATTTACCCAGGACCCATGTTAGCCAGATGCACAAGGGGGCACACACGTCTAGAGTTCATTCACAGTGGCTGAAGGCCCTGGCGTGCCCATTCTCTCTCTCATTCTTTATCTGCCTCTTTTTCTCTCTGTCTGTCACTCTCAAATAAATTAAACCAAAACAAAAAAAAAAATTTTAATTTAAAAAAGAAGCAGCATTTTGGGGCTGGAGAGATGGCTTAGCAATTAAGCACTTGACTGTGAAGCCTAAGGACCCCAGTTCGAGGCTTGATTCCCCAGGACCCACGTTAGCCAGATGCACAAGGGGGCGCATGCGTCTGGAGTTTGTATGCAGTGGCTGGAGGCCCTGGCACACCCATTCTCTCCCTCTCTCTGCCTCTCTCTCTCTGTCTGTTGCTCTCAAATAAATCAATAAAAATTAAAAATTAAAAAAAAAAGCATTTTGAAGGTTTTGGTTAAGTATGCTGGATGTGGGTTAGTCCTGGAACTGCAACAATGAAGGACTTCAGTGCCTCTAGTGCTGGGTATGGAAATCCTAGCAGTCAGAAGGCTGAGGCAGAAGCATCACCACAAGTTCGAGGTTACCCTGCACTACAGAGAGACTGAATTCTGTGTGCCTGGGCTAGAGTGAGACCTGCCTCAAAGAAAACAAAATGGGTTGGAGAGAAGGCTTATTGGTTAAGACACTTGCCTGCGAAGCCTAAGAACCCATGTTTGACTCCTCAGATCCCATGTAAGCCAGAAACACAAGGAGACACAAGCTGGAGCTTGAGGTTGCATATGTGCACAAGGTGGCACATGCATCTGGAGTTCGATTGCAGTGGCTGGAGGCCCTAGCACACCAATTCTCTCATTAAAAAAAAAAAAGAAAGGAAAACAAGCTACTCAGTACCAGAGGTGTGCTGAGCTGGGGACTGCAGTAACAGTACTGGGGTAGTGACAACCAACTATGGCTCAGATGCCTGCACCACCCCACAGTCCCATCAGGAAGCCCACAGGTCCACTCAGCACCCTCACCTAAGCAGGAATGTTGTAGAATTTTTATTTGTGTGTATGTGTTCTTTGTAAGTGAGCACCTTTAACCTCTTAGCCCTCTCCCCAGCCCTCCACTAAGCAGAAATTTAACAGAACAAATCCAGGGACTATGCCAGAGCCACAGATCATTCTAGATACATGTGGATGACCAGACAATGGACCCTCTCCCCAGATGCTTCCACCTTTTAAACATGGTCTTTCTTCAAAACAAAAACAAAAGTGGCCTTTATATTTATTCAAAAGATTCCGTGGTGCTGATGTGTGGTGTGCAGAGCACTTGTCCAGCACACACAAGGCTGGGCTCCATCTCCAACACTGAAAACACAACCCCTCCCCTGCTGAGAGTCCCTGTTTTTTTTTTTTATTTTAAGTTAATCAGAACTGTTTATATTCTCATAGTACAGATGTTTATTTTGCTTTTGTTTTTAGCTGTTTTAAAATGAAAAGATTACATTTTGTTCATTGAGACAGGATCTCTGTGTAGCTCAGGCTGACCTTGATCTGATCCTACCTCATGAACTCTTTTTGATACTTTGGGTCAGACAGTCATAAGAATCATGGTAGGAGGTGCTTCTGGGCTGGAGAGATGGATCACTGGTTAAAAGCACTTGCTGGCCTGGGTTTGATTCCCCAGTACCCATGTAAAGCCAGATGTACAAAGTGATGCACGCATCTGAAGTTCATTTGCAGTAGTGCCCATGCTCTTTCTCCCTCTCCTTGCAAATTTTATATATATATATTTTTTAAGGTGCCTCTGGTCTCAGTCTGTGGTATGGTTCTCAGCCCCCACCCCAGCCCTTGGTCTTGCCTACCCCACCTGCCCTGAATTGGCCTCATGCCTCAAGGGAAGTTCTAAAATAGAGAGAGGACGAAGGGAAGAGATGGTGTCTATTTCACATACTTTTGGTGATAAATGGTTTTTCTCTTCAGATGGTCCCCAAATGTCCCTATCTCAAAAGCTCCCTGTTAAGGGTGGGACCAGAAGCCAGTGTCCACCCCTGAGCATACTCTGCCAGGGCAGGGCCACACCACCTTCCACCATCCCACACAGGCATCTCCCAGCTACACAGACACACACTGGGCCTGTGGCCATGAACCGTAGTATAACTTATGAGACGTACTTCTCTCCCCACTTGGCATGCCAGGGAAGGGAAGGGGGATAGGGACTGCCTCAGGAAAGCAGCCTGAGCTTCAGCACAGCAAAGGCTTCACTCTTTTCTTTCCCTTTCTTTTTTTTTAAAATATTTATTTATTTATTTTTATTTGAGAAAAAGAGGAGCAAGTAGAGACAGAGAGAATGGGCATGCCAGGGCGTCTAGCTGCAAAAAAAACAAAAACAAAAACCCTCCAGGTTCATGTGCCACCCTGTGCATCGGGCTTATGTGGGTTCAACCTGGGTCCTTTAGTTTTGTAGGCAAGCACCTTAATTATTAAGCTATATATTTCCACCCCTCCCCCCTTTTTCAGGCAGGGTCCTCATGTAGGTAGCCCAGGCTATCATATAGTCATGTAGTATAGGATGACCTTGAATTCCTGATCTCCCGCCTTTACCTCTTGAGAGCTGGGATTACAGGCATGTGCCACTCCACCTGAGTTGTGCTATGTTGGGAATCAAAACCAGGGCTTCACACATGTTACGCAGGCACTCTACCAACTAAAGTCATTCCTTTTTTGAGACAGGGTCTTATTATATAGCCCGAGCTGGCCTGGAACTTTCAATTTTCCCTAGGATGGCAGACATATACCATCAGCCCTAGCTCCACCCTAGCAGTTACCACACTCAGTGTTATGTAAACTTGAAGGATGGCCACTTCAGCTTCCACTGCACACAGCCACGTCCCAGGCAGACGGCAGCCCTTTCACCAGGGAAGTAGAACTGTTACTATTCTGACTGATGCTGCCAACAGGGAGGCCTTCTCTGCCTGTGCGACAGCAGACTGGCCCGGGTGCACACTATACAGGGCACTACACTGATCCGCAGCCAGGGCAGCAGTCCTGCCTTCCCTAAGGGTGGCTCAGAACAGGAGGGAACGGGTCAAGGATGAAGAAACGTGTAGTGGGAAAACCACTGGGGAATTCTCATTGCTGAGGGAGCCAAGAGAACTGTGTGACTGCCAAGTATCTAATATCATGTTGGCCATTTTCTATAAACTTTTAATTCTTTTAGTATGTGTACAAAATAATGAATTTCATTATGACAGTTTCATATGTATATAGCTTTGCACTTTGCTCATATTCCCCGCACCCTCACACTATTTCTTCCTCTCCCCAAAACTTTCATGGTATACATGTTATTAAATCTAAATCTGAAAATGAGAGAACACATGTGATATTTTATCTTTCTCATTCTCTATTGCCCTCTCTTGTTGGTCACTCTACATAATCTATATAATGCTGTCTCTTAAGCAGGATGGGTGCAGTTAGGCTGCAGCAACCAACAACCTTGAGATGGCAGTGGCTTTCCAGGATGGAGGCTGGTTTCTTGCTGGTAGTACATGCTTCATGGTTGCAACAGCATCACTGCCACTCCTAGGAACCTAGCTGAGCCGCCGCCATGTCACCAGTCACTGTGCCAAAGGGGGAAAAAGCTTAGCACTGGTGATTAAGTGCTTGACCTGTTCTGATCTTGCTGACCAAAACCAGTCACACAACTTGACTGGGCCGGAGAAAGCCCGAGGTTCAATCCTACCATGTGCCCCACCATTTGTGCAACTCACAGATGAGAAACAGGCTCAGAGATAGCTGATAATGAAGGGCTTTCTGTGTTAAGTCAGCTAACCCCAACCTCAGCTGGCAGGTTAGGAAAGCAGGCAGACAGATGTTAGGAAATCCACCCAAAGCCCCAAGGGATGTGGGGCTGAGCCAGGACTCTGGATTGGGTCAACTCCACAACCTCACTATGTGAGATCAACTTCACAAGGCTGGGGAAGGGGTGACCTCTAAATCCAGGCCCAACTCCCCCACCTCACGCCTCATGAAAGAAGGCATTGCTTGCCACCAGATTCTGGTGTTAAGACAGTCCTCTTCACCCACCTCACAGAGTCCATCGCACTCAACTCTGCAGTCTGGAACATCACAACTTGAAGAGATAAGCCATTGTCCCCGGCTCCCCAGAGCAAGGATGAATGCAATTCTCTCCTAAGCATCAGGGCATGCGTGGGCAGCAGTCTCTCAGGTCACGGTGTGTTCTGTGGTCAAAGGGTACCTTAGGGGACAGGACCTGGCAATCTTCCAGGACTTGTCTAGCTACACAAAGACAGCATAAATTTTGCTTAATTTTTCACCACCTTGCTTTTAAGAATGGGCAAGTTTAGGGGTAAAGGCCTAAGGGGGTGTGGGTAGACAGAGTAACAAGGCTGAGAAACATTGTGACCAACTCTTTCACTTGGGTTTCTTGTGTTCAGCTTTTATCCTGAAACCAACATTTCAACACTGTTACAACTGGGCCCACTGTGGGATCCATGGTTAAATTACTAGTACTATGTTAAAAAAAAAAAAAAAAAACAACAACTAAAAATTGAACACAATGTTGCAAGTATAGAAGACGATTTTACACTGCTTGCCTCACCTTAGCTCAGGGCTGCCATTTTCCTATCCTTTACTCACCACTGAGCAGAGACCCAGAGGACCTCCTGTGGGCAGACCTGGATCTGTGGTATCTGGTACCTCATGAAACTACGCTCCTGCAGTGGCAACTATAAATTTCAATATATCTAAAATATACAATTGGGATTTACTAATCTATTCATATTTCATATTTACTTATTGTTACTTTTTATCCTAAAGCCAAGTATTATCTTTGCTTGGATGAGTTACTGCTGTCACTTGAGACAAATTTCTTGCAGAAGAATGACAGATTCAGATATACTTCCCTGTAAGTTGCTTACCAGAAAGGCCACCACCAGGCTATCTTATGAGTCCTCTGTACCAAAGAAGCTTCTCTTGGCTGGGGAAGGTGGCACAGACACTTCAGAGTCCATCAGGACAGAAAGTGGGTACCAGCCAGCTCTTACACCCGAAAATCTACTCCTCCTCAGCTAGCTTGGGCACCCAGAGCAGGGAGTCGTCTGCAAGGCCAGCTGTAGCTGCAGATGGGCCCGGGCTGATGAAAAGGATACCAGCACTCTAGCCACCGCGGGGACAAAGAACTGGGTGCTCAGGTTCCCCATCTGGTGAAGTCACTTGTTTATTCTCACTTGCCCGGAGTGAGCCAGGCAGAAAACAGAGGGTGAGGAGCACAGGCCCCTCCTCAGCACACAGCGCACCCTGCGCAGCTCCTCCCCTGTGCACACACAGCACCAGAGAACCCAGGGAGAGGCTGACCCTCCTGCTGTCTGGTCCCACAGATGGAGCCATTAAGAGCATGCTGGCCTAGATATCACTTTCCATGAGCCGTCTGCAGCAAGGAAAAGAAAAAAGACAAAAGCACCAGCCACTTCCTGGCAGGGGACACCCTTCGCCTGTCTCCTGAAGCCCTGCTCTTCCCCAGGAGCCAACTTCCCTACAGAGCTACTCCTAAGGCAGAGAGGCCAGATCTTTCTTCCAGAGGAGTCCCCGGGGAAAGGCAGACAGCTGTACTGCCTCTCTACAGAGTATCTGGGCAACGAGATTCACAATGACACCAGTGCACACCCTCTGTCCCGGCATCTCCACTCCTAGGACCTGAGCATCCACGGCACCGCCCTGTTGTAAAAGGAACAGGCTAGACAGCCTCAGCAGTCATGAAAAGTCCATGGGGTAGAGCACTGTGAGGTAGAAGCCTGACTGTCTAAAAGAGAGTGGCATTAGGTGATGAAATGAGAAGAGCTGTGTATAGGATGCTGTCTTTTATAAGTGCTAAAACCCAACTCAGCGTGCGCGTGCACACACACAAACACACCACACTACATACACACCCTTTGACACAAGCACAGCCTCTCTGGCAGACTGTGTTCATCATGGCTACCCAGGAAAGGAGAGGAGGACAGACTCAGTTTTCCCTCCCCATGCCTTTGAACCTGATAACCCGTGTGAGATCCAGTATTCCTTTTCAAATGTCTTCTGTTGTGACCCTCCTGCCCATGTTGTAAGAGCCTTGCATGCATCTTTCACTCCATAATGGCATCACTGTCCTAATGGTCCACACTGGCAAACTGAGGCTTGAGAAAGACAATTAGGATGCACACATCCATGATTTGGAGTCTGTGTCAAGATCAGATTAGCCTGGGACCTCCCACATTCCACCACTGCCTCCTCTGACCAAGGAAGCCTATGCCCCATATTCCCATTCTCAGTGCCTCAGTTTCCTCACCTACAAAATGGACATGGAAACTACAGCAGCCTCAAAGGATTGCTGATGTGCACCATGCGTGCATTCCCCGTCACACACAAAAACATGCAGGTACAAACATGCATACACACACACACACACACACACACACACACACACACACACATAATCTGCTCTCCCCAAATAAAAGCAAAGTAGGAATATGTAGACATACATAGGGTTGCTTTGCATAAATCAATTTCCCTCAGAAACACTTTTTTTACTGACAACACTGGCTTAATTCTCCTATCACTTTAACATTCAATTTACTAAAATACATCACTTCCAGTACAGAATATAAAGAAGATCCTGTCTCATCCAGACTAAACCTTCTCAATAACCATGGATACTCTTCTTGGCAATGAAACCAAAACTTGACCCATGGCTGTCTAAGGCCATGTTTAAGTATCAGTGAACTTTTGTACCCTGGTTCCTTCCTGCACTTTGAATGACGTGGCTTTGTAACACAGTCCATGGGTCATTTGGAAAACACTGCACCCAGGAAGAAGTGAACATAGCAGACAATGTCCTGGCATTCCTGTGAAAACAGTTTTCAGCTGAGGTCTTCAAAGAAGCCCCACTCTGAGAACCCCAGAATGCTGTATTTCCTTCTCCTCCACATTAACCACACTATGGATCAACTTCCTAGAGGTGTGGGAGCTGCAAAGAAAAATGAATTTATGAAATTTGCAGGAAATGGATGGATCTGGAAAGGATTACATACTAACTGAGGCAACCCAGGCCCAGAAAGCCAAACGTTGCATGTTCTCTCTCATATGTGGAGCCTGGTTACAAATGTTCAGACTTGTGTGAGAGCCAGAATTTTAAAAAAAAGTAAGTAGCAGAGAGCCAGTAAGCTAAGAACAGGGCTATAGGGGAGGACTTAATGGGATGGTACTGAATATTTGTAAGTAGGACAGATTACTGGGGGTGGAATGGTCTAAGCAAGGTCAGGGGAAGAGATTGAGTAAAAGAAGAGTTGGGGGAGGGCTGATCAAAATTCAGGATACTGTGAATAAGCCATATGAAAACCCACCTCTTTTGGATAATGGCACACCAGAAGCCATAAATTGTTACTAGAAAAATTTCAGTGCCAGGCATAGGATACCTTCCAGGGAGTTGCTGGCCAGGGTGGTCCCTAATGCCCCCCAAACAATCCAGGCTATTGCCAAGGCTCTGTTTCCTACCAGAAATAGAGGGTAAGACTCTACTGCGGGAGAGTCCACATGCCTGGGCTATAAGGTCACTGAGAAATCAAGTTGGGGCTAAGCTGAAAATCTCCTCCCTTTAGACCAATTGACAGAAAGCTGGAAAAGGCTGTACTGCATGTAGCCCTATAGAAGACAGAAGTCATCAGCGGTGCAAACAGTGGGCACTGTAAGCCTCAACTCTGGCCAACCAGGCCAAATGACCAAACAGGTGCAATAGTGGCATGTCTGTTACGGAGGACACCAACTGCTCTGTAATTGGACTGGAGACCCGCTCTATGGGAAGGAATACATGCGTGGTACTGAAAACCTAATCAAAAGCCTATGGCAGTGGAGGTCATGAGCCTTGGGGGGTATAAAGCCTGCTCTTGTCTGGCTAAATGCATATATTATGCTCACCAAATTGCCCTTTAAGCATTACACTTAATGTTCATGTTCATATACTAATGCTACTCTCACATTTGGTTAGAGAAGCTTCTCTTTTCAGATGGAAATGACCACTGGGGTGACCCAGAAGGCAACATAGTGCTGAGAAGAAGTGACAGAGGAGTGTCCAGCACTGAAATGTCTCTATCACACCTTCCAAAGTTCAGGGTCCATTGCAGAAGAGGTGGCAGAAAGAATGTAAGAGCCAAAGGAAGAGTAGGACTGCTTACAATGCAATTGACCAAACAGAAACTGGCCTTGATATCCATGACCTCACAGTGCCTAGCACTACCTTCACAAGACCCTCATTATAGGAGGAAAAGATGATGACATCAAAATAAAAGAGAGACTAGTGGAAAGAGGGAGGGAATATAATAGAATGTGAATTTATGAAGGGGAAGGAATTATTGTGGTTTATTGTCTGAAAGTATGGAAGCTGTCAATAAAAAAAAAGTTTAAAAAAACTTAAAGAGCTGGAGAGATGGCTTAGTGCTTAAAGCCTAGCCTGCAAAGCCTAAGGACCCAAGTTTGATTCCCCAGCACCCATGTAAGCCAGATGTACAAGGCAGTGTATGCATCTGGAGTTCATTTGCAGTGGCTGGCACACCCATTCTTTCTCTTTCTCCCTCTCTCTCTGCCTTTCTTTAATAAATAAATAAAAATAAATATTTTTTTAAAAAAATTAAAGGGCTAGAGAGATGGCTCAGTGGCTAAAGGCACTTGCTTGCAAAACCTGACAGCCCTGGTTTAATTCCCCAGTTCCCAGGTAAAGGCAGATGCACAAAATGGCACACATACTGGACTTCATTTGTAGTAGCAAGAGGGCCTAACATGCCCATATTCTCTGTTTCTGTCTTTCCCTTTCTCAAAAAAGAAAAAAAAAAAAAAAACTTATTTTTTAAAGTTAAAAAAAACTGGAGGGAACAAAAGAAAGCAACAGGCGGGTTATGATCAAGATTCATTATGTACATTCATAAAAATAGTCCATGAAAAGGGAAAATCTGCTGGGCATGTTGGCATCTTGAATTCCAGCACATAGGAAGCTGAAGTAGGAGTATCAACAGGTGGGAGGATCTCTGTAAGTTCGAGGCCATTCTGAGATTACAGAATGAATCCAGGTCAGCCTGGGCTAGAGAGAGATCTTACCTTAAATAACAAAAATCAAACCAAAAAAATTTTAAAAAAATGAAAATTATAAACACTGGAAGCTGTTGTTGAGGAAGCCCCCACCCCCACACACAGACCACCACCAGGGCAGGTGTGTGTCCGTGCGCAAACCTATCTTGCTCTACACAGCCCACAGTGCGCAGTGGTCCCTGCCTCAGGCCTTTACAGCCTCCCAGAGCCTAGTGGACCAAGAAAACCCTGACATTTTGCTTGTAATTGTATCTTTCAGTAAAAGTCTCTGTTGGTGTGGTAAAAATAGTGACTGCAACTTCCTGACCACAGATACTGGAGCGGGTGCCAGTGCTGGAGAAGAAGCTGACCGTCCAGCCTTACTCCCACTTGGGGTCACACCTGCCTGCAGCCAAAGCAACTCCCTCAAAACAGCTTCAGGGCTTGGTGCTCCTTCACCCCTTCCAAAACACCTGGCACCCAGAATGGATAGATGGGGGTTATGCCAACACTACCTTCAGCCTCTCACCAGACCCTTTGGAAAGGTCCCACTGTCCCATCACCTCCCTGGCCCTGGATCATCCTCTCCGCCAAGATGAAATGGTGGCTATAACGGGAGTCACCTTTAAGGCCAAGTTCTGAGTATTCCCAGGACAGCAGTTACAGCCAGACTGGGTGGGAGCAAGCATACCCGGGGACGATAAGAGCTAACCGCTCACAAGCCCCGGAGGTCCATCGGTGATGCATTCTGGGGGAAGACGTGCACTCTGGCTACCCTCTGACTCCCTGATCACTGGGCCTGGCCTTCCACGGTCCTCAAATTCTATAGTTCCTTTTCCGCAAGTCTCAATGCTTCCTGTCTCCCAGTCAAGTACAAGTGTCCTTTTGGTAAATCTTTCTCCTCTTTTAAGGCTCCTTGTTATATGGCCACAGACAAGGAGCCTCAAAGTAAAACGTGAGCAATTCACAAGTTCTGGAGCTGCAGACTGGGACTTCCATCAACAGGCACCAGGGCTCAGTCCGCAGCACCAACGTCTCTTCCAAGCTATCCATGGACATGGGAAAGAGCTGGACCAGCCCTGCTGGCTCACTGCTTCTTTCTTGCAGATGGACAGAAGATAGCTGGCAGGACAAGCCCCCTACAAGGTACCCACAGGCCATGTTATGAATGGATTTCCTCTCACACCCAGTACAGCATACCTAAAGCCAGCTTCATTTCACCTAGACCTAGACAGAGCCATGTGACCCACCCTTGGAGATGTTGTTCAGAAGCACTTCACCTCAAAGCCTTCTGACTCCCACCAGAAGAAACCATGCCTGCCATGTTTGCAGCACTTCTGAGCCGAAAATGAACTTTCTGGAATGTTCTATACACAGCACACAGCAGCTAGCAGGGGGGCAGGGCAGCAGGGATTAAAGGGCCTTATTTCACAGATGAGCACACAGGCCAAGAGATTTCCCCAATCCCCAGCTGAGGCCAGGAGACCAACAGCAGGCAGAAACCAGCCCTGGCTAAACCTTGATCCTCTGGAAAAACAAAAAACAAAGGTGGATTAGAGTCAACAGAACAGCTGGATCACTGGCTTTTTTGTTTTTTTTAAAGGAATGTCACTACCTCCACATTAAACCTAAAAATGTGGATATCAAGGACAGATGAAAATAAATTTTCCCACTACTAATAGTGGGAAAACAAATATTTGTGAAAGGCATTTTGGCTTTAACAATGCAAACAGTCACCTTGCTCATAAAGATACATGCTCACGGACTTTCAAGATTTTATTGATGGCACAGGGAAAAAAACAGGCAACATCTGAGTCTCTCACTGGGAGGCAAGGGGATGAAAGGCAGTGGCTTGGGGTGACTCTGGTGGGATGGTATGTGTCTGTGAAAAGGGAGAGAGCTACTCTTTATACTAACAGAAGCTGTAGAGTACTGAGTCAATCTAAAGGACAGAAAATCAAAATCCACACATAATCTCCGCCTGTGGACCCATGCCAAGGTGGGGGTGGGCTTTCATACCACATGGTTTTCTATACTGGTCATTTATAAAAGGAATCTTAGTATTTATTTGTTTAAAAGCACGAGATTTAAAAGCAAAAAGATATTCCTTATTCTCCCAGAGAAGTGTCTCAGAAGACTATGGACGTCCTACTTGTCACCTGGCCCTGTGTCCCATGTCCCCTGCCTGCCGCATGTGCCACCCCAGCCTTCTGCACTTGTGCTCCCAGCCCAGCCCACCTCTCTCTAAGGTCACACCCAGAGGCCTTCCTCGATGCCCTGTCTACCTGGTGCTCCTCACAGCTCCCATCTCCCACCTACTTGCCCTGCAGCCCTTCTTACAGCTGTGTTTACCGCATCTACCTGCAGTCTGCTTCCTCAGCACAAGGGCTCCAGGAGGGCGGGGCTCCCCTTGTCTGCTGCCCAACTCCAGAGCGTGGCAGAGGGCAGATGGCCGAACATACCCAATGCACACACTTGGAATCAAGAGACTAACAACAGGCCAGTTGCTCACCTCTCCTATGTGGACACCAAGACAGACTGTCCTGACATGCTACACACACTCTAGCTGGGGCATGACCACGGTCTGTTTCCCTTGCACACCAGATGCTGAGCCCACCAGCACAGACCCTCTTTGAGCCTCACTTTGTTTCCCAGCATTGAGTCCAAGGCAAGCCATTCAGGAGTTAGATAAATGTTTCATGAATAGAGCAGGATACGTTTCTCCCTCAGCTTTCCAATGCTTTGAATTCACAAGAGGGGCATTCATGAGTGAAGGGATTCTCATTGCCCAAGTTCTCACGGGTCCAGCTGAACTTAGACTCTGGACTTTGGGAGCAACTACCACAGCTTTCAAGCAAAAGAGCTCCCTGGCTCCTGGTTTGCACTCCTACCCAGAAAAAATTGGCCTGGCTACTGCGAACCTGGCAGGCAGCTAGTCTTGGGGGTTGAACAAGGAAAGTGCCTCTTATCTTAATTAGGAAATTAATTCCACTTGGCCTAAATTGATCTGTGGTCAGCCCCTCCTTGGGGGCCCAATCGGAGCAGGCAGAAAATAAGCAAGGCTTTTTGTTTCCCTCCTGTCCCTGCATCCTAACCCCTGCCCACCCAGCTCACATGGAAAGTGACGACCTGGCAGAGGTGGATGGAGTGACAGCCAAGACGTGGTCCTCAGGCGGGCAGCAGCAGCCACAGTCCTCCCACAGCCCTGCTCAAGAGGAGGAGCCACCCAACTGGTCTTACAGGCACCTCCTGGCACTCCTCCATTCCTCCTGCCCCCCACCCCGCCCCTGTGCTCCCTCCTAATAAGTCCGCACCTCTGGGCTCTCTGTCCATCTTTCTTCTAGGAAGTCACCTTGGCTCTGTGCCCAGGGCCATCTTACATGCCAGACCACATCCTTTAGAAGTGGGGTCATCATATCAGGTGCTCCCACATACATTCCAGCTCTTTTGTCCAGGACCAGCAAGAGTCACCCATACACAACCTTCCTTCAAACCCATACCTGCTCCCCCAAGACCCAGACTGGTACTTCCTTGACTCAGTGCTATGGTTTTACTAGCTCCCCTTCCATGGGCATAGCCTGGCCTCAAACCAAGGAAGCAGGTGGGGGAACTGAGGGTTGATGGAGCGAGCCTGCCCCTCTGGGCTACTATGAATAGTTGACTCCTTCGGTTTCTACAAGTGGAAAAATAAGGGTCCAGATAGACAAAGTAACTTTCCCAAAGCCCACAGCACACATCAGAGGCATAACTGAAACCAGAACACATCCAACTTCCAACTCCTACCTTTTCTCAGCCTCTGCCCTCCCCACAGGCTGACTCTCGAATGCTGTCTGCCCACAAAGGCGGGCATCCAAGTCTTATAAAACTGCTAACATCAGAGCCTGTATGAATGTTTGAGATGCTACAGTGAGACATTTAACAAAAACCCCATGGAAGATCACCCACCCATTTTCCAGAAGAGCCACTTGAAGCTCAGGGTGGTAAGGGGACCAGCACAAAGGGTCACACAGCAAGACCTGCCAGCAAGGTTCCAGGTCTGAGAAATCCTACAGTAGGATGGTGAAGAGGCAAAGGTCTGGCCCTGTTTGTGCTGAAATATGGTGGTCTGTGTGAGCCCCACAGGGACTGTATACAACTCTTGTTGCAGGAACAGGGCCTCAGATACAGCCTGATCTTGGACTCACTATGCAGTGGAGGATGACAATGAACTGATTTTTCTGTATCTACCTCCTTAAATGCTGGGATTACAGAATGTGTCACTATGCCTACTTTTTTTTTTCTTTCTTTCCAGTGCTGGGGATGGAACCCAGGACCTTGTGCATGCTATGCTAGGTAAAAGCTGCTCCTTTTCAGAACATGTGGGGCTGCAGAGTTCACCCAGTGGTTAAAGGCATCTGCTTGCAAAGCCTGTCAGCCTGCGTTCAATTCCCCAGCACCTATGTAAAGCCAGATACAAAAAGTGGCTCATGCATCTGGAGTTCATCTGCAGTGCAGGCGACCTTGGAACACTCATTCTCTCTCTCTCCGATGAACTAATATTTTAAAAATAAATAAACAAAACAGGTGAATGGTTGAGGAGATGGTTCAGTGGGTAAGTGCACTTGCCACAAGCACAAGAGCCTGTTTGCTTCCTAGTGCCCACATGAACAGTTGGAAATGACCATGTATATCTGTGACCCCAGTTTTGTAGGAAGCAGAGACCAGAGAGTCACTGGGGTGGGGGCAACTGCAGTGTGTTCAAGAGAGACCCTGTTTCAAGGAAACACGTGGATGAGCATGAGTGATAGAGACAGAACATCTGGTGTTCTCCTTTGGTTTTCATGTGCTTGTGTGTACATCTGCACATACATGTGTATACACACCCCCCCAACACTACACATGCAAAAACAAACAAAAAAGCAGGCCAGTAAACCACAGGCACCTATCCTTTATCATCCCAAAGGGCTCCAAGACACAGCCAAAGGAAGCTCAGCTATTAGAAAGAGAAAGGAGGAGGTGGGGTAGGAAGCCCTGGAAGTACTGGAAACTGGCTGTAGAGCCTCCAGCTCCCAACCTCCATACTGTGCCCTGAGGACAGGGCAAAGGGGCAAGGAAGGTGGGCACAGCTAGTGGCCACAGTGTCAGACACCATTCTAGGGGATCCTAGGACCTTACATCTCTGTGAGGTTATGGAAAGCTATCACAGGCACCATCTGTATTTAAAGCCAACCTAGTTGAGAGCCTGCACTCCTCCCAGTGGCTCTGTACTAAAGAGACTTAGGTGGAAACTTTCCCATGGCAAAGCCCCTCTCTGCCTTCTAATTCTTTCAATATTTGCTCCCAGGTCCTAACAACTCCCGAGAGACTTAGAAGGTGTCAATTCTAGATACATTTAGAACTGTGGGGACAGTACTGCTCAGGGGAGGCATGCTTAGTGGAGAGTGAGAAACCTGCAGTGGAGGGCCAGACAGATGCACAGTGACAACTCCTGCTGGGATGCCCTGACTAACAGCTGTCCCTGCTCCTTCCCCTCAGTCTCAACTAAGTGTTTCTTGGCCAGGGAAAATGTTTCAATAGTGCTGACCAGCTGAGGCAATTCAGTGATGAAATTTACCATGTTAGAAGACAACCAGAATCTCAACCCGACAATTCATTTGCGACAGGCCAAGGTTTGGTGCTGCCAGGTTGGCTGGGGGGCGGGGGGCGGGGGCGGGGGCGGGTGCTGGGCAGGCCATGCCCACACTGACTCTGGGGTAGATGGACCTGCTGCTCAGTCAGTGGGCTGGTCTTCACCTCTGAAAGGTTGCACGGAGAAGCCACAGGGTCTCCTATTAATCTGAAGTGCCGCCACACTGGTGACACTACCATAGCAGAGAATGAACCTCTTATCACCTCCCACCTGCCTTCTCCCTGACCTCACCTGCGCCTGGGGCTGCCATGAATCTGACCTGGCTCTGGGAGAGTGTGGGTGAGTCACAGTAGAAACAGCTGCTGCCCAGGTCTTGAAATCTGGGCTGTGGCAGGCCTTTGCCATCTGTTCTTAGCCTTTGCCACCATTGGCCCCCTTCTGTGTCCCCTCAGCTCCCCCCTCACTAGGACTTTCTGCACTGTGATGTATCAAGGCCCCGAATCCATGTGCTAACACCCTTTTGCCTAGGGTGTCACTAAAGGCCAGGGTCTCCAGGCAAGTCTGCTCAAGCAGTGAATCAATGAATGAATGAGTGACTAAAACCATAATACATGCTCATGCCTCCCATGCCCCTCTAAGTGACAGGAAGAATGAGGGCTGCTTTCACTGCAGACCACAGCGTCCCCACGCAGGGTAATTTCTCTTATTTCTTCCTGCTCTCTTCTCCCTACACTGGTGCCCGCAGGCTTAGGATGCTATTAAGAGGCAGTGGGCCACTGACACCACCTCCACTATGGAGCCTGCACCACACACTGAACCCAGCTGCAGCCTGAGACCCAAGACAAAAAGGTTTCCTCCAGTCCTCTCTACTTTCCTTTTAAACAACCCCCCAAGAGTCATTTGCGAATAACTCAAAACCAAAATAACTGTGAACTCAAGGACCACTCTTTGAAGAACCAAACTTGCTCCAGGGAGAGAAGGACCTCCCCAACCCCAAATACAAGCCTTCGCCAACAACTCCCCCCCCCCCACAAAAAAAAGACCTAACAGTACAGCACTGCCACCTACAAAAGGAGAGACTAAAGCAGGCCAGAGTGAAGCCAAATGGCTCAAGCACCTAGCATACCTTTTCTTGCTCAGGCAAGAAGGGAGAACCAGTGAGCCTTGGTCAAAGCAATTGGGACACTACAGGATTTCACAAGGTCTAGATGAACCAGAAGGGTCTTGGGTCCAAGCCCCTCCATTTCCTTTGATGTCAAGTCTCTATAGACATTCTTCTTAGGATGGGCTTGGTGTTCCAACCTTATCTATGATCTCAGCACTGAGAAGGACGGGGCATGAGGATTTCAAATTCAAGAGCAGCCTGGGCTACAACAGGGAATCCAATGGCAACCTGCCAGTGTGGGAGAAGCTGTCTTAAAACCAACCAACCAACAAATGACAATTAAGTTCTTTTACTCAGACTTTGGGAATGGATTTTGGGGTCCTTGAAGCAGCATCATTAAGAGATGCTTGGGGTCAGAACCCTCAAACGGAAAAGCTTCTAAGGCAACCCGAAAGCCCAGCTTGAGCGAGGGCCCGCTTAAGGGCACGTAGTCCCCTAGGCAGCACAACGTGTGTGAAGGACGGACTGCATCAGGGACACGGGGTGAGGAACCCGGGCAAGACTTTCTCTAGACCGGCCGGGTTGGCCATCACCAGGGTGGACAGGTGGGTGGGTGTGTGACTCTGAGAGAGAGACCATTTCTCGGTAGCTGTCTGGGCACACACACGCACCGGCCGGGCTCGCAGACCCGCTGCTGTCCTGGAAGACAAGCCGCCTCCTCTTTCTAGGATCAATAGTAATTTTTTTTTTTTTCTTTTTAAACGAGAGTCTTCGGACTCAATGAATCAACCACTCCCAGGGGAAGAGCAGCAGCTCGCGCGCGCAACATCCATTTACAAAACACTTCATTCCCCGGCCGGGTGCTGGGAGCCGGTACTCCAGGCACGGCCGAGGGGAGTCCGGGGGGGGGGGGGGGGAAGGGCGGGGGGCGGGGGGACTGGGTGGCCGACGACAGTCCCTCCATTGTCCCCGACTGCGATGACCCCGGCGGCTCGGGAGAGCCCTGCTGCCCGCGGAGGCGCTCTCCTCCCGGAGCTCCACATGCCGCCTCGGATCCCGGGTCCCCGGAACGGCGGCGACCGGTGGCCGGGCCCCCTCCACCATCCACGCCCGGCGGCCCGGGGCGCACACACCGGCTCGGAGGAAGGCGCCCCCAGCCCGCCCTGGTCCTCACCGTTGGGGGCACAGCCGCCCGGCACGCTCGGAGACCCCTGGCCGCCCTGGCGAGCTCCGCAGACCCCCGCAGCCGCCGATGCCGCGTCCCCCGACCGGCCCGTCGCAACCCCGAAAGCGTCCCCGGCGCCCAGCCGCACAGGCGCCGCCAACAAACTAGTTTCTCCGGCCTTCCCGCCCCGCCTCCCGGCCCGAAGGGCAGCAGCCAATCAGAGGCTGCGCCTCGGTGACGGACGGGCGGAACAACCCGTAAGAACAGTGGCTGGAGGAGAAATGGGTGGGCGCTCGGGACGCGCCGGTACCGCGGGGAGGCGGGGCGGGGAGAGGAAAAGGACTGCCACCAGATTCTTAAAGGGACAGGGGGTTGTCCGACCGGCGGGGACCGGACTTTGGGGGAAAGGGGTGCTAAACGTGACGCTGTTCTAGAGCTCTCCTAAGCCGGGAGCCTTTGTACGTGTCACAGGCTTCCTTCTGGCCCCGGGTCACACTGTCATAGGTCTTTCCTGACCTAGAACGTAATTGACCCGATATTAACGAAAGCCTTCCTTTTTACTCCCGGCTGCCTTCACGTCTGGGAATTTCACCAAATCCCGGCTCTACTCAGGATCAGCGTATTTCGGGGAAGGGGAGGAGGGAGGGCTGTTTCAGCTGTCTGTGTTACTTCGCGCTAAACTCCTTTTATAACCCAGCCATCAGATATTCATTCATTGACTCGCCTCTGCATTAATTCTTTTCGCTAAGGGTTCCTGGACCTGTGCCTGACCCCCCTCCCCGTGGTGGTGGGAGGAGCTGTAATCCCGCGTCCTTGCAATCTGGATCCTCTCACTGTAAAGCAGTAGGTGCAAGCTCCTCTTAGCATTGTCTAAGGGATTCGAGGAAACACCTTCTTAGAAATAAGTGTGCCATAAACGCCTTTTCTCCCCTCTACTGAAAATCAATAACTCAAGCAGTTCGCTTAAGGATATCCAACAGGACTGGTAAAGAAAGTGTCACAGAGCCCTGAGGAGAGTGGGAGAATCCCCGGGAAGCGGAGGTGGCACTGACAGCAGGTAGCAGAAGGGGCTTGTGGAGGCGGAGGAGGGGAGGGTGCAAAAGATTTGGAAGGCAAGGTGACGGGTGGAAACTGGAAAGTAGAGTCCAGGGCAGAAAGCAGATTACACTGGAAGTAAGAGAACTCTTGCTTCAAACTCGATGAGATGATAGAGAAAACGCCTCCAGTAACAGCGTTTAGGAGGGAAGCCATCTGCTGTAGAGGCAAACAGCCCGAGCTCAGGGTTTGAAGCCCAGTCTGCCCCTCCAGAGCGGTATAGACCACAGGCTGGTCGCTTTGACTCCGAGTGCCTGGTTCTTACAGGAGGAGGAGGATTCTCAAACGCTTTGCATGGGATGATTGTAAATATCAAATAAAACAACGCAGACAATGGGCCTGGCATCTGGGAAATGATCAATAGTGTCTCCATTTAGCCCCAGATCTGGAGAGCTTTAAGACACAAGGATTTGGATATTTGAGAGCAGGGATGGCCAGAGGTGAGCAGCTGGCCAAGTGTGCTGTTAAGGAAAGGGTGGCATCAAAATAGCAGTTCCATTAAAGAAATGACAGCTCGCATTTACAGTTTTAGCACCCTGCCAATTTTCTGTTGCCACGGTATTTATATAATTGTCGGTTGGATGAGGCTTCCCATGCAAAATTGATTCCTAGTAAGTTCATAACCATTGCTTATGATTCCTGTGAAGTTATACATGCCAAGCATTTAAAATTTGGCCCACATTATCATCTTCCCCCTCTTCAATTCTGAAACTTAAATTAGGTAGTGGCATATATTCAAATCAAATATAGCTGATGGAACAGAATCAGTGCAAGAACACATGTTGAGCGATCTTCAGGGAAAGGACGAGAAGGGGAGGTGAAGCTTGCTCTGCCATCTGTTGCAGTGCTAGTATGGCCCCTGGAGCACACCCACTGTCAAAGCTTCTGCCTGCCCTTGCAGCCCAGAGCACAGCAAGGTCTGGGGGGGATCCAGGGACCATCGCAGTCATCTTTGAGTCCCTGGTGTTATACCTAGGTTGTCTTCACAATCTTAAAATATTGTAAACAAAGACTTATATCAGCTGGAATTTTCTTGCACTGCATATGATAGAAAAGCCAGAATTAAATGTAACTAAATAACACAGAAGTTTGTTTCTGCAAGTGCTGTGGCTAATTGTGGACTTTTTAGCAGCTGATATAACTAGAAGACAGGGGCTGGAGAGATGGCTCAATGATTAAGGCACTTGCCTGCAAAGCCTAACGACCAGGGTTTGATTCCCCAGTACACACCTAAATCCAGATGCACAAGATGGTGTATACATCTGGAATGCCCTGGTGTACCCATTCCTCCCTCCTTGCAAATAAATAAAAAGAAGAAATAACCAGTAGACATATTCTCACCCAAAATACAGAAGCCCACTTGTAATCAATCAGCCAACAGATTTTCATTGACTCCATCCAGCAGTCAAATATACACTTTTCCCCCTCAAGTACTCATGAAATATTCACCAAGATGGGTCACATCCTGAACCATAAAACAAACATTGCCAAATTTTTTAAAAAATGAAGACACACAGCATGTTATTCAAACATAGTGTAATGAAACTGGAAACCAGTAACAGAAAGATAATTAGAAAAATCTCTAAATATATAGGAGTTAACATTATTTTTAATAATCCATGGGTCAAAAGAGACATCTCAGAGGAAATAATAATAATAAACATATACTATAAATATAAACAGATATATTTCAAAACAATACAATATTAAAAGCCATATGATAGGGACAAAATTATAGTTCATGGGAATAAGATATAGTATATTATAGCACAGTAAGGCAAATAAAGTTAATAACTGCATACTTCAAAATGTTTAGAAGAGAATGTTGGGCTAAGAGATAGTTCAGTGGATAAAGTACTTGTCCTGCAAGTGTGAGAATCTGTGCCTGGATCCTAAAAACCCAAGGAAAAGTTGGGTGGGTGTGACGGCCCACTTGTAATCCCAGAACTCAGGAGGGAAGCAGAGACAGGAATCCCTGGGAGAAAGTGGCTAGCTGGACTAGCTGAATGGGCCAGCATTGGGTTCAGTGAGAGACCCTCTCTCAATAAATAGAGCACAATCGAGAAGGACCCAGCATCAACCTTTGGCTTCTACAGATACGTGCACACGCATGCATGCATATCTGCACACACAGTGCACCCACGTGCAAACATGCATGCATATATGCACATTCACATACATAGATACATACATACACACACAAGAGAGAATGCTTCCAACACAAATGATAAATGTTTGAGGTGACAGCACATATGATATAGATGTATCAATCACCACAAATGTGTGCAACTATGCATCCGTATGTTTTAAAAACCACAAGGTGTAATCTGTTGCATAAAGAGGGGCCAACTTCTTCATGCATAGAGTTGACCAGGAAACAGAAGAGGAAGTGTACAAGTCAAAGAGAAGCAGAAACAACAGAGTTAGTTTCAACACAAAAGAGGACAGATTTGTTGGCACCAGTGGCACATGTTCCACACTTTCTCCCTCATACCAGATTGTCAGAAATCCTACACATTGCTGTTGCTGCTGGATTGACAGAATCCCTATATCTCCCTCTTCTAAAAAAACAAAAAAACAGTATATATGTGTGTATACACACACACACACACACATGTATATATAGAGAGAGAGAGAGGGAGAGAGAGAGAGAGACTGTGATGTTTTGTTTGAGCTAGTTCTCTACCATTGAGTTACATCCCAAGCCCATCCAACATAATATACTATTTTCAAGATTGGCATGACCTTTGTGTGTGTGTGTGTGTGTGTGTGTGTGTGTGTGTGTGTATGTGTGTATCCATGTGTAAGACAGAGTCTCACTGTGGCCCAGGCTGACCTGGAATTTATTCTGTAGCCTAGGCAGATCATGAAGTCATGGCAGTCCTCCTACCTCAGCCTCTCAAGTGCTGGGGTGAAAGGTTTGAGCCACCACACCCGGCCTGACATGATATCTTTAGAACCATATATTAGACAATTTCAAGAAAAGGATGAATTTCTCAAAAACTACAATAAGTGGGGTTTGCAAATATGACTTGGGTGGTAGAATGCTTACTCATGCATGAAAACCTGGATTTAATTCCCAGCACCGGCCACATAAAATGATACTGGTGGTGCATACCTGTAATCCCAGCACTCAGGAGGTGAAGGTAAAAAGATCAGAAATTCAGTCATCTTTGTTTACATAGCAAGCTCCAGGCCAGCCTAAGTGATATGAGACCCTGGCTCAAAACAAACAAACATCAAAAAAAAAAAAAAAACCCAAAATCATTTTTCTACTAATTATCAAAGTCAACTAAGATGAAATAAACAACCTGATTGGTCCTGTCATGGATAAGAAACAGAATTATTAACTTCAAAGCTTATGAAAATGAAATGTCTAGGTCCAGATAGCCTCAATTCTGCTAGAAGTTTCAAGAGGCATCAACAAGGGGGCCATGGTGCTTTATGCCTGTAATCTCAGCACTTGGGAGGATGAAGTAGAAGAACTGTTGTGAATTTAAGGCCGGTCTGGACTAGAGACTGAGCAATGGATCAGCCTAGACTAGAATGAGACTCTGCCAAACAAAAAAAAAAGAGAAAAAGAAAGATGAAGACAAATAAGAATTCACACCAATAATGAACAGGATCTGCCAGGAGCAGAAAAGGAAGGGAACAAGACAAGGAGAAGAAAAACTAATAGAATATACCTCCATCTAAATATATACAACCTATATTACATATACCTTTAAAAATATTTTTATTTATTTGTAATGACAGTGATAATGAGAGATAAAATAAGAATGGATGAGCCAGGGCCTCTTGCCTCTGCAAATGAACATCACATACATGCAGCACTTTGTGCATCTGGCTTTATTGGAAACTGGGGGATCAAACCCAGGTTAGCAAGCTTTGCAAGTGAAATAAGTGTCTCTAATCACTGAACATCTCCTTTGCCCCAAGATTACATATACTTTTTTTTTTTCTTTCTGTTTTTTCGAGGTAGGGTCTCACTCTAGCTCAGGCGGACCTGGAATTCACTACATGGTCTCATGGTGATCCTCGTACCTCTGCCTCCTGAGAGCTGGGATTAAATGTGTGTGCCACCATGCCTGGCTTACACACACACACACACACATACACACACACACACACACACACACACATACATTTTGTTGTTGTTGTTTTTTCGAGGTAGTGTAGCACTCTAGCCCAGGCTGACCTGGAATTCACTATGGAGTCTAAGGGTGGCCTTGAACTCACAACAATCCTTCTACCTCTGCCTCCTGAGTGCTGGGATTACAGGCGTGTGCCACCACACCTGGCTACATATACTTTTAAAAGAGGAATTTTTAGGTTGGATCACACAATTGGAGGCTGAAGAGTCAAGATAGCACAATGAGTTGTGCAATTCAAGAAGCTGGAGCCTTCAGATCAAGAAAATTCCATGGTTCAGTCTCAGTTCAAGGCTGAAGGCCTGGAAGTCCCCTTGTGTGAGCCTGTAGTGAAATGCTGAGGAATTACTCACCGGTGTCCACAGGTAATAGCAGCGGCAACAGATACTTCTCTCAGGCACTGATGGGTTTCTTCCCCCTTCCACTTTTGTGCCCAAGCCCTTAGCTATTGGACAGTGTTGGCACACTCAGGGTGGGTCTTTCACCTCAGTTGCTGACTCATATACTAATCACCTCTAGAAGCACCCTCAGAGCACACCCAGAGGTATGTTTTACTCACCTTCTGGAATCTCTGAATAAAATCAATTTTACAATCAAAATTAACTGTCAGAGGAAGAAATATTTCCCAACTTGCTTTATGAGGTCCATAATATTTCCTTGATGACAAAACCAGATAAAAATGGTAAAACAACCAGAAAGCTATAAAATACAAAAGACTTCAACAAATTATTAGGCAATATAAACCAGTAATATATAAAAAGAATTGTACACCATGACCTGTTTGTAGTATTTTTAGGTATTAAAGACTAGTTTGCCACTCAAAAATCAATCAAGGAGCTGAGGACATGGCTCAGTAGCTAAAGACCTGCTTGCAAAGCTTGGCATCCTGGATTCAATTCCCCAGTACCCACTTAAAGCCAGACACATAAAGAGGCTCATGCTTCTGAAATTCATTTGCAGTGGCAAGAGGTCCTGGTATGCTCATATCTTTCTGTTTCTGTCTCTCTCTTGTCAATCAATCAAATAATAAATATTTTAAAAACGAAAAACAGAGGGGGGTTATGATTTAAAGATAAGTCAATCAAATATGGTGCACAATTATAAACAAACTCAAAAGAGTAGAAACCTAGGCTCAGGAGATGGCTTAGCAGTGAAAGGTACTTGCTAGCAAAACTTGGTGGCCCAGGTTAAATTCCTCAGTTCCCACATGAAGTCAGATGCATAAAGTGGTGCATGCATGTGGACTTTGTTTACAGCAGGAAGAGGCCCTGGTGCAGCCATTCTCTCCCCCTCTCTCTCTCTCTCTCTCTCTCTATCTCTCTGCTTGAAAATAAATAAAAGTATATTTTAAACAGAGCAGAAAACATGGGTTCATATCAATGAACACATATGTAATGATTTGATTCAGGTGTCCCCCATAAACTTAGGAGTTCTGGGTGCTAGGTTCCCAGTTGATAGAGAGTTGGGAATTAATGCCTCTTGGAGGCAGTGTATTGCTGGGGGCAGGTTTATGGGTATTATAGCAAGTGGCCCCTGGTCAGTGTTTGGCACGCTCTCCAGTTTCTGTTGTCCGCCTTATGTTGGCCAGGGGGTGATGTCCACCCTCTGCTCATACCATCATTTTCCCCATCATCATGGAGCTTCCCCTCAGGTCTGTAAGCCAAAATAAACCCTTTTCCCCCACAAGATGCTCTTGATCAAGTGTTTTCTGGCAGCAATGAGAACCTGACTACAACAACATAAAAAGCACTTAACAAACTCTGGCAGCTATTTGTGTTCAAAGTAGAGAGAACTGAACTTGAGAAAGAGCACATGTGAGAATCCTACAGCTACCTTTATACTGGTGCTGGACGTCTGACTGCTTTCCTCTGATATCAGAGACAGAGACAACTTTACACTAAAATTCATGTAGAAAGACAAAGAAACTACAAGGGCTAAGTAAATTTTGAAAAAGAATAGAGTAGGAGAAATAATCCTGACCTCAACATTTATGCAGCTGCAATGAAAAAAATGGTACATTTCATTGACTAGCCGACAGACACATAGATAAGTAGGTTAGGCTAGAGAAAATAGGAATTTGTTCAACTTAGCTCAACTGTTGTTTGATAAAGATTCAGAATCAACTCCATGGAGAAAAATCCCCTTGTTAACAAATGGTGCTAAAGAACGCTTAAAACACACACACACACACACACACAGACACACACACACACACACACACACACACACAATGAAATAATAAACTTTCCCTAAATCTACTATCTTATACAAAAAGTCCTTAACTTAAATGTAAATACAAAAATATGAACTTTTGGAAGAACTAGGCACAAATCTTTGGAACTTGTGGTGAGGCAGAGTTCTGAGACCTGACATTAAAGCATAATTCCTAAAAAGAAACATCAGTAAATCAGACTCTTATCAAAATGAACAATTTTGGTCTGTGACAATCCATGTGAATATAATGGGAAGATAAGTTTTGTACTAGAAGAAAATGTTTGCAAAAGTATTATCTAGCCCAAGTTGACATGAAACTCACTCTTTTGTCCAGGCTGGCCTCCAACTCATGACCAACACACCCAGCTCAAAATGTACTGCTAACAAAAGACTTGCATCAAATATATAGAAAACTGGAGCCAGGTGTGGTAGCACATAGCACATGCCTTTAATCCCAGCACTTAGGAGGTAGAGGTAGGAGGATTGCTGTGAATTCAAAGACATCCTGAGACTACATAGTGAATTCCAGGTCAGCCTGGGCTAGAGTAAGACAAAAAAAAAAAAAAAAAAAAAAAAAAAAAAAAAACCCAGCAAATGATATGAACAGACATTTGATTGAAAAGGATGTGAGAGGGCAAGTCACAAGTCAGCCCTTGAAATGAAGTCCAACATCATTGGCCACTATGGAAAACAAATTAAAAGTTCTAGTGAGAGTTGGGTGTGGTGGTGCATGCCTTTAATAACAGAACTGGGGAGGCAGAGGTAGGAGGATCACCACTTGAGATTACATAGTACGTTCCAGGTCAGCCTGGGTCAGAACTAGACCCTGCCTCAAAAAAAAAAAAAAAAAAAAAAGTCTCAGTGAGATATCATCATGTACCCATCAGAACGGCTAGAGTTAAAAGTAGTGACAAGAGGAAGTGCTGGCAGGAGAATGAAGAAACCAACCACAGCATATTTGCTGGCATAAATAAAAAATGATGTTCCCACTCTGGGAAATTATTTGGTAGTTACTTATAAGATGAAATATGCATTTATTCTACAAACCAAAAGGACATTTATCCCAGAGAAATAGAAGTTTATGTTCTTACAAAGACTTGTATATAGATTCTTATACTGACTACAAGTGATCCATGATTCCTTCAGCAGATTAATGACTCCACAGACTGTGGTATATCTCTGCTATGGAAAATACTCAGCAATAAAAATGAGCAAATGACTGATAATGCTGAGTGAAAAGGCACAATTCCCTCATGTTATACATTGTAAAAAATCTACTTATGTAGCACTTATCAAATGGCAAGAATTTAAATGGTTGACAGCTTATAGGGATTAGAAAAATGGAGGCTTTCGAGGGATGTAGGTAGCTTTGTGTGCTTGAACTTGAATGATTGACCATCTTGCTGGTGGCAGAGGACATAGAAACTTACACAGGTGACAGAAGTATTTGAAGCTACATATGTGTACACATGCATACCTGCAAACTGTCATAGTAAGCTGTGTACTACTGGCACAAAGCACCCCACCAAAAGCAACTTATAGGAGTACAGTTTACTTTGGCTTATAGACTCGTGGGGAAGCTCCATGATGGCAAGGAGAAATGGGCCTGAACAGAGGCTGGACATCACCTCCTGGCCAATCTCAGGTGGACAACAACATCAAGAGAGTGTGCCAAACCCTGGCAAGGGGAAGGTGGCTATAACACCCATAAGCCTGCCCCCAACAACACACCTCTAACAAGGTTCCAATTCCCAAATTGTCATCAGCTGGAGATAAGCATAAGTTTATGGGGATGCCAGAATCAAACCACCACATGTACTATCAAGAGACCAGGAGAAGTTTCACTCAAACAGTAACATGATGTTTCAGTGTCAATATCTGGTTCTAATATCACACCAGAGGATTGAGTAGAACAGGGATCTGATTCTATATTGAGCTGTAAGGGAAAAGAGAAACTGAAATTGACTCCAGGGTTTAGAAGTAGAATGAATGAGTGATGTCACACTCAAAAATGAGGAAGGGAGGAGGGGCAAGGTTTGCAAGCAGGGGAGGAAAGTCCCTGAATTGTCCACTCTTCTGGAGCTGCACACAAGGTGATGTGACTTGTGTAGATATACAATCTTCTCAAAGATCTCCTAAGGTGTGGTAGTCAGATTTCATCTCTGTGAGGGGAACCTGAAAGTGACAAAAGGGGAAAGGCTTGTTTTGGCTCAGGGGGAGGTTTCAGTTCACCACTGTCTTCATTACTTTGGGTCTGAGGTGAAGCAGGACATCATGGTGGTGAGAATGTGGAGAAAGGTGCTATTCAATTCCTGGCAGCCAGGGAGCAAAGACAGTGAGAAGAAGGAGTCAGTGATAAGGTATATCTTTTCAGGGCATGCTCCCAGGGACCCACTTACCCTAAGTAGATCCCACCTTCTACAGTTCAGTCTTCTCTAATGTTCTATCCGATTTTAACTCCATCAGTGGGTTTGTCCATGAAAGAAAGTCGAGCTCTTGGGATCTCATCACGGCCCTCAAAAAGGCCCACTTCTAACACTGCTTGCCTTGCGGAGCAAGCTTTTAATATGAGCCTTTCAAGAGACATTTCATGCCTAAAATATATACCTTGCTTTCTTCCTAAGTCCTAGTAACAACCAAAGGGGATTTCTTTACATAGTAACACTTTGATTCATTAAATGATTTTCCAATAAATGCTAGAAAGTATTAATATTAATTATAAGGTCCTATGTGGTTGCAAGATAAATTCAAGATTTAGTTTCCAGTCTCGCACTGAGTAAAAACAACTCTTACTAAAAGCCACACAACTAGAAGTTGGGGGTAGTAATAATAATTACTGGGTTTTTTTTTTTTTTGCAATGGTTATTTTACTTTAAAAGACTTTCATCAGAAAATAAATGTTAGCCACTTTTTAGGAAAAATATTGTCATTTGCCTGTGAATTAATTAACAATAATTGAAATAAACTCATTCATTTTCTGGAAGAAGATTTTAAACTCAAAAAGGAAGAGAGGGTGAAAAAAATCCTAGGTTTTTTCTTTGTCACTGAGAAGGGAACTGGGAGTTCAACAAGCTAGGAGCATCCTGGAGGATAAAGAAAAGGTCCCAGCAGGGCACATGGCGGAGGGTGGAGATGGTGAAGGCACAGCTGACCTTGAGCTTGTCCCTAATAGTCCCAGTTCCAGAACCTCCCTCCGCCAATTGCTCGTACTCAGAGCATGGCCAAAGAATATCATCCAGGAGCCTAAGCAAAAACCAAGTTTCTGTGATGAGACAGGAGTGACAAAGAACATTCCCCTCACTTAAGTCTTCTGATGGCAGATTTTGAGTGGGACTGGTCGGTGTTGGAACGGCAGTGGGAGTTATGATGTGAGTGACTCTCTGGGATCGTGACTCATTCTCTGATGGTGAAAACAGAGAAAACAAGAGAATAACAGAGGAGTCCCTCAAAAAAAACTTTTTTAAAACTATTGACATTTGTGCAGAGACTTTTTGTTCTTTCAAAGTAGTTTAGTTTCTACTATCTCATTTTATCCACTTCTGGAGTGGCTCTGAGAAGGATGTGACCTGGAAGACTAAACTTGGGAACTCTGCAGGGCTGTAGGAAAAGCTTCAGAAGGCCCTAACACTTCTCTGTCGAGAGGCTGCACTGCCCAAAATGGTACATTAAAGTGTGTCCACCTGCCATATTAAAATTGTTCATATAATTACTACAGAAACAGGCAAAGGATGCATTAGAACCAATGGTCGGAACACCAGACTTGGAAGACTTTCATGGGGCTGTTGGCAAAATAAGTAAGGGTGAGAGGCAGTGAGCCGGGGCTCTGGATGGATGAGTAGGGGATGGTCTTCTGTAGTTTCTACCATGCCAAGGAAATATCCCCCCAGTTCTTCAAAGACACAGTTTATTTGCCAAAGAGAAAAGCTCTTCTCCACTTAAATTTTTTTTTAAATTAACTTTATTTCAGAGACAAAGAGTCAGATACAGAAAGACAGAGAGAGAGAGAGAGAGAGAGGGAGGGAGAGAGGTGTGTGTGTGGGGTCAGACCAGGGCCTTTAGCCTCTGCAAACGAACTCCAAATGCATGTGCCACCTTGAGCATCTGGCTTATGCAGGTTCTGGGGAATTGAACCTGAGTCCTTTGCCTACACAGGCAAACACCTTAACCTCTGTGCCATCTCTTCAGCCCTCTTCTCCCTTTTGAACAATGAAGATACAGTGTTTGTCCTAGTGCCAACAGACCTATGTCAAAGAGAGGAATGGTCATGTCTCTCATGCTGAGCAGCTAGGGCTCCTCCATGCAGCTTGGAACATTCTTCACTTTTATGCCGGATGTGGGATTCCATGTGTGATCTGAATGTCAAAGTCCACTCTTGAAACTACTCTACTGTGCCCAGCACGTCTACAGAAGCAGCCTTGGGGCACTATTTCTATTACTTATTTTTATTTCGGTCTACGCAACAGCTCAGATTATCCTTACAACCTCACTGCTCAGGAAGGAACACTAGTTATTGAAATGGTTTTGTACTTAGAGGGAAATTTATAGCACAAATGGGATGTAGAACTCATTTCTGCAACATTAGCATTTTTGTTATGTCTTTTTGCTTTTAGTAAATAGCAAAAAGCTGTTTATCCAGTATTCATGGGCTCAAGTCAGGATTTTTTTTTAAATTTATTTTCCAGGTAAAATCTCACTCTAGCCCAGGCTGGCCTGGAATTCACTATGTAATCTCAGGCTGGCATAGAATTCATGGCAATCCTCCTACCTGTGCCTTCCAAGTGCTAAGATTAAAGGTGTGAGCCATCATGCCAGGCTCAAGTGGGAAATTTTTTGGTGTTGTTAAAAATGGTCTTTATTTTACATTTTCTATTAGTTTGTTGCTTCTATCTAAAAATATAACTGATTTTTAAAGATAATTTTATCTTCAAGGTCTCTGATAAGTTGACTTACTAATTATAATAGTTGACATCAGGATCTCTGTGGATAATAACAGTCTTGTTTCTTCCTTTCAGATCTCTGGATCATACTTTTTCTCTTGCCTTACTGCATTGCCTTGGTAATTTTTTTTTTTTTCCCACTAGCTCCTCATTCCTGGGGCAAATTATTTGACCAGGAGCAGATTTTGGGAGGAGAGGATTTAATTTTTTTTAAATTATTGACAACTTCCATAATTATAGACAATAAACCAAGACAATCCCCCCTCTCCACTTTCCCCTTCACAGCTCAACTCTCCATCAGATCCCCTCCCCCTCTGGAGGACAGCATTTATTTCAGGCTTACAGTTTCTAGGGGAAGCTTCATCGTGGTGGAGGCAGGTGGCTTACTTCATTACACATTTGCAGAAGAGAGAGAGAGGGAGAGTCAGTTAAGGTGGAGTTGGCCCTGAACACCCAGTGAACTGGGCTACTCAGCCCCAGGGTCCAGCCTGAGCAGCACACCTCCTCCAGCAGGGTCTTCAGGATGCAGATGCTCAAGGCTCCACAGCTGAGGATGAAGCAGGAAGCTGAGGGTATGGGGGACATCCTGCATGGTTGATAGCAATGGTGTCCACAGGAAACCTTGTGTTTATTATGGCTTGAGGGAAAACCACTTGGTAATTCACATCTGAGCATACTACTTGGTAATGAATTTTGTAGGCACTCTGTGTGGATCCCTCCTATGTACCATGCTGGGTTCTCTGCTTCACTCTCACTCATCTTGTTCCGGCTGTGCCTGGGAGAAGTCTTCTTTTCATGGGGTCTAGTCGGTGCCATGTGCATGCTTTGACAGGGTCTTTCCTCAGGGCTCTGTGATTCTTCTTCATGCCCAGAGGGTTTCCCTGAGACAACCTGGGTCCCCAGTAGATGTGCACATAGGCATAACCCCTAGTCCCAGCATTGCCAGTTAATCAGTTCTTTTCTCCCCTCCTCTGTTAGACGCCAATGATCCCACCTTCCAGGCGGTGTCCAGCTACCAGTGCCTCCTGAAGTCAGCACTCCTACCCTTTCTGTTCCCCTGCTCCAATTCCCTAAACTCCAGCCTCTTGGGATTGCCTTGAACTTGGCTATCTGGGAAACTCAGACCAAGATCATTGTCAATAAGCATGAGTCTAAAAAGCTGACTCTTAAAACAGATCACCTAGTTGAAACCTTAAGGATCCCATTAGCAATAATGTGTGTGTGTGTGTGTGTGTGTGTGTGTGTGTGTGTGTGTGTATGGTGGTACTGTTAACTAGCATGTGGTAAATTTGCATAAGCTACACGTGGAAAGCCCCGCATGTCACAAGTGATAACAGTGGTACATAGACACTGCAGGCCAATGATAAGCATGAGCAATGTGGAGCATGTTTGTAATTGCCAAAGCCATGCCAAAGCCTTAAAAATACCAGTAGACTCAGGACAGCCAAGGGCTGAGTCCAGGCACACTTGGAAAGGGACAAACAAGACACTAATGTTCTTTTTAAAAATGTCTTTATTTTCCATATCACTAAGACGTATACCATTTTTGTTGTTTTTGATATGAACTTTCCCAGAAAATTTCTCTTGCGCCCTTTTAGTTACAAGACTGAAGGCATATAAGAATGTAATCTTGTGCTAATATGTCCATATTCTGTTTTATTCATTTTATTTCTAATATGATTTTTTTCTGGCAATATTGGACTTTTATTATTTTTAAATACTTTATTTTTATTTATTTATTTGAGAGAAAAAGAGGTAGAGTGAGAAGGAGACAGAGAGAGAGAAAGAGAGAACTGGCATATGAGGTCTCTAGCCACTGCAAATGAACTCCAAAAGTATGTGCCACCTTGTGCCTCTGGCTTAGGGGGTTCTGGGGAATTGAACCTGTGTCCTTTGACTTTCAGGTAAGCACTTTAACTGCTAACCCATCTCACCAGCCCTCCCAATATGTTTTTTACAAACAAAGGAAAACAGGACTTTTATTTAAAAAGTTAATGTTTTCTTTTATTCTGTACAATATTTACAGTAAAGGAAAAGTTATTTTAACTGAAGTGTTAAATGAGTATCAATGATAAACAACACAGTACATTTACAGTTACAAAAAATGTTTACTCAGATAGATAATAAATAAAACAAGCACCTGGAAAAAAAATCCTTTGAAAATGGGCCTAGGGCCATGATATTCTTCTGCTGCATCAGTTTTGTTAAGAAAAGGCCAGGTTTGGGGGCTGGAGACATGGCTCAGTGGTCTTTTGGCTCTTGCTTGCAATGCCTATCAGCCGAGGTTCAATTCCACAGCACCAATGTAAAGCCAGAGGCACAAAGTGGCACATGCATTTGGAGTTTATGTGTAGTGGCAAGAGGCCCTGGCATGCCCATTCTATCCCCCACTTTCTCCTCTCTCTTATAAATAAAATACACACACACACACACACACACACACACACACACAAAAGAAAAGACAAGATTTTAAAATGTCCTCCACCAAGAAATGACATAGAGGGGGCATTCTCAGGAGAGGTTTATGGGGAGTCCTTCAGGAATGACTGACTGTAGCCGAGACTAATGGTTTGCTTTTGTTTTTACTATTGAGGGCTTATATGTTTTGAACTCATTTACTACCATCTTCTGAGTTGCGGTTGAAGAGGAGATCAATTGTCGTATCATTTCACCACGCAGATCCCAGAGCTCACCAAGACCAGGCAGAAAGAGTTTCTGATGTACCTGTGGAGCAGGAAGGGAGGCAGGAAAAGTGGCCTCCATAGGGCGCTGCTCTGGACAGGTATGTTTGGCTGCAGCCCTTGACACTTGAGAAGGATTAGTAAAGGACATGAATTAGCCTGAAGTTGTTATTCATTGTGAGGCAGGTATTTTCTATTTTTACTGAACCACATAGGGTTCTGGATGCATTAAAAAGATTAATGACAGTCTGGAGGGTTGGGTTAGTAGTTAAGGCAGTTGACTATAGAGCCAAAGAACCCAGGTTCAATTCCCCAGGACCCATGTAATCCTGATATACAAGGTGGCATATGCATCTGGGGTTTGTTTGCAGTGGCTGGAGGCCCTGGCATGGCCCATTCTCTCTCTCCTCTTTCTTTCTCTCTGTCTCAAATAAAATATTTAAAAATGTTAATGATCCATTTAGTTAATTTAAGTTAATTTAATTTGTTTTTCGAGGTAGGGTTTCACTCTAGCCCAGGCTCACCTGTAATTTTCTATGTAGTCTCAGGGTGGTCTCAAACTCACAACGATCCTCCTACCTCTCCTGAGAGTTGGAATTAAAGGCATGTACCACCACACCCAGCCCATTTAGTTAAGGGGAAGAGAGAATGGACTCACAAGGGCCTCCTTCCACTGCAAATGAACCCCAAATACATTTGCCACTTCGTGCATCTGGCTTTATATAAGTATGGGAAACCAAACCCAGGCTGTTGGGCTTTGCAAGCAATGCCTTTAAACCACTGAGTCATCTCTTCGGACCTTTTTTGTTTGTTTGTTTTTGAGACAGGGTCTCATATAGCTCAGGCTGACTTTGAACTCACTATGTGGCTGAGGATGATCTTGGACTTCTGATCCTCCTGCCTTCATCTCCTCAGTGCTGGGCTGACATTTATTTGAAGCTTCAGTTTTACTACAAAACAACCAAAAATAGATAAAACAACAAAATTCCCAAAGGCAAGAAAACTCAAAAAATCCAAACCAAGACATTATGTGTTATGCACTAACAATGTATGGTAATCATGTATGTACTATACATGTTCTCTAGTGCTTTTTTTGGAATAAATATTTGTCCTAACAGAGGACATATGTTGCTTGTGCACAATCAGTAATCTCATGATCACCAATCCAGTGCATATTTATATCAAGCACTGCCCTGGTACTGAGAATAGGCCCATCCCTGTTGTCAGGGAACTTACTGTCTGGTGATATAGGAGAGGTAGGCCAGCAAGCAGACAGTTAACAAGATGATATGGTACTTGCTATTATAGTGAAATGCACAGATGATCAAGGATTTCATTACCATAGCCAACAACATACATTTTTATTTGCTCTCTCTGACAGTGCATATATTAAAACTGAAGCAATGCAGAAAAACTTGGCTTGGTCCCTAAGTAGAGGGACTCATGAGGCACTTTTATTTTTGTGAAGCAGCCTGCTGCAGTGAGAATAAGCCAAGGTTGTTCTACAAAGGCCTGGGTTTGATTCTCATTCTATTCTTTGTATTCTGCAGCTCTCTTAACCCTCTCTGAACCTGTTTCATTGTGTGTGTGTGTGTGTGTGTGTGTGTGTGTGTAAACCAGAGTCAACATCAAATGTTTTCCTCAATGGCTCTCCACCTTGCTCTTTGAGACAGGATCTCTAGCTGAACTGAAAGCTCACTGATTGGGCTGCATTAGCTGGCCAGCAAACCATAAGGATCCTCCAGTCTCTGCCTCTTCAGGGCTGAGATTATAGTTGTGTTCCACAATGCCTGGCATTTTATGTGGGTACTTGCAATCCAAACTGAGGTCTTTATGATTATGTAGCAAGCATTCTACCCATTGAGCCATCTCTCTAGCCCAGATTTCTTTATTCTTTTTTTAAAGCAGAGGGGAAGATTTGCTGAGGCCATTCCAGGTTGAATAACCCACAGAGTGAATTCCAATGATTCTTTCATGGGAGCTAAAAGTTGGGTGATGGTGTCACTCTGCTGAATACTTGGACCAAAAAATCAAAATGCCACGCTGGACGTGGTGGCGCACGCCTTTAATCCCAGCACTCGGGAGGCAAAGGTAGGAAGATTTCTGTGAGTTCGAGGCCATCCTGAGAATATAGAATGAGTTCCAGGTCAGCCTGGGTTAGAGTGAGATCCTACCTCGAAAACAAAACAAAATAAAATTAAAAAAAATCAAAATGCCAAAGAAGGGCTTTTCTTAGGTTCCATTATTAGATCCAGAAGTACATTCTTGGGGGCAAATCCTGTTTAGTTCAATGGCAAAGTGGTAGCATTGCTCTTTACTTCTGAAGTCAGAAGCACTGGCTCCTTGCAGCACAGTCTCTGGAATATCCACTCGGAGCTGCCTCACCAGCATCAAGCAGAAGTGCGAGCTCCGACACTGGGGACCAGTTCAACTTACCAGCACCTGTTTTAGCTGGAGATCTACTTAGGGACCATTAAAACAGTTTGACCACCAGAGTTGATATTAGAGTCCCACAGACATCTTTAGGGAACCTGGTTTTCAATAAGATTTAGTCAGACAATGTATTTTTGCTTAAGATACATTCTGTAGGGTGAACACCTACCTTGTTCAAGTTCATCTGCAAGTCTGTGCGAGGAGATTCAGAGATGAACCCAGGCCAATCTCATGTTGAAATAGTGCTATTCACCACTCCTCAGGATTGAAGGTGGGGCAGGAGTTGAATGATGCTGAGCGGAGACTTATTTATTGATGCTTGTTATAAAGTACCCATATAGCTCATGACCTTAACTCTTAGGGGGTGTGTGGTTTTGTAGTGTAGAGCTACATTGTTGTGCAGTTGATCTCCAGAACTCTCTTCATTCTGTAAAGCTGGAACTCTCTGTACCCATTACCCAACCACCACTGTACTTTCTGTCTCTTTGAACTTGACTGTTTTAGGTGGCTCAGACAAGTGGAATCATATAGTATTTGTCTTTTTTGTGATTGGCCGCATTCACATCATGTCCTCAAAGCTCGTCCTTATAGTAGAAGGTATCAGAATTGCCTTCCTGCCTCAGTCTAAATAATTGTGGGCTGAGTGTTCCTTACTTCCCCCTATCTCTGTGCTGGTTCTAACCCCCAGCATGACCATATTTAGAGCAAAGGAGTAACTAAGGTCAAATGAGGCCACAGAAGTAGTCTCCTTATAAGAAGAGATCCGAGAGCAAAGCCTCCCTCCAAGCTATGTGTAGAAAAGCCATCTGAGGTCACTGTGAGCAGGTGGCTATTTTCAAGACAGGAAGAAAACCCTCATCAGAAAGAGAATCAAGCGGCTACTTTATCTTGGACAGCTATCTTCCAGAACTGTGAGAAAATATATTTGTGCTGTTTAAGACAGTCTATAGTGTTTTACTATGGAAGCCTAAGCAGACTGATAATAAACACGTGTGAGTGTGTGTGTGTGTGCGCGCGCACACACACACACACACACACACACACACACATGATATCTGAGTTGCTTCTGTTTCTTGACTTTATTGAATTAAGAAAGCTGTTATAAACATGGGGGTATAAATATCTCTTCAGGTTTCTATGTTCTTTTCTGAATATACCCATTGCTGGAACATAAATTTATTCACTTACTTGCACATATTGTGTGTCTGTGTACACTAGGGTTTATTGCCACTGCAAACAAATGCCCATTCAGATTTACACAGATAACTGGAGACTTGAACTTGACTTGGTAGGCTTTAAATCAAGTTCCTTTAACCATTGAGACATCTCCCCAGCCCGTTTTTAACTCTTTAGGGACCATACTGCTTTCCACAGCACTAGTGCTATTTCACGTTCCCACCACAAAGGTTGCTGTCTCTCCATGTTCTTACTAGCATTTCTCATTTTCTGCTTTTCAGATAGTAGCCATCTCGGGGGAGGGGGGCATGGGGGAGGGCTTTATTTTCAAGGAGTTGAAATTCAGCCACACTTTACCTTTTCCAAAGCAGATCTGACAAACTGACAAAAGCTCTCCGCCTTCTCCCTAGGACAATTACCAAATTTTGAAACAAGTTTAATTGAGTTCTTATAAGGGGTTATGACTCTCAGAATAAAAATCTTTGATCTGGGCTGGAAGGATAGCTTAGTAGTTAAGGCGTTCACCTGCAGAGCCAAAGGACCCAGGTTTGATTCCCTGGGACCCACGTAGGCCAAATGCACAAGTGACTGCCCTGGTATGTCCATTCTCTCTCTCTCCCCTCCCTCACCCTTTCTCTGCCTCTTCCTCTATCTCTCAAATAAATAAGAATATTAAAAAAAAAAACTCCTTGATCTATCCTAACAAAGTGTCCACGGTCCAGTAAGACATACTTAGTGGTCCAAAATAATTGCACTGGTAATTGTCTTTTCTGTTTCTTCCATATGTTGTGCATTAACATGTGCTGGGTGCGTGCTGTGCTTAGGGTATGTGTTTTCCATTTTACAATAAAACCGTAGTGGAGATTCAGTTGCACCTCTGACTTTGTTGACAAAGAAGCAGGCATGTAGAGGGAAGTCATCATACAGACAGCCCACGGGGGAAGGAGCTGGGGTCCTTTGAGCATAAAGACTTCAACATAATGGAGGAAATCTGATGTTAGGTGAGAAGGCAGCCCTGGGTCAGATGCTGAGGGCTCATCTCTCTTCTTTGCCAGAAGTACACATTTGCAATGCATGGCCTTGCTCAAGATTGTCCACACAGGCTCTTTGGTAATCTTCGTGTACTTTGGGATAGATCTATATCCCTAATGTTTCCCAATGCTTTAGTTGATCCCTTTCTGCCAGCACAACATTTTAATGATGAGGACAATAGAAGAAGACCACCACAAGCCACGGCAGGACAGCCAAATCAGTTAGATCTATGGGACAAAGAAGTGGGGAACAAAAGGAAAGAGGAGCCAGGTGTGGTCGCGCACACCTTTAATCCCAGCACTCGGGAGGCAGAGGTAGGAGGATCACCGTGAGTTCAAGGCCACCCTGAGACTACATAGTGAATTCCAGGTCAGAATGAGCTAGAGTGAGACTCTACATCGAAAAACCAAACACAAAGTGTTGGAGAGATGCCTCAGAGGCTGGGCGTGGTGGTGCATGCCTTTAATCCCAGCACTCTAGAGGCAGAGGTAGGAGGACCACTGTGAGTTCGAGGCTACCCTAAGACTACATAGCGAATTCCAGGTCAGCCTGGACTAGAGTGAAACCCTACCTCAAAAAACCAAAAAAGTAAAATTAAATAAAATGAAAAAGATGGCTCACAGGTTAAGGCACTTGCTTGCAAAGCCTAAGGACCCAAGTTGGACTCCCCAGTAATCACATAAAGCCAGATGCGCAAGGTGGCACATGCATCTGGAGTTTGTTTGCAGTGGTTAGAGGCCATGCTGTGTCCATTCTCTCTCTATATCTACTTCTTTCTCTCTCTCAAATAAATAAATGAAATTTTTTTTTTTTTTAAAAAGGAAAGATGACAAGTAGCTTTTTGTTTTCATTAGTATTGCCACGATTACTGTTCCTGGCTTCACAGCTCCTGAGGTGACACACCCACAGTCCATACAGCAGTGCCTCTGCCTTCCCAGGACTACCTGTCTCCTCTTGGGACTCCGGCTTGCCAATGGCAGCCATTACTGATCCACACTATCTCCTGCCACTAAGAGACTTCCTTGGCTTTGGTCTCAGAGCAGGGGTGTCAGGCAGGTTTTTGGCTTCTCACACAGCCTGTAAGAGTTCCTGAGTGCTGCCTATTTAATTATTTATGACTGTGGCAGCTACACATTACAGAGCCGTGGTCCTGCTTGGCACAGCATGCCAGATGGCTGTTAGTACTAGCTGTTTCCTTCCGTCCCAGAACATTGTCGTCCACTGAGCGGAGAGCACAGAAGCTGATGTCAAAAGCACAAAGTGATGCCCGAGGATTCCCAGCACCTCTCTCAATCTTAAGAGTGACTAGGGCTGGGGAGATGGCCCTGCCTGCTGCTTAGGCATGAGGGCCTACGCTCACTTTAGTTGTATCACAGGCTAGGTCCTAACTGGCCCGCCGAGGCCCAGTGCAAGCTTGGTCTTCAGGTTGGTGCTATTGGAGTATGGTGAGACTGCTAAGAGGTGGGGCCTCGTGGGAGGAAGACAGGGAATGGGTGGGGAAGCGTGGTCCTGAAGGGGCTCTTGGGGCCCTGCCCCTTCCAGTGTCGCTCTTCACTTCCTGGGAGATTCATCTGATCTGGGTACTGAAGTGATGATGGAGTGGGAAGAGGAGTGGTGAGTTGAGAGCCTTAGACAGGCGCTGGGTTGGGGGCTTGGAGGAGGCTGGTCATGAGAGTGGAGGATGGTGAGAGCTCCCTCACCACACAGAGCTGCTGGGAGCCCGAGGATTCTGAACCAGCTGAAGAGAGGGAAATACTATTTCCCTGTTTCATCTGAAGCCATCTTAAGACCTGGAAAGGTCATTTATAGGTTAAGGATAGCAAGAAGGAAGGATTGGAGGGGTAGGGGTCCAGAGGGTCAGGGAAGAGGCTGGTGAGGGGGTGGGATACTTGAGAGTCTCCCTGACATTGATTCTCGCAGTCTTAGAGCATGCTCTCTATTCTCCTGTCCCTCCTCAGGGGGACACAAGGGTGAGACTGTGGATCAGCCCTAAAGAGAAGATCCAAAATGGTCCCCCAGTTGAGGACCACAGGCTGGCTTCTATCCTGAGTCAAAACAAAGGAATCTCCAGGGCCACATGGGAACTTGCTTTCTTTTCTGGCAATGGCTAAGGGGCACTTGTTATTGTCAAATTCAAGACCAGTCCTTGGTGGAAATTAGCAGGGCCAGGCCGTGTGGGAATGTGTCTCATGGAAAAGAGAACCTGCTTTCCATAAGAAACGCAAAGGCCATTGGGTTGTGCTTCCGAGGGTTCTGTTCCCTGTCCCCAGCATAGGGTCACTGCTAGTCATGACTCAAAGTCCTCAACACTCTACTCCCAAGACAGATGAGTCAAGAACCCACAAGGCCTGCTTCATAGGTAAGTGGCCCAGACCAGCCAGTGCCCTTTCATGTTGGAAGGGGATAAACACATCCTGAATTCCCATGTCCTTTGGATGATGTGCAAAGTGCTCTTGTTTTACATGGGTGACTTCTCTCACCAATAAGGAGCCTAAAAAGTTCAGAAAAGATTCTTCTTTTGCTTTTATTTAAATTCATTTTGTTTATTATCATTTATTATTTGTTTGCAAGGAACAAGTGTTGGGGGGAAGAGAATATGCCAAGGCCTCTTGCCATTGCAAAAGAACTCCATATTCATGTGCCACTTTGCACATCTGGCTTTATGTGGTTACTGGGGAACTAAACCCATACCAGCAGGCTTTGCAAGTAAGTCCCTTTAACCACTGAGCCATCTCTCCAGCCCTATTTGCATTTATTTTATGCTGATTTTATTCCTGTACCATACCCCTTTTGGTCTTTTAAAAAAGCAATTATGAGCTGGGCATGGTGGCACACACCTTTAACACAACACTCAGAAGGCAGAGGTAGGAGGATTGCCATGAGTTTGAGACCACCCTGAGACTACATAGTGAATTCCAGGTCAGCCTGGGCTAGAGCAAGGCCCTACTTTGAAAAACAAAAACAAATTACTTATTGGGCTGGAGAAATAGCTTAGCAGTTAAGGTACTTGCCTGCAAAGCCAAAGGACCCAGGTTTGATTCCCCAGGACCCATGTAAGTCAGGTACAAAAGGTGGCTAGAGGCCCTGGAATGACCATTCTCTCTCTCTCTCTCTGCCTCTCTTTCTCTCAAATGAATACAAAAATTAAAAATGAATTATTGACAATATTGTATGAACATATCACATGTTGGTCATTTATACTCTTATATCCCCTTTCCCTTGCCCCTATTCTGTATCTGCCTCTCTTTCTCTCAAATAAATTAAAAAAATTTTAATTAATTATTAACATTATTGTATGAACATATCACATGCTGGCCATTTATACTCTTATATCCCCTTTCCCTTGCTTCAAAGAAAGGAGAAGGAAGAGCTTTGGAAACTATCAAAGACAGTGGCAGAATAAATGAAAGGTCATGTGAGAAAGATGGGCAAGAAATGGGAAAGAAACCATGCAGGACACAGCTCCAGCCATGTGGAAGCAGAAACCTATCCACAAGGGGAAGCACGTGGCCTTGGTGAAGGCACCGGAAGTCCTGCCTCGGGACAAGCCCATAGCCCTCCAGAGCCTCAGTTCCACTTGTAAGTTCTGATGAGACAGCGATTCCTCCAGGTCAGCAGTGGAGAGAGATCCCATTTTGTTACCCTCCATGACTCAGAGGGCAGTGGCCAGGTAACATCTTGGGAGGGAAACTATTGTTGAAAATCAAGCTACCCTGGGAGTCTGAGAACAGAGAAACCCACAATTCGGGGAAATTAAATTTAACCTACCACAGCCCTGGGAGGCAGTTGTGGAGAGTTGGACAGAGAGCCAGATGCTGACAAGATGAAAAGTGCAGGAGGCGGGAGGCTCAGCTCAGGCAAGAAGTGCAAAGCCCTACCCTCGGTGACCAGGGCAGAGCCCATCACCCGAGGACTCTGGGGTGGGAAAGCCTTCAGCCTGAGTTTAGTGGGGGATCAACTTCTAGAGTCATCTACCTTCCTTTCACTGCAGCAGAGCCCTAGAACTCTCAAGTGCATCTGTTCAGAAGGTCCATTACTACTTAGATTTTTATTTTTAAATTTTTTACTTATTTATTTGAGAGCAACAGACACAGAGAGAAAGACAGATAGAGGGAGAGAGAGAATGGGCGCGCCAGGGCTTCCAGCCTCTGTAAACGAACTCCAGACGCGTGTGCCCCCTTGTGCATCTGGCTAACGTGGGACCTGGGGAACGGAGCCTCGAACCGGGGTCCTTAGGCTTCACAGGCAAGTGTTTAACCGCTAAGCCATCTCTCCAGCCCTACTTAGATTTTTAAGGCACAAAGATAAGCCCTCCACAGCATAGATCTTAGCTCTGTGCTGCTTCCCATACACCCGGTGCACTTGGGAGATCCCAGAAGCGGAACACTGGCCACACTGGCGGGTGCGACCTTGGGAATCTGTACAGGGTAAGACAACCCATCCAAATCAGACTACAGAGCCAAGTGTGGCCAGCTGAGGCCACTCATATGCAAGGAAGGGAAGTTACTAGAGAGAAGATAGCTCTGGCAGATACTGGATACTTGTCCAATGCTGGCTGAACACCAGCATAAACTATAGGAAAGATAAGAGTATGCAACTTCAACGCATTGCCTTCTGCATATTATTGGTAGTCTACAAGTTTCAAAAATGCAAAAAGGAGCTATTCCAATATTTTACCTCCTCTTCCTCTCTTTCCTCCTTTTCCTCTTCTTCTCCTTGCCCCTTATGATTTTCTTATTTTTTTCTACTACACTTTGGCAGTAATTTTATCTATTTATTTTTTTTTAATTGTTTATTTATTTATTTGAGAGCAACAGACACAGAGAGAAAGACAGATAGAGGGAAAGAGAGAGAATGGGCGCGCCAGGGCTTCCAGCCTCTGCAAACGAACTCCAGACGCGTGCGCCCCCTTGTGCATCTGGCTAACGTGGGTCCTGGGGAATCGAGCCTCGAACCGGGGTCCTTAGGCATCACAGGCAAGCGCTTAACCACTAAGCCATCTCTCCAGCCCATCTATTTATTTTTATGAGGCAGGGTTTCACTCTAGTCCAAACTGACCTGGAATTCACTATATAATCTCAGAGTGGCCTTGAACTCACGGTGATCCTCCTACCTCTGCCTCCTGAGTGCTGGGATTAAAGGTGTGCGCCACCATGCCCAGCTCCTATTACTTTTTTTTTTTTAAACATTTTTTTGATGTTTGTCCTGGGTTGTTCAGAGGAGTCATTTTTTTTCTTTATTTTTATTTATTTATTTGAGAGCAAGAGAGAGAGAGAGAGAGAGAGAATGGGCATGCCAGGGCTTCCATCCACTGCAAACAAACTCCAGACGCGTGCGCCTCCTTGTGCATCTGGCTAACATGGGACCTGGGGAATCGAGCCTCGAACCAGGGTCCTTAGGCTTCACAGGCAAGCACTTAACCGCTAAGCCATCTCTCCAGCCCTCCTATTACTTTTAAAAATAATTTTCATTTATTTATTAGAGAGAGAGAAAAAAAATGGGGGTGCCAGGGCCTCTAGCTACTGCGAACAGACTCCAGATTCATGCACCACTGTGTGCATCTGGCTTATGTGGGTTCTGTGGAGTTGAACCTGGGCCCTTAGGCTTCATAAGAAAGCACCTTAATAGCTAAGCCATCTCTCCACCTGAAGTTTTATTTTTTAATATTTATTTACTTGCAAGAGGAAGGGGCACAGGAAGAGGAAGAGAGAGAAAGGGAGAGAGAGAGAGAGGGAGAGAGGGAGAGGGAGAGAAAGAGAGAGAAAGTGTAGAGAGAATGGGCATAATGTATACACCAGGGCCTCCAGCCACTGCAACGACCTCCAGACACATGTGCCACCTTGTGCATCTGGCTTATGTGGTAATGGGGAATCAAACCTGGATACTTAGGCTTCACAGACAAGCACCTTAACCACTAAGCCGTCTCTCCAGCTCAGAAGCTTTTTTTAAAATCATATTTCAACTAATTTTTATGTTTTTATATTTTTATGTTCATCTAATTTTGCTTAAACTTTTTTCTTATTGGGTATCTTTTTCTTTTTCTTCATCTTTCCTTGGTTTTCTCATTTTCTTTCTCCTTATTAATATTTTGACTTTATCTGTTTTATTAAAAAGTCCATGTATTATTATTATTTTTTCAGATTTTATTTTATTCCCTTTTCATACCTTTACCTATTTTTTCAGTTTTCTTATTATGAAATCTTTTTTGCTTCTATTTTTTTCTACACTCTTAGTCTATTTTCTTCTTTACAAATTCTTCTCCAGTACTCTTCTTTCACTTTATTTTGTCAAACACCTGTCAAAAGCACACATTGGACTGAGCGTGGTGATGCATTCTTTTAATCCCAGCACTCAGAAGGCAGAGGTAGGGGGATCGCCATAAATTTGAGGCCACCCTGAGACTACATAGTGAATTCTAAGGTCAGCCTGGGCTACAGTAAGGCCCTACTCCCCCCCCAAAAAAACCCCACAAAACCAAAAACAAAACAAAATAACAAAAGCACACATTGGATAAAAACAAAACAGCTATTTTAATAAATGATGCTTTGAAAACTGCATTTCTACATGTAGAATGATGGAACTAGGTCCGTGTCTCACCCTGCACGAAAGTCAATCCGAAATAGTTCAAAGAACTTCATGTAAGGCCTAATAAATAAATGAAAAAACTTAAACAATTAATAAATGGGCTAATGAACAGTTTAGTTATTTCTCTAAAGAAGAAACACATGTCTGGAGAGATTCTTGGTGGTTAAGGCACTTGTCTGCAAAGCCTACAGATCCAGGTTCAATTCCCCAGTATCCACGTAAGCAAGATGCACAAGGTGGAGCATGTATCTGGAGTTTGTATGCAGTGGCTAGAGGCCCTATCATGCCCATTCTCTCTTTCTCTATCTGCCTCTTTCTCCCTCTCTCTCAAATAAATAAAATAAATAAAAAAGAACCACATATGGCCAATAAATACTTGAAAAAGTATTCAATACCCTTCTTCGTAAAAGAAATGAAAATTAAAGCTATGGATGGAGATAGACGCTGAAGACACTCAAAATGCACCAAAGCAGAAATCCAGACGCTGCTGAGAGCTCAGTGCTAAAGTAGACTTAAAACACACCCACCAAGGCTCAAGGAATTTTGCAGAAGAGGGGTGGAAAGATTGTAAGAATCATAGGGTGGGAGGCGTCACCCCCTGACAATTATTGACTGCTGCTCTCACAACTCCATGGTGAATACTAATAATCCCACCGAAGAGGGCCCTTAGTGAAGTGGGAGTAGAGAGGAAGGAAATGGTCATACCAACACATGATGTGTACAGTTTCTACTTAATAATAATAATAATAAAAAGATGTGAACCTTTTGGTTTGCATGGCTCTGTGGCATTTTCAGGCCAAGAGAGTGGTGGAGCATTTCGCTGGCATCATAGTGCTTTGACAGAGAGGAGAGCATACACGTGGGTTGTTTGATGTGTCATTTAGCATGTTGTGTGACTGAGCTTCATAGTCAGGACGATCCCTCGCTGTGATGCCTTCCAACATGTTATGACTGCCGAGGTCATTTCTTTACAAAGGTGCTCTAAGTCTGTCTTCTACCTCCCCCAACTATGAGTGTCTGAATAATAGCACTCTGTGCAGGAAACAGGTTATTACTTCATCGCTAACATCTGATTTGTTTCCAGAATCGCAGTAGAAGTATCTTGCAACCAAAATCACTTACAGAGCCGGGGAGATGGCTTTGCGGTTAAAAGGCGCTTGCCTGCAACACGTAAGCACTCATGCTCTCCTCTCCAGGTCCCACTTAAGCAAGATGCACAGTGTTGTAAGCTCGCAAGGTCGCACATGCACACAAGGGGCGCATGTGTCTGGAGTTCCATTGCGGTGTCTGGAGGCCCTGATGCCCCAATTCTCTCTCTATCTCTCTCTCTCTTGCATTAAAAAAAAGGTCAGTTGGTTGGGCTTTCCTCCAAAAAAAAAAAAAAAAAAAAACCCACTTATAGCAGGAACGATAAAATGAAAATTAGAAAAAAGAAAACCAAACAAACCTCGGAGAGCCAGCCATTCTCCACAGGAGGTGTGGCTTCCCCACCACCGCCAGAATGGGTGGTGATGCACTGAGTTACATAGTCATGCCCTAGTTTCCTTGGGTGATGGGTTCCTGGACTCTGAGAATGGCAGGATCTATGGACACACAAATACTTGCATCTAATGGCATAGTGTTTGCCTCAGACTTCCACGCATGCTCCTGCACTTTAAATCTCCTCTGGTGGCTGTAGTACTTAGTGCAATGGAAATGTTTTCTAAACAGCTGTATTGTTTGGGGAACATAATAAGGAAAAAAAAAAAAAAGCAAACTTGCTAGATACCGATGTGGCTCCCCAATGCTGTGTTTTATTATCATTTATTTTCACAGGCACCTTCTGAACACTATTTTAGACCGGCAGTTGCTTGAGTGCGTGGATGTGGATGTGGATGTGGATGCAGGGCTGGTGGCTGCGTAGGGCCCACTTTCCTCGCGAGGCGGTGCCTTATGGTGGATGAGGAGCTCTGTGAGGCATCTCAGTCATGTGGAGAGATGTCAAAGGCTCTCGAGTGACTTTTTATTTTATTTATTAAAAAATATTTTATATTTATTTATATTTGACAGAGAAAGAGGGAGAGAGAGAGAGAATGGGCCTGCCAAGGGCTCCAGCCACTGCAAATGAACTCCAGACACGTGTGCCCCATTGTGCATCTGGCAGACGTGGGTCCTGGCAAATCAAACCTGGGTCCTTTGGCTTTGGAGACAAAAGCCTTAACTGCTAAGCCATCCCTCCAGCCCTGGAGTGACTTTTAATCTTTAAAGTGGCGGGGTGGGAAGCAGAGTCCTCACAGAGGCAGGCCTGGGCCGCAGCTGGGAGCCCTTGTGTCTGCTTAGAGAGCCAGGCGGTTGTGGCCCCCCAGAAAGCCATAGAGGGGCTTATGACCTTCAGCGCTGCTTAGGAAAGGCTCCTGTGATATCCTTCAGGGTGGCCTGAGGGGTCCTTCACACAGCTGCTCTAAGGGTGAGGGGGTTCCCCTTTAGCTGGGGAGGACAAGGGCTGCTTCTGCGTGGGAAGACAGATACAAAGACAGAAACCCAGTAGAAGGGCCTTTGCGGCAGCCACTCCCCACCTGCCCAGCCGCATCCCACTTACCATATGTGCAGGATGAGCAATCAGCTCACCAGACCACTGTCCATCTGACTGCTCTGCGGCTCCGCTGGGGCCGGAAGCCTTTGTGCTCTGAATGTCCTCCCTCAAGAAAAGTTTCAGGGGGGCTCAATGGTTGGGGACAGTGCTGTTTGCTCTGGGGAAGACATTATTTCTGCCTGAAAGATGAAACAGCAGAGGCTCAGCGACATCAAGTGACTTGTCCAAAGTCACCCCTACAGGAATGTGTCGAGTCTGGCTGGAGCCAAAGTCTGAGCTGGTTTTCCTGAACGCAGCCTCTCAGTTTGGCAGGCTTGATTCTGAACATCAAGCCCCACCCTCAGGGATGGAAATGCAGGCCAGCCCGTTCTCTATGCAGGGGGGCCACTGGACTGTCTCCTCATGTGAATTCTAAGCATGGAGGCCCCAGGCCCTGGCCTCATCTGTTCATGTCTGAGACTACAGAATCTTCATTTCCTCTATGCCCCAAAGAGCCTTTCACCTTCCAAACATGAACATTAGCCAATACCATCTGATTGCCTGTAGTCATTTGAGGAGAGCCTCATAAGTCCCAAGTCTGTCAGCTGGAATCCCTGACCGTGCACATCCATTGTTCTTTCTTTAGCTGGTTTCTGCTGGTCCGCTCTTCACAGCTGTGTCCACAGAAGGGAACCCACAAAGAATGAGATGCATGGCAGTGTCTGGTCCGAAGGCTCTCAGCTGCTGGCAGAATCTCACAAACATGTTCATAAACACAACTGAGGCCCCCCCCCCGACCTCAAAACTTGTCCACAGGGCTACAGTGAGCACAAATGTATCTAACCAGAATCACATTACCCCCTTCCGCAACCTAACCAGTATTCCCGCCACCCCAGCCCTGCTCAGCTTAGCATAGCAATAGATACAAAAAAATACTGGGGACCCCACCTTTACATATGATGTGTATTAAAGCCATGCACAGAGCAGGAGCAAAAAGGACAACTTCCATAACATTTACATATATATATATATATATATATATATATATATATATATATATATGTCATCTATTGTTTATTAAGACCATGTCATCAAGGAGCAAAATGAAAGGAAGCTGTCAGAGTAAATACAAAATGAACTTCTGCTCGTACCTTCCTCTACCCCAAAGAACCTGCTTCCTCCCCACCCCCTGAGTGCCTGCACCTCCTTGGAGAAATGACATTTTTGGTCAACTTCCATGTACACACTAGGTATCTCTGAGATGGTCTTTTTGCTTTGTTTTGTTTTGTGAGATACTGTCTCATGCAGCTTGGGCTGGTCTTGAGCACTTTGTAGCTCCTGATCCCTCTGCTTCTACTTCTGGATTACAGGTGTTTGTTGTCATGCCCACCGTCAGTGTCTTTTTCTCTTTTCTTTTTCTTTATTTGCAATGCTGAGGACACCCCGCACCTGGGTCTCATCCACCCGCACCTGCTTCATCCCTGCCCCAGATGGCCGTGTTCCTCCCTTGTTTTCTGGAGGGATTGGAAAATGCTCTGGCAGGCCACGTGACTCACTGGGGACCCATAGTGAGCAAGTTGGGAGTTTCTGAAGCTATTATATCAAATTACTACAGAGTTGGGGGGTTAAGTTACAGAAACTTACTTTTTAACCCTTCTGGGGGCTGAGAGCCCAAGACCAAGCATGTGCAGGGCTGACTTCTCCTGACACCTGTTCCCTTGGCTTGCAGCCTGCTGTCTTCACTGTGTCCTCACATGGTCACGTCTCTGCTAACTCTTCCTTTTCTTATAGGACTGCGAGTCATACTGGGTTATGGCCCTCGCCTCATGTCAGCTTCTTACCTCTTGAAGAGCCCCATGTCCGGATAGAGCCATCCCGAGGTACTGGGGGTGAGGCTTTAGTCAGTGGATTTCAGCCCTTGAAAGTTCCCAGGCCTGAACTCTGAGTCACTAGGCTTGGCTGGCCTGGGTGTGTCCCCCACAAGGTAACCCTGATGTAACCTTCCAGGGAAGCTCCTGCAGAACTTCCATGCTCTTTGTAGATTGTCACATCCTCCATCGGAGGTGTCATTCTGTCCCAAAGCTCCTGCTAGGAGCATCCTGCCCCGTCTTCCCGGCAGCAGACTCAGCTGCCATCTTCTCTGTGGAGGCTGGGCTGCCCTGTGGAGTGGCAAGCTGAGCCCTTCATGCCCAACTGAACGGGAGGCCAATGGCTCACTGGCGTTCAAAGTCAGATTAGGGGCTAGGGAAATGGCTCCGTGGGCAAAGTACTTGCTGTGCAACTATGGGAACCTGAGTTTGGACCTTCAGAACCCATGTTAAAAGCCAGGTGTGGTGGCATTGTAATCCCAGAGCCCCAGAGGTGAGGGCAGGGCTATCCCCAAGATTCACTTGTTAGCCAGTAGAGCTGTACTGGTGAGGCTCGGGTTCAGTGAGAGACTGTTTCAAAAAATAAAGCAAAGAGCTGTTGCAGAAGACACTGGATGTACAGCTCTGGCCTCCACACATGTATGCACATGTATGCCCCTGCACCTGCCCACATGTGTGCACGCGCGCGCGCACGCACACATACACACACACACACACACACACACACACACACACACACCCCAAAAAGGTAAAAAAAAAATTGAAAGAAAGAAGGAAAGTCAGCTTGGTCCTTGTTTGCCAAACTTGGACCCAGGGTGGGGCCTGCCAATGTGGGCTCCTTATAATATGCACCAAAACTCCCAAAGACTAAGAAAACCTTGCACCCTTGCCAGATGTGATTTTCTTTTTTCTTCATTTCTGTATGATTTGGTAGCACCTCTCACATACAACTCTGTACTACAGATGTGTTTGTATTGGAGTCATTTTCCTGTTTAGAAGGTGAGTTATAAGAGTACAGAGATTATGTTTTTCTCTCGTTGATTCATCTTTTTTTTAATTGTTGTTGTTTTTTTGTACATGTACTTACTCTATAAATCCCTGGAGACTCCACTGTGTTCGTTGAGTTAAAGTCTGATGAATGACTGCATGAGTGACCCGTCCCCTCTGCCCAGGCCAACCTCACTCTTCCTGTATCTTCCCATCTCAATACTCCTCTGTCAGCCCGTTTCCAGAATTGGATCCACTTAGAAATGGGTTCAAGTGTTGGATGGGAAAAGGCATCCCCTATGTGTGAGGATGGCTATGCCCAGCTCAACACAGAGTTCTCCTTTGACCTTCAAGTCCATTCTTGGCCAAAGCCAGCCACCCTTGTTCTGCAGGAGTCTTCCCTCGGTGTAACTCTTCTGCGCTCTGGAAGGAAGCCCCCAGAAGGCTGGGCAGTAGGAAGAGTCCCCCGAGGTGGGAAGGAGCTCCATGTGCTTGAATGCAGGAACCAGAACCCTCAGGAGCAGACAGACACACCTTGATTTTGCCTAAGGACTCACGAGGAAACACGCGTGTGTCTGTCTGCACACATCAGTTGCGGCTGGTGGCTTCTGGGATACAGAGTGTCAAATATTAAAGACATGCTGTGGTGGTTTGATTCAGGTGTCCCCCCATAAACTTAGGTGTTCTGAATGCTAGGTTCCCAGCTGGTGGAAATTTGGGAATTAACACCTTCTGGAGGGAGTGTATTGTTGGGGGCGGGCTTATGGGTGTTATAGCCAGTGTCCCCTTGCCAGTGTTTGGCACATTTTCCTGTTGAAGGGTGGTTTATCTCCTCCCATCTCTCTACCTTCCAGAGGGACCAGGGAACTGGGAGGAGGCAGGAAACAAGGATCTAGCCTACTCACTCCAGTGCAGGGTATCCAGGAATTGGGGACCCAGGGGCACTTCCATCAATTGGGGAAGGCGGAGCAAGGGGCCTGCTTCTGCAGCAAGGTCCAAGCAGCTCTAAGCCAGCCACAGGGGGACATACCTGGCCAACGAAACTGGGAGGAGCTGGGGAACAGGAATCTGGCCTACTCTGCATAGAGTGTACCTACTATTGTTATTATTATTATTATTTTGCAGTACTGGAGAATCAAACCCAGGTCATCAAGCTTTGTAAGCAAGTGCCTTTAACCAATGAACTATCTCTCCAGTTCCCAAGTTTCATATTTTTATGGACACATGTCTCTATATAGCAATGAGGCATAATGTGATGTTTTGAGTTATATATATATGTGTGTGTGTGTGTGTATACATGTTTATATGAATCTATATATAGGGAAGTGATTAACTCATGCTTATTAGCATATAGATCACCTTAAAACTTTTTTTAATGTGTGCATATGTATGTGCATGTGTTCATGTGTGTATGCGTATGTGTGGAGGCCAGAGGACAACCTTTGGTATGGTTTCTTAGATACACCCATGGTTTTTGAGACAGGATCTCTCATTGGCCTGGAACTTGCCAGGTAGACTAGACTGGCTAATCTGCGAGCTCCAGGGATCCTCCTGTCTCCACCTGCCCAGTGTGGGATTAAAAGCAGATGCAGCCTGTTGCAGTCGCCATCACCTTGCTGGACAAACATCTGACCAGAAGCAGCTGATGGGAGGAAAGGGTTTATTTTAGGCTTCCATAGTCCAGGGGTAGTTCCATCATGGCTGAGACAGATGCATCACAGGAAAGAGAAAGAGAGAGAGAGAGAGAGAGAGAGAGAGAGAGGAGCAAATATCTGTGTAGAGCTCAAACTGCCTTTCACACTTTAGGGTGAGACTCGAGATCTGCGCCCAAACATGCTTTATGGCTAGACTTTAAGATCTGCCCCCTAGTGACATCTCCTTTAGCCTGGCTGCTGGGTACTCAAGTTTTTCACTTAATAAAAAATACCTCAGGCTATGGAAGCCATACATTAACATTCAAACAAGTGTATCACTATATCTAGCTTTTTTACATAGGTTCTGGGAGTCAAACTCAGGTCCTTAACTGACTGAGGTATCTTCCCAGCCCTTCACCGTGAACTTTTACAATTCTTTTTTTGTTTTTGTTTTTGGTTTTTGTTTTTTGGTTTCTTGAGGTAGGGTCTCATTCTAGCCCAGGCTGACCTGGAATTTACTATGTAGTCACAGGGTGGCCTCAAACTCACTGTGATCCTCCTCCCTCTGCCTCCCAAGTGCTAGGATTAAAGACATACACCACCACACCTAGCAACTTTTATAATTCTTAATGATGATGTGTTACTTTTCTATCACTGTGACAGAAAAATCACTGAGAACGAATTAACTTAGGGGGGAGAAAAGATTTATTTTGGCTCCTGGTTTTAAAAAGGTGCTGGTCCACAGTCCCTCTGCTCTAGGCCTTTGGACCCTGGGGAGGCAGCGCAGTGCAGCAGGGAGTATACGGCCGGGCGAGGCTGTGCTCCTGAGGCAAGGAGAGAGCCAAGGACAAGATAGCACCCTCCAAGAACGCCCCCTTCAACTATGTCCCACCCATCACTTCTCAGTAGCCACCAAACTATGCGCCATCAATGGATCAATGCACCAAAGAAGTCAGAGCCCTCATGACCTGACCACTTCACGAGAGCCCCACCTCTGAGCATTGCTCTACTGGGGGCCAAGCCTTCCACATGTGAGCCACTGAAGGACGATTCAGATCCAAACCATACCAGCTAATTCAAAATTCCTCTCTTCTATTTTGAGATCTATAATCACTGGCAACCATATTCCCTCTACTGAGCCACAGCATGCCAGAGCTTGGTCCTCTTGCCTGTAACACTGTTTTCACTGACTGCTTTCCTTCCCTACACCGTCCACTCTCGCCAGCTCCTGGGAACCGTTTCTACTCTCAGCTTCCATTAGGTCAAAGGTGCCTGGTTTGTTTCACCTGATATAATGGTCTCCTGGTGTAAGCATGCCTCAAATACCAGGGCTCCCTGCTTTTTATGGTTAAATGGTCTTCCAGCGTGTCTGTGTACCACACATGCTGGACATCTGGGATGATTCCACATCCCAGCTATTGTAATGTTCCTCAAAAAAACTAAAAATAGGGCCGGGGAGATGCCTCAGTGGTTAAAGGCACTTATGTGTAAAGCCTCTTGGCCTGGGATCAATTCCTGGTACCCACATAAAGCCAGATTCACAAAGTGGCTCATAGATCTGGAGTTAGCTTGCAACAGCAAGAGGCCTTGGCATGCCCATATTGTTTCTTCCTCCCTCTGCTCACATAAAAAGGTGTGAGCCACCTCGCCTGCCTCATTCAAAAACAAATAACCAACCAACTAAAAATAGAGCTACCATTTGACCCAGCAATTCCACTATTGCATACACACTCGAAGGAAACAAAACCAACACGTGAAGAAGGCAGGCTCTTTGATGAAGAGAAAGGGAGGAGTGTTTTGGAATACAAGAGATAGAGGAGCGAATGCCCTCGCTGTTTGCTGAGAGCACATACTCAAGTCAAGTCCCACATCATCAGACATTTCCAGGGTCCCACTCTGATGGGCATGTCAGACTGATTTTGAATTATAGACAAATCACTACACCAGTGTGGTAAGAAGACCTTAAAGGAGTCTGTCTAACGAGGCAGAGTTAGGGCTGGGAAAGGTCTGAGGCTGAGAAGAAAGAAGCACAGAGGACCTGTTTCTGTTTCTAAGAAGAGAGGGAGGGGGGAGGGATGTGTGTGTCTGTGTGTCTGTCTGTAAGAGTAGTCCTGTAGTGGAGGTGGTGTGGGGAGTGTGATATTAGGACCAGGTTGTGGATTTGGAATTGCAGAAACCATTGTGTAGGCTGAATTACTTGGGCACATGCTTGGGTCTGCACTAATCTCATTCTGTGGTCTTTACCTTTGTGGAGGAACAATTTCACCAAGAGATGGGATGGAATTTCAGGGCAAGGAATAATTCTCACCAAAGGAACATATAATCTGCGAGTCTTACATCAGTCTTGAAATCTCCTGGATCTCAGGCAGGATTTGGAGTGGTTAGAAAGAATCTTGCCCTCATTGGTCAACATGAATTGGACAATGCGAACTTAAAAGTGCATATTTTCTTCCCTGTGAAACTTCCTTCCATTTCTAGGAATCTGTCCTCGGGAAACAGTCAACTCATGGTCAAAGATGGGAAAGCAACTATTTCAGGACTGTTGGTACTAATGGGCAATTAGAAACACTGGTTTAAAAGCAGTTTGGTAAATACATCATGGAACCTGTCATTATATGCATAATGAGTATATATGAGCACAGAGATAAGTCTGTCTGCGCAGTGCAGGGAAAACTGTGTGGTAAAGTGCTTTATAGTGCAAGCCTGAGGACAGGAGTTTGGAACCCCGGCACCCACATAAATGCCAGGTGGGCATAGCGGTTCCCCATATCCCCAGTGCTCAGGAGATAGAGGCAGAGAATTCTCAAGCAAGCTGACTGACCAGAACAAAATTAGAAAGTTCTGGGTTCAAGTGAGAGACTCTGGCTCAGTAAAAGGGGGGGCAATCAAGGAAGTCACCTGATGCCAAGACCTGGCCTCCATCTACACACACACACACACACACACACACACGTTTGTGCACTCACATACATGCGCCCACATGCATACACAAACACACACACACATGCAAAAAGCCCAGTGAGTTACATGAAATTTTAAACATGTATATACTTTCAATAAGGAGATGCATGGTGTTACTTTTTCTTGAAAAATTATCTTAGCCATGAAACTCTTGGGATTACTATTGACTGATAAAAGTAAGTTACGCATAGTGTGGTCCGCATCATGTGTAGGAAAAGTGGCACCAGATATGGGGGTGCACACTTGTAACCCCAGTACTCAGAAGGCTGCGGCAGGAGGAGCACAAGCGCGAGGCCAGCCTGGACTCTGACTCAACACAGCAATGAAACCAAACCACAACATACGTATGGGGCTGGAGAGATGCCCTAGGGGTTAAAGGCACTTGCCAGCAAAGCCCGACTGTCTGAGTTCCACTCCCTAGTACCCACATGAAACCACATTCACAAAGTGGCAATGCATCTGGAGTTAATTTGCAGTGGCAAGAGGCCCTGGCATAGCCATACTCTCTCTCACACTCCATTTCTCTCTGTTTGTAAATAAATAATAAATAAAAGCTTTTAACGATACATGGCAGACATAAAAATTTCAGTGGCAACCACACCAAGATATTCTGTGCTTAGGATGCATTTTGAACAAATTTTATTGTTTTATTTGACTTATTTTTATGTTTAACAAGTATTACTATTATAGGCACCTGTTTGAGCCCGGCGGGGGTGGGGGAGACTGAAATTTCAAGCTTCTTGTGTCCCGGGACAAGAAATTGTACCAGAGACACATAGTAAAGTGATAGAAACAAATAGTTTATTCAAGAAGAGGAGGGTACTCCTTAGAGGGGAAATGGGCCACTGAGATGGAAAAAGGCCTACAATCCAAAGTGTTGGACCCCAAGTCTCTTTACAGGTCATTTGCATAGCACCTGCCTCTCTCATGCTTGTATGGAGGGGGCTGTTACATGTGATCAACACTGGTTTTTAGTCCTCTGTAGACATCACCCCTTTGAAAAATTATTTATTTGAGAGGGCTTCCAGCTGCTGCAAATGAACTCCAGACACATGTGCTACCTTGTGTATCTGGCTCACATGGGTCCTGAGGAATCAAACCTGGGTCCTTTGGCTTTGCAGGCAAGCACCTTAACTGCTAAGCCATCTCTCCAGCCCCATCACCACATGTGTATCTTGATGTCACTCTCTTCAAATCCCTATTCTCCTCCCACATCACCAACGAATAAAAATATTTAAGACAACTGAAGTAACACGAATCAAACTCTGGGACAAACCATCCTTTCTGACGGAGTTCCCACAGGACTCTCATCCCGGCAGATCTAGAGTCAGGAAGTGACTGTGCATAAAATCCTGTCTCCTGGGATTGGGGATGGGAGGAGGGATAGGGTGGCTGGCCTTGTAAGGCAGTGGGCCTCTGCTGGCCATTTGGGTGGAGAGATGAGGCCCATGGTAAAACCTTCTGAGGACGATTTCTGAGACTTTTAGGCTGTGGCTACACAAAAGGGTCACTTTGAGGGTCCACTGGGTTGTAAGAGTGCACTTGAACGGGTACAATGTTAAAAATTATCCAGCAGCCTATTATTTCAGTCTGGATCTGGTGGCTGGGGAGCAACAGAAGGGCAGTCTCATGACATGCCTGTCTCCCTCCTCTGCGGGGTCAGACAGTGGGCGCTGACACACTGTCCTGCTTCTAGAGGCGGAAGCTGGCATCAGCAGACGTCCCTCTGCCGCTGCACCGCAGTCGGCGGGCTCCAGAGCTCTGCGCCCAGGACGCCGCGCGCGCGCCCTCTGGCGGCGAGAGTGGCGCATGTTCTCCAGCCCTCTGCAAAGCTTCCGGTCCACGTTTCTTTGACATCCCACAGCTGAATCACATTAATCCGGAACCTACGTGGCTCCATTGGGACTGAATCACTCGATTGGACGGCTACAAAGCGACTTGCTAATGCAATCAGCAAAAAGGAGGGCGTGAAGAGCTGGCGAGAAAGCGAGAGGGAGAGAGAGGGGAGATGTATTTTCAAGTATAAAATACACGTGATGTCTTGTTTCTCAAAATTTGATTATGAAAAACTTCATTGACACTTTAAAGTTTAAAGAATTTTACAATGAACACACACACGTTCTTTGCCTAGATTCTTCTACTAATTATTTCAATCTCTTTCATTGCATATGAATTCATATATCCAGGCCCCTTTTTCTTCATTCTTTAAGCTATCTTTTTTTTTTTCTGACTCATTTCAAAGTTGCAAACAAAAAAACACTTCCCCTCAAATACCTAACCATGTAAATCGCTCTTAGATTTTTAAAGGTTTATTTTTATTTATTTATTAGAGACAGAGAGAGAAAGAGAGAGAGAGAGAGAGAGAAAGAAGGGGCACACCAGGGCCTCTAACCACTGCAAATGAACTCCAGATGCATGTGCCACCATGTGTATCTGGCTTACATGACACCTGGAGAATCAAACCTGGATCCTTAGGCTTTGCAGGCAAGCGCCTTAACCGCTAAGCCAGCTTTCCATCCCCACCCTTAGTTTTTTATACGGATACATCATGTATTGGTCCCCTCATTCCCTTCCCACCTGCCCCCATTCCACTGAGGGCCCTCCTTAGTGGGATTGCTGGAATTCCCCATGGGGTTGTGGGTTATGAGTTGTGAGAGCTGCAGTCAGTCATTGGGTAGGGGGTCAATGCCTCTGGGTTTGGCATCCCAACCTGCGGTTCTTACAATCTTTCCATCTTCTGTTCTGCAAATTTCCCTGAACTGGGTTGGGTGTGTTTTAAGTCAACTTCAGTGAAAAGCGCTCAGGAGCTTCTGGATCTCTGCTTTGGCTTGTGTTGAATATCCTCCGCGTCTCTCTCCTTCACCCTGGCACTGATTGTCAGGTTCACCATGGAAGTAGCAGTCTTGCTCATTACACTAATTCCTCTATGGTTTCACCTGGGCCTGGCTGAAGTGCATGGGGTGGTTAATGTCCTTGGGTCTTGCTACCTTCTGAAAAAGAAAAAAGATTCTCCAGTGAAGAATGAAGTCAGCATAGGTTCAATGGGATAAGCATTGTTAATTTAGGGAGATTTTGATAGATGTAGCCTCTTCTTTGGTCAAAGGCCAGTGGAAGCTTGTTGTTAGAGACCATGATACTGGATTCTGACCTGGTTCCCAGTTCCACCCATGGCTTTCTTTCCATTGTACGGATCTGTTAGCCAATCAGAAAGCCACTGGTTACCCACCAAGGCTGTGTGCCACCAATGCACTGTTGTGTACATCTTGTCAGGCTGGTTGCTTCTGAGTATCTTTGAGCCCTGCTTGCTCACATCAGATGTATTCTTTCTCCCACGTAGCACTTTCCAGTACTAAACAGGCAACCCATTTGGGGACCGGCTCTCTTCTGGATTCCAGCCAGGTCTCTCAATGTTCTGCGCCAGCAGCATATAGTGTCCTCGGCAATAGGGCCTCACCTTTAACCTCAGGCAGATAATCAAGTGCTTTGACAGAAAGTTTGTCTTGATTTGGGAGCCTCTTAAGTCTCTCCAATCAACAGCTCATTGTGGTAGCAGCCAATCTCTGGTACTGAGAGTTATAGGCCAGAGACAAATGGCTTATGGTTAGGCTTCATCCCACCCTCTCCAGGGCCCCTCTTGCCAGACAACCCCCCCCCCATGCTCCTGTTGAGGGTTAAATCTAGCTTCAAGGAGAAAGGTTTCTATGACACTAGTTCATTTTGGGTTTAGTTTTGTGTTTATTTCCCCCAACCTCCCCTTCCCCTTCCTGTAAAACCTTGCATTTCTATTGTCTGGGCATCAAGTAGGCTGTCAGGTAAGTCAGCAACTCAAGATGTTTCAGGTTAGGAACCACGTATGAGTGAGAAAATTCTGTGATTGTGTGTGTTTGCTGAGCATGATCTGTTCCAAGTCCATACATTTTTTCCTTACAAATTTCACTGCATCATTCTTTCTTACAGCTGAGCAGAATTGCACTGTGTAAAGGTATTCTACATCTTCATCATCCATTTGTCCAGTGATGGGCACTTGAGTTGCTTCTGTTTCTTAGCCATTATGAATTGAGCAGCTATAAACATGGTTGAGCAAATATCTCTGCAGTGAAGCATGGAGCCTTTAGGGTAGCTGCCCAGTAGGCAGTAGGGGGAATAACTGGGTCAGTTGGTAGCTCTATTTTCATCCTTTACAGAAGTCTCCATATTGATTTCCATAGTGGATGTACAAGTTTGCACTCTCGCCAACAGTGAATGCACCCTCAGTTTTTAAAGAAACAAATGGATGAGGTTGCTAAAGTTTGTATCTGTTATACAGTCCACATTCTATTTTTTTTCTTCCTGTGGAGGAAAGGTGATACTTGGGGAGCACAGGCTTCTTATCATCAGAATGTCTGCAGGGAGAGGTAGCAGGTGCTGATTCAGCTCAGCATAGTGGCAGTAATACATTAGCATATCCGAGTGGTACAAAATGATCGTTTTCAGTTCTGTTTTCATATTTTGTTCTTATGACTTTGGGAAGTGGATATTTAAAATATTTTATTTTTATTTATTTATTTGGCAGACAAAGAGAGGGAAAGAGAGAGAGAGAGAGAGAGAGAGAGAGAGAGAGAGAGAGAATATGAATGGGCATGCCATGGCCTCCAGCCACTGCAAATAAACTCCAGACGCAAGCACCACCATGTGCATCTGTGCATCTGGCTTACATGGGTCCTGGGGAATTGAACCTGTGTCCTTTGGCTTTGCAGGCAAGTGCCTTAACCACTAAGCCATTCCTCCAGCCCCTGAAGTAGATATTTGAATCCCATCTTGCAGTGAGGAAACTGAAGCTGGGGAAGGGATGGAACACTGATTCACAGCAGTGCCCTTTTCTTCTTTCCTTTGGTGGCTTCCCTTTGTTCTTGGAGTCAAAGCAGAGCCCTCATGCAGGCACTCAGGTCTGTGGTTGTTTGGTTCAGATGTTCCCCACACACTCTGGTTTTGATTGCAACATGGGAAGTGGAGCCTTGCTGGAGGAGGTGTGCTGCTGGGGGCCGGCTTAGGGGTATTATAGGCTGTTCCCCTTGCTCGAGACTGGTCTCCTGCTGCTGTTGTCCACCTGCTGCGGCAGAAGAGATGTCCAGCATCTGCTCTACTGTGCTGCCCTCTGCCATCAAGGAGCTTCCCCTAGAGACTGTAAGCCAAAATAAAAGACTCTCCTCCCATCAGCTGCTTTTGGTCAGGTGCCTTGTCGCAGCAATGGGAAGGTAACTGCAACAAGATCCTGTGTTCTCTCATCCTTCCTCGGAGGCATCTCCTGTCATTGGAAATGGGTTCCCGGCTGCACTTCTAGAGTCACCGCCCATCGGTACTGTACTTTCTTCATTTATTAATATTTTTAAAAGTCTGCAATCCTTTTTCTCTACAGTTGAAAACATTTTGGTAGCATTCACACATTTATTTGTGAGCATGGTGTTGGAGATGAGATGTAGGCCTCGGGGTGATTAGGCAAGCACTCTACCACTGAGAATATTCCTAGTCCAAAATTTACAGTCCCAGCCATTCGCAAGTGTAAGGTGAATTAAGTCTCTTTGCCATGCTGTGCACCTTCATCACCGTCAACCTCCAGAACTCTTGTCATCGCACGGAACTGAAGCCGTGTATCCATTAGACGCAATCTGCCCGAGCCCTTGTCCGCCACCGTTCTGCTTTCTGTCTCAGTTTATGCGGCTGCACTAGGCGCCGCGTAAGTAGAATTGTATAGTACTTGTCCTTCTGCGATGGGCTTCCTCTCACTTAGCTCAGTGTCCTCAGGGCTCATCCATGTTGTAGCATGTGTCAGGCTTCCCTTCTGTTTTAAGGATGAATAGTGTCTCCCTGTATGTATGATATACTGTGTCTGTCTTACCCATCCATCCATTGGTGGAAACTTGGAATGAATTCGCTGCCTAATGGTTGTATGAATCTCCAGGGAAGTGTATGGGTCTCTGTTGCCTACTTGGCTCAGGATGGAGTCAGTGCTGAATGAATATGTCCACTGTATGGATGAATCCAACACACGGCTCAGACAAATGTCTTCATAGTTAGTCTCCAAGCTATCAGATGACTCATGGATGGATTTCAGAGCAATGACACTGGGTAGATGATGATGATTGGTCAAGTCATATTCTGGTCGTCTGTATCATGGCCATTGAAGGAAGATAATAGGAAAAAATCATGCCAGGAAAAGGTGAATTTTTTCACTATTTTTCTCTGATAGCAATGAGTCTTATTTAGGTCCTGGGTGGATGACTCAGTTGTGTAGATTCCCTACTTGCCCCTTGCCATGGATGCTGTTGTTCTCATCCTGCCTCTTGGCTCCGTGTAATAGATACTGGGATCTAGATTGCTCTGCAGCAGGATAACATTATGGTTGGGATCTTAAATGTCCTTCAAAACTTGTATTGGGACTAGAGAGATGTCTCAGTGGTTTACATGCTTGCCTGAAAATCCTGAGGGACTGGGTTCGATTCCCTAGTATCCACGTAAAGCCAGATGCCCAAAGTGGCACATGTGTCTGGAGTTTGTTTGCAGTGGCTGGAGGTCCTGGTGTGCCCATTTTTTCTCTCTGTTTCTCTTCTTTCTATTTCTCTCTGCTTGCAAATAAGTAAATGAAAATATTGAAAAGAAAACTTGTACTGAAGGATTGGTTCCCAGCTGATGACACTGCTTAGAGGTGGTAGAACTGGTCGAGGGGACCTAGTGGAAGAAAGGTCATCAGAGTGTGCCCTTGAAGGGAATATTGGGACACTGGACCTCCCAACCTCCATGACTCTCTTTTGCTTTCTGTCCACCATGAGATGACAAGCTTTATTCAACCACATGCTCCCTGCCACGATGTTTTGCCTTACTGTAGCTCTAAAGTCACAAAGCCAAGAGACTGTAGACTGAGGACTCTGAAACCATGAGCCTAAATAAATCTTTCCTCAGTTGAAGTTGTTGCTCCCAGGCATTTTGTCACAGTGATAGAAAGTTGACTCATACAAATACCCAAAGCCAATCAGGGTGATCCCACCCCTGTCTTGGCACCTGTCTTAGGGAGTAGTGGAGGCCCATGATTGCTTGTCCTGTCCTGGCCTCAGTTTTCTTCCAGAGAGGGACATGATATAGCCCAACAGAGACGCACACACACACACACACACACACACACACACACACACACACATACACACACACACACACACACACACACACAGAGAGAGAAAGAGAGAGAGAGAGAGAGAGAGAGAGAGAGAGAGAGAGAGAATTGACATACCAGGGCCTCCAGCTACTGTAAATGAACTACAGATGCATGCATCTGGCTTACATGGGTTCTGGGGGATTGAACCTAGGCCCTTTGGCTTTTCAGGCAAGCAACTAAACTTCCAATCTATCTCTCCAGCCCTTTCTTATCCTAGAGACATCAACTGCATGGATATGCCTGGAATCACTGCAGCTCACATCTTTTCTGCCTGAGGAAGGAGTCAGTCCAGAGGAGGGCAGAGCTGAGTCAAGGTCCTAACCAGACTTGTAGTTCCTTTCTCCATGTGTAAATGACATGTTTCTCTGTGTGGGTACAAGTGTGTGTTAGTGCACGTGCATGTGTATGCACATGCATGTGGAGACCAAAGGGCCGTCTTGGGTGGTATATTTAGCTATAACATCTACCTTCTTTTGTAAAAGGGCTTAATCTTTGGTCTACAGCTCACTGATTAGGCTAAACTGCCTACTCCCCAGCACCGCGATCACAGGCACCTGGCATTTGTGAGGGGGTTCAGGAGATCAAATCACATCCTTATGCTTGCAAGCCAAGCACTTTGCTGACTGAGCTACCTCCCTCTCCTGAAGACAGGTTTAGTGTGGCAGAATTCATATGCCATATAGAGCAGCCACTTAAAATGTTTATTTTAGTGGCTTTTGCTATAATGTACCCAGCACTATAGCCAGTTTAAAACATTTTCATCACCCATGGAAAAATTCTGTACTCCAAAACTTCAATTCTTCCTTTTCCCCTAATTCTTCATGGTCCCTGGCAGACTTAATTGCCTGCCTCAAGATTTGCTTATTCTGAGCATTTCTTACAAATACAATCATATGGTTGGTGATACTTTGAGGCTGGCTTTTTTTTTTTTTTACTAATATGGTTTTTTAAATCTTAATATGTCTCAGTGTTTGCCCAGCATGTATCAGCTCTTCCTCCTTCCCTCCCTTCTTTCTTTCTTCCTTCCTTTCTTTCCTTTTTCCCTTTCTCTCTCTCTCTCTGTCTTTCCATGGCTTTTCCAAGGAGGGTCTCACTCTAGACGAGGCTGACCTGAAATTCTTTATGTAGTCTCAGGGTGGCCTTGAACTCATAGCAATCCTCTACCTCTGTCTCCTGAGTGCTAGGATTAAAGGTGTGCACCACCATGTTCAGCTGCATTTCTTTTTATTGTGACACATTTCATGTGCTCATTATTGGTGGGGGGAAACCATTGAGTGGATAATTGTTTCTACTTACTGGATGCTGTGGTTGTTACAATGAACGCTCACATACATAGTTTTGTGTAGATGTGTTTTTCTTCCTCTCTCAGACATGTATGTAGAGCTGGGACTCTATTATTTATCACTTGAGCTTTTAAATTTCTTCCAAAGCAGCTGCCCATTGTTTCTTCCCATCTATATCTGGGGTTCTCCCCAGCTCCATCAATATGCTGTTATCTGATTAAAACTTTTACCTTTCCCCAAACTCAGATTTGAGTCAGTTTCATAGGTAGTAGACAGTAGATGCAGCTAGCCTTTCCTGAGCTCTTACCCTGCTCTGCACCAGGAAGAAAGGGTGTTATTACCATTCTTCTGTGTCTGGAAGCTCAGCTCCAGCTCCCAGAAAACATGAGGTCAGATCAAATGAATGCAGTTCAACCAAGACAGCCTCAGATACATGACATGTGGAAGGGAGGATGATACAGGAAGCTGTGACTTGCCATTCAGATACACTCCAGGCTCCAGGATGCCTGAGAAGAAACCTGGGTGGCAGAGTTTCCCATCTGGGCTTGATCTTTCCACAGGGGATGACATGACAGGATGATGGTGTCCTGGGGAGGTGCCGGCCTGCTTCTGTCTTTGACCTGCATGGGAAGGGCTGAGGAACAGGCTCTGTGGATAAGCACAGTGTGTGATACACGGGGTCCTCTGCACTAGCAAGTATGGCCCTGTCATTGCTCAGGGATCCAAAGGGACCCAATAAGATGCTATCCCGCTCTTCAGGGGGGAATGCTAGGGGAGCAGGTGTTTGCTCTGACTTTTTATTCTGCAAATAAATAAATAAATAATGTGGTGGTTTGATGCAGGCGTCCCCCATAAACTTAGGTGTTCTGAATGTTAGGTTCCCAGCTGATGGATATTTGGGAATTAATGCCTCCTGGAGGGAGTGTATTGTTGGGGGTGGGCTTATGGGCTTTATAGCCAGTTTCCCCTTGCCAGTGTTTGGGCACACCCTCCTGTTGCTGTGGTCCACCTTATGTTGGTCAGGTGGTGATGTCCACCCTCTGCTCATGCCATCATTTTCCCCTGCCATCGCGAAGCTTCCCCTCAAGCCTGTAAGCCAAAATAAACCTCTTTTTCCCAGAAGCTGCTCTTGGTTGGGTGATTTCTACCAGCAATGCGAACCAGACTGCAACAGTAAAGTGGTCCCGAGGAGTGGGGTTTGCTGCTAGATACCTGACTGTGTGGCTTTGGCCTTTTGGAGCTGATTTGGGAAGATTTGAAATCTTGGCTTAAGAGATGCCTTGCAGTGCTATAAGTACAGCTTGATGGACTGTTCTGGTCTGAGCTGCAAGACCTGAAGGCAGTAAGAACTATGGACTGTGAGGTTTGGCTTATGAGGGTGTGAAGGAGCTTTCCCTGGACTGAGCTAACAGTTTGTGTGAGAAGCTTGTTCTTATGCCCGTGTCCTGAGAAGTTGTGCAGGGTTGCTTTGCGTAGAAATGAACTGATGTGTGCAGAAGGATATGGCACAGAAAGAAAAATCTTCAGATGAACTGTTGCCCATTCAGCTGCAACTGAGAGATTACAACTTTTGAGACTGGGCTAGCTGACCTGTGCTGGGGCAACAAGAAGAATGTAGACTCTTTAGAAGGGGCCTGAGTGCTCAAGGAGTGTCCTGTTCTTCAACGTCTGCTTTATTCCCCCCTGGATTAACAAATTGGCGCCCTACCTGGTATCGTGGAGTATAAGAAATGCTGGAAAGAGGGTCATTGAGTTTGCAACACGGTCTTGTGTTTTGGAAATGGCCATGGGCAGTGTGAAGCGGGTTTGCTGGTTGCCTGCATAGAGACCCCATGGGGCCATGAAGATGAACCGTGGCTTGCAGTGGAGACCCAGTGGAGATGCCAGGACCATGAGATGGCTGCCAAGGAGCTGCCGGCCCCGATGAAGTTTCCCAGGACTGTGAGTAGCCTAGCTGGAGGGGTGGAATTGGAATGCCAGAGACTTGTTGCTGGTTAGAATTATCGGGCTTGAAGATTTGTCACTGGATTTGAAGCTACAGAGTTTGATGTTTGTCTCAGTTATTTAAATCTTGTATTGGTTGAATGTTTCTTTGCTATGCCCAATGCCATTTACTGCAGTGTGAATATTTATTCTGTGCCATTATGGGTTTTTTGAGGTTATTTTTTGTTATAATGGCTCAGTTAAAAGATCTTGGACTATGGGGATGTATGAACATCTTTGGGATTGATAAAAACTATGGGGACTTTTAAAATGAGATGAATGCATTGCATTTTACATCATGTATGATTATCAGTTTATGTGGGCCAGGGGCGGAATGTGGTGGTTTGATTCAGGTGTCCCCCATAAACTTAGGTGTTCTGAATGTTAGGTTCCCAGCTGATGGATATTTGGGAATTAATGCCTTCTGGAGGGAGTGTATTGTTGGGGGCAGGCTTATGGGCTTTATAGCCAGTTTCCCCATGCCAGTGTTTGGGCACACCCTCCTGTTGCTGTGATCCACCTTATGTTGGCCAGGTGGTGATGTCCACCCTCTGCTCATGCCATCATTTTCCCCTGCCATCGTTGAGCTTCCCCTTGAGCCTGTAAACCAAAATAAACCTCTTTTCCCAGAAGCTGCTCTTGGTTGGGTGATTTCTACCAGCAATGCGACCCGGACTACAACAAATAAATACATACATGTATTCTGCAAATCCATATCTCTATCTATCTATATCTATCTATCTATCTATCTATCTATCTATCTATCTATCTATATCTATCTATCTATATCTATCTATCTATATCTATCTATCTATATCTATCTATCTATATCTATCTATCTATATCTATCTATCTATATCTATCTATCTATATCTATCTATCTATCTATATCTATCTATCTATCTATATCTATCTATCTATCTATCTATCTATCTATCTATCTATCTATCTATCTATCTAGAGATAGACTAGAGAAGGAGAATGGGTGTGCCAGGGCCTCCAGCCACTGCAAACAAACTCCAGATGCATGCACCACATTGTGCATCTGGCTTACATGTGTCCTGGGGAATCGAACCTGTGTCCTTTGTTTTTGCAGGCAAGCACCTTAACCACTAAGCCATCTCTCCAGTCCTGAAGAGTATGTTTTGATTTTTCCTCAGTTAAGCCTGGATTTAATTAGGCAGGTAGTTCATTCATGCATTTATACACAAACATTTGTAGAGCACTTCAAACCCCAACCCAATCCCAGTATGTCCATGGTCAAGTAAGCGAGGAGATATTTCAGAAGATGCAAAATTTTACCTCAATCCTCTTGGGAAACTTAAGACAGGAGAAAATTAAGTCACGATAAAACAGGTATCAGGAGAAAAGCCTGCAAACATATGTTTTAATTAATGTAGGAGCCCCCAACTAAAGAAGCCTCTCCCCACTGAACTAGAAAAAATCAAATGTTTTTTTTTTTCTGCCTGGCTGGACAATGAAAGGGAAAATTTTGGCACAGTAATTAAATATGTGGGTGAGGCCAAAGGAAGATAAGAGTTATTTAAACAAGATCTGTTTGTGCAGAATTCTTATATCGACCTCTCGTCCCTGATGATGAGAACATTACTCTCCTGGTACAGGGAGGCCATCTCCCTGTGAGGAGTATCTCTTGATTTTAGGAAGAGGAGGGCTAGAGTGCTCTTGTTCTGGTTTTTAAAGGAGTGTTGTTATGTCAGAACAATCCTCATGCAAAATGGCATAGTCTGGGGCAGCACCCATCACTCTAACGTGTAAGCATATCTTTGGTGTTGGAGCACTAGGCAAGGCCATGTTTTGAAAGCGGAGTCAGCACCTTCAATGTCTAGACAGTTACAGAACTCATCTTGAGATGATCCATAGGCACAACCTTTATGAATATACAGGAAGAGAGTCCATAGATACTCACTGCTCCTGGGATGGGGAGGGGCACTAGATTTTTGCTTGGCGCTTCAAGGCCTCTCCAAGTGCTGGACTATTGGAGGATATAGTTGGGGGCAACTGTAGGAGTTGGGAATGCACTCATTTTCATCAGAAGCCCAGGGAGTAATGAGAGGGAAAGAATTGCTACCCAATCCTCTTGGACTTAAAAGACAGAGATCTGTAGGAGTGGGCAGCAGAGGGGACTGGCCAAGGGAGGGAAGGACACCAAGGATCTCAGAGTGTGGACTCCTCTCCCATCCCCTCCCTTCCTGGTCTTGAACGTGGCTGTAGCTGTGTGCCTAGTCAGCTTGGCATATCCTGATGCTTTAAGACACAATGGCGGAGCCAGTGACTATGAACTAGAGCAGAATAGCTTCAAGTTCCAGCGTAGCCCTTCACTCCTACTTGTCCAGATCTGATCTAGGAAGGGTCTTAGCTGGGCAAAGCAAGTGAGGCTTGTCTTCTACACTGGGACAACAAGGACCCTAAGTGGCAGTGCAGACTCACCGTGTTGATGGCCTTGCTAGACTCTGCAGATCCTTTCCCTTCCCTTCTTTTCCCTTTCCTTTCCTTTCCTTCTCTTCTTTTCCCTTTCCTTCCTTTCCTTTTATATTAACTACTTTTCCTGTTGCTGTGACAATACCTGACCAAAGCAAGTTAAATAGGAGAGAATTCATTTTGGCTTGTAATTCCTGAGAATATAGTCCATTATTGCAGGGAAGCCATGGAGGGAGAAGCGTGCGGTGGCTGGTCGCATTGAACCCGCAATCAGAAAGTAAGGAACAGAGAGTCAGTGAGGCTGGGCTTCAAGGTCCATTTCCCAGTGACCTACTTCTTTCAGCAAGCCTTCATCTCTGAACAATCTCAGGACCTTCCAAGATTTCCGCAAGCTGTTGAACAATGGTCCAAACTCATGGGCCTATGGAGGAATTTCACAGTCAAAGCACAACACCTTTCCTTCCTCCTCCCTTTCCTCTTTCCTTGCTCTTTCCTTCCCTCTTTTCCTCCCTTTTCTATTATTTCCTTTTCCCTTTAGGCTCCTTTCTTTCCCTCCTCCTCCCTCCCCTCTTTTCCCTTCCTCTTCTCTCTTTCCCTTCCCTTTTCTTCCTCCCTCTTCCCTTATGGTTCCCTTCCCCTCCCTATTAATAGAGTTTCATTTGTATGAAGTACAGACAGAAAATTAGAGGGAACACTAGTTGAGTCCACACTCATAGGAGTATTTTTGACACCTCTTTCTTAGTAATTGATAGACCAATTGGCCAAAAATATCTGTAAGGTTTTAGAAAATTTGAGCATTATTAATTTTTTGTATCTCATTGACAAGTATAGAACACTGAATCCAGAAAAGAGTAAATTTCCTTTTTGAATGCGCCTGGAATGCCTAGCTAGACCATATGCTGAGTTCCAACAAAATTCAAAAGACTAGAAAAGGCGGAGCTCAGCTGTGCAGGTTGCTCAAGCAGCTCACCACATCATGGTCCCTAAGTACGAAGAGGAGAAGTGGGGCTGGCAGCTGCTATCTGCTCATCTGCCGTTGGTCAGGGCCGCATTTCACACCAGAGTTTGTGGACGTCTGGACTCAGAGAAGCTGGGGCTGCCTGTCTCATTCCCAGAGAATATTTCTGGTAATTTGTCATTGAGTTGGAAACAAAGGGAGATTAATTTCCAGCTCAGGCTTTTCTGGTTCTTCAGAACCAGGAGGAATGTCAACAGTTCATAGTGGGATCCGTCATGTTGAGATGATCTTAGCTAATAGGTGACTTATTAAGGAAGCATGGCCACTTAGGAACTACGGCACTGTGCGCTTCTGCACAAGCAGAGCTGACTGTAAGTGCGCGGCCACAGAACGGGCTCTGGAGGTGACTACAGGTGACACCTGGTTCTGTGTCTCCCAGAGTGGTTCTTTTCTGCCCCAGCTCCTGTTCAGCTTACTTTTCTGTGCTTCAATATTATCATCATTACATGATCAGACTGGCCATGAGGACTGCCGTGATTACAAAACTAGTCACTGCAAATGATCAAGTTCTAACTGGGTCATCGATGTTAGTGGGGATGCTATAGGAGCGCCTCCTTGGAGCTCCTTGAAAGAAGGATTTTCTTATGACGCTTGGACATCATATATAGTTTTCTTTTTTGTTCCCCATTTCTCCTATGAATCTCCTCCTACCACCATAAAATGCAGACCCCACAGTTACTGTGGTGATGTGAGAAAGTGATAGCATAGCAAAGTACAAGTTCACAGAGAATCTCCCATGAGGGACCAGGCTGTCTAGTACACAGGGTGTTTAAAAAGGTGGGAAACACAGGGAGCCTGGTGTCCAATAATGTTTTTTTTTTTTTTTTTTTTTTTTTTAGCAAGAAGCTTTGGAGTTTCCCTACAGTGGGTGCAGGGTGACTTCAGAGTGTCAACCCAATAGTCCATTCCCAGATCTCTCTTCTGTTAAGGGTATAGCACCTGTAAAGTGACTTGGTTTGCCCCCATTTGCTTTTTTAAAAAATTATTTATTTGAGGGAGAGAGAAAGAGAGAGAGAGATGCAGAAAGAGAGAGAGGGAATTGGCATGCCAGAGCCTCTAGATATTGCAAATGAACTCTAGAGGCATGTGCCACCTTATGTACCTGGCTTATGTGGGTCTTGGGGAATCGAACCTGGGTCCTTTGGCTTCGCAGGCAAGTGGCTTAACCATTAAGCCATATCTACAGCCCTCTATTTTCTTCTTTGTCATCTATGGCATTGGTATTCCAGTGTCATTTGCCTCCTCCTTGCCCTTTCTGAGTCTTAAATATTTTTTATTCACAACTTCTATAAATATGAACATTATACCATGATCATAATCCCCTCCCACCACCCTCCCTTTTCACTTTCCCTCCTCCTGCCTCCACTGAATCCCTTTTTCTTTCCGAATAGTCTCTCTTCTATTTTGATGACACCATTTTCCCCTCCTATTACACAGGTCTTGTGTAGGTAGCATCCACCTCTGTGAGGTCATTTGTACTACAGCACCTTTGTGTCTGGAAGACCATACTGATAGCACTCCTTCCCTTCCTTGGGCTCTTATACTCTTTCCCTTTCTAAGTCTTATTCAGTCATTTGCCATAGGCATAATACATACCACAAGATCACCGAATGCTTATACAAATACATGCACAGTTCACACCATGGTGATCATTAGGGTATAAAGTTTACCCTTATTATTCCTTTTTCACATAGACATTTTGGTATTGTGTCTACCCTGCCATTATCAATACATCAACAGAGATCTTCAACAATAATTTCCTCTAATTGAGCTCAGGCAAGTGTCTTCCTAAGGTTGATTATCCTCATTTTACACACGAGCAAATGGAGACTCGGTGAATATGAGTGACTGTTCCAACTCACAGTGCAAGCCATGAAGGGAGCCTGACTGCACCACACAGCACTGTGTCACAATCATGCAAAGGGGGTTTGCAAGGTTGTTGGTTACACAAATCAGTTTCTTGGCCCTTCAGTAACTGTGTGTCATCAACTCCAGCCACGCACTTCTAGCCACGCAGTGTTCTGAGACAAGATAAAAATTTGTGATCCACTCACTCTGCATGTTTATTCATCTGATTACCACTGATGTACCAGTGAGGTCCCTGTGTTACAAACACAATATGCCGCATTCAGGCATGGCTCGGGCTCCAGAAAAACAACTTGATGGTTCTGTCCTTTCTGTTTCTTAAGTGGGATGGAGCAAAGCTCTGTAGATGGCGAGGTCTGACTCAAAGTGGAGGAGGAGAATCATTCGAACATATAGAGCTATTGCTCTAAAAATCTTTTAAAAATGCAAATTTTGGACCATTTTATACATGCACATAATACATTTTGACACATTACCTTCTCTTAATGTCCTTTCTACTCCTACTAACCACCTTCTTCCCAACAGGTCCTTGCTCGTACTTTTATATCTAGTTTCTCTTTCTATGCTTTTGGGACTCACTGAGTTTAATTAGAGTTGCTTGTATGAGCATGCATGGGGGGTTATTTGTCAAAGCACGGACCATTTACCAGTGGCTGCACCATGGAAGAAAATGTCTCTCCCTCCCCTGGAAACCATTAACTGTCAGTCGCTCTACAAGGAGGGGTGGGGTATCCTGAGCCCCTCTTTCATCTACAGAGGAATGTGGCCCATCATGTGCAGGAAACCACGGCTGCTGTGAGTTCATAGTGCGCTGATCATGCCATGTGTAGACGGCAGAGATCCACAGCCTTCCCTCCATCCTCTAGGCTGATGTGCTCTCTTCTGCAGTGTTTCCTAAGCCTTGGAGGGGTAATATAGATGTCTTGTTTAGGGCCGATCACACAGTATACACTTATTCTCAGCACTTGACTTCCAGTCTAAATGGAGTTTCAAATCTTTTAGCCTTTGATTTTTGCATATTTCTTCCTAAGGAAAACACAAGCCAACAAGTTTGGCTTCTCTTCCTTCTGCCCATTTCACCCCTTCCTTCACTGTCCCTACATCTGTACTCACTTCTGCCTCTTATCGCCAGTCAGAGTAGAAGTGTCCTTCCTCCTGTGTGCATTGATGAAGGTCTACACAGGAAATAGAATTCACTCAGATGGTCAAAGTGAGGAAGCTCTTTTTCTAATATTAAGAACATACTTTGACTAGATATGTCATGTACTGGTACCCTCTTTCCCCTCCTCCCTGCCCCCATTCCACAGCAGGGGTCCTCCTCATTGGGGCTACTGGTGTTCTCCATGGGGTTGTGGGAGCAGCAGTTATTTGGGGGAGGCAATGCCTCTGGGCATGACATCCCCACCTGTGGCTCCTACAATCTTTCTACCCACTTGAGGAAGTTTTTTTTTTTTGTTTAACAAAGGGTCTAATGATGGAGATTTGAACAGGATTTCAAGGAACAAACAAAAGATGTCAGAACATCTGTGTGAAAGCTGTCACCATCCCAGGGTCGAAGACACCAGGGAGCAGAGTCTTGTCACTACAGCGCTTGGCATCCGGAGCTACTGCAGGGTCACTGTCATGGATGTACAGGGCTTCTCTCAGAGGGGTGGAACAGAGGCAGCCTTGGTGATGCCACCAATGGTGGGTCCAACAGGCAGGTGGCTGTCCTGTAATTCCACAAGCTACAGTGTGTAGGGGTCAGTCTCCAGGTGGCCCTGGGCAGGGCAGAGACAGACAGAGATTGGATCAGGGTGGAGGATAGAGCATAACTTGCCTATGGCATGAAGTGGATTGAACTCCATGGTACAGCACTAAGGGCTGTTTTTTTCCTTTATTTTCTTTTTAAAATATTTAATTAATTAATCAATTTGTTTGTTTATTTATTTGTGGGAGGGAGGGAGGGAGAGAGAGAGAGAGAAAGAGGCATATAGGTTGAGAACAGGCATACCAGGGCCTCTAGCCACTGTAAAGAAACTCCAGATGCATGCACCACGTTGTGCATCTAGCTTTACATGGATATGGGTGAATCCAACCTGGGTCCTCTCTCCATCTCTCCAGATCCTCCCTTTTTCATTTTTAGTTTTTTGAGGCAAGCTCTAGCCCAGGCTGACCTGGAATTCACTACATAGTCTCAGGTTGGCCTTGAACTCACAGCGCCTCACAAGTGCTGGGATTAAAGGCTTGAGCCACAATGCCAGGCTGTTTTTTTTCTTTTTCCTATCTTACTACCTTCAGTCACACAGTGACGATTTTGAACACTTGGAATACATTTAGCCTCATTTCAAGATATTAAAAGGTCCAATTCAATCTGTAGCCAGACACCCATTTCTGAGGCAGTTCTAACAGTCTTCACAACTCAGCCTTCACTATTCACTCATAATGCATGGGACGGAGTCTTCTCTCTTCCCATCCTGTGCAGCCTCACACCCCCAGATGGTTTTGCATGGTGGGGTTGGGATGAAGGTAGGAGGATCCCTGGAGTGAAGTCTTATTCTGTGCTTTCTGCCTGTGTTCCTACAATGTCTCCTGCCTGGGTTGATTTCTGAAACTCCTCTAACATGAAAACCCCCCAACCACTGGGAATAGGTCACTTTTTGGGTAGCCTCCAGTGGACTTCCAGGAAGGACTGTCTTAACCCCTTCTGTACTTCTTAGCTCATCCACCAGTACTTCTGGTATAGGAAAGCTGATGTCAAGGTAGAGAACACTGTTCTGTCAATAGGAATAGCATTAATTTCCTAGAGTGGCTATAACAAACCATCACCAGTTCTGGAGCTCAAGCTCAAGTCCATTCTCTCATCGTTTTGAAGGTCAGAGTGTATAAAATCAAGGTGTCATCAGTGCTGTGTTCTTCCGGAAGCTTCCTGGAGACTCTATCTCCATTTCCTCTTCCCTTTCCAGCTTCTAGATACCACCTGTCTTCCTTGGTCCATGGCAGCTTCCTGTAGCCCTCCAATGTCTGCTTCCATCGACACATCTGCTTCTACTCTCTGACTTTCTTGCCTCCTATGAGGGTTCTTGTGTTGTTAGTGGGCCTGCAGGGAAAACCACAGATAACAGCTGTACCTGGGGAGCCTTAATCACATCTGCAAAATCCTTTTACCATACAGATTCAGATTCCCAGAATTAGGACATGGATATCTTTGAGGGATGTTATTCTGCCGCCCCACGCTAACTGTGCCCTTGATGCCGTATCAGACATTGGCTCCGCGTTCCCTTCTTTCTGCTTATACTGAGTGAGCAAGAAACTCTCCTCTGACAAGGTGAGTGACAGCAGGAAAGTTTCGCAGCTCCAACTTTCATTTTCCAAGCTGTGTTGTTATCTGTAGGTGGCAGTTCTTGAGATTCATCATAGTTCACTGCTGAGTCATACTGGTGGATGTTAGGACAATGTGTTGGAAAGGGAGGGATTACGGGTTAATCCACCCCCTCCATGTTATCTGCTTCTTTTGCTAGGGCCAATCACCCACATTTAAACCCACCTCACGTTTCCAGGGTATTAAAATATATTTGGTTTTATGCTGTGCATGTCTTCAAAAACTAAGGAGAAGCCCACGCTGAACAACTCTAAACCAATCATATGGTTTTATATCACACAGTTTGCAGGAAATAGAGTTCTGTGGAGCACAGGCTGACTTATCCAGCCCTGGAGAATAGACAGATTCCAGAAATATCCCCACACTGCTAGCCCTCCTCCTGGCCCTCCAAATTGCCTCAGCTTCTATTTACAACTCCCAGGGGGGCTTGCCCGCTGATTTCTCCCAGGACTGGGGAGGCTGGAGCAGGTGTTGTCTGCTGATGTAGGCAGAGTGGGCCCTTCCTTCGCTCAGGCAAATTCTTTCTGGGTTTTATATACTGGATTTTGGGTCCCGCCTTCCTCAGTAGGAACTGAAGGGATGGCTGAATGGAACTTCCTTGAGTGACTGGGGGGTAATTAATGTTGCTTATGTGAATGTTTGCATGCAGTGCCAAATTAATGTTTTAACAAAGATTTATGTACTAGTTAAATATTTTGACAGAGAAGTGAAAATGACTGTGAAGACCACTCCATCTGGGTCCCCTTGCTTACTGCCTGAATATTTACACCACTCCTTTGGAAATTTCATGGTCTAGGAATTAATGCACAGAAAAGGAGAGCATCTTTTTGGCCAGAGTTGGTTGGCGGGGGGTGGGGGAGTGGGGCAGGGAATTACTTGTTCTGCTATTTGTTCTGTGATTTGAGGGCAAGAAGAAAAAACACAAATTCATCTTCCCCCCTTTTCAAAAATGCCTGATTTCCAGTGACATGCACCTCCCCAGCTATACCAGAAAACCTCAGATATTTGAGAAGGCATGTCTATTATTTGGAAACCTTGATAATATATAGTACAAATGTTACCAAAAGAGAAGGTATTGTTCAAATATACAGAATTTTAGATTGGTGGAGGTCTGACAGAAAGCACACAGAAGTCTTTTGGGAGTCCATGCAATATTTTAAGGGGAAGTTAGATAGCCAGGAAAGATTTCCTGAAGCCAAGAAGTTCTAAGGCTGATGTGGAAATGCATACAAGGGTGGAGAGTCTAGATTGGCATTTCCAAGCTTGCTGAGCCTGGTGGAGGCAGCCCTAACCCATAATGCTGACTCTCACCTGGGTCCTTGTGCTCAGCCTATCATGATTTGGATATGAGTATCTCTCCTAGGTTTATGTGTTTGGACCCTTGGTCCCTAGCTGGTGCTGTTTTGGGAGGTTGTGGAACTTTTAGGAGTAGGGCCTACTTGGAGGAAATGGTCACTGGGGATGGGACTTGAGGGACATAGTTCAGACCTGCTTCTTGTTTGAGTTCTGTTTCCTGGCATGTCCACCGAATTGCTGGCCACCATGCCTTCCCACCATGATGGATTGTACCTTTTCAAACTGGGAGCCAAAGTAAATCTGTCCTCCTTTAAAAGGGGCATCTTTTAGGTATTTTATCACAGTGACGAGAAAAGTAATTAACAGTCTTCCCTCTCCATCAGCTCTCCCTTCCAGAGCTCAGGTCATACCCGTCCATTCTGAAGCTATCAATCTCATGTAGCAGAGATGTTTCCCTCTTGGCATCATCTGCATGGTCTTGCACACTCTTCTCTTCCTCTTTCTTTCTCTCTCTTTCTCTCTCTCTCTCTTTCTTTCTTTCTTTCTCACAGACAGAGAGAGAAAGAGAGAGAGAGAGCGGGGGGGGGGGGGTGAGAATGGGCATGCCAGGGCCCCCAGCCACTGCGGAACAAACTCCAGACACATGTGTCCCCTTGTGCATCTGGCTGACATGGGTCCTGGGGAATCAAGCCTTGAACCAGGGTCCTTAGGCTTCACAGGCAAGCACTTAACTGCCAAGCCATCTCTCCAGGACCCCCTTTTTTGGTATGTGTATGCATATGTGGTGCCTGTGCATATGTGTACACATGTTTGTATGTGTGGGTGTTGGTGTGTGAACGTGTGTGTGGAGGGTAGAGGTTGAGACTAAGTGTCTTCCTCAATCACTCTCCCTAGTTTTTGAGATAAGTTCTCCCAAATAACTTGGAGCTGATTGCTTTGGCTAGATTAGATGGCCAGCAAGCCCTTAGAGACGGGCCCGTCTTTGCTTTCCCAGGGCTGGGATTACAGACATGTACTACTATGTCTAGCTTTTATATGGGTGCTGGGGATCTGAACTTAGGTCACCCTGCCTGCATAACAATTACTCTAACCACTGAACAATGTTCCCAGTCCTTATAATGTTTTTGATTCTTTAAACAATTTCATTGACGATTCCATACATATACACAGTATATTATTATCCCAGTCCTCTTCTGCCACCTTCCTTTGTTTGCCCTCTCAAATACCCCTCCAACTGAATCCCTTCTTTCCACCTAGTACCTGGTCTATTTTGATCATCATTTCCCCTCCTCATATTTATGTCTTGTGTAGGTAGCCTAGGCTGCTGGGCAGACATGAATATCAAGTCTACTTTGTGTCTGGAAGACAGTATTGCAAAACATGCCTACCCTTCCTTTGACTATTATATAATTCCCACCACCTCTTCTGCAATGGCCTCTGAGCCTTGGAGGGTGTGATTAGAGATGCCTCACGTAGTCACTTCTCAGCATTTTGATGAGTTTTGAGTCTCCCCAGTGGTCACCACTTTCTTAATTCTTAAAACCTCAAATTGGGCTGGAGAGAGGGCTTAGTGGTTGAGGTGCTTGCTTGCAAAGCCAAAGGACCAGGCTTCAATTGCCCAGGATCCACTTAGACCAGATGCACGAGGTGGCGCAAGCACCTGGAGTTTATTTGCAGTGGCTGGAGGCCCTGGTGAGCCCATTATCTCTCTATCTGATTTTTCTCTCTTACGTAAATGAATACACACACGCACACACACATATAAACAAACACCCCTCAAAATATGAAAAATGGAAATTTTTCCTTTTGGTGCTAAAATTCATTTAGTGGAAAATCCTGTCTGAACTAACCAGCATGAGGTGGTTGCCTTTCTCTATTTCTCTTGACTACTAAGTTTGGCTGCAGAAATACGGATGTAACCAATGGTGGGTCATTTCCCAGACCCTCTTATCCACCTGACAAAGTCAGGACATTTAAGCCTCATCTGGTCCCACTGTTTCCATGAAGGGATGGCAGCGGAGCCTCTCTTGCTTCCCCTCCCCTCGGCGTTCCTGGGAGTCTGGGAGCTTAAGAAAAGGAATCTGCATGGTCATCTTCATGTGCCGCAGGCCTCAAATAAGTCATGCCCTTCCACACGGTAAACCTCGATGGACAGGTTGCCATTGGAGATGACCAGAAGCGTGACCCTTTGTGGTTTGTGTCACCAGAAGTCATCAGGGAGGAATGCGACAGGTCGTAAAAAAAACAAAGGGGCTTGAACTGGAGCTGGGCCTGGGCTGGAACAGGTGGATGCAGTCACAGGCATGGGCTGTGGCCTTGCAGGGAAGAGGGTTCTGTGGCAGGTGTGGGCTGGTAACGACCTGGTTGTTTCCAAACCCACGCTGCCCAGACTCCGCACCTCACTGGAGCCTGGGTATAGTAAGGTCAGGGGATCTCAATTTCACTGATACCAACTTTCTGCTCCATGAGGGATGGGCAAGTTTCTTTCAGACACAAAGGCCGCTACTGAGTGGATAAGCCAATCAGACTATACAGGAAAATTTTATTTATTTCTAATCCACAAGGAGTGTGGCGTTATTTTTGTCATTGTATGGTCTTCCCAGGTACTGCAGTTGTTCCTGAGTTCCGTAGATATAGAATATGAGACTGGCTGCCTTCTGAGGATGCTCTAAAATCCAGTTTGTGAGGAGGAATAGCCTCAGAAGAACTTGACATTGATATTTGTGGACAGATCTCTAGGAGATCTAGGAAGAGGGCCAGATAGCTAGCGAGAACTAAACTTAAAAACCCACCCAAGGTTGCGGAGGTTTGCGGGATGCAGGATGATCTATCTCCCACTAGGGGGCACTCCTGATCCATGCTTCCGATGCCCGAGCCAGTCTCTATGGTAACAACTTTACAAATTAATGGTGAATTGGCATGGGGGGCCGTGCGTGCGTGCGTGCGTGCGTGCGTGTGTAGGTTTTGAGTGTTCAGAGATGCCTTCTTTTGTTCAGCAGGGACTGTTGAGTTCAACAAAACCAGCAATCCCAGTAAGGAGGGCCCCCAGAGGAGTGGGGGCAGGGAGGTGGGAAATGATGGCACTAACATGTGATGTGTCCTTACAAAGTTTCTACTTAAATTAAAAAGAGAGAGAGAGAGAGAGAGAGAGAGAGAGAGAGAGAGAGAGAGAGAGAGAGAGAATTAAGGAGATATTGACACACCGTTTTAGGTAATAAGGAACAGGAGAGCAGAGAAATCATTGCTCCTAACATGGTGTTGCGGTCAGGTTTGCATTGCGCAAGACCAAGAGCAGCTTGTGTGTGTGTGTGTGTGTGGGGGGGGGGGGGGTTATTTTGGCTTACAGATTCGAGGGGAAGCTCCATGATGGCAGGATAAAACGATAGCATGAGCAGAGGGTGGACAACCCCTCTGGGCCAACATTAGATGCACAACAGCAAAAGGAGAGTGTGCCAAACACTGGCAAGAGGAAGCTGGCTATCACACCATAAGCCCACCGCAGACAAGACACTGCCCCCAAGAGGCTTTAATTTCCAAATCGCCATCTGGGGACCTAGCATTCGGAACACTTAAGTTTATGTGAGACACCTGAATCAAACTACCCCGCAGGGTAACAAGCTGTCTCTCCTGGTGGCTGGGAGTCCACAGCTCTGTGGGGTGTGTGGTTAGGGAGTGGGGACCTAGGGATGAACTGCAGTGCATTTGCTTTGCGTGGGAAATCACCGCAAGAGCTCAGCCTGGGGGTGGAGGGAGCTGGGGCTTCTTGAATTGTGCGAATTCTAGGGAGGTGATGCAAGAAAGTCTTACATATGTGCAGACATATCACTGCCCATCAAGGTGGTTATGGTGGCTGTCTTTTGGAAGTGGGCAGCCCATGGTCTCTGCATAAAACCTATTTCCAGAATGTCCTGCTGCCAGTTAGCTTTGATCTGATCAAATGCCTGGTTCTCTCTGCTTTCGCTCAAGCTTTCCCATCTAAGGGTGCTGGGCGCACCATAGTCCTTATGTTGCTGCCCGGCCTTGGGGGTTCCAGGGCTAGGTGGGTTTTCACACTCATCGGAATTCTGGGGTGTTGCAGGGCTGGCAGGGAGTTAATGCATTTAAGGAATGCAAGCGCTGTATTCTGAATTGAGCCTCTCAGCTGCCTGGGGATTTGTGGAAATGCCTTCTGTGTGGGCCCTATCTAGAGCCCTGAGTCCCCAGTGGGAATGGGTTCATCGTTCTTGGAGCTGTGAGGTGCTGGGAGGGAACTCTTTTTTAGAATTTTGTGCTATCTGCATTTTTTTTTTTTTTTTGAATTGTGACCTCTTCAGTGAGACTTAATTGTACCTTCATTTTAGTTGTCATGGAAAGAGGAGGGAAATAGGAAAGAATAATAAAAAAGATTCATTGTCATATCTTTGCAGAGCTTTACAATCATATGCTCATCACTGGGGTTTTACTTGGATAACTGATTTTGATGCTTTCAAGAATATTTTCAAATTGAAAATATGATGAAATAACTTCATACTTGCAGAAAAATTACAAAAGTAGTACCACAATTGCTGTAGATCCTCTCCTCATTGTGACAAAATGTTGTTGTCACCTCTGTCAACATATAGGCATGTAACTTTTCTTTACTTTTGACATCCATCTTGCTGTGAACCCAGGCAGTCTTTCAGAGCTTCATGATTCTTTTGCCTCCGCTTCCTAAGCACTGCCATTGCAGATGTGGTCATTCCTCTCAGTTTAAAGATAGGTAATTTTAAGGGTAATACTTTTTAATAGTCTCTTTTCTTTTTAACTACTTCATTCACACATTTCCAAGCCTGAGAAACTTCTGTCACATAATCAAAGTACAATTGTCAAAAGCAGGAAACGAACACCCACACTTGTGTCTGATCAATGGACTCTCTTCAAGTTTCTACAGTTCCGCATGGGTATTTTAAAGCATAAAGAGGCCATTTTCATGGTCCAGGAGCTGTGTTTTTAGACCATCTCATTTGTTTTGAGATGACATATCCCCCTTTTTTTTTTCATGGGTAAGTAGAAATATATTTTTTTAATTTTTATTAACATTTTCCATGATTATAAAATATATCCCATGGTAATTCCCTCCTTCCCTACCCCCACACTTTCCCATTTGAAATTCCAAGACATATCCCTTTTGTTTCTCTTCTGCTGGCGATGGAAGCCAGGGCCTCATGCACACTAAGCATAAACCAAGTCTCTGAATTTCAGCATTAGTATGAGTGGTTAATACACAAAAGGCCTGGCCAATGGAATAGTTAGGACTTCAGAGAGCTTTCTTTTATATAAAAACACGCAACACACCCTCATATTTTTATATTGGCATCACAGCAGGTGTAAGCAACTTTTTTTTTTTTTTATTTTTCTAGGCTGGGTCTCACTCTAGCCAGGATGACCTGGAACTCACTCTGTAGTTCTAGACTGGCCTCAAACTCACAGCAACCCTCTTTCCTCTGCTTCACGAGTGCTGAGATTAAAGATGTGTGCCACCATGCCCAGCTATAATAAACTTTTAAAGATAGCTCATGACCTAAACTTTTTCAACCGTTACCAACATCTAGGAGGTTTCTGTAACTTCTGTGAAAAGTTAAATTCAGGCAGCTGTGAGTTTCCATGTAGTTGTACTACGTGCACAAGACGACACATGTTCCCTTCTCATGTTCTCTCAGTGGTGAACATCCTTCAAGTGAAGAGCTCAACATCATAGCCAGGGCATTCCGAATAAGGGCCAAGGCCACTGCTCTTGTACAGGCACATACACTTCATTCCCTTCTCCACAACCCCTAACCAATTCTCATTGCAGATATGTATATGTAAGTATGGTCATGCAGCATGGAACATTCTGGGGTTGACTTCTTCCACCCAACCTTCTTCTCTGGGGACTCATGGATATGGAAATAATTTGCTCTTTTTACAAAGTATTATTACTGGCATAATGTACAGAAGAGGGCAGTGGGAGGAGGGGAATGAGTGAGAACCAAGTATAATGACACTCATGTATGACAGTGCCATCTTTTACTTTGTATTTATGTATTTGCAAGCAGATAGAAGACAGAGAGAGAGAGAGAGAGAGAGAGAGAGAGAGAGAGAGAGAGAGAGAAAGAGAAAGAGAGAGGGAGGGAGGGAGGGAGGGAGGGAGGGAGGGAGGGAAAGAAAGAATATGAATGAATGTGCCAGGGCCTCTAACTTCTGCAAAGGAACTCCAGATGCATGCACCATGTTGTGCATCTGGCTTTATGTGGGTACTGGCGCATCAAACCTGGGTCATTAGGCTTTTCAGGCAAGTGCCTTAACACTGGGCCATCTATCCGGTCTGCCACCCATTACTTTGTAGTCTCACCTAAATGGTCAATGAAGCAGCATACTGACTAGAATTCTACAGCATGGATGTGCCACGACATACAGCTTTTTTCCTTGAGCTTGTTTTACTTGGAAACACATCACGATGCACAAACTTCTCCAGCTCAAAAGTAGTCAGACACATCTGTTTCTGCCAAAAGTGCAATATCTAAGAAAAAAAAATAGTTTTGAAAATGTTTACAGTAGAGATGAAGAAACAAACCCTCAGATTTTAGTGTTGCAAGTAATGAGATAACTAAAAATAAAAACAATCTCCCAAAAGCAAGGTTACTGATACGTGAAAATTTCCCATTAGGGCTTCATTCTGGAGTATCGTCATTAACAGTCTATCTTGCTAATGCATATGTGTGCCCCCAGTTCCTGATTCTATAAAATTAAGAAAGACCAAAGAACAAATAATCATTTGGCAAATTACATGAGTGTGTCTTGGGCTTTGCATATCTTCTTTATATTTTGCATTTTTCCGTTAGAATGTTCGGATTAAGAAAGACCCTACTTAGTGGTTAAGGCACTTGTCTACAAAGCCAAAGGACCCTGGTTCATTCCCAAGGACCCAGGTAAAGCCAGATGCACAAGATGACATGTGCGTCTGGAATTCCTTTGCTGTGGCTAGATGCCCTGGCGTGCCCATTCTCATTCCCTCTCTCTCTCTCAAATAAATAAATAAATACAAATAAAATATTGAAAAGAAAGACATTATAAACTCTCTATATAAATAAGTGTCTATAAAGGAAGCTGTGGAGAAATTTTAATAACAATGGAAAAAATACAAGTTATCCCACTACAGGACAGTTAGAACCTTGGTGCCTGAATGAGGTTATTTATTGGTAGACATTTGACCCTTCCACATTCCTAGAATGTTTGCGTATTTGAACTGACTCCAAATTCAAATGAGAAAAATTTAAATATTACACATAGATATGCACGTTATGAACATACTCAGTGTGTAAACAGCACACGTTGGTACCATCCTTACCCTCATCCCTGCCTCCCCTGAGAAGGGACCCTCCTCTTTGGGGATGTCAGCCATCCCCAAGGGGATTGTGCATTGTGGAGGTAGCCATCAGTTATGGGGAAGAGGCAACGTCTCTGTGCGTAATGCCCCAACTTGTGGCTCTAACAATCTTCCCACCCCCTCTTCCGCGAATTTCCCTGAGCCAAGTTGGGTTCGTCAAACAAATTCTTATTGGGAAAATAGGAGATTATTTTCTGTCGGGAGACTTACTTATTCAGCCACCCCACTCCCATTATTACAGAGGCAGCTGGCGAAGGAAGCCAGCGTGGGAAAGGGCGGTGGGTTTGGAGATGTTTTTCATGGGAACCTCCTGGAACCCTTCCTTGGGTCTGCAACTTTGAGGAAGCACTGGGCCCGTCAGCATGGGGCCAAAAACACTCGAGGTTGCTACACCTCCAAACGAAGGCAGAGTTAAGCTGTTTTTTCTTTAAAATCCCTGCCGACTCTGATCCCAGTAATTTACTTTGTCTACCCGTCTGCGCTCCTGGAGAGTAAGTTAGGTCATTTAGTGTCCTGGGATATTGCTAACCTTTGGGACAATCTATTTTTCTTGCTTGTGAGAATGAAGGTTACAGAAGCCACCATATTTGAAGATGTGTGGCAGGCAGGTGTGTCCCGCAGTTCCACGTCGGTCCTCTGTCCGCAGGACCCGGACACCCCGGCTGCTGTCCACCTCCGCTACCTGCTGAGCATGCCCCAGACGGCGGGGTGTGTGTGTGTGTGAGTGTGTGTGTGTGTGTGTGTGTGTGTGTGTGTGTCTGTGTGTGTGTCTGTGTGTGTGAGTGAACAGAGGAGCACATTGGGTAAAGGCGGTGCACAGCGTTCGTTCTCTCCAATGTTGTTTCAGATCCGAGATGACCGCGATGGGGCAGCAGCGCCTCGCCCCTCAGTCCAGCCCAGCCGGTGTGGCCCTGCCCAGTGCCGGTGCCCGCTCCGCAGCGCCGTGGGGTCTTCTGGACGACAGCTCGCTCCAGCTGCGGCCACTGCAGTGTTCAGCGTTTCATTCGCTGCCGGCTGTTGCGGGCTCAGACTTTCCCCCTCGGAGGCAGGAATCTCTTCCTTCCAGAACCTCGCAGGGCCTGAGACTCTTCCTCGACGGCCTGTGTATCCTGATTTTTCAGGACATCCAAGAAGAAACCACAGTTTGCCTGTACATCCAATTTAAAGTTGCTGGAGAGAAGAGATGCATTTTTATATTCCTTTGCTCCATCATGATCTCCGTTGGCCAATGCCGTCCCTCCTCCCCCCCCCCCGCCACCCCCCTCCCCCCCCCGCCACCCCCCTCCCCCCCCGCCACCCCCTTCCCCCCCCCCCCCGCCCCAAACAGCACGTATCTTGGAACTAGGCAGTCAGGGTGCGTGTTTGCTGACTGTGGGGAGGGGCAGGTGATGGGGACGTAAGACCCAGGGCTGCTCAGTGCCTGGGCATTTCTTCACATACCCACACATCCAGGAGCCCTCAACAGGACTATGTACAATCTCAAAGACCCTTCTGTTGAACCCACTCCTCACCTTTATTCCCTCTCCATCCTTCTTATCTATCAGATAGAGATCATAGTAACTCTCATTATATCATTGCCCACAGCGCCTGAAAGGTCCACACTGTACTGGTAGCTTCTTTGGGGCCAGAGGAATTACAAGAACCCAAGCCAGACACAGGGGTGGTGTATACCAGTGGTTCCAGCTACTTGGCAGGCTGAGGTGGGAGGATCCCTTTGAGCCCAGGAGTTTAAGACCAGCAACATACCTAGATCTTCTCTTGAATCAAAACAAACAAATAAAAGCAGAGTCAAACACACAGGTAGAAATGCGAAGACCTGAAAGATGATCTGGTAACACTTTAGAAAATCCTCCTGCCTTCAGGTTAACCAGCTTGATGGAGGTCACGGGGTAAGAGCGCAGTACAGCTCTAAGAAAAGCCTACTGGTGCCAGCTGCTAATGAGAAGTGGGCGGTGGTGACAATGCTGACGTGCTCCAACTTCCAAGCTTCCACTCGTGGTTGTCCTTTGACGTTGCACTTGTGCACCGTGCTGTGCTTGCAAAGCCCTCTCATATCCCTCCCTCCATTAGATGCGAGTGGCCCAGTGTTTAGGAGCACAGGGCATCTGAGAGGGACACCAGCCCCACCCCAGGGCGTCCTCAGTGAGGAATGAAGACTATCTGGTGAGCCTTGGCATGTATTTTGTGCTCTTTCTTCTACATTTCACTGCCCACTCAGAAATGGTGCCTCTCTGCAGTACAGGGGAGCAGCGTGGACCCAATACCTCAAGTACCACATGGCAGTTCTTTCCTTTGCCCTGAGACCTTGTCATTCAGGAAAGGGTTTTGCCACACTGTCACTTCATGGCTTCCAACATGGCTTCAGGTCCTCACACTGTGGATGTGGAAGAGAAACCCATTCCTGCAGTAAGAAGTGCAAGTCCCCAGCCGGTTCCAGGTCTGTATCAGGCTACAGGGCTCTAGGTTCACTGGCCTCCTGCTCTCTTTTTTTTTTTTTAAATTAATTATTTATTTATTTGAGAGTGACAGACACAGAGAGAAAGACAGAGGGAGAGAGAGAGAATGGGCGCGCCAGGGCTTCCAGCCTCTGCAAACGAACTCCAGACGCGTGCGCCCCCTTGTGCATCTGGCTAACGTGGGACCTGGGGAACCGAGCCTCGAACCGGGGTCCTTAGGCTTCACAGGCAAGCGCTTAACCGCTAAGCCATCTCTCCAGCCCCCTCCTGCTCTCTTAAGTATTCATTCTGTCATATGACTTTCGTGGTCAGAGTGTGTCCTGTTGAGGGAACAGAAGGGCTTTCATTTCCTGGGTAGGTAGCCCCATTCTCTAAGCTCAGAGATCAGCTTTGCTGTCTAAGGAACTTGAGAAGGCCTCCTTAAGACTTATGGGACAGAGTTCAAGCCTACAAGGAGGGCACTAAACCCCCAGAATCCCGTCGCCCTAAAGCACTGTGTTTGTGGCCTCTGTCCCACTCACAGGAAGTCCACTTAAAATTATTTTTATTGCCCAGTGTGGTGGCGCATGCCTTTAATCCCAGCACTTGTGGGGGCAGAGGTGGGCAGAGGTAGGAGGATCACAGTGAGTTTGAGGCCACGCTGAGACTACATAGTGAATTCCAGGTTCACCTGGATGAGAGTGACACCCTACCTCCAAAAAAAAATTTATTTATTTATTAGAGAGAGAGAGAGAGAGAGGGAGAGAGAGAGAATGAATATGAATGTATGGCTATGCCAGGGTCTCTTGCTACTGCAAACAAACTCCAGAGGCAAGTGATACGTTGTGCATCTGGCTTTACATGGGTATTAAGGAATTGAACTTCGGTCTGCAGATTTTGCAAACAAGGGTCTTTAATTACTGAGCCATCTCCCTAGCCCCAAAGTCCACTTTTGACTTTTTGCTCTTTGGCTGATTCTGTCCTTTGGGTGGTTGATATTCCATAGTGTCCACATACTGCCCAAAGCCAAGCATTTTCCCCCTGCAGAGAGAGAGAAGCTGCTTCAGTCACACCATCAGTCACGCCATCAGTCCTAGAACAGGCTCAACTGCCCTGCTCCAAAGGCTCTGGTGTTCACAAGAATGTTCTCAAGATGTACCAGGAGCTCCTAGACCAAGGGAGAACACACTCTTGCAAACATGCCCAATGTCCACCGGTGGGCGGCATCCTCTTGAGGGAATGATGTCAGCTTGAACTTAACTAAATTTAGCTGCATGCAAAACTCAGCACCAAGGATGGCAAATAAAAGCTACTGCTGTTCATCCAACTCAGTGAAAGACTCAGGTGACAGGAGCTGTGAGCCAGTGCTCCTCACTGAATTAGATCTGTGTTGCAGACCTCAGCTGGGCAGGGAGAGGAGGAGGGGGAGGGGGAGTGCTTGGAACTTTCTTAGAGCAGGAAGTCTTGTGCTTCGACACACTCACAGGCTTATCTCTGTGTTGGCTGCTTTCTGGCAGTGCCCAGCTGAGTGAGCAGGGTCCTCACTCCGGACCACAGCCAGGACAACTTTTACAGGTGCTGTATGCACTGATTTGAAGCTGAGATGCATCTCCTACAAAGAAAACTGTGGCTCACTACCTGTTGTGGTTTGATTCAGGTGTCCCCCATAAACGTAGGTGTTTTGAATGTTAGGTCCCCAGCTGATGGCAATTTGGGAATTAAAGTCTCCTGGAGGCTGTGTATTGTTGGCATGGGCTTATGGGTGTTATAACCACCTTCCTCTTGCCAGTGTTCGGCACACTGTCCTGTCACTGTTGTCTACCTGATGTTGGCCAGGGGGTGATGTCTACCCTCTGCCCATGCATCTTTTTTATTTTTTCCTGAAATTATGGAGCTTCCCCTCAGGTCTGTAAGCCAAAATAAACTTTTTTTTCCCCCACAAGCTGCTCTTGGTTGGCTGTTTTCTGCCAGCAATGTGAACCTGACTACAACAGTAAAGTTGGTACCAAGAAGTGGTATAATTACTGCTAGAAACCTAACTGTATGACTTATGAGCATTTTAGAGCTGATTTTTAAAAAAATTAGTTTAGCACTCAGTGAATACAATCAAGTTGGTACCATTTTTAGCCTCCTTCCTGTCCTCCCCCTCCCCCGACCCCTCCTTGTTGAGGTATATGGATCATACATTGTGGAGTTAGCCCTCAGTTGAAGCTGATTTTTAGGAGGAATGTAGAAGGATTTGAAATCTTGGCCTAAGAGAAACCTTGCAGTGCTTTAAGTATAGCTTGATGGGCTCTCCTAGTCAGAGTTGAAAGACCTGAATATGATAAGAACAATCAGGTTTGGCTTGTGAGGATGAGAAAGAGTTTTTCCTGGACTGGGCTAGAAGCAGTTTGTGTGAGAGGCTTACTATTATGACTGTGTCCTGAGAACTTGTGCAGGGTTGCATTGCATAGAAATGGCCTGGTGTGAGCAGAGGGATATGGCACAGAAAAAATGAAATCTTTGGGCCCAAACTGCTGCCTGTTCAGCTGTAATTGTATGAGAGATTACAACCTTTGAGATTGGGCCAGCTGACCTGCATTGGGACAACAGAAAGAATGCATAGTCTTTTCGAGGGTCATGAATTCTGAAGGAATGTCCTGTTCTTCAAAGTCTGCTTGATTCCCTCTTAGATTAACAAATTGACAACCCACCTGGTATTATGTATATAAGAAATGCAGGACAGAGAGGGTCATTGAATTTGCCACACAGTCTTGTATTTTGGAAATGGCCATGGGCAGTGTGAAGCAGGTTTGCTGGTTGCCTATGTGGAGACCCGATGGAGCCATGAGGATGAGCCGTGTGTTGCAGTGGAGACCCAGTGGAGATGCCGGGACCACGCGATGGCTGCTAAAGGGAGCTATTGGCCCCCTATGAAGTTTTCCAGGACTGTGAGCAGCCTAGCTGGAGGGATGGAATTGGAACTCCAGGGACTTGTTGCTGGTTAGAATTATTGGATTTGGAGATTTGTCACTGACTAGAGTTGTTGGACTTGGAGCTACAGAGTTTGGTGTTTGCCCTGTTTAAATCTTGTATTGGTTAAATATTTCATTGCTATATCCAGTGCCATCTTTTGCCATGTGAGTGTTTATTTTGTGCCATGTGACATTATGGAAAAGGTTTTTTTTTTTTTTTTTTTTTTTTGGTTTTATGGCTCAATTAAAAGATCTTTGACTATGGGGATGTTTGAACATCATTGGGATTGATAAAAAATGATGGAGACTTTTAAAATTGGACTGAGTATGTTGCATTTTACATTATATATGGTTATCAGTTTATGGAGGCCAGAGGCAGAATGTGGTGGTTTGATTCAAGTATCCCCCATAAATTTAGGTGTTCTGAATACTGGGTTCTCAGATGATGGCAACTTGGGGATTCAAATCTTCTGGAGGCTGTGTATTGTTGGGGTTGGCTTATGGATGTTATAAACCACTGCCTCTTGCCAGTGTTTTGTACACTCTCTTGTTGCGGTTGTCCATATGATGTTGGCCAGGGGGTGATCTTTCCCTCCCCTCCCCTCCCCTCCCTTCCCCTTTTCTTTTCTTTCCATAGGCCTAAATTGTCATTTAAAGTGTGAATCATCCTGTGTGGTTCCTGTGGTGTAAATCACATCAGCCAGGTCTTCCTTGGATTGGAACTCGAGGCTCCCACAGTGCTGGGCCATCCTCCTCTCCCCTTGGCAGCAGCACTGATCTGTTGGCTCATGGAAGAACAGAGCCTTCGGGTCTTTCCCCTGTTTGCTGATATTGATGTGGTCTCTACTAGCAGGTATGCTTGTTTGTGATCATTCTGATTACTGTGGACAGGGAGAGAGTGGTTCCAGGTCCCAGAGAGGTGGCAGGTGAACCTTCAGGGCAGATGTAGCACTTACCAGCTTGTGGCTGGGACAAAAACAGCTGATGGGAGGAGAGGGTTTATTTCACTTTCCAGTTTCCAGAGAAAGTTTCATCAAGGAAGGGGAAGGACAAGGGGAGAGGTTGGGCATCACATCTTGCCACAGAAACTTTGAGATAATAGCAAGAGTGAGTGAGCAAGATCTGGCAAGGGGAGGGTGGGCTATAACACCCCAAAGCTAGCAATACACCTCCTCCAGGAAGCTTCTACTTTTCAAATTGCCACCAGCAAAAGACCAAGTATTCAAAACACACGAGGCTATGGGGACATCTGATCAAACCACCACAGAAGATGAATAACAACAGCAACAATAACAAAAATGCCCACGCTACTGAGCTAAATGGCATATCTGGGCTCAGCAGAGCTGGCAGGGTCCTAGTCCCTTATTCTTCAGCCATGCATTGCTATGTAGGGAATGAACTACACATACCTGAATGGTGGGCATAAGTAGGAGGCCCTTAGGAACCACATGGGTTAGGTGGTAGACAGCGGCTCCCCAAAGGGAAATTGAGCTGCTGTTGTTTAATGGTTCCCTGATGTGGGAAATGGATGTTTGGGGAGCAAAAACTAATGTGGTCTTCACACCTTGGCGAGACAGGCTGTTGTCATGACCTTTTCGCCCACATGGTAGTGTGAAGGACTTGTATCCAATCACAGCATCCTGTGCCTGAAATCCTAGCCCCCAGCCCTCCTTCAAGGCTATTGCCAGTCTCTCCTGTGAGTCTGTGTCCTTATGGCCAGTTATCCCAGGGTGTGCACTCAAGGCCTTGGGGAGGGGAGGGTAATCGGGTGGTGACTGATGGTAGAAGGCGAAGGTTGGAATGCATGGAATGGGGCATCTACATGCGTGTGAGGCTCTCTGGAGTATGAGGTGAAGCTTGGATGTTAAGGACAGAGAATGCGCTGGTGCTGATGCTCAAGGGAGTATCAGGCAGGAAGGAGCCAGCTCTCCCCAGCCTGCTACATGCCACTAAACAACACTCTCATGAGAAGCTGAACACCAACCCTGGTTAACGTGAAGATGTTTTTGTCAAAAGTAAGAGGTTAGAATGCGATTTAATGGTATATTGGATTGATTTCTTACTTTTGAATATTTTGGGAAAGAAACTGCTATTGGAACTTTCATCCCAGGTGCTGCATGTTAGTGATGAACTAAGGTAAAACCAGTATACTTGTCTTTGTTAATTGGGCTGCAAAAGTAGATATCATAGACTGGCTCACAGCTCTGGAGTCTGGGAAGTACAATACCAAGGTACCAGAGGATGTGGTGTCTGATGAGGGCCCTCTTTCTAGTCTGTGAATTACTTCTTTTTGTTTTATAAATAAACAATCTGTTTGTTTGCAAGGAGAGGGAGAGGGAGGGGGAGGGGGATGGGCATATCAGGGATTCCTGCCACTGCAAGTGAACTCCAGACTCACGCACCACTCTGTGCATCTGGTTTTATGTGGCTACTGGGGAACTGAACCCAGGACATCAGGCCTTGCAAGCTTGTAGGCAAGCTCCCCTAACCGCTAAGCCATGTTTCCAGCCCTGCAAATGACTTCTTTCTGTTGGACCCAGACCAGGAATAGGACCACTCAAGGCAATGTGAAAATGAAAGAAAGAGAAACTGAAGGCCTGGGTTTGATTCCCCAGCACCTACATAAAGCCAGATGCACAAAGTGGCACACACATCTGGAGTTCATTTGCAGTGGCAGGAGGCCCTGGCATGCCCATACTTTCTCTTTCTTTCCCCTTGCAAATAAATAAATAAAAGTTAAAAAAACTTAAAAGAGAAGACTTATAAATGTCAATAGTGCTATGAGAGGTTTATGTGGACCACAGATCTGGATATAACACTTACTGGTGTTGTACCTGGGCCAGGACCAGGATCAAGCCAGGCGAGGTGAAAATGAATGAAAGAGAAACCAACCTCCACAGCAATAGACTATTCTTTATTCAGGATGAACAACGAAGGACAGATAGAATCTCGGCGGGGTTAGAGGCTGTGCACTCAGACACAGCTGAGCTGGGTTGTTATGTGGTCATAGGTGGGAAAAAGGGAGAAAAAGAACAAAAGGAAAAGGAGTGGAGGAAAAAAAGGGGGGATCAGGCCTTCTGCCCACAGATTCTGTTAGTTTTCTTTATGGCCTTAGGGAAAGGCTCTCTGCACACCAGATCTTATTGGAGATGATATTTGTGGTCTTTTGCAGCCCAGAGACTTTCTGGAGATCTATTTTTCTGAACCTCTGCTGAGGTCAGCTTGCCTGGTCACTCTGTGTCTTATTATCTCCTCACTTATCAGTGTGCCTTCACCTGAGGGAGAGAAGCAGCAAGGTCCCTGAGCCCATTCAGGAGAATAGTGTCATCAGGACTTAGTTACTTCCTGCTCCACTAGGAATTAAAATTTCATCTCGTATGTTTTGGAGAGACACAGAAACCCAGAAAAAGTCCAAGATCAGGACATCATGAGCTGGAGGTCAGTAAAGAGATCAAAGTGGCAATGTAGCTATGTCGGTGGTAGGTGTTCTGCAGTGGTTTGAGGGAGGCTTCCATGACCTTAGCTTTTTAAAACCCTTCTGGAAAGAAATTTGGCAACACATCCTATACTCTCCTACGACTCTTGAGGGCTGACTGCGTGCCAAAGGACCAGGAGCTCAAGGACCATGGTGTAGGCCAAATGTTTCTTTGCACCACTTTTAACACATTTTTATGCCCTGACCTTTGCCTTGGCTGGTAGCTCTGGGTTTTCTGTTGGGTGGAAATATGGTTGAGTGCTGTGCAGTATAGATGGAGAGAAAGATCTGTCAATACGAATCACATTTCTTAGCGAAATCATTTCCCCAGGTTCATTTCCAGTTAAGACTGAATCCATAATCACTTATTTTCTCCAATTAATTATAATAGGGGCTCAAAGTACAGAAAACTAGGGCAAAGTGGAGAGAACAGGAATCCCAGAAGGGTTGTTTTATTTGGCTTGAAGAGATACTTTCACCCAGGAGAGAGATTTGTCAAAGACCTCCCAAATAAGACAGGCATCAGAACAAAGCCACGCGGGAGGTTTGTAGGGACAGGGCTTTGGATAGCAAGCTCCCCCCCACACCCAGCTCAAAGAGAAAGGGATCTGATGGTCAGTGTGTGAGGAAACCTTCAGAGGGACAAATGACAAGAAGGAGTCACAGCATGATGGTGACATGGCGATCATTACCCACTTACTCCTGGCATGTTGAAAGTTTTACAGAAGTTTTGAGTAGAGTAAATACGTGACATTATCACCATGGTTACTGCTGAGACTGGCCAGATTCTGCCTCCTAATGTACCTGTGCATATGACATCTGAAGCCCTCAGGCAGCCCCCAGCACCCTCCACAGCCGCATGGTCTCGGTGGTGGCTGTCCTTGCTCAGTTCCAACAGGTTGATTCTGGTTCCTTCGGGTCCTCCAGTGTCAATGGCCATGAGTAAGTCATGCATTGCTTGCATCCCTTCCTGCAAAAGCAAAGAGCCACCTGCTGAGGCTTTGAATAGAGGTGAAAGTATTTGGGAGTGGTCCAGGGTATGGGGAGACAATAGTGTGGGCCTGTAGATCCGGATTATGCTATGCATGCCAGGCCCCTTAGGAGGTGCCCGAGCCAAGCCAGCTAATGTGAAGAGTTTCTTCTGTAGGCCTGTGAGTAGTGTGCCAGGGCTGTCATAAATAGGCACAGATTTAGTGGCTTAAAACAACAGAAATGTATTCTCGCACCACTCCAGAGGCCAGATGTCAGCTCAGGTTTCTGACGAAGCCACCCTCTGTGTTCAGGAGGTGGAGGCACTGCCTCTTCTAGCTTCTGTGGGTGCCTCAGGTGCCATGCTTTATGGCAGCATGCTCCAGTCTCTGCCTCCATCTTTACATGGCCCTCTGTGTCCCCTGTGTTCTTTTCTCTTATAAGAGTGCTCTCGCGGGACTCAATCAGTGTTAGCTCATTTTCAGCCTTAGCTGAATTATTTCTGCTAAGGCTCTGTTTCTAAATCATGTCACATTCCGAGATTCCAGGAGGAACAGGGATTTTCAGAGACACCTCTAGGAAGAAGCTTGCTGCATGTTCTCAGAGATGGCTTCCGTCCCAGAAACGCTTGTATGTGCTTCAAGAGTTTGCTGCAGAGGTATTGAAGGAGCAGGGAGAGGTGTCAGGCAAGGCAAGCATACATTGACTGCTGATGAGCTGCCAGATGTTTATTACATATTGGCCTGTTAAAACACTGGTTTTCAAAGTATAGTAACCAGTACCACCTGGAACTTACTGGGAACACATATTTTCTGTTGGCTTGAGACCTGGGGCCAGGCAATCTGTTTTAACCTTCCAGATCATTCTGAGGCTTGCTTAGGGGAGAACACTTCCTTAATATTCTAAATCTTTTGAACAATGCCAGGTGTTATCATCACCATTCTGATGAAGAGCCCTCAGGAGGTGACATAGTCAAGCTGCCCTAAGCAGGAAGTAGCACCTTGAAGCTGAGATGCAAGCCCATGTCCTTCTTAGCCAGCAGAGCCCTCAGAGGTTCGCCCACATCCATCCCGTGTGTGTGTGTGTGTGGGGGGGGGAGGGAGTTAAGATTTTATATTAGGCTTCTCTTAATTCGTTCTTCCTTCTGATAAGGAAGTCGACCCACTTTCATTCTCACCATCTCCTGAGCAAGGATGACCCTCCTAGGTTTGCTTTCTAAACTTCATGAAATCATGAAGGTATGTTCAACCTTCTGCCACTTTGACATGACATCCTTATCTACAACAGTCACATGAGCACCATACAGTGACTTACAAACAAAGATCACACACACACACACACACACACACACACACACACACACACACACACACCACACACACGCCTCATAATGTTTTAGGTAAGATTACAATTTTGTGTTAGGGTTCCTGTAGATCTATCCAAGGCCACAGTGGCTGAATGTGTGCCCATAGGCTGCATGTTGGACTTGACTGAGAGACCCTCTGGGGTTTGAAAAACTGGTATCAAAAGAGTAGAGTGTCATTTTTATGGACTTCATGAATAAGAAAACAATGTGGGCAAGTCAATATTATGCAAATGCCATGGAATGGCTTTCTAACTATTTTTTTTTTTTTTAGTTTTTATTTATTTGACAGAGAATGAGAAAGAGAGAGAAAGACAGACAGAGAGAGAGAGAGAGAGAGAGAGAGAGAGAGAGAGAGAGAGAGAATGAATGGGCGCACCAGGGCCTCCAGCCACTGCAAACGAATTCTAGATGTGTGCACCTGCTTGTGCGTCTGGCTTACGTGGGTCTTAGGGAATAGAACCTGGGTCCTTTGGCTTTGCAGGCAAGTGCCTCAACTGCTAAGCCATCCCTCCAGTCCTTCCTAACTAATTTTGTAGGGTAAAATCAATGAGAGTTCTGTTTGGCCTGGTGGTTTTAAAGGCAGAGGACCTGAGCATTTCCATAGCCTGATGAGAGGTGGAGACTGCCTTTCAATGTGACTCACCTTGGGAGGAAGTCAACGAAAGCATACTGTATGTCTCTAACCTCCAATGTGTTTGCCATCAGGCTGTTCTGGGCATTTTACACATGGTGATCCTCAGAGTGTGGCTTCCACCCACCAAGCCGCTCACATCCACACGATGGCAGTAGCCACCAAAGCAACACACATACCATGTCTGCTGCTTTTTAATTGGGGCCATTCTAGTTACAAAAGTATCGCTGTAATCTGGAAGAGATCATGAAAGATTGTCCTGACCCATCCACACAGGAATGCATGTAAATGAGCTGCTTATAAAAGTCTCTGGGAAACAGCTCCCCAAATCCTAGGTGCTGACTCCGTTGATTAATTAATTGATTACTTAATATTTACTTTGTGTCTCTCCTCCCCACTTTTCATTCTGAAAATTATAAACCTATAGCAAGGGTACTTGCTCATCATTGGGATTCCTCAAAGTTAACACTTCACCGAATTTATTTTATTCTTTCTCTCTGCTCTGTCGCTCTTTCCTTGCCTCTGGTTTGGACATATTTGACATACATATCTAACAGCAGACATTTCTGTACATAATCACAACATTATTAATACAACCAAGAAGTTTAACATTGATACAATCATGGTATCTGATATAGACACCCTAGTTGAGTTGCCCCAGTATTCCCAGCAAAGTTCTGAAAATGCATTCTCAGTTCCCATTTCTAGAGTCCAGTCAAGAAGCATACACTGAATTTCCTAGTCATGTCCATTTCAACTTTCTTTCTTTTTATTTTTTTAAAATATTTTCTTCTTATTTATTTAAGAGAGAGTGAGTGAGCAAGAGAGAGAGAGAGGAAGAAAGAGAATGGGCATTCCAGGGCCTCCAGCCACTGCAAATGAACTCCAGACACATATGCCATCTTGTGCATTTGGCTTACGTGGGTCCTGGAGAATCAAACCTGGGTCCGTTGGCTTTGCAGGCAAGTGCCTTAACTGCTAACCCATCTCTCTAGCACACTTTCTTTTTTCCTGGTGATGTCCTCACTCTGTTGTGGTCTTTCGGGGGACTTTGGCATTTCTTAGCAGTTCCACGCACATTGGAATTCATTATGGAATGCCCAGCATTCCAAACTCTGGGGTTGGCCTCTTGTTTCTGTCTGATGTAACATGGTTTAAGTCCTTCGACAAGGGTTCTGCCTGAAATCCATTGGCCTCTCTGTGCCATTACTTCGGCCGATACAGCGAATCATGTTGTCTTGTCACTGACGGTGATAATCCGGGTACCTGGATATGGGACTAAGCAACAGAGTTCCTACTCTAGTGCTGAGACAGTGGCAATCATGAACATTCACCCCAGCACCTCTCCCAGCTGTGAAGCCTGTCCTCTACCCATAGTGCCTTGGGCGATGTTCTGATTGTTCAAACCAATACCTTCTCTTGTAACCCTTCCGTGGTCACTGATGATGTCCAGAACAGCTGCTGGACCCCGTGGCATGACCGTCACAGCCCCAAACAATGAGGTGCCTGCCCTATTCCAACTTGTGCACTGTTCTCCAGCTACCAACCGGTCTCTTGTGGGCTTGGAGAACCCCAACGGCGCATTTTCAGTTCTTCCTTATTATTCAGATTAAGAGTCATGTGTCACAGCTCCATGTCTATATTACACCCTTCCTTTTGTGGTAGGCGTGCAAGCATGTGTGTGTGTTATGGTTTCTGTGTAGTGTGTGCACGTGTGTGTGAAGATTTGCGCACCCTGCGTATGCCAGAGGAAAACACTGGGTGTCCTCTATTGCTCATTCACATATTTCCTTGCAAAGGAGTCTCTTCTCTGAACCTGTGGCTGCAGTTTTGTTAGGCCTAGCCATTCTTTGGTCTCTGCTCCCCATAGGACTGGGGTTAAAGACATGTGAAACCATGCCCAGCTATTTTTTATGTGCCAGGTAATCAAACTCAGGTGGTCTCAGGCCCTTAATCCTTGTGTGACAAGTACCTTTAACCACTAGGCAATCTCCCTAGCGCCACCCCCCCCCCCCCCCGCCGGCATCTTTATCTTTTAAATTTTTTTCTGTGAAGTACAGATCACCCAATGAAATGATCTGTTTATTCATTTCCTTACTGTATTGCTTGCCCCATCATTTCAAGGCTCACAAGACCCACCAAGGCCAGTACCTAGGTTGTTTTGCTCATGGTCATCTCACCACCGAGCTTCCTGTCTGGCACACAGTAAACACCCAGGCAATGCGTGGGAGTGAGTGAAGTCAGCTCCATGTCTTGTTGGGCATCATTTTAGATTCTGAGATGGGAAAACAAAGGAGATAAGGTTTCTGCTGACAACTGGCCATCATTTTGGTGGAGCCACTTAGAGACTGGTATGGCGAGGGGGCAGGTAAGGGCAATGCTGCTTCTCCGAGGATGGAAACTTCTGCTTATTATGACTGTACAGTCATCTCGTTTGCGTGCGTTTGAGGCAGATTCCAGCTTACGGTGCCATGATGGCAGCATAGGAATGGTTTCTGGGGAGACAGAAGACCAGACAACCTTCTCAGCCTGACTTGTCTCCTTTGTAAAATAAGGGTCTTGCTGGATACCCTCCGGATCCCTTTGATTCCAGTATCATCTGACCCCCAGGGTCGGCCGTTGGTGGATAGGAAACATGCCTCCAGTAATAATTAACCGTTGTCGTGATGGACAGAATACCTCATGAAAGCAACTTAAGGCAGAAAGGCTTATCTTGGATCATGGCCTAAAGGCCTTGGTTGCTGGAGCTCGAGGCAGCTGGCCACATTGTGCCCACAGCATCTGCTCCCAGCAGTGAGCACAATGTCAGTGCTCAGTTTCCTTCCTCCTTACCTAACCACGGGATGGATGGTGCTGCCACAATCAGGGTGGACCTTGCTACCTCCATTAACCTATTCCCGAGACCCCCTCAGAGACATGCCCATAGGTTTGTTTTCATGATGACTCTGAGTCCATTCAGGTTGACAATTGAGATGAACGATCACACCCCTTAACCTGTTGGGCCTCCCTAAAGCCATCTGCGAAACGAAACTAATGACATTCATCTCATGCAATTGTGTCAGTGAATGTGACCAGACTTGGCCAATCTCACACTACCTTCTTCAAATACAAGGAGTTATTTGTATTCAGGGTTAGTTCTTCCTGAACAAAGAGATCTTAGAGCCTGTGTCTTCAGAACTTTCTGTCTGAAGCTTGCCCTGAAAGAAAAACTCAATCTTTTATTTATTTATTTATTTATTTATTTATTTATTTATTTATTTATTTTTTTGGTTAGATTGCTTACTTGGAGGAAGTCTTGGTATTTTGAGTTGAAGGGTCACAAAAAAAAAAAAAAAAAAAAATCCAGATGGCAGAAGTGTCAGGGTTCTGTGAGAGTCCTTGGGAGCCTGGCAGTGGCCCTGCAGAAACTCAGGTCATTTGCAGTCACTGCTTCTGGTACTCCACATCTGCAGCCCTGTCTGACCCCAGCACAGCTGCCCACCTGCTGATTTGGAAACAAGGAGCAGAAGCTACGCCTGGGCCTGTCAGTGGTCACCGTGACAAGCGTACTGCATCCGGTCCTCGGATCAAAGAGCTCAGCAGGGAGGCTGGTGGGCAGGTGCAGGAGGGCCTGATGGGAAACAGAGTATATCTCTGTGTCCCCTTTGTAAAACTGAGACACGATTCACATACCAGAAAAAAAAAATCTATCCTTTTAAAGTGTGGGCTTCATTTGTTTTGGGCCTATTCAATGTTGTACAGCCACCACCAGGGTCTTCCTTGAGAGATCTTCATCACCCCAGATGCTCATCAGCAGCTTGCCAGCCACTCTCCATGCCTTTGTCCATTCTGGACATTTCAGGTAAGTAGAATCATGTATTTTCCATCTCATGACTGATTTCTTCCTCCCTCTTAGTATAATGTTGTCTAGGTTCACGTGTGTTATGGTATGCATTAGTACTCTATTCCTTTTTAAGGAAGAGTAATGTTCTGTCAAGTGGATATGCTGCATTTTATTTCTCTACTCCTTCATTGATGGATACAGATTACTTTCAGTTTTTAAAAAATATTTTTATTTATTTATCTGAGAGAGAAAGAGAGTGAGAGAGGGAGAGGGAGAGAGAGAGGGAGGGAAAGAAAGAGGCAGAAGGAGGGTAAGGGAGGGATTGAGAAAGAGAGAGAGAGAATGGGCTCACCAGGGAATCCAGCCATTGCAAGCAAATGCATGTGCCATCTTGTGCATCTGACTTACGTGGGTCCTGGGGTATTGAACCTGAGTCCTTAGGCTTTGCAGGCAAATGTCTTAACTCTAAGCCATCTCTCCAGCCCACTTTGACTTTTTGGGTGTTGTGGACAATGCTGCCATATTAATTTGTGCACACATGTGTATGTGAAGCTATACTTTCATTTCTGTTTCATGTATACCTAGGAGGAGAATTGCTGGCATCTCCTTTTATCTAGCTAGCTGTATTTATCCAGTCTCCACTGTAGTTAGACTCATCCACATAACTGTGTCTCAGCCAATATAATATAATGAAGAACTGTGTCCAGGCCTGGTATGATGCTGGACTTTTTTTTTCAAATAAGAGACAGAAATCTAAAAAATTTAATACCTCACCTTAAAAATACATACTTGGGATTCACACACATTTCTGTCTGGTTCCAAATCCCAGCTTTGGAATTCTGGTACTCTTACCTGCCTCCTGGCTTGAGCAGCTCAAGGAGATACTCTCTAGACTTGGGGGTACTTGCTAGCAGGAAAGAAGAAAGTTGGGCTTAGTTTGGGATGAGAACCGAGGTAAGAAGGACAGCTGAGGGTGTAGGGCCCACCATAGTGGTGGAACAGGAGAAGGCACAGGGGAGGTTTGGTCCCATGTATTTACAGCTTCGGAGTCAGTGCCAATGACAACCAACGATAAGGGAAAGACAGCGACATTTCAGTGGAGAAAGATGACTTTAAGTGTTAGACCACTTCCTAAGAGAGATCAGAGCTGGGCTTCCTTCCCGGGGTAGTTGATGAGAAACTGAGGCAGAACCTTGTGTGAATACACTTGTCACAGAGCGTGGCTTATTAAAGCTGGGACTCTTCACTCCATAAGAAGCCAGGGACCAACCTTGGCTGCTCAAATGCTGGGTTTATGATGTCATGACTTATTCTAGGCAGTATCTAAGAGAAGAGGTGAGTATTGAAGTCAGAGCTGTTTTCTTGTTAATGCCTGAAGGTCCAGAACTCCTGGCCTACGCTGAGCTCTGTAGGGCCTGTCTCTGATCTTCTGTCATGATTTTCACCCTCAGTCTTCTCTGTGAAGCCCATAGTCAGACTGTGAACTTGAATGCTAGTGAATGATCAGTGACTGTAAGTTAGTTTTCTTATTATTGAGACCAAATATCTGATAAAAAGCAATTTAAGGGAGGAAGGGACTATTTTGGTCAATTGTTTGTGTGTGAGTGGGCATGACCCTGGGCGTGGCCCTCAGCTGTGGCAGCGAGCACACGAGGCAGCTGCTTGGTCACATCTTAGCAGACCAGGAGGCAGAGACTGGAAAGGATGCAAGGCCTACTCCCAGTGACTCATTTTTCCCAACAAGTCTCTACCTCCTAAATGTTCCATAACCTCCCCAAACAGTCTCACCAGTTGGGAAGAGTCCAGACATATGAGCTTATGAGAGACATTTCATATTCAAACTCTAATAGACACTGAGCTAGCTCTCCACCTCATACTAGTTGTGTGACCTTGGATAATTCATTCTTTCTTCTTTCTTCATTTTTATTTTAAAATTTTTACTTAATTATGAAAGAGACAGAGAGAGTAACTGTGGGCATACTGGGGCCTCTTGACACTGCACATAAACTCCAGGCACATGTGCTATTTTGTCTCTGGCAAAACAAACAAACCCAACCCTAGTCTTCAGATTTCTTATTTACGGTGATTCTATCATGCAAGTGGAAAAGCAAAGGAAATGTTGTAGTCAAACAACTTTTAGAGAAATGAAAACTCAGAGTTGGAGGACTCACAACCTGATTTCTATACACTACCACAATCAAGGCAGCATGGTGCTGGAGAAAGGATAGACAAAAATCAACAGAATACAACAGAGTCAAGAGCTAGACTCACAACTGTGTAGTCAGTTGGTCTTGACACAGATGTGAAGCGGTTCCGTGGATCAAGGGTAGTCTTTTCAACAAAAGATGCTAGAATAATTAGACATCCACGTGCAAAAACATGAACCTTGTACTGTATCTTGTACCTTATCCAAAAGCTAACTCAGGATGGATGGCTCATAGGTGGACCTAACATAAATATTTACTTTGTGTGTGCCTGTGTTTGTGTGTGTGAGCAACTGCATGTGTATGCGTGTGAATGAAGACCAGAGGATAACCTCAGAAGTAGTTCCTTTCAGGAACTTTCCACCTTTTATTTTTTTTCAGACAGGTCTCTCATTGAAGCTGGTCCAGTAGGCTAGATTTGCTGGCCAGGGAGCTCCAAGAATGCACCTGTCCATACCTCCCAGTGCTGAGATCACAACCATGTGTTACCACATGTAGCTTTTTTATTTGAGTTCTGGAAAGTGAACTTAACTGACTGAGCCACCTCGCCAGCCTTCTAATATAAAATTTAAAACCACAAAACTTCTAGAGGAAAACAGAAGAAAATCTTTGTGACCTTGAGTTAAGCAAAGATTTCTTAAATAGGACACAAATAGCATTGTAAGAGAAAAAGCATAACTGGGATTTCATTAAGATTAAAAGCTTAACATTTTTATTTTAAAAAATCAATAAATCAATTAAAGGAAGAAACTTTACAAAAAATCAGAAGCTTGTTCTCTCCAGAAGACACTGTTATGGAAGTGAAAAGACAGGAGTCTGAGAGAACGTCTTGGCCAAACACATGCCTAATAAAGGACTACTATGTTTTTGTTAACTGTGTGACTAGAGACCTGAAATATGGTATTCTTAAAGCTTAATATTAAGAAAGTCAAAAACTGAATTCTTAAAAATTGGACCAAAGGCTTGAGCAGATGCTTCCACCAAAAAAACTATTTGGCTAGAAAACAGTATAATCAGATATTGCTCTGTGCCTATTAGACTGAGCACCCCCTTTCTCCCCCTCATCCGACAATGTTACTGCTGGCTAGGATGTGGAACTGGAGCCCTCAGACACTGATGGCGGTAATGGGAAGCGGCATTATTACTTTTGAAAGTAGCTTGGTGGCTTGTAGCAGAGACAAAAGCATTTATTTTCACCACCCACGAATCCTACACCTAGGTATTTACCCAAGGGAATGGAAAATATTCACCGACACAAAAACCTGTATGCAAATGCTATGGTGGCGTTATTCGTAATCACCCCAGTTGGATGCACCTCAGCTAGAGTACTGGTAAAAGTATTGTGGCAATTTCAGACATTGGAAATAGGCTCCTCCATAAAAAGGTGGCTACACACAGGGGCTAGGGTGCATGCCAAGTGTATTGTGATAAGTCAAAGACACAGGAGTCAGAAGGCTCCGTGAACGCTTCCACTTATGTAGCATTCTAGAAAAGACGGATCTACAGGCACAGAAAGCAGATCAACGGTTGTAAGGGGCCGTGTGTAGGGGGGATTCATGCCAAGGAGCAGGAAGACACTCTTTCTTTAGGGTCACAGAAGTGTTAAATGTCTTGATTATGGTGGCATTTACCAAAACATGTAGACCTATACGTTGAAACTGTAGTCCCTGAAGGTCAAACACAGTCCTGCAGCTGCTATTTCACGTAGTCTAACCTATGTCTGTCACACTAGGCTGATGTAAGTGGCAGGGCTAAAGTGCAGGAAAGTAGATGAAAGTGCTTTGTAGTCCGCAGAGCAAGAAGGGCCGCACACTGGTGGAGCCATCGCTGGAAGGGAAGTCTCTGTTCGTCACAGTGAGGGGAAGGGATTGCTCCTGGCTCTGATTTCCCCTGAATGGAGCTGGCTCATGCAAACGTATCTCCGAGTCCTTTCTCTTAAATTAGATCTCTCTCGGAGGGGGCCAGCCTTGTGCGTGTATTCTGAGCAACACCATTCCCTCTGGACTCCAGGCTTCACATCTCAGTGCCCTTTTGTCTGCCTGCCACCTCAGCTGCCAGTGGCATCCCATAGACATTTCCTCTGAGCTGACAAGTGAAATGCCAATAATTCTTTGTCAGGCGGAAGCTACTCTCACAGTAAACCACTGAATGGTCATTTCAAAGGGGCCAAAGAATAGAAGCCTTCTAAAGCTCCCCTTGACAAGAGAGATTTAAGAACACAGAAGAGTTTTATCAGACCTACCGTGACTGGATGAACATTCCATGGCACCTATTACATGCCTGGTGATGACATTCTGATATCTTCACGCTTTACCTCCCAGTGGCTTTGAGTTCCCCCTCACAGGCAGAGTCCGTGTCAAGACCATTTCCTTTCATGAGGGTAGGTGGTTGCACAGAGTACAATTTGTCTTCAGAAAAATAGGTCCAAATTTAAGCCACTTCATCCAACACTACTCCCTTAAAAAAAAAAAAAAAAAAAAGACAAGTAAGAAAGGCCTTTTTTTTTTTTAAAAAAAAAATCCTCATTTGAAGGTCTTCTGCTTGGAGCTTAGGTGAGCCAGTTTGTCGCACACTTCCCCGGTCCACCAGACTTGGCTGGTTCCTGAAGAGTTGCTAGCAGAGATATGATTTCAAGCAAAGAACACACTATGGAAAAAAAAAAAAAATCCTGATCCCTAAGGACTTTCCTTCTAGACTCTTGAAATTGTAAGAATGATATGATCTTAGGAAAAAATATCCCAGTTTTGAGAGAATCTTTATTTTATCATATCTTAGGAAAAAGGAGAAAGAGGAGGTACTGGATCATCACTTTCCCTTATAATTTTCTACAGGAGACTCAGGCCTTGAAGGGGTAGTTTACAGTTCTTATTCTACCAACTTGGAACTTTCTTGAGCTCTATTTATGTTCCCAGTAGCTCAGTACTTGGACTGGCAGGGAAAAGAAGGAACTATTATTAAGCATCTACTGCACATGGGGCCCAGGTTAAGGAGGCTGGATCCAGGTTTCAATGCTGATCTCGTTCTGAACACCACACTTTCTGTCTGTGGTACTTCCTGGTCCTCAACAAATATGTGTTCAATAGAAGGTAATGAATATGAAGTCACACATCCGACTGAAAGTTAGGAAAAATCATCCAAGGATCTTTACCAAATTAATTGTTTGGTTGGTCCAAGGCATGTGTAGGTATTCTGTGGCATTTTGGTTTTATTCAGTGGCCTTAGGTATCTCCTTCGGTAGATATTCTGGTTCTGTGGGGTGCTGGTTTTATCAGTGCTTCAAAGCTGAGCTGTGTTAGATCCTTGGTTACACCATGCTCCTTCTAGAGCAATGAGACAAGACACACCAACCAACCGGGGCCCACATGCAACAGGATACCCATCCACCTCTCTTGGGCAAAATAATTTTAGACAGTTCACTGATGGCAACTTTTAGCTAGTTCTTGAAGGAGTTCTACATCAACATTAACTATACCAACATGAAGAAACATGTCTTTCTCAGCTGCCTCCTTCCTAAATTATTGTGCTGGTCCAGGATGGTCATAGAAATGGTCAGACTCTGTGTCCATTAATGAGCGGTGAGTGGGGGGGGGGTTATGGCATCGTCTGGTGCCCTCAGGATGTGGTGTCACTCAGGAGCAGGTCGGGGTCTCAGGAGATTTCAGAGACAAGCCGGAAGGAAGTGCTGGTGATTCAGGAAGTGGCATTCACCTCTCAGAATCAGCAAGGAGTGCCGTGAGGTGGCCTATAAGAGTCTGCCTTCTGCTAGACACGGATGGATGTTGTGTCCCTCCTGCCGGCACGCTGTTATTTCTCTGCCTACGTGGGGTCACAGAAGGCTCATCTCAGCACCAAGATCCGACAGAAGAGTGGACAGGGACAGTGCTTAGAGTGCAAACCTCAGACAGAACCATCTTGATTTTGGGGGATAGAAGTACTTTGTAGGGGGCAAGTTTTTCTGGAATCTTCTAGCATATGCTACTTTAGCCAGTACCAAAATTTCAACAGAAACCTCTAGCATCATGATTATAACCCAGGAAAATAAGCATGCCCCACTGCCCCACCCTCCTCCTGCCCCCTTCCAAAATCCTGTAAATGGAGTTCCCTGTGGTATTTCTTTTTCCCCATGTGGTGTGTGTGTGTGTGCATGTATGCATGCGTGCATGTGTGTACGTATACTCATGTTATATGTGTGACTATAGACATTCATGTGCCATGTATATGTGTGGAGGTCAGCCTTCATTTGCATTGTTAATGGCTCCATTCACCAGTTTAGCTGGTGTATGAGGTTTGGGTGGATTCTCTTGTCTCTGTCTCCCTTCTTGTTATAGGTGCGGCAGATATCCACACCGTGTCGGGCTTCTACATGTGTCCTGGGAATCTGAACTCATGCTTGTTTGGCAAGTGCTGTATTGACTGAGCCATCTCCTTAGCCTCCCTGTGCTATTGCTGAGACTTCTCAGTGATGCCATCTCTCCCGTGGGGGTTGTTGTTGGTGACATCATTCAGAGATGAGTGAGATACTTATTTTGGGTTTTGGAGGGATAAAATATATTTTTGGGAAAACTGAGCAATTCCCAAAATGTGTATGGTTGAGTGGGGCTATTGAAACATTCATCATCTTTCTATCCTTATTCCCTGCAACCACCGTAATAACCCCTTGAAGGGCAAGAAGGAATTTGGCTTTCTGGTGAACTCTGTCCATTCTGGGTAGGTCTGAAAGAATCACTTGCTGCTGTCAGAGCTCATCAGTGACTTCTTCCTTCCAGAGGGAGGACAAATATGAGTATATTGTATCTCAAGTGTGCTGTCTCTTAGGAGCTGGTAATGAACGAAGGGAAGGAAATGGGAATGAAGGAGGGAAACATGAAAGAAAACAGCGTTTTCTGAACATAGACTGGAACTTGACAGTCTTTTCTATTATCCCATTTTCATCTTCCCATAAACATTTGGGGGTTGGGGTGGGTACTTCAATCATTTTACAGATGTAGGTCATATAAATTAGACAGTCATACAGTAAATAACAAAAATACAGATTCAATTGAAAGTCTTTCCAAATGCCCACCTGGCCTGTGTTTACTTCTGTGTAAAAGGCACCTCTACTCCTCTGAACTATGTATTCCTTTCTCCAGTTCTTGAAGGAACCATAGCATAGCTGCATTGCTTTTGAGAAGAGTGGGCTCAATTTCCCCCTCCAGCCACCTATGCTTTTTAGCATTCAAATCCCCAGATTTGTTAGGAGTTCAGTTTCCCTTTGAGTAGAGGAAAAACCATTATTCCTCACTGTAGGTGGTCAAAGGAAGCTTTTAACCAGCATCATTTCAGGCTCCACCATTGTTCTGTCAGCTGCTCCCAGCCTTCATTAGCAAAATGAAAATAATATTATACAGCTCAGTGGCTTTAACAGGACCCACACAGCAATTTAACCAACAGAGCATTTGACCTTGGAGTGCTTCCTACCTGGGAAGCATGGATTCTAAAGTGAAGATATATGAATAATCAAACCAAACATGCTTGGTGAGTCAAATATTCACACCATGTTCAGGTGAAGAAGTGAATAATATGAAGTTGATTCTGGAAAGTCACAAAGCTAGCCATTCATCAACCTCTCTAAAACATTATTTATTTATTCATTTACTTTTGAGCATCTATGTGTGTGATATGTGTGTGCAAGCATGTGTATATGTGTGTGCATGTGTATATGTACACAGTGTGTGGAGGTCAGAGGTTAATGTTAGGGGTCTAGAAGAGTTCACCACCATACCTGACATTTTACGTGGGTGTTGGAAATCCAAACTCAGGTTCTCATGCTTTCACAGCAAACTCTTTATACCCATGGAGCCATCTTCCCAGACCCCATCCAACTCCTTCATGCAAGAAAGTATAGCAAGATGAAGTGAAATCGTTCCATGGGAAAGAAGACACCTGATTGCCTGTGCAAACTTGTTTCTCTATGTACTTTGTATGTGAAATCTGTCCCTATCTGCTCTCTTGTTTTAGCTTTTACCAAAGTGTACTTGTTCAGATAGCTGATTCCTGAGTCAATTGTTCATGAGTGACAAGGTAGTTCTTGTTACTTCCAGCCCCTTTCCCCAGGGGCTACTCTTGAGGCTAGCACCCCACATTTCAGTTTTTCAAGCCTCTTCCTTCTTCCATGTGGAGACATTCTTGTCTCTTTCTCTACAAGGCTTCTATACTTTCCATATTCCTATTATTTTAATTTTTATTTGTGCAATGTGTGTGTGTGTGTGTGTGTGTGTGTGTGTGTGTGTGTGTGTGTGTACACCAGGGTTTCTTTCCACTGCAAATGAACTTCAGATGCCTGCACTACTTTTTTTTTTTTTTTTTTTTTAAATTTTTATTAACATTTTCCATGATTATAAAATATATCCCATGGTAATTCCCTCCCTCCCCACCCCCACACTTTCCCGTTTGAAATTCCATTCTCAATCATATTACCTCCCCATTACAATCATTGTAATTACATATATACAATATCAACCTATTAAGTATCTTCCTCCCTTCCTTTCTCCACCCTTTATGTCTCCTTTTCAACTTACTGGCCTCTGCTACTAAGTATTTTCATTCTCACACAGAAGCCCAGTCATCTGTAGCTAGGATCCCCATATGAGGGAGAACATGTGGCGCTTGGCTTTCTGGGCCTGGGTTACCTGACTTAGTATAATACTTTCCAGGTCCATCCATTTTTCTGCAAATTTCATAACTTCATTTTTCTTTACCGCTGAGTAGAACTCCATTGTATAAATGTACCACATCTTCATTATCCACTCATCTGTTGAGGGACATCTAGGCTGGTTCCATTTCCCAGCTATTATAAATTGAGCAGCAATAAACATGGTTGAGCATGTACTTCTAAGGAAATGAGATGAGTCCTTTGGATATATGCCTAGGAGTGCTATAGCTGGGTCATATGGTAGATCAATCTCTAGCTGCTTTAGGAACCTCCACACTGTTTTCCACAATGGCTGGACCAGATTGCATTCCCACCAGCAGTGCAGAAGGGTTCCTTTTTTTCCACATCCCCGCCAACATTTATGATCATTTGTTTTCATGATGGTGGCCAATCTGACAGGAGTGAGATGGAATCTCAATGTAGTTTTAATCTGCATTTCCCTGATGACTAGTGACGTAGAACATTTTTTTAGGTGCTTATATGCCATTCGTATTTCTTCCTTTGAGAACTCTCTATTTAGCTCCTTAGCCCATTTTTTGATTGGCCTGTTTGATTCCTTATTAGTTAACTTTTTGAGTTCTTTGTATATCCTAGATATTAATCCTTTATCAGATATATAGCTGGCGAAGATTTTTTCCCATTCTGTAGGTTGCCTCTTTGCTTTTTTCACTGTGTCCTTTGCGGTGCAAAATCTTTGTAATTTCATTAGGTCCCAGTGGTTAATCTGTGGTTTTATTGCCTGAGCAATTGGGGTCGTATTTAGAAAGTCTTTGCCAAGACCAATATGTTGGAGGGTTTCCCCTACTTTTTCCTCTAGCAGTTTCAAAGTTTCCGGTCTGATGTTAAGGTCTTTAATCCATTTGGACTTAATTCTTGTGCATGGCGAGATAGAAGAATCTATTTTCATCCTTCTGCAGATATTTATCCAGTTTTCAAAACACCATTTGCTGAAGAGGCTGTCTCTTCTCCAATGAGTATTTTTGGCATTTTTATCGAATATCAGGTGGCTATAGCTACTTGGGCTTACATCTGGGTCCTCTATTCTGTTCCACTGATCTACATGTCTGTTTTTGTGCCAGTACCATGCTGTTTTTGTTACTATGGCTCTGTAGTATAGGTTAAAATCAGGTATGGTGATACCACCAGCCTCTTTTTTGTTGTTCAGTATTATTTTAGATATTCGAGGTTTTTTATGATTCCAAATGAATTTTTGGATTGTTTTTTCTATTTCCATGAAGAAAGCCTTTGGAATTTTGATAGGGATTGCATTAAATGTGTAGATTGCTTTAGGTAAGATTGCCATTTTCACGATATTGATTCTTCCAAGCCAGGAACAAGGGATGTTTCTCCACTTTCTAGTGTCTTCTGCAATTTCTCGCTTGAGTGTCTTAAAGTTCTCATTGTATAGATTCTTTACTTCCTTAGTTAGGTTTATTCCAAGGTATTTTATTTTTTTTGATGCAATTGTGAATGGGAGTGATTCTCTGATTTCATCCTCTGTGTGTTTGTTGTTAGCATATATGAAGGCTACTGATTTCTGTGTATTTATTTTGTATCCTGCTACATTGCTGTAGGTTTTGATTAGCTCTAACAGCTTGCTAGTAGAGTCTTTAGGGTCCTTTATGTATAGAATCATGTCATCTGCAAATAGTGATAACTTGATTTCTTCCTTTCCAATTTGTATCCCTTTTATGTGTGTCTCTTGCCTTATTGCTATGGCTAAGACTTCCAAAACTATATTAAATAGAAGTGGAGACAGTGGACACCCTTGTCTTGTTCCTGATTTTAGTGGAAAAGCTTCCAGTTTTTCCCCATTTAGTAATATGTTGGCTGTAGGCTTGTCATAAATAGCCTTTATTATATTGAGATATGTTCCTTCTATTCCCAGTCTCTGTAGGACTTTTATCATGAAGGGATGTTGGATTTTGTCAAATGCTTTCTCTGCATCTAATGAGATGATCATGTGGTTTTTGTCCTTCAACCCATTTATGTGATGTATTACATTTATAGATTTGCGTATGTTGAACCATCCCTGCATCTCTGGGATAAAGCCTACTTGGTCAGGGTGAATGATCTTTTTGATATACTCTTGTATTCTGTTTGCCAATATTTTGTTGAGAATTTTTGCATCTATGTTCATGAGGGAGATTGGTCTGTAATTTTCTTTTTTTGTTCTATCTTTGCCTGGTTTTGGTATCAGGGTGATGCTGGCCTCATAGAAGGAGTTTGGTAGGATTCCTTCTTTTTCTATTTCCTGGAAAAGCTTAAGAAGCAATGGTGTTAGCTCTTCCTTAAAAGTCTGGTAAAATTCAGCAGTGAATCCATCCGGGCCTGGGCTTTTTTTAGTTGGGAGATTATTGATAACTGCTCGGATCTCCATGTTTGTTATAGGTCTATTTAAGTGATTAATCTCATTTTGATTTAATTTAGGTAGGTCATATAGATCAAGGAAATCATCCATTTCTTTCAGATTTTCATACTTTGTGGAGTATATGCTTTTATAGTATGTCCCTATAATTTTTTGAATTTCTCTGGAATCTGTTGTGATGTTACCTTGTTCATCTCTGATTTTATTAATTTGTGTCTCTTCTCTCTTTCTTTTGGTCAGATTTGCTAAGGGTTTATCAATCTTGTTTATCCTTTCAAAGAACCAACTCTTTGTTTCATTAATTCTTTGGATTGTTCTTTTTGTTTCTATTTCATTAATTTCTGCCCTAATCTTTATTATTTCTTCCCGTCTACTACTTTTTGGTTTGCCTTGTTCTTCTTTTTCCAAGGCTTTAAGGCGAAGCATTAGGTCGTTTACTTGCGACCTTTCTAATTTCTTAATATAGGCACTTAAGGCTATAAATTTACCTCTTAGAACTGCCTTCATTGTGTCCCAGAGATTTTGGTATGTTGTGTTCTCATTATCATTTGACTCTATAAATTTTTTGATTTCCTTTTTGATTTCTTCATTGACCCACTCATCATTTAGTAGTGTATTGTTTAGCTTCCATGATTTTGTGTATGCTCTGTAGCCTTTCTTGCTACTGATTTGTAGTTTAATTCCATTGTGGTCAGATAGAATGCAAGGAATTATTTCAATTTTCCTGAATTTGTTAAGATTTGCTTTGTGTCCTAGTATATGGTCTATTTTAGAGAATGTTCCATGTGCTGCTGAAAAGAATGTATATTCTGCAGCCTTTGGATGAAATGTCCTGTATATATCTGTTAGGTCCATATCTTCTATGACCTCATTTAGTCCAGATGCCTCTCTGTTTATTCTTTCCCTGGATGACCTGTCAATTGATGAGAGTGGGGTGTTAAAGTCACCCACCACCACCGTGTTTGGTGTTATCTGTGACCTTAGTTCTAATAGTGTTTGTTTGACGAATTTGGGAGCCCCCATGTTAGGTGCATATATGTTTAGGATTGTAATGTCCTCCTGTTGGAGTGTGCCCTTAATCAATATAAAGTGACCTTCCTTATCTTTTTTGACTAACTTCGGGCTAAAGTCCACCCTGTCTGATATTAGGATAGCAACCCCTGCTTGTTTTCTAGGCCCATTTGCTTGAAACACCGTCTTCCAACCTTTCACCCTAAGATAATGTCTATCCTTTGTAGAAAGGTGAGTTTCTTGAAGACAACAAATTGTAGGATCCTGCTTTTTAACCCAGTCTGCAAATCTATGTCTTTTCGTTGGGGCATTGAGACCGTTGATATTAAGAGATATTATTGAAAGGTGTGTATTTATGTTTGCCATTTGTGTGTGTGTGTGTGTGTTACTTGTTCTACCTGTGCTCTCTTCTGTTAACTGGTATTTGAGTATGGCTGGTTTTTTCTAGGTTCCTTATATGTGTGCTTTTCCTTTTGTTCAGCATGGAGGATTCTATCAAGTATTTTCTGTAGAGCTGGTTTTGTCTTCAGATATTCCTTTAACCTGCTTTTGTCATGGAATGTCTTTATTTCTCCATCTATTTGGATGGATAACTTTGCAGGATAAAGTAACCTTGGTTGACAGTTGTTATCTTTCAGAACTTGGAATATATCACTCCAGGCCCTTCTGGCTTTAAAAGTTTGTGTTGAATAATCTGCTGTAATCCTGATGGGCTTGCTTTTGTAGGTAACTTGATTTTTCTCTCTAACTGCTTTCAATATTTTTTCTTTGGTTTGTGTGTTTGGAAGTTTGAGTATAATGTGGCGAGGAGAGTTTCTTTCTGGGTTTTGTCTGGCTGGGGTTCTAAAGGCTTCCTGTATCTGTATTGGCACCTCTTTCCCAATTTGGGGAAAATTTTCCTCTATGATTTTGTTGAAGATGCCTACTATGCCTCTGGAGTGGAATTCTTCTCCTTCTACTATGCCCTGAATTCTTATATTGGATCTTTTCATAGTGTCCCGAATATCTTGAAATTCCCACTCATACTTTTCTATAAGTTTGTCTTTCTCTTTGTTGGACTGCATTAGGTCTGCCACCTGATCTTCTAGCTTAGATATTCTGTCTTCTCCCTCATCCATCCTACTGGTGAGATTTTCTACAGAGTTTTTTATTTCATTAACTGTGTTCTTCATTGCTAGTAATTCTGACTGGTTTTTCTTTATTATTTCTATTTCTCTATTTATGTCTTGTATTGCCTTCTTTATTTCATTAAATTGGTGTCCTGCCTCTTCTTTGATTCCTTTGATTTCCTCTTTGATTTCCTCTTTGATTTCTTCTTTGATTGTTTTCATGTGTTCTTTGACCTCTTTGAACATATTTATAATTATTCTTTTGAACTCTTTCTCAGGCATTTCCTCTAACTCTTTCTCACTGGAGGACATTTCTGATGCATTAATACTTTTAGGTGGATTTATATCGTCTTGCTTTTTAGTGTTTCTTGTGTTATAATGTATATATTTTTGCATCTTGGATTAAGTGAATGCTTGGATTTTCTAGCTAGCTGTGTATTCTTAGCTGTATCAATTGATTTGGTGTAATATATTTTCAGGGTAGGACCTTAAGGTATTAGGTGTGGCTCTTAAGACTTTCAGAGTATCTACAAAGATGTTCTTAGGGGTTGAGTTTCCCTGCTATAGGAGTATTCAAGCAGGCTGAGTGGAATAATATACTGGTAGATTCTAAAATTTAGCTAAACACTGTACCCATTCCATCAAAAACAGCCCCGAGTATGTATGCAAGAGTAGTTATTATAATGACCAGATCCTCTATCAACAAAGAGGTTTAGATTTCTGGTCTGTTGAGGTATCCAAGTCAGCTTGTGACCAAGTGAGACCCTTCCCTGGTGCAATCCCAGTTACCTTGGGTGATTGTGGTCTCAGTCAAGTTGCTGCCTGGGTCGTCGGGCTGCTGTTCTGATTTCTGGAGCTGGGCACTTGCTTTTCCTACGGGGCAAACCGAGCCGCTGCCGCCGCCTCTGCAGCTGTTGTAGGCGCCACCCCTGGAGCCCCCACCGCTGCTGAAGCTGCCGTTGCCGTGTCCACCGGTGCTGCTCCCCCGAAGTCGCTGCTGCGGGATCTGTCACCGCTGCCGCTCCTGGGTCCGCTGCTGCTGGGGCCACTGGTACCGGTGCTGGAGCCGCTGAAGTTGCTGCCAAATTCTGCTCCTGCTTGGGTCCTGCCGTCAGCCCAAGTTGGCGTGGCCGGGTCCCGGGCCGCTGCTGTGTTCGCTGGAGCTGGGTTCAGGCAGCAGGGGAGGGGAGGGAGCCGCGCTGTTCTGGTTGTATCGTTTCTCCACGTGTGCTTTTACTTCGCGGTCTGCTCCTCCCTCCGTTGCTCGCTGCCGCTCTCCCCTCACGTTTCCCGAGTTGCGGAGAGCGCGGTGTGAGGGGAAAATCCCGCACCTGGCTTGTCCTGCGGCTCGAGCCGAGAGTCCGGCGGTTTTCTGCCGCTCCGCGGTTGCGGCGGGTAGCCGAGCGGCCCGGAGCCGCTGTTCCCGCCTGTGCAGGCTCTGGATGCTCTGGAACTCTTCTACTTCTCCGCTGCCGCCTCAACTTCCTATACACCTCACTTTTTAGTAAAAGTGTGTATTTTGCTGAGTTTTTTTTGGTCTTCCCCCCCCAGGCTGTTTTGGCGTGGTACCTACGCCGCCATCTTAACCGGAAGTCCCTGCACTACTTTTTGTTTATGTGGATAGCTGGGGAATTGAATCTGGGCTGTCAGGCTTTGCAAGCAAGCACCTTAAACTACGGAGCCATCTCCCCATCCCCACCTTTCTTATTTTGGTATGAGACACATGCTGGGGGAAGGTTCATGTTGAGTAAGTAGCTGAGAGCCACTGAAGATGGGTTGTCTCTTCCAGTGGGGCAAAGGAGGATGTTGTGGTGTGGGGAGCTGAATTAGGGAAGTCATTTAGTAATCTACTAACAGTTGAGAAAACATGCTAGGAATGAAAGTTCTTTTCTGGAATTCCTTAGTCCCCAGTGTTTAAAGAGACTCTCAGTCTTTACTTTAAGGATAGCATCTGATTTTAGCTCTTATATAAAGCTATCAGTGACATGGGTATTGGTTAGCCTCATATAAAGTAGAAGTTCTAGGAAGGAGGTTTGGTCTCCTTTTCAGTCTCACATTAAGAAAGTGGTATAGGGCTAGAGAGATGGCTCAGCAGTTAAGGTGCTTGCCTGCAAAACCCAATGAACTTCGTTTGATTCCTCAGTAAGGTGGGGCATGCATCCGGAGTTCATTTGCAGTTGCTGGAGACTGTGGTACATCTATTCTTCGTCTTCTTTTCTCTCTCTCTCTCTCTCTCTCTCTCTCCCCTTGCATATAAATAGATAATATTAAAGAAAAGAAAGTGGGACACAGATGAATGGTCCCTGTTTTGCAAAGGGGTGGATGTGAAGTAGGAGGGGTAGTGCCCCTCCATGCACAAGGAATCCATCCCATCTTTATCTGTTTGTTTTAGTTGAGAAGGAAGTTACCTTTAGGAAAGAAAATATCCTGCTTGGCAAAGGGGAGACACTGAAGGTCTAATTTAATGAAAGTCAAGAAACAAATGTTTCTGTAGCATAAAAGGCAGACACTGGTTATGGTGGTTAGGAAGCGAAAGGGGCATAGAGGAAGCAAGAGAGAAAGCAGAGAGGAAGGGAGATTATGGAGGATAAGGGTGGGTTCCAGAGCTTTTAAGAATCACCATTCTTGGGCTGGAGAGATGACTTTAGCGAATATGGTGCTTGCCTGCCAAGCCTAAGGACCCAAGTTGGATTCCCCAATACCCACACAAAGCAGATGCACAAGATGGCACATGTCTCTGGAGTTGGTTTGCCGTGGCTAGAGGTCCTGGCGCACCCATTCTCTATCCCCCTCTATCTCCCTCTCTTTCTCTCTCACATGAATAAATAAAATATTAAAAAAGAAATCCCATTCTTAACAGTCCTACGTAGTTGAAATGATTTGCACGTATGTGACATAAAGGAAATTAGAGTGCTTTTTCACTATGTAGCTAAGGCTGGCCTTGAAGGCATAATGATCCTCCTACATCGGCCTCCCTAGTGCTGGCATTAAAGCTGTGTGCCACTATATCTGGTCCAATGGGAGGATTTTGAAGATCAAACAAACCAGTACCAACTTCCCCAAACCCAGAAACCACAAGTGAGTAGAATTCCATGCCCAGGTTAATTCTGGAGACAGGGGTGCTGTATGTCAGGGTTGGTGGTTAACCATTATCTGTAGGTATGTAGATTGGTGGGGGGTTTTCAGGAACACCCAGAAATCTTGGAGGAGGACCTTGTACTTCCACCACCAAGAAGTAATGTTCTAGCTGGTCATATCTGATCTCTGCTGGGACTGGCAGGACTACATGTCTCAGAGTTTCTGTTTGGTCCAGGACTCCGACTTAGAGGAATATGGTACTCTAACTGGGAATTGTCATTGGTAAGTCAGAGATGCCTGGCCAGCTCAGATATGGCTTAGGAATCTCTGGACCAGCTGGGGTGGCCTGAATTCTGGGTTGATCTTGGTAGGTAGGTGTATCTTAGGAAGCTGGCAGCAGGAAATGCTGCTGGCTAAAGAAAGTGTCTTGATGCTTCCTTCCATCTGTAGTCAGGATGCCATCCTTAAGATTCTTCATTCTGACTTCTGTCTAAAATATATGAGCTCTTCCCCAAGAACATAGATCAGCATTGCCTAGATGGCTGTTAAAACTGCACACTGAGTTGCACGCCAAGTTGTCTGGGAACGGGACTTGAAAATTTGCATCTTAACGAACTTCCAGGTGATGCTGACTTGGCAGACACGGGTTGAGAACCGCTGTTCTAGACCAGTGCTTTGCAAGCTTGGATGTGCCAAGGGATCACCTGGGGATGTTGTGGAAAATGTAGATTCTGAGTCAGCAGGAGCCTGATAAATTTACATTTTTGGTCTGTTCCTAGGTGATATTCTTATATCACTCTCAGAGTAGCATTGCTCCAAACCATGCTGTCTTTAATCTCTACTGGCTGAAGGTCAACCCTAGGATTAAGTACCTCCACCCCAGCTGCTCTTCTCAATCACTTTGTAAAGTCATGATTGTTTCTTAAGGCCATATGTGTGTGTGAGATTCCCTGCTCAGTGCAAACCACCCCAATTCCCTGCTAGAAGCTGAGCTGCCCAATCAGCTGTGGGAACACCTGTTCCTTTCCACAGCCGTGCTGTGGGGACAGTTAAGCCTCATCAGGCTCAGACTCTTTCTGGCTGTTGGACATTCTACTCTCTTGCTCCCCAGGGCCTGCTCTGCCCACTCGATGCTGGCAGAGGCTGCCTGAATGCCAGCTGTTCCCTTGCCCTTGAAATCAGCCCTGGTCAGCCTCTCTTCTGGCTTCCCTGCTGTCCCTGGACCCTCCCAAATGATTCCATCCTGAAAAAATGAGCCTGTGACAACCTGGGCCTGCAGCTGCTCTGGAGAAAAGGGCAAGAGGAACTCGGACATGGTTCACAATAAGGAGGAATTGAAAAGACAGGAACAATGCTAAAACAGATGGAATAGGCATGAATTTGTGCGTCATGTGATGTTTATTTTTGCGGGATTCCTTTACAGACAAGGATCTAAGTCTATTATGCAGCACAAGTAAATGAGGGAGAGCTTCATGTGGGGTGAGGCGGTGGAAAGGAGAATGGGTTGGGTCTCTGCAGACCTGCGCTGTAGCCCGTTTGCTAATATGAACTGTAGCGCTCTCATTCACAAGGGAGATTTGGATGGATTTGCCTTGCTCACACTGTCACTGTTGGGGACTGGGGAGAGGGTTCAGTGAGGAAACTGCTTGCCATTTATACTCATATAAAATCTGGGTGTGATGGTGCGTGCCTGCAATCCCAGCACTGGGATAGCAGAGACAAGGAATTCCAGGGCTCACTGGCTAGCTAGTCTAGCTGAATCAGTGAACTCTGGGTTCAGTGAGAGATCCTGTCTCAGAGAATAAGGTGGCGGGCAACTGAGGAAGGAGCCCTGACATCGACCTCTGACTTACCGCCACATGACTACTCCCTACACACCCACATACATGCACAGATGCACGTATACTTGGACACATAAACACTTATACACACACATGGACACACACACACACACACACACACACACACATGACAAGAGAGGGCTGGATTGATCCACTTTGAGTTAATACACATCTCAAAAAGTCACTAGTGGAGCACGATTGGAGTAGGCTGGGTGAGTCCTCAGACCATGGAATTAGCTCCAGATTCGTCCCCTTTCTTCTTTCCCCTGAAGCCGGAGGTGAGCATACATGGTGATATCACTCACCACTGCGAGCTGCTTCCTGGGAGGGTTACATGCAATACAAACCAAAGAACCTAAAATAACTGCTGGTGCACAGTGGGTACTCAAAAAGCAGAAGCTAATATTATGATAAGTTCCTGCTCCTTTCAACCATGCTCCATTTAGTTGAGTTAGACACAAATGTCCAAGTATGTATGATTTTTTCCCCCCTTACTAGAAGTCACTTTAATTCTGGGATGCCCTCATGTCACCTCCAAGAAAATGTATCCCCAAATCTTGCAACAAGAAGGAAATGACAAGCAAAGCAGCAGGTTGCCATACTTGGCAAGTTCTGGAGAATTACTTAATATAAAAGTACTGGAAAATGGAAACATAACTGACCAGCAGCTCTTGTGGGCCCTGTACATTGAAGAAAGTGTTTATGGATAGGACAGGTAGTATGGGAGAAAGGACTTTTCTTTTAACCTTCTCTTGCTTTGAAATTGTTCATGGAATATTGAACATAGTGAGTATTCTTATTAAACAGGGTTTTATTTTTTTTGGTTTTTCAAGGCAGGGTTTGACTCTAGCCCAGGCTGACCTGAAATTCACTATGGAGTTTCAGGGTGGCCTCGAACTCATGGCAATCCTCCTACCTCTGCCTCCCAGGTGCTGGGATTAAAGGTGGACACCACCACGCCTGGCTTAAATGGTTCTTTTAAAAATATTTTATTTATTTATTTGAGAGAGAGAGAGCAAGAGAGAGAATATGCATGCCAGGGCCACTAGCCACTGCAAACAAACTCTAGACATATATGCCACCTTGTGCATCTGGTTTATGTGGATACTGGGGAAATCAAACCTGGGTCTTTAGGCTTTGCAGGCAAGCACTGTAACCACTAAGCCATCTCTCCAGCCCCTTCTTCTTAATTTTTATTTTTTTAAACAAGCATGACATTTTAAAATGTGTGTGTGTGTGTGTGTGTGTGTGTGGTGGAAAGCATAGCGCTTCTGTGGTTATCTTAGGACCATGTTAGGTATTTGCTTTCTATGAGACAGAGTTTCCCTGTTTTGCTCTGTCCACACTAGTTTAGCTGGCCCACAAGCTTCAGGATTCTCTTGGCTCCAGCTCCTGTTGCCTGCAGAGGGGTGTGCCATACCGTGTCCAGTTTTATGTGGATACTAGATATTTCAACTTGGGCTGACAGGCTTGAAAACAAGCGTCTTTAACCACTGAGCCATTTTCCCAGCCCTTATGTGATTCTTGATTGAAAAATGACATTCTAGAAATGTACGAATCCCACTCCTGGAACATCACACTATACCCAGGATGTGAGTGGCATATCCATTTACAGCCTGGTGTTTTGTTTACTTAGTTCTCATCTGGGGCTGCTAGAAGGCAGGATGTTTGATTGCAAGCAACAGAAATCAAGTATAGCAAAGCTACCCAGAGGAGGAGTTCTGTGGAAGGATGTCAGGAGTTTGTAGAATGCTCCAGGCAGGCTGCAGAGTCAGTGTTAGCAAACAAGACTCCAGGACCTAACTGACAGGGCACTCCTGCAGGGATGAATCTGCTCTAATGAGCCACAAGATGCATGCATGTCTTATTATGTAAGCCTGGCATCTCCACTGCCATCCTCTCAGCCAAGCTCATCCCACAATGCTGTGTGATGCATCCCTTGGCAACCCTGATATCAGAAGCTCACAGGAAGTATGACAGTGTAGGACTTAGCCCATAGATAACATCCATGCCAAGCATTTACTTTAGCTGCGAATTTAATTCTAGGACAGGCCAGTTTATAAGGACATTCATGTGACTCATATGTTTAATATTGTCTCTGATACAAATCTTTGAATGTTGGGCACTGGATTTCTTGACAGTTCTCGTGTTACTGTGTAGTCATTTTGTGCCTGCTATGGTTTGGATAAGTGTCCTTTAAAAGTCTTTGTTAGGGCTGGAGAGGTGGCTTCGCGGTTAAGCGCTTGCCTGTGAAGCCTAAGGACCCTGGTTCGAGGCTCGGTTCCCCAGGTCCCACGTTAGCCAGATGCACAAGGGGGCGCACGCGTCTGGAGTTCGTTTGCAGAGGCTGGAAGCCCTGGTGCGCCCATTCTCTCTCTCCCTCTGTCTTTCTCTCTGTGTCTGTCGCTCTCAAATTAAAAAAAAAAGGCTTTGTTAAAATCTTGGTGCCTAGGATGATGCTGTTGGGAGGAACTGTGGACCTTTGGGAAGTCAGGCTACAGGGAGAGTCTTAGGTCATTGGGTTCATGTCTTTGAAGGGAACAGTAGAATCTTGCTCTCTTCTTCTAAGGTGAGTGGTTCATCCTAGCATGTGCTTCTTCCCTGATCTGCTGCCCTACGAGAGGCCCAAAGCAATGAGGCTGATTGACCTTGATTCAATCCTTCATATTCATGAGCTAAAATAACCCTTTAAAAAGTTTGTTATCTTTCTCCTGTCAGAATGGCTACCATCAAGAAAATAAATGACAGTAAATGTTGGTGAGGATGCGGTAAAAGGGGAACCCTTCTACACTCTTGGTGGGAATGTAATCTGGTACAGTCATTGGGAATATCAGTGTGGAGGTTCTTGAGATAGTTAAAAACAGTCTTACCGTATGACCCAGCTATAGTACTCCTAGGCATATATCCTAATGACTCTTCTCCCTACCTTAGAGATACTTGCACAACCATGTTTATTGCTGCTCTATTCACAACATCTAGATAATGGAGCCAGTCTAGATGTCTATCCACAGAAGAATGGATTATAAAAATGTGGTACATTTGCACAATGGAGTTCTATTCAGTGGTAAAGAAAAATGAAATTATAAAATTCGCAGGGAAATGGATGGATCTAGAAAGGATTATACTAACCGAGGTAACCCAGGCCCAGAAAGCCAATTGCCACATATGTTCTCTCATATGTGGATCCTAGCTACAAATGTATAGATTTGTGTGTGAACTGGAACCAAAAATCAGCAGAGGCCAATAAGCTAGAAAAAGGCTATAAGGGAGGGAGAAGAGGAAAGGACTTTAGGGAATGGTATTATATATATGTAAATAGAAGAACAGATTACAGGGAGGGGAAAGGCCTAAGCTAGGTCAGAGGAAGAGGTTGTATAAAAGAAGAGTATGGGTTGGGGTCAATCAAAATTCAAAATATTCTGAATAAGACATATGAAAATCTACTTTCTTGAATAATGGCATACCCAGAAACCATAGATTGTTACTAGAAAGATTTCAGTGCCAGGGATGGGATATCTTCCCATGAGTTATTGGCCAGAGAGGTCCCTGTTGACTCCAAAACATTACAGGCTATTGCAAAAGCCCTTGATTTCCCATGAGCAAGAGATGGTAAGACACTATTGCTGAAGACTTTACATGCCTGAATGGCCAAGTCACTGAGAAATCAAGCTGGTGCTGAGCAGAAAGCCTTCTCCCTGTAGCCAGCCAACTGAAAGCTGGAAAAAGCTGCACTGTATACAGCCTTATGGGAGACAGAATTCATAAGTGGTGAAAACAGTGGACACTGGAAGCCTCAAGTTTGGCCAGACAGGCCAAATGACTGAACGAATGCAGTAGTAGCATGTCTGCTCTGGGGGAAACCAACTGCTCTCTAATTGTATTGAAGGCCTGCTCTAAGGGAGGGAATACATGCCTGGTACTGAAAACCTAATTAAAAGCCTATGGCAGGGGAGGTCATGAGCCTTAGGGGTATAAAGCCTGCTCTTGCTTGGATAAATGCATATATTACTTCCATCAACTTGCCCTGAAAGCACTATACTTAATGTTCATATTAATATATTAATGCTAATCTCACTTCTGGTTAGAAAAGCTTCTCTTTTCAGATGGCAATGACCACTCAGATGACAAAAAGCACCATAGTGCTGAGAAGAAGGGATGGAGGAGTGTCCAACACTGAAACATCTGATACCCTCCAAGGCTCAGGGTCCATTGCAGAAGATGTGGTGGAAAGAATGTAAGAGTCAAAGGAAGGATCCCATTCCTTACATACAATGGACCGGACAGAAATTGGCCTTGATATACAAGACCTCGCAGTGTCTAGAAATACCTACACAAGGCCCTTATAACAGGAGACAAAGATGATTATATCAAATTAAAAGAGAGAGGGAAGGGATATGACAGAGAGCAGGGTTATGAAGGGGAAAGTGGGGGAGGGGAGGGAAATACCATGGTTTGATGTCTGTAAGTACAGAAGTTGTCAATAAAGAATATATATCAAAAAGTTCATTATTTCAGGTATTTTGTTATAGTGATAGAAAGCTGAACAATATAGTACTTACTATGTTTTAAAATTTTTATTTTTATTTATTTATTTATTATTGCAAGGAAAGAAATAAAGGGAAAGAAACAGAGTGAGAGAGAGGAGAGAAAGAGAGAGAGAGGTATGGGAGATAAAAAGAGGAGAGAGAGAGAGAGAGAGAGAGAGAGAGAGAGAGAGAGAGAGAGAGAATGGGTACACCAGGACCTCTTGCCACTGCAAATGAACTTCAGATTATATGTGCTAATTTGTACATCAGGGTTTATGTGGGTACTGGGGAATTGAACCCTGCCTGAGCCATCAGTCTTTGTAAGCTGTGCCGTTAACTCTTAACCCATCTCTCCAACCCTCTATTATGTTTTTGAAAGCATGTGTATGTACATGTGTATGCAAGTGTGCATGTCTATGTGTATGTGTGCATGTGGAGGCCAAAAGGAACAACATGAACCTTTGTTTTTTTTTTTTTTTTTTGAGACAAGGTCTTTCATTGACCTGGAACTTTTCAATTAGGCTAGACTGGCTGGTCAGCAGGCCCCAGGGAGCTTTCTATTTCTAGTTCCTCAGCGCTAAGCTTACAAACATGTGCTACCACACCTTATTTGTCATAAGGGTTCTGGGGAATGAACTCAGGTCCTCATACTTGTGAGACTAGCACTTTACTGACTGTGCTATCCCTGAGTCCCCTAACAAGTCTGACACTAAATGCTTAGCCCAGTGTCACTGCTAATCCACAGATTGCTTTGGCTACCCTCTGCAGAGTTATTTCGGCAGGATGCTATACTCACTGCAGAACACAAATTGAAGATTATGGCCCTCTCTTCCCCTGAGCTCCATTTTCCAATTGTATTCTGAAATGGCTGGAAAAGCACCTACATGGGCGTTTGTCATTTTAAACTGTATAATACATATAATGTACATGACCTGTAATAGGGAAGAACATAAAAGGTGAGAACTGAAATAACTTCTGTTCTTCTGTGTAATAATAAGTGACTATACCAGGGTACTTTTTTTGGTGCTGGGGATTGAATTCATGTCCTGTGTCTGCTAGGCAAGTTCTCTACCACTCATGTACATTTCCAGCCCGTATATCACAGTTTTAAGGTGAAGAACGATGGAAGAAAAGGAAAGAGTGATGTATTTACTAGCTCTTAGGTCCTTCCATGTTTATAACTTTGGTTACAGTATTCATTGGTCCACTCGTGTGCTCCCTCCTTCTATGGTATCACGGCCTTTCAGTTCAGGAATGATGTAGATATATTTTTTCTTGTAATCATGCATTTGGTATGAAAACAATAGAGCAGATGCCCATGACACAGCTTTGAAAATTTCTTTCTTTAAATCATACTGCTAAAAACAAGACCAGAAAAGGGAGAGAGGGAGCATAAAAGCTAGAGAGGAAGCTTAGCTGGTACTGACTGAAGTGACACATAACACCTCAGCGAGGGGAGGGTATGTCATGCTGGTTTACTATTCAACACAACAAATCAGGGCAAGTTGATTTTCACAATAGGAAACTGGGTCACAGTTTCAGGAGGGCAAGTCGATACTGTGGGGATGGTACAAAAACTTCTTTTGTGTGGTTTTTGAGATTGGCTCTCACTATGGAGCTCAGGCTGGTCCCAAACTCTGGATGCCCCTGCCTTCTAAGTGCTGAGATTATGGGCCTGAGCCTCCACAGCAGATTGCCATCCTTAATGCAGGAACAGAAGAAAACAATAAATACAGTATACATGTGTACTATACACATACACATGAATATATGCATCATAAACCCATGTACATACAAATACGTACATATACATACATATGTATATATAATTAATCTTCCAACAGAATAACTTATATGGACATTCATTATTATTCATTAAATTCATTTAATTCACCTATTATTGATGGGAATTAACTCATCAGCATAGTTTATTTGAGGTCCTTCTTCCCAGCTCCCACCCACTACCTCCTGGGTCAGCTAAACTGTCTGCCTCCTTGTCTACTATATAACAGAGCCCTCAGATAAGTCCCAAATTGAGGAAGAAAGACATATGTGTAAGCATGTCTATTGTACCTGGCTGGTACAAAAATTCAAAGATGCTCAAGTTGGACTTTGGATTTGTGAGTTCAGCTTATATCAGAGCCCCACAGGCTGCTGGCTCCAGGGTTTGCTCCTGAAGTGAAGCACTTGCCAAAGGAGCCTTGGGGCCTTTCTCATTCTCTGTCCTTTGTTTCTTTCCATTGTAATTCCTTGTCTCAAGTGCATAGCTCTGGTGCCAAGTGGCTTGGTCTAACACAGTGCCATGAGGTTGCTGTGGTCAGTAGACACAGACTGCTGAACCCCTCAGAAGGCCGTCTGGTGCCAGCTCCTCTCTGGGCAGGGTCAGCCTGCCAGCAGCAAGGTGATACGTCCTACCGCCTCTCTCCACATGCAAGTCTGCTTGGGAAAGGACTCCAGAAGGCTGGCTCTTCACCTAAGCTTCTCCGGAAAGCTCTCCTCTCCCTCCAGGGGCCAACATTTTCTCTGGTCATTAAGCGCTCCTTGGTGTCTGTCAGTTGATTTGAGACCCACTTGGGAAGCTCTGCGGAGCAGCTTGGTCACTGTTCAGGATAAAGAGGGCAAGCATTATCGGTGTCCACCTCCCTCCATCTGCCCTGTTTGGAGAGAAGCCAATCAAAGGGCTGGAGAAGGGAAAAATATTTAACTTCATTTTGTGTCATTTGTTAAACTCCAAAGCAGCAGAATTAGGCTTAAGAGAATGATATGCAACTCATGAAGTTTGAAAAAAAAAATGGGGGAAGTGTCTTCTAAAGCTTACTTTGCTCCTGCCACTCTTCCAGTCAAAGGCCTGCACGCTCTCCTCACCGGCAGAGGCAATTCAGTGCGTGCTGTCTGCAGTCCAGGCCCTGTGTTGGAAGCAGGCCATCGTTATGACTACACCTCCGGCAGTCTGCCCAGAACCACCCTATTTTAGCCACACTGGGCTTCTCTCCATTTCCCAAACACTCCTCCTCTCGTTTAGCTGCTGCAGTCCTTTACCAAGAATGCCCTGTGCTACTATCCTTCTTTGAATCCTATTTAATTTTCCCAGCTAGGCTCTGATATCACCTGGCTGGGGGAAGTCTGCTTTCTCCAGTTGGGGGGATTCTCTTCTTTTCCCACCGAGACCATGCATAAACCTCTTTTCTTTCCACCACTGCATTCTGTGTCACTTGCATATTTTCTTCATGAAACCCTGCTTCTAACTGGGTTCCTGGTCACTGCAGATGAAGAGTTCGGGCAGGCATGCACAGCCCTCCCTTCATTGCCTCGTGCACCCAATCATCAATTCTGCTGAAAGCATCTACTCAGGTGTGACTACAATGAGCCTCCAGCAGGTTTCCTCGTGATGGTCTGCTGGTCCCAAAGCGATAGTTTCCAGGGAGGCAGAGGTTTGGTGTTTGTCTGTATCATCAGCGCACGAATTTTCTAAGGTGTAAGCAACCACATTGCTGTTACTAGGGCCAGGTACATTGCAGATGCTTAAGAAACATGGTGTGAATGAAGAACAAATTATGCTCTTACTGTGGGTGGGATGGAACTTCACTAAAAAGGTTTGGTTGGGAGGATGTTTCACAGTCTTTGACCCCCTATATGAATGCGTGAAATAAAAGGGATAATTTTGTTTCTAAGTTTCCATTAATGAACCCCTTTTCTCCTAAACTGTTTTGCTTTTGTCCACCAATGAAGTGCGCACCTTGAGTAGGCGGAACTGATCAAGTGATCAGTCTTACCTCTTAAAAATGCTTTTAAAAAATGCTTTTTAAGGTTTATTATATCCACTGACAATTTTATATATGTTTATTACATATTTTGATGATAACCACCTCCCATTATTTTTGCTTTTCCCCCTTTCGTACTTCTCCATGGAACCCCTTCTTTTTCTTTATCCCCTCTTCTACTTTGATGGCATATGTGTGTGTCTCACTGAGTTTCATTAAGGCTGCTCGCATGAGCGTGGGCGGGGGTCATTTATCACAGCATGCACAGCTTATCAGTGGCTATGCCACTGAAGAAAATGTCTTCTCCTTTCCCTAGCAACCATCAGCTGACAACTCCTCAGGGAAAGATGGAGGCTTCATGTTCTCCCCAACCATCTACAACGGAGTGTTGTGTTGATGAGCCCAATATTGTGCATGTGGGCCAACCACAGAGCACTTGGTTACCCATGACAGGCATGCCACAGTTGCACAAGTGAGCATATCTTGCTTGGCTGGTTGGTTGGGTTGTGCAGCATGCAGGGTTCGCCACTGGGTAAGATGACAGATGACGTTTCTGTCCCAGCCACCTGCACAGCACTTTCCAGCACATGAAAGCTAGCTAGCAAGGAAGAGGCTTCCAGCTCAGTCTCAGTTTTATTTCTCAGTGAGGCATGTGGTGTCTTTCTCAATAGAGACTTAATCATCTTTTTCTGGTGGGTAACCAAGAGCAGAGGCAATAGCCTATATTGCTTTAGATGGCTCAGGGGCATTCCTGACTAACAAGTCACCGGGCGGTATCCCACTACTACCTCTGATAATTTCCTATAATAACCAAGGGAGCAGTATTACCCATGCACTATGCTTATGTTCAAAGTCCTTAGCTAAGAAAGGTTTCAGCTAGGGCCCTAGAGATGTGTGATGGGCTGATTCTCTCCTCAGGTTCTGCGTCCATCTGAAAAAGAGAATCAAATTCTCCAGCGGAGAGTGAAGTTAGCAACAGATAAGTGGGAAAACCTTTACTATTTTAGAGAGAACTTAATAGGCGTAGGCCCTCTTGTAGCCCACAATTGATGGGAGCATTTTTGGATATGGTTCTGACTTGTTTCCCAGAATCAGCTATGGGTTTCATTCCACTGAGCGGATCAGTTAGCCAAATCAAGTGCAGTTGGTTACCCACCATGGCTGTGTGCCACTACTGCACTTGTGTGACTATCACGTCAGGTTGTTTGCTGCTGAGTAGCTTAGACCTCGAGTTGCTTGAACAGATGTTGGTCATTTTCCCCTAGTTGCTCATGTAGCACCTTCTGGCAGTAGATGAGCTAACTGTCTGGGGACTGACTCTTTTCCAGATTCCAGCCAGGTCACTCCATGTTTCTTACCAACAACAGTCTTCAGCAGTATGGTCTTACCATGAACTTTTGGTGAGTCACCAAGTATTCTGACAGAAATCTGTCTTCTTTTGAGGTCTCTCTGATCAAGAGCTCATTGTGGATGTTAACTGCATGCTACTACTGGGAATTACAGGCCAACAACAAGGAAAAGAAGGAAGAAAAAGATAGGTCATATAAAAGAGAGAGAGAGAGAGAGAGAGAGAGAGAGAGAGAGAGAGAGAGGGAGAGAAACAGGAGAAGATTAAGGGGTTAGTCTTCATCATATCCTCTCCAGGGCCCTGTGGTTCAGGTGTTCCCTCTAAGAACCTGATGAAGGTTCAACCATTTAGTCTGTCTTTTAGGATATAGGATTTTATGGTACCATTGCCATTTGGGTCCAGTTTTGTGTCCCCCCCGCCCTTACCCTTCTCTCCCGCCCCACCCTCCATAAGCTGGCAGGCTTTGTAAGCAAGTACCTTTAACCTATGATCCACATTCCTAGCCCCCATGTTTTTTTTTTTTTTAACTTATATTGTTCTCCGGGTTTGCTTTACTTTAGTCTTGTTTGGAAGTGAACAGATGAATATAGGCTATTGCCAATTAGGCAGAACCTAACCCAAAAGCTTTCTACCTGGCTATGTGATCCGTGTCCCCTTTCATCCCCTGATTTGTGTGCACCTCAATTATCACACTACATGACCCCAGGCCCATGGTTCAGAATCAAGTTGAAAATCTGCTTAGACATAAAAATCAATGAGAGAAAAAAAGTAAGCCTGATTTCAAACTACAAATTACATAATTTGGGGGAAGCACATGGATTCTTCCTTTGATGACCATGGAAGGTGAAAATTTCCAGTGTTAATTCAAAATTTGAGGGAAATGACAATAATGATTAAGTTTGGAACCTGTCTAATGGTTGGAAAAATGTGCTCAGACAAGAAGTAAGGTGACACATACTATATTTCCTCTTCCTCCTTTTTTATTCAAGACCTCCTGAGTTCAGACAGTTTGTCTTCTTGCTATATTACTATATTCAGTTCATTTGGGAAAATATCGTCATTGCCTCAACAGGCCCTGTAAAGGCTTTCATAAATTTACACCAGGCTTATCTTGCCTTCAGGTGTAAAATAAAACAAAATTATAATGGCAGGCATTTCCTTGGGCTTTGTAGTTCCAACTTCATTTTGGTGTATTCCTACTTGAGAGCTATCAAATTCCAAGCCTCAAAGTTGCATTTTTCTTGGGAACATAATCCTTTTTTATGGGAACTCATTTATTTCTACAGTGCTTCTTTCTCCTCTCCTTCCCTTCCTTCCTTCCTTCCCTTCCTTCCTTCCTTCCTTCCTTCCTTCCTTCCTTCCTTCCTTCCTTCCTTCCTTCCTTTCTTTCTTTCTTTCTTTCTTTCTTTCTTTCTTTCTTTCTTTCTTTCTTTCTTTCTTTCCTTTTTGATACAAGGTCACATGTAGCCAGGCATGCTTTTGAAGTCCTTGTTCGCCTGTCTCCACCTCCTGAGTGTTAAAATGATAACAGTTTGTCTCCACGCTGGCCCTGTGGTGCTTCTAAATGAGACCAGGCTTACTGGGTGTGCACAGCATTAGAGAACTGCTAACCTGCTGGTTAGGGCAAAACTTATGAAAGTAGAAAAGACCTGTTTGGACAGAAGGAACTGGATTACACATCATCTATGTGGTTATTTTTGGGGAAGTAAAATAAGAAGTGAATTGTTCAGAACATGGCAGCCTGTGGGCCACAAGATACGTTGTGATAGGAAGAGTGTGATTCTGCATCAAGGATCCCCTATCTCAAGTACATGGACCAAGGAGTATTTCATATTTAGGATTGGGGAAATTTTGGGAAGTGAGTTGGAATATTTGCATAGTGTAGTCTGTATTTCTCAGGAATAGCTTATTATAACAACAGTAAAATAATCAATGATTGTGATTTATTTTTTAATAAATTGAAGTAGATTTGAGATGATTTATCCAGGAAAACATTTCTATTCATAGCTGCAGCAGTTAAATACTGCAAAGCATCTGGCTTTCATGACAAGTTTTAGGAATTTGTCACAATGTGAGGAGTGCATAGTGTGTGCAATAACAAATATGGCTGGATGTGGTAGCCCACACCAGTAATCCTAGAAGCTGAGGCAGGAGAATAGCAAGTTGGAGGTAGCCTGGGTGACATAGGATTATTTCATCTCAAAAAAACAAATAAGGGGCTAGAGAATTGGCTTAGTGGGTAAGGCTTGCAAAGCCAAAGGACCTTGGTTTGATTCCCCAGAACCCACATAAGCCAGATGTACAAGGAAGGACATGCATCTGGAGTTCGTTTGCAGTGGCTAGAGGCCCCGGCATGCCCATTTTCTCTCTCCCTTTCTCTGCCTCTTTCTTTCTGTCAAATAAATAAATAAAAACTGAAGTTAAAAAAACAAGACAAAACGAAACAAATAAAGGGCCAGGGCAATGGTTCAGTGGTTAAAGGTGTTTGCTTGCAAAGTCTGCCAGTACAGGCTTCAATTCCTTAGCTACCCATGTAAAGCCAGACACAAAATGTGGCACAAGAATCTAGTGTTTGTTTGCAGGTGAAGAGACTCTGGTACTTAACAAACAAACAAACAAAGCAAACAAACAAATAAATGTATTACTGGATACAGAGGCTGAAAACTGCTGACTGAGCACTGTGGTTGCTTTGTAGAATGCACTGGGGGGGGGGAGGGGGTGGACAAGGAGGCAGTGGTCATCTGTGGTATTGAGCTGGTGGTCTGCTCTTGGAGTTCAGGATCCATAGACACCTAATGTTAACGGCAACACCATTTACATCTTTCTTCTAGAAACCAAATCTCTCATCTCTCTCATCTTTTCCTACTTTAGACATCCCTAGAACCCACTGCTCAGGCTCCATCATGGTTTCTTCCAGTTTAGCCTAAAACGTCCTCTGCACTGTTCCATGCCTTGAGGTCAAGTCTGTCTCCTGCCTGACTTCTCCGATTTCTCTGCCCCCCACCCCCCCGCTTTTCTTTCTCTTTACTAATCTTCCCAGAGCTTCACCTCTAGCTGGCTCCTCTCTCTGACACATTCAGCTTAGCTCAGCATGGAGGAGAGCGCAACCATGAGGTGGGGACCTGGCTTCTCACCACGTGGCCTTCATCTATTTGCCTGGGCCCTGGAGGAAGTTGCTTATGATTCTACTGACTTGGCTCCATTCCAGCAACACGAAGCCATAAACTAACAGAACAGCAAGGACTGAGTCCCTCCTTGAATGAGCTCCAGATCTGGTCCCTATCATTGTAATAGGATATTGATTGCTTTTTGGGATACATGCCCATGTGCTCCTCAGAGAAAGTTAGAAACTAGACACACACACACACACACACACACACACACACACACACACACACACACAAATCTGTAAGTCATGCAGTGAGAAAGGAAGCTCTTGCTTTCTTGTGAAGACTGGTCAGCTTGCTGTGTGCTTTTTATAGTTTATTCTAGGGGGGTCCACACTGACTTCCCCCTGACCTTTCAGAACCCCTTGCTCCTACTGCCTTCATATCTAACGAGCCTCCCATCGGTCATCTGGTATTATGGTTTGGATATATAGTACCTCCCATAGGCTCACATGTTTGAACTTGGACCCCCTCTGGGTGGTGTTTTAGGAGGTGATGGAATCTTTAGGACATTTTGACTAACTAGCAGAAATGGTATGCTGGGGGTGAACCTCCAAGGTTATATACAATTCTAGTTTTTGCCTGGAGCTTTTTGCTTCCTGATCCAAGAAGCGAGGAGCTTCTGTTGTAAGTTTCTGTTCCATGAACTCTGTCATGCTGTCCCTGCAAAGATGGATTGACACTGGGAGTCAAAGAAGCCTTTTTATGCTGCTTCTGTCAGGTACTCTGTCAGAATGGTAACAAGACACACAGATCTACCCAAGGGTCAGAATCTTGTCTCCATGTGATGTGAATTTGGGTACTTGGGCAGAAGGCCACTCCAGGCTTGTCTGCACAGAAGGCTGCCTTCAGCTCAGCGTTAGTTCTCAGACTATTCAGTTCTATTCTGCTCCATTGAGGACCCCAGTGTGTGCCATGCTATAGAGACAGATAAGCATCAGCTGTCAAGGGCATTTAGTTCCAGGTTATCAGATGGGCTCGATTTTCAGGGCCCGCCCGTCACCTTGTGTTACACCATGGAACCCAGAGTTCTTCACATGCTCATATTGCAGTTGTCATAGCAGTATTTTCAACCCTGTTCAGTGATACCCAAAATCAGGGTAGAGAAGAAATAGAAACATTTGGAGAGCAGCCAACTCACAAACGGGATGAGTCACATTTGAAGTGGAGGTGGCAGGCTGTTTTTTTAGGATCTGAGCAAACCTTCAGCAAATGACACAAATGGACAGTTCACTTTCTTAGAAACTCCTCCAGCTTTGAGATTTTTCTAAGTCAAGATTAGAATAATATGGAAGGTATATAGAAGAGGGATGAAGACCTACTTTTGTTTGTTAGAAATAATGGAAACTTGGAATCACAAGGAGACTTCTTAGACCAGTGTCCTCACTCTATCAGGTATGCTGGAGGCAGGATGAAGATTGGGCAAGGGCTGGGCTGGGGTACTAGATGTCTAACAAGTGGCCAAGCTGGAGCATCACTCATGAAGAAATCACCAGCAGATGTGAACTCTGAGGTACTGACAAAATTCTACACTTGTTCACTGGAAGTTCTCAGGTGACCCGCCTACTTGAGTTTTCCCAGGAAATCACTGGACAAGCTTAGTGCTGTGGATAGGGCTACTGGTCACCTCTGTTCTGAACAGTCTTCATCTCTCCTAGGTGCCACTGTCAGATTTTAATTGTATAGTCAGTATTCCAGACATCTCTCTTTCCCTGTCTGGGTCATTGGTTTTCCTTGTCTATGATAAAGTCACTGGGGTGTATTTGAGCCTTTGACTGGACATACTGCTCTCTAATGCTTGGTAAGCCTGAGAGGGGCTTGTGTCATCCTTATGACATTTGGCGTAAGCCATAATAGTGTGACAATAAAGGAATCCCAAACAGCTCACACAAAAAAAACCACACCCCAACCAAGGTTCTGAGGCACCCTGTTAAGCAAGGCGGTCCCTAGAATCACAGTGCTGCTGCAGCGAGCCGCTGTCACTGGAAGATAAATTGAGGAATACAGGTGAGAAATGGCGTCATGCCGATTAGCTACCTGTGGGGGAGCCTCGAAGGCATCCTGCCATTGTACTTATGTAGTCACGCTGCCTGGCTTTAAAGTACAGGTGTGTGGGCTGCAGAGATGGCTTAGCAGTTAAGCGCTTGCCTGTGAAGCCTAAGGACCCCGGTTCGAGGCTCGGTTCCCCAGGTCCCACGTTAGCCAGATGCACAAGGGGGCGCACGCGTCTGGAGTTCGTTTGCAGAGGCTGGAAGCCCTGGCGTGCCCATTCTCTCTCTCTCCCTCTATCTGTCCTTCTCTCTGTGTCTGTCGCTCTCAAATAAATAAATAAAAATATTAAAGTACAGGTGTGCATGGACAGGTCTTTAGCTCCCAAGTGTATGACCTGCAGCAATGCTTGTCAGGTTGTAGTGTTTTGTTTTTTCATGACAACTAGGCAGACTTGAACTCAAGATATAGGTGCCTTGAACTTACTTCCTGCTTTTCAAAATATTAGCCATCATTTTCCACATATCTTGAGTGCAGTTTTGCTTGATCCCTATATGAAGGGGTAGGTGTACTGTGGTAGACCCCGTACAGTGACAGGTACCGCCGAGCCTATTTCATACATGAAGCAACCAAGACAGAGAGAGAGAGAGCAGAGAAGTACCTATTGCGGCTCATGCAGCTCATGGCTCTCAGAGTCTGGGACATGAGCTTCTGTTTTCCTGATTTCCAAGCACTTTTCTGTGTTGCCAGATGCAAACTATTAAAGAACCAAGACACTTTATTTGGAAGTAATGAGGGATCCTAAAAATAGCTTCAGCACTCTTTAACCAATTTGAAAAAAGCAAAGAAATTGACTCAAATAACACTGAGATAGGCAGGCTGTTTGGTTGTATCCCTTCCATTCACTTTGTTAATAATATTTGGTGCCATATTTATGTAGCAATAAAAATACTTGAGCTATAATGCAAAGTAAAAATGATATATCGACGTGGCTCCCAAATGAGGAATTCATAGTAACTAAGATTGTGCAAGACTGATTAAATGAAAAAAAAAATACTTAAGTGTCAAAGGCTATATTAGGAATGGTTGATCATGAGTTTGACCTCTCAGAGGTGCTGGGCTGGGTGATGGTTGGTGACGATGGCTGCCTGGACACAAGGAATCATGGTGCTCTTGTGTGTGAACTAAAATTATGTTCTGAAAAGAAAAGAAATACATCTATAAATATGAGGAAGACTTATTTGACAATATGTCAGACTTATACAAGGTAAAGAGAATAGCATAATAAGCTATAACTTCTTGTTCCCATTTTAAATATTTGTGAATATTCTGCCACTTTTGTTAATCAATTCCCCTTACACACATAGACACACACACACACACACACCCACACACACATACACACTTTTTTTATTCACTTATTTTTTTGAGGGCTATAGTGCTGTATAGGAAATTCCAAACATCTTAGTTCTTACATGAAAATATATCTGTATGTAGCTCCAACAGATAAGTAAGAAAATAACCACAATATGATTATCACAGCACAATTAACCACCATTCCTGAGCATCACAAAGTGCCTCTTCCAAGTTAATGATTGTCCAAGAACAGTGCCCTTTGGGTCAAATGTTTCCAATACAGTGTCAGACTTGCTGACCACATTGCATTTGGCTGACCCAACTCTTAGACCTTGGATCTATGATAGTTTTTCCTGTCCTGTATGAGAAGGCGGTTACGGGTAGAGACTCCATTAGATTCAGTTACTTTAATAATACTTCAGAGATGAAAATATGTTTCATAAAGAACCACTTATTCTAGGTCCTAATTCTTGGACAAAACTGATGTCATGAAGACTGACTTTGACCTATCAACACGTGATACACTCCTATATCTCATATTGGGGGTTTGACACATGGAAATCACATACTGAGTAATGTAAGAAGACCTCTATGTATCCTAAATAACTGCACAAAACCTATCATCATGAAGGGTTTTAGGCAGAGAGGAGCCACCAATTCCATTATATTTTGTTTTGAACAGATGTCTAAGAAGTTTACTTTTATATGAATGAAGTGCAAGAAAACTAGAAGGGATAGGAAGTACCTGGGCCTGAAGCCTAAATCCCTGAATTTGAGAAGTGGAGGCAGGAGGATGAAGAATTCAAGTCCAGCCTCAGCTAGATAGCAAGTTTAGAAATATCTGGTCTACATGAGACTCTGTCTCAAAGAGTAAAAAACAAAACAGACAACAACGGTGAACAGGAGTTCTGAGGACATGAGAAAATGAAGAAGGATGGACGACATGGTCAAGAAGAAGAAAATTTAGAAGAAAGCCAAGAAATAGAGAAGATGTAGAATCTAGGGTAAAACTGATATAGTGATCAAGAAACTTCATCTTCCTTTGAGTGAATATATCAAGCTCATCTGTTTATGTGCAATCTAATTTAATTATCATAGCAACCTTATGGGGTAGGCACTATGTACTCTGTATTTTACAGATAAAGGTCATGAAGAATTGTTCTTAAGTTATCTGACTGGGAAGAAATGCTGTCTCTATGATCAAGTACAGATTATGTGTAGATGTGATTGTACATTGAGAGGAGCTGAGCCCCTGTATTGTCTACTGAAGTAGGCAAGAAGCCACATGGCCAATTTTGGAAAGACTTATCCATATAATAGGGAAAATAAGAAGCTTGTAAGGTGCTGGGTATAGCTCAGTTGGGGCTGAGGCAATGGCTCAGTGGTTTAAATTGCTTGCTTGTGAAGCCTGCATTCAATTCTCTAGCCACTCACATAAAACCAGATACAAGAAGTGGTGCAAGCATCTGTGTGTTCCATCTGCAGTGGCCAGGGGCCCTGGCATGCCCAGACACACACACACATACACACACACACACACACAAATGAATAAACCAAAAATTAAAAAAAGTAAGTGCTCCAAGAAAATTTGCAAGCCAGAAGCACAGAGGTAACACAGAGGCAGTTAATGGATTGGTTTGTCTGGAAGTATTATCTGGTAAGAGGTGTGTGATTCCAATGTTTCTCAGTCTTTTTCTTGGCCTGAGCTTCTTCTATGGTGTTTTAAAAAAAAATTTCCATGGGGTCATTGCAAGTAAACTTTACTCTGGACTTTCATTGTCTGTCTTTCATCCTCTGTATTTCAAGACAGGATTACTTAGGACTGGGTTTCCCATCACATCCTGGAAGTTACTTATTACTGAAGAAGTGGCCTTTGCATTTGTCTTTCCCCCTACCCAAAGGAACATGATTGGATCCCTCAGGCTAGATAAATTGTGCATGATGAATGTCTTAACTGACTATTAATGAAATTTTGGGACTTAGAGAGGTAGGTCTTTCATCATTAAAAATGACACCCTGGTGGTCCACTGAACTTTGTGTTACCCTTCTGAGATTCAGACTTCTAGGGTCTCCTGGAGAGTCCGGAAATAGAGACTGTAAACTGGATGTCACTGCCACATGTGTCCAGCGTAGGCAAGTTAGTAAAGGGACAGATAATCCACGGTGATTCATCAAGTCCTTTGGACTTCAGCAAATAAATTTTGATATTCATGAGATGTTTCTATGAGTAAGTAACATTGAATGTACGATATATAAAAGGGCAGGGGGTATGTTTAAGATAAATATTTTTGCTATTTAAAGAAGTTACCTTCAGCTCTGCAAAATCTAACTACCCAGCAATGATTTATTTCATGATAATTTCAACTAACCAAAGTCTTATTGTGCTTTTTGCAAAAAGGTGAAAAAAAAAAAACAATCTTTTTTTTTTCATTGGCAGAGAAAGTTCTGAACCTCATGGACTGGTCTCACCTGGCATGACATTTCTTCTGTGCTTACAACAATTTTCCCAGCACATTAATTCTTTATTTCATTCTCAGACACATCAGTTAATTGGCTAATCTGGATTTTGATTCACACATATTAAATACCATCTCTTTTGAATGCACAAAGGCCCCCTTATGTGAAATAAATGGCATTATGTCCAAAAGAATGGTGTTAGATTGTCTTTTACTTTGGGAGAAAAGGAGGTAATTAGTTTGATATATATTTTTCATTCATGAATGCTAATGTCATTTTCACTGCAGAAGGAAAGGTGAATGGCTGTGCCTGGGCACTGCTCCTGGTTTTTGTGGCTCTGACATTATATAAAGGAGTTTGGGGGAAATGGAGTAGGATAAAAGGACCTCTGTCGAATATATGGGTAAGCAGTGTTCTTAATACTTCAATAAAATCTATAAGAGTCTGTAGTTTATATAGTTTTTCTGAAAGGTTGCCAAGAGGGATATTTTCAATATACTGGTAGAATGAGGAATTAAATACATATTATTTTGGAAGAGTTTGTAATTTAATACAGCATTCTCACAGGTTAAATTTATATCAATAAAATACCAGGTGGAGAATGGGACCATTTCATTTCCTGTACATAGAAGACACGGGACATTTCTAGAAAGGATGAACATAGTCTTGTGGGCTGCCATTTCAGGCCTCTGTTCATTTGCAAAAGCAGCTTGGGAAATTTCTGATAGCCTTTGGAGTTTGAGGCAGTGGAAAAGCTGTGGTCAGATGTGATGGATCGCACAGCCAATTTGCTTGAAGTTTGTGGTTCATTAATCCAGCCTTTTTGAATTTCAAAGGACCAAAGTGATGTCATTTGGAATGTACATCACAGCAAATTAATGGGGTTCCTTAGTCAGAAGTGAACACTCAGACAATGTGACAGGGAAGAAAGGGATTGGTGTGGCTGATGGCTGAGGACTGGGGAATCTGATTTCCACTGGGAAAGTTGCTCTCACTATTCAGAGCCCACCCAGGCCCCCAAGCAGGCTGTCAGAGAGCTTCTTTGTAGAGTAGCCCTGTTCATTGTGAGAAAACACAGTGTGGCTTGTATAAATGGTTCCCTCAAACTTAGCTGACTGAGGCAGTTAGAAGTCTTCATCTATCTAATTCAACACAGTAGACCTGCCTTGTCTTCTGCCCCCTGTTCCTCAGCTCACGGCCCCATCTGGGTCATATTGCCAGTTGGGTTTAGGTGGTGAGAGCCTGGCCCATTAGGATATGATGCTTACACTACATGCTACCCACTCTGGGACCTAGGCAGAGTTGTGGAAGAGAGACTTGAATCACTGCCAAACAGGCAAGCTGGGAAAGCAAGTTCAGAGGAGATTCTGGGAAAGATCCAATGGAACAAGTGAATGGGAAGGAATGGGCATTTAAGGAGTTTTGCCTCTGCCAAGCTGGGGGCTAGCTGTAGTCTCGTGGTTCATGGGATCATCACAGGCACCATCTGTGAAATCCACAAATACAGTGCTTGACACAGGGAAATAACAGAACAAACTACCACAGTAGTTCAGCTGGTAGCACAGTCCTATTTAAAAATGAGGACACAGAGCTTTGCTCAAGAACAGCAAGAGAGCTCTGTGCTTTGTATTTCTGTATACTGCAAGAAGTGCTCTTCACACGTTAGGGCTCAGCACCACATCCCTGAAGCCCTTGATTTTGGAAGTGCCTGAAATAGTAGTGATGTCCTTGTTTTTTGAATGACTCGTTGACCATCATTCAAGCGGGACTGTCATCTTGTATGAAGAGAGATAAGGATGTATGGGTGTGCACACACCATGTAAGATTTGAAGCTTATTATCTATTAAACAAAGGTGTGATACAAGGTTTTGAAGAATTCTTTTCCCCTTGGAAATCTTAATTTTGGTTTGGAGGTCTTAAAAACTCCATTAGGACTTAAAATATACTAGCATTTTTATTGGGCAACCATATAATCCAAAAGAGTGACATATCTGTCTGCTTGGTAGTGCAGATAGTGGGCCTATAGTTGAATATAATGCAATAGCAGTTTTGTTGTCTATATGTTTATTAATGTTCTAGTGTGATTTGAACTTGCTAGCATGTTTTATAGCTCCCTGTAACTGTAACTATGCTTCTACTTTAAATACATTTATGATAGTATACCTATATTTCAAGACATAATGAAAGTAATTCTGTAAAAAATAATTCAAAACAGTTTTATGCCTTCTTGTTTTTGTCCCTTACTTCCACTTAAGCTCTTATAGTTCTAGAAGCAACCATTAAAAAAGATGGTTCATAAACTGCTGCATTTAAATCCAGAAGGAAGAAGCTTTAGGAAAGGACCTGGGTTTCGTGCTCTTTCTCTCCTGGCTCTATCTTTCCTAAGTGGAAAATTTCAGGGATTCTCTGCCCGAATTGTGGCCTCATTTTTTGACTGAACCTAGGCTTTTCATTAGTCTTGAGATGGTAGCCATTTACCTGCAGGTAAAGAAGAACTCAGGTATAAATCTCTTATTGCTAAGGACTTAAAAAAATCTTATTAAAGATCACCTTCAAAACAGCAAGCAGTAGTTCAGTGACTATTGTCTACGCATTGTCTACATTGGAATTTCCCTGACTTTTTTTTTTTTTTTTTTTGCTTTTTAAACCTATAAGTTTGTATTTATTGGAATTGTCTGAGACTTTTTTTGTTTTCTTCTTAAATTATTATTTTTATGTTTTTTTTTTAAAGGATGTAGTTTTCCCTGATTGTTTTGAAGAGGTTCTTTCCTTGTGATTGTTTTAGGATTCAATTATTGAATAGTTTTCTTTTATCAATTTTTAAAAAAATTAGCATGCAAAACATTGGTTTTTTAAAATAAGATTTTCATGCATACATATCATTTGTACCTTGTTCTTATTTTCCCCCCTCTGTACCCTCCTCACCACCTTCTGCTGGTCTCCTTCTCTTCCCCAAACAGCCCCCTTCTTCTTTCTTCTCTCTCCACACACACACACACACACACACACACACCCGCCCCCCCCCCCCACATCTAGACTTGGCATATGGGAGCAAACATTATATTTTGTCTTTCCTTCCATTGTCCTGGCTTCTTCACATCCTATTTTCTTTTCCATTTCTCCCTGCACATATTCTCCCTTTTATTTTCATGCCGTGTGTGTGTGTGTGTGTGTGTGTGTGTGTGTGTGTGTAGCTGGATTGCACACAGGAGGTAAACATGTGATATTTGTCTCTTTGAGTTTCTCTTATTTTGCTTCTTAATCACAGATACCATCTTGAGACTACCTCAGGGCTCTTTGTTTGCTGTGAGTCTGGAACCACAGTCATTGGAAATTATGGCCTAGTTTGCTAGTGGGGCTTGATTAAGGGCAGGGATCACACCTTTGTTCTCTCTCTTTCTAGCTCTCTTTTTTTGTGTGCATGTGTTTATATGATATGTGTGTATATGTGTGTGCACATGCATGTGTGTGTGTGTGTGTATTTGTAGAGAAGTCAGAGGACAGTCTAGGGTGTCAGCCTTTATCTTTCCACCTTGCTTGAGACAGGATATCTTTGTTGTTTGCTGTTTCATATGTCAGGCTGTCTTGCCTGCAGGTTTGCAAGGATTCTCTTGTCTCCTCTTACCAGTCTCCCCTTGGAAGTGCTGGAAGTACAGATGGGCACTGTTGTGACTGGCTTTATGTAGGTTCTGAGGATCTGAACTCCAGTCCCTGTGCTTGGTTCTGGAAGTCATCAGTTCCAGGTCATTCCATCCTGTGGCTGCAAAAACATCATTAGATTTTTTTTTTTTTGGGGGGGGGATTGTTGAGGAACAAAAGGAGATCCATCCTGGGAAGGCAGCAGAATGTCAGAGCTTTTGGGAGGGGTGTACTGATACTCTAGTCAAGTAGCCACATCTGTGGGAAATAGAGTGGTAGTCAGAGAATCAAGCAAAAGGAATGGATGTGAGGCAGTCCAGCACAAGTTGAGAAAAAAACGGTTATGTGGCTGGTTCTCTACATCTTCCAGAACACCAACTAAGTAGTATGTTTGTACTCAACAGGGAGACTGAGCCATTGGTTCCCTGTTAGGGAAATGTGACAATTTTGCTTCCCAGCTGGTAGGAGAAGTAGGAAGATGTTTTATAGAGATTCTATGATGCTGGGACAGGCCTAGGTATGTGTGAGACTTTGGGAAATGAGTTTTGATCACCCAACCCAGGCAGAGAAGAGCACTCTGGTAGGGTTGATGTCATATGAAAGATTCACTCCAAATGCTGTTTTGCTAATCTGAAAGTAGGACTTTTCTTGAAATATTTTATTTTTATTTATTTATTTGAGAGAGGGAAATTATGGTGGCTGGCTTAGCAGTCTCTGCAAGGCTGTCTGTCAGCCTCATGCTAGAGCTTGAAGTGCCCAGCTAGGTGGTCAGAAAATGGGGCATAACAGCAGGCTGACACATCATGTGCACGAATGGGAGCTCCATAAGGACAAACTGAAATGTCTCTTTGTGTCGCTTCTGACCTTGTTAGATGTAGGTATCCTGCAGAAATCAAGGCCTCCCTCACAGCACTGGACTCACATACCCAGGACTCAACAGTCAGAGAAGTGGGAGGAAAATCCAGGGGCGAGGCCAGCAGCCACAAACCCAGCTGTGGCTTCATGCCGGAGAGCTGAGTCCATGGGTCAATAGCAGATACCTGCCACAAAATGACAGCACATCTGTGATGGCTTACAGCGATCGTCAGCTTGGGAGGACCTAGACTCGCCTTTGAGGGATCATCTTGATTAGGCCAATTGAGGTGGGAAACCCACCTTAACTGTGGGCAGCACCAGTCCATGGGCTGGGATCCTGGACTGAATGAAAAGAAGGGTGGGGGAGGGGGAGTTGAACAGCAGCATTCATTGCTCTGCGTCCTTACTGCTGGGCTGACTGTGGCCAGCTCCTGTCGCCATGTCTTCCTTGCCACGATGACTGTAACCTGGAGCTGTAAGCTGAAATCCCCTAAAGCGACTTTTGTCAGGTCTTTTGTCTCTGCTACAAGAAGTTAGTCAACTACAACCTCAGTCTCCCTTCTAGCTCTCCTGAGAGTCTCCCTTTGTAACCATCCCTGAAAAGGAAAAGACAAAGGAGGGAAATGGAGCTCAGCCAACCCAGTAGGCACTTTGGCTGTTTTTGGTGTGTGTAAGGCAGTGTGTGGTATGTGAGTGTGTGTGTGTGTGTGCATATGCACATTTGTGAGCATACATGCCAAGGCCACAGGTTGGCATGGGTCTTTTTCTCCATTATTTTCCACCTTATTTACTGAGGTAGGGTCTTTCATTGGCGCTCAGAGCTGGCCAATTCAGCCAGTCAAACTACTTAGCTTACCCCAGGGATTTCCTGACTCTTCCTGCAAACAGCCACCGTGTCTACCCAGCATCTACGTGGGCTGCTGGGGGTCCAGACTCTGGTGCTCACGCTTGCGCCTCCCACACTTGACCCGCTTAGCCATCTTTCCAGCCTCCAAGAGGGCGTGAGTGAAGGTCATCACACCTGTTCTGCTCTGAGATGACAGACAGGTGGGGGATGTGCCAGGCTGGACAGAATGGGGGGGGGGTGACCCTAAAGTAGAGTAGGTGGGGTTGGTCTGAAACCCTCAGCATATAAGAGAACCTGTTCCTTTGGGATTCCCTAGACCTTCTTGACTGCAATATATGCCTCCTATTGCAAGTCTTGTCTGGGTGGTCACTTGGCATATTCATCTAAATTTTGCCTAAAATGGGAAAACTTGTTTTAAAATTAAGTAATTATCAAGGAAGCATTGGGGTACTGGCTTAACTGTGCTTCATGGCCATTCACGCATTCAGCAGCTATTTGTGGCTCTGTGGTGGTGTTGTGCTGTGACTTCTGCTCTTTAGGGATGACGTGTGGCAACAGCTGCACTTGGGTGTCCCAGTTGCAAATAGCCAATTGTTACACACCTCTTAGCCTTGTAGGCTACGTATGGCAGACTGTTTGTCTCAGCCAGGTGGGTACCTTGCCTGTCATGGCATCTTCCCTCAGCCAAGTAGACTCTTGACTGCTGAACATATCTTAGCAATGTCAGGCTCTGCTAAAGATATACCTGGACAAGCCTGACTCTCATCTGTTTAGAATCACCCCCAACAACCTGGAACATGGGCCATCTGCTGTTTGGGAATCTGTCACTATGCATGGTGCAGTGTGAGGAGAAGGAACTGGTCTGTGTGGGTCTGAGAAGGACAAGGAGTGGACATGCTCAGCAGCCTTGGCAGGGATGTGTGACTTGGAGCTACCTCTGAAATCAGCAACAGAGAATAAAACACCCAGTAAGCATGCAGACAATCCCTGTGGGACAGGCACGGGAACAGTTGTATTAGTGGAGCCAGTTATGCAGCAGAGGAATGAGCTCCACATTCTATGTCTTCGGGGCAAATAGCCCTGAGCTCAAGGACCAAGATGACTGGTCATGCCACATCTGACATCAGTGTGCTCTCTGAAAGCATCCTGCCATTCATAATCTGTGTCCTCTGATTACTGCTTATTGGGTGAGAAAGCTCAGTGCTTCCCCATCACCGGCTGGGAGGCAGAGCTCCAACAGACAGAACTGAAATGCAGCTCCCAGCCTCTCTAGCTAGAGCTACTAAGAAACACAGTCCACTCTACCAGCACACTGGACTCACTGGCCCAGGGCAGGGGATGATTTTTCTAGGCTTTTTGTAGAAGTAAATCCTGATAACTTCATCTAATGTCTCACTCTTTATTCTTGCCAACCAGGGGCAGGTGGGGTGACTCTTGGGAGTTCAGACAACCTGCATGGCTCAGCCTGTGACAAATAGGCTGGATCTTGTTCCCCCAGAAAGAGTAAACTTCAGACCCAGCTGGGGTTCAGAGGCAAAGCTTTCATCTTTTTTTTTTTTTTTTAAAGAGTCAGTTTCTTCTTCCCAGAAGATTCAGTAAGTTATTCTATGCATATCAGTAAGCTAATCAAGTCACAGCCTCTGGGCACCCAGAATTCCCCTTGGAACCAGTGGGATACTTGAGAGAATGAACCTCCTTCCGAGGAGCGTGTTCTACTGTGCAGCAGACAGCTCCAGCGCATGCACAGGAGAGACAGATGACCCAGCCTGAGGGCTGTACAGTGTCTGTCCCTTTCAAACCTCTTTACTGCTGATTAGCAAGTTTTTCCCCAGCCCCCAATCAAAGACATTCGAATCCCTCAAAACCTATTGCACATGCTCCATAATGGTGTGTGTGTGTGTGTGTGTGTGTGTGTGTGTGTAAAAGCCTGATTATTTCTTTCCCTAATTAGCAGGAAAGTTTAGAACACAGGTCCATGGTACATTATACTTAAAACCTGTAGAATTGTGCTCCAAAAACCACACAGTGGAGTATAGTCAGCGATGTGTCTGTCCGTGTGCACTTGACTTCTCATGCAGCCCGCCCTAGGGATTCTAACCTGACAGGTGCTTTCAAAATGTGTTTGTGAACAGACCCAGCAGAAGGTTTAGTGGAAGAGCTCTTGACTGTGAATTAGGACTGCGCTCACCCCCTGCTGTCCGGGAACAGGGCTGTAGTCCTTTTCTCTGTTCTTTTTTTTTCCCTTTGGGATCCAGCATCATTCACTCTTTCTAGTATCTGCCTTTTGACTCTTCCATTTCTGATGTGCTTCTCCCATTTTTACTTTGCTAGCTACAAACTCTACCGATTTTGTTTGAGGCCAAGATAGGAAAGCAGCATGTATTATTTTTGTGTGTGTGTTCGTGTGTGTGTGTGTGTGTGTGTGTGTGTGTGTGTGTTGTGCCATGATGCACATGTGGAGGTTTGAGGACATCCTTGAGGAGTTTGTCCTCTCCTTCCACTTTGTTTGAGACAGGGTCTCTGTGTTGCTTTTTATTTTTTTTTTTCTGATTTATTTTTTTATTAGAGACAGAGAGAGGGAGGGGCACACACACACACACACACACAGATAGAGAGAGAGAGAGAGAGAGAGAGAGAGAGAGAGAGAGACAATGGACACTCCAGGGCCTCTAGCCACTGCAAATGAACTCCAGATGCATGCGCCACCATGTGCATCTGGCTTATGTGGGACCTGGAGAGTTGGACCTGGGTTCTTAGGCTTTTCAGGCAAGCGTCTTAACCACTAACCCATCTCTCCAGGGTCTCTGTGTTGTTTTTGTTTTGTTTCTGCCACTTCATGGGCACAGCAGTCTAGCTGGCCTACACGTTTCCAGATTCTCCTGGCTCCACCTCCCATTGCCATAGGTACACTGGGATTGCAGGAACACAGGTGTGCCAGCTTGTGTGCAGCTAGGGAACTGAACATGGCCCGGCATGCTTGCACTCATATGCCTTTAATTGCTGAGCCATCTTCCCAGCCTCTTTACTTATGTTTTTTTTTTTTTTTTCTTTTTGAAAACAGACCTCCTCTTTCCCTCCTTGTCTTCCTCTCCCCCACCCACCTTCTTCTTTCATAGACCTCTATGAATATCCACAATTAGGCCAACAGGGCTGGGAAACAGAGCTGTATAAAGTCCAGTAATCACACGGTTTGTATTTTGAGGCACTCATACTCTTCCAGGGCTGTCACCCATTTATCTTCACTTTACAGCCTGGTATAGGCATCTAGTCACATGATTCTCTATTGTTTTGCATACTACTTCAGTGACAAGCTTGCTAAGCTCTCTGCTCCCTGTGGTTCAGGTGCTGGTCTCAGCGGTGTGCTCCGTGGTGCAGATGGGCTTTCTCACCCAAAATACAGAGATGGAACTGCCTGCTTTCCAGGCCTGTGGAGAGCTCAGAGTTTCACGATCTCTGTGAACACAATCCGGTGTCTGTTCCGGAGTAGGTCTCAGTAAGTGGTAGCTAATGGGATTGCTGTGGTTAGAGCAGTTCGGTAAATACTCCTTCAGTGCATTTGAAATGTGTTGGCAGATGGGCAGAGACAGGAGGTGAAATTCGAGCCTGTTGATTTGTTAGTAGAATAGTTCCAAATCAGAGAATACAGCAGAGGGAGGTTAAGGCTGCTTTGTTCTGCTGTAGGTTGGCACTCTTACGCAAAGCTGACTGCTCAAGAGGACACACAGCATTATGAACCAAGCAGGTACAGCCTCAAGCTAGACTTGCTGAGATGACCACAGATACCAGGACACCCAAGTGACTTGTATAACTTGTATTGACAAAGAGTAGTGTGTACAGAAAGCAGACCTCATTTTTAACAGACTGTATTTGTTTGCTCCAGTTTCTGATAGCAACAAGTAACAAAGTGTGTTAAAATGGGTGACTTAAGCAACAGAAAGATATTGTCTTGCCCTTCTGGATGTGAGCAGTCCAAAACTGTGGTAAATATCAGGTTTGGACCCTCTGAGGCTGTGGAGGAAAGCTCTGTCCTAACGCCCTCACTTTGGCTTATAGATGCTCATCTTTCCCCATGAGTCTTCATGTTATCTTGCCTCTTCTGTCCGAATGTTTCTGCACCCAAAATCGTTCATGTTTTAAAAAATATTTTTATTTATTTGAGAGACAGAGGGAGAGAAAGAGAAGCAGATAGAGAGAGAATGGGCACATCAGGATTCCCAGCCATTGCAAATGAACTCCAGACATATGCCCTACCTTGTGCATTTGGATTACGTAGGTACTGGGGAATGGCCCCTGGGTCCTAAGGCTTTTCAGGCAAGTGCCTTAACCACAGTGCAATCTCTCAAGCCCCTGTTCATGTTTTAAGAACACCAGCCATAGTGGATTAGGTTACATCCTCTTGATCAATTTTGAAAGACTCTATGTCCAAATAAGCCACATTTAAGATCCTGGAGTTAGGACTTACGAGTTTTGAAGGGACATAAATCATGTCATAACACAGACCAGGACCAGCTCTCATTCCTCATCCCTTACAGAAGATGGGTGGGCCCAGGGAACCTTGGTTTTGCTTGGTCACTAAGAGGAAGCACTGGGTAGAGTCCTCAGATTCCTGCTCTGGAAAGCCTTGGACCCCATCAGATCGCAGATGTGGGAAGTAGAATGGGTACAGTGCTTGGGTCACAATGTGTTCCTGTCTGGGGTGTGAGCTTCACTTTCAGGAAGCATAACAAGTGAACACGATGCTCAGACTTGAAGTAAGGCTCTGTTGCATCTTACAAATCTATACCTCCAGTGACAATGGTGGAATTTCTCTATCAGAAGCCACTGACAACACTAACAATTATAGCCAAGACCTGCACAACTTAAAATTGCCAGCACTTACAGATAGCTTAGCAGTTAAGGCACTTTCCAGCAAGGCCAAAGGACCTACGTTCAATTCCCCAGGACCCACATAAGCCAGATGCACAAGATGGCACATGCGTCTGGAATTTGTTTGCAGTGGATAGAAGGCCTGACATACCATTCTCTCTCTATCTGCCTTTCTCTCTCTCTACCTCTCTCAAATGATACATAAATAAAAATAAAACACATTTAAAATGGCCAGCACTTTGCAATTTATCCATTTTCCTTTTCTTTATGATGATCCTCTGTATACAGGTACAGATTCATAACTCCTTATCAAAGTCCTCAAGGCTAGATATACTTCAGAATTCAGAGCTTTTCAGACTTGAGAAATGGAATGACAGTCCATGTCCTGCTTATTATAAAACAGCCCTGTGGAGTCTGGGCCGGCTTTGAAACCCTACAGCGAAACATTGAATCTGTCACACAAAACTGGGTAAATGAAGATCAGCAACAACCTTTTGTCTATTTGGGTCCGATTTTGTCACTGATGAACTCTGAAAAACTTTTGGGTTTTGGAGCCTTTTAAGTTCAAGATGGGTTGGTAGCTCTTGGGCCTGTTCTTATGATTGTCTGTGTTGCAGAAGGCAAGGTAAAGTCACACGCGTGTCTGGAGAGGTGAATTGGGCTGGCTAAGCTCGGGGCTCTGCAGGTCTGAGGAAGCCTGTGGAAGGCCAAAGCTCTGACCCAGCAGCTCTCTGTCAGCAAAAGGATCTGACAGCAGACTGGGCAGAGCTCCAGGGCACCGGCACTGGGTGGTCAGAGACTGGGTGTACTGTTCTGCCTCTCCCCAGCTACTTGCAGGCGGACTTGACTCGGCCCGCTTCATGGAGTTGTACGGAGGATCCAGCAAGCCCAGGAGGTGAGGACTGGCTCAGGTTTTGTGGATTATGAAGCTTAAAAGATTTGAAAGTCTCTTTTATGAAAAACTTTCTGAAGTTACAAATACCAGATTAGGTACAAAGTGAACTTTTCTTTAGAATGAAGAATCTCAATGGATTACCAACCTAAAAATCTGCTAGACGTACTGGGGCAGGACTGTGTGAGAGAGATGGAGGGAGACTCCTAATACTTTCTGCTCGGTTTTTCCAGAAACCTGAAACCACTCAAAAAGCCCATTAATTACAAAAACACGAAGCTGCCAAGTATCTCAGACACCACAGGATCCAGAAAACATTTTTGTTAATTAACTACTTGCACACTTACTTAATATACTTCTTTTTCAGTCAGGGTTTTGGCTGCCTATTCTTTGATATCTTTTTTCTCAAGACAATGATTTTGTGATATTCTTTATGGAGAGACTATAAAAGTCATATTCTGAAGATGATGCAGTCTTCCTTTCAGCATGGTTGATCAAACTGCTTTCTTTTTATTAGCAAGAGCCCAGAGATGTTCCTTTTAGCTTTTCGTGGCTTTATTGGTAAAAGGTAAATTTTTTGGGATTGCTGACACATTTGAAACACCTCTGCCAAGCTTCTTGCATAGAAGAAGCTTCACGTCGGCCTCATAGTCACATCGGGCAGGAGAGCTGCCAGAAGCCATTGCCCATGACCCGTCCACGTGTGGTGGAGAAGGGAGGAAAGGGTCCGACTTAGTCTGGTTCTCACGGGGACCATCTCTCTAGAAGCTTGATTCTATTTGCCTTCGCACTCTAAGGTCAGCCCTGACGTGGCTTTGAGAACAGTCCTTAGCTAGGAAGGTTTAAAGCAGGCCTGCCTTTCCCAAGAGCTGGTTCTCAGTTGTACGTCTGCATCATTCATGCTGTTCTGTGTGATCTCTGTTTGGGGCGGGTGATGTGCCTAACACCCGGCTCCTTAGAATGCAGGCCTTCTCTGACTCTACAGCTTTTTCCTTTGTAGGACTCTATCCTCCTGGACACTTCTTCAGGATGGTGTTGACACATATCTGCTTGGGTTTCTGAGTAGATCTTCCCTCCCCCCCACCACACTCTCACACATGAGCCCTCTGAAGATAGATGCATGTTTTCCCTGTTTGGGAACCCTTCACTCAACATAGTTTGTGCCATGAGCCTTATTTTAAAAACTGAGGAGAGGGCTGGAGCGATGGCTTCTCAGTTAATGCACTTGTCTGAGAAGCCTAAGGACCCATGTTTGAGTCTGCAGTTTCCATGTAGGCCAGATGCATAAAGTGATGCAGGTGGGCGTGGTTGCACATGTGTACAAGGTGGCACACGTGTGTGGAGTTTGATTGCAGTGGTTGGAGGCCCTGGTGCACCAATTCTCTCTCTCTCTCTCTCTGTCCCTCGCATAAAAAAACAAAAGAGGCTGGGCATGGTGGCACATGCCTTTAATCCCAGCACTCGGGAGGCAGAGGTAGAAGGCTCGCCACGAGTCCAAGGCCAGCCTGAGACTACATAGTGAATTCCAGGTCAACCTGGGCTAGAGTGAGAGCCTACCTCAAAAAACAAAAACAAAAACAAAAACAAAACCCAAAAAACAAAAGCAACAACGAAGAAAAGAAGGCCAGTCTGTTGAGCTTGTCTGACAAACAAACAAACAACCCCTCCCCCCCCAAAAAAAAAACCAGGAGAATTGTGAACTTTGTGTTATTATAACACAACATATAGTTTGCAGTATATACAGGAAATAGATATATCAAGAAAAGAAATTTATTTTTCACAATTCTTTATTTCTGATAAGTCTAAAACCATGGTGCAGGCATCTGGTGAGTACCATGTCATCCAACTGTGGAAAGCAGGGGGCTAGTGAGTGTGCATCGAGTGGGAAGCCAGGCTCTTTGTGACAAGGCCCTCTCTGAATGATGACGTCATTCCGTTCATGAGGATGAAACTCTGGTGTTGGGAGCACCTTCCCGCAGGCCCTGCCTCAACACTGCAGCGTGGGGAAAATTTCAGTGTGAGATTTGCAGGGACATTTAAACCACAGCAGATGTGTAGGGCTGAGTTAGCTTTATGGCTGAGGACAAGCTGTGAGTTCCCAGTGCGACGTGCTCAGCTGCTTCTGAGCTTGATAGAGGGAGCGAGACTTGAGGGCCGAGGTGGGGTGCTTGTCACGCCCCTGTGTTCACTTGCTAAAGCTATTGTATTACGGACTTGTGGCTTAAAAAAGAGACATTGATTAACTCACAGTTCTGGAGGTTCAGAGTCTGAAATCAAGGTTATCTGCAGGGCCCTGCTCATTCTGAAACCCAGGGGGCATCCTTCCTAGCTTCTGGTGTTTTACTGGCAGTCGTTACTATTCCTTGGCTTGTCAATGCATCATCCTAATCTTCTATTTTCCCATGTTATCTTCCCTCTGTCTCTATGTTTGTTCAAGTTTTACCTTTTCATATAAATCAGTTATATTGGATATGAAACCACAGTGATGACATCACAAAATTCGAGGTTAATATTCAGACTAAATTTCCAAATAAGGTTATAAAACTGAGGTTGGAATTTTAACGCTTTTGGAGGGCGGTTGCTTGTGGATGGGTGGAAGGGACATGTTTCAACTTTTAATAATTCCAAGAAGTTCCTACTTAGATGTTTGGGACATTTCCATGACTTTTATGGAGAGGGGATGGGGTGTTGTCAGTGACAGAAGAGAGTCTGGATGAGCTTTGTAACATCACTCAAGTCCTCAGTTAGTGTCTGGGCAAGAAACAGAACTAGGAAAGAAAACAAAGAGGGAGAATGAAAGAATGCGTGCACACACTCTAAGGAACTAGCCTAATGACTTCGTTTTGACATTGCCTGGACAGATTATTTCTGGATGCTTTGGATAGAATGCCTCCAGACTGGACTCTGCATGCTTACAACCAGGAGACAGACAGCTGTGTGTTTGTTCAAGGCTCGGCTCTACTCTCTTTCAATTATAGGCTATAGGTCAAGTTGCTCAATCTCCAAGAATCTGCTTTTGGTTTGCTATTATAGGAATGGCAATAATAATCTTTGTGTATGTGTCTGTGTGCAGTGTGTATGCATGCATGTGCAATGTGCATGCACGTGTGTGTGCACGCATGTGTATACACATGTGTGTGCAGTGTGTATGTGTGTGTGCAGTGTACATGCATGTGTGTGTGCAGTGCATACACATGTGTATGCAGTGTATATGCATGGACGTGCAGTGAGTATGCACATGTGTGTGCAGTGTATATGCATGTGTGTGTGCAGTGTATACACATATGTGTGCCTAGGCCAGAGGTTGACATTGAGTGTCTTTTTCAGTTGCTCTCCACCTTACTTTTTGAGACAGCCTCTCATTGAATGTGGAGCCCACTCATTCAGCTAGACTAGCAAGCCAGTAGACCCCAAGCATCCTCCTGCCTCTGCTGCTCCAGTGTTGGGATTATAGGAGTATACCACCATGTTGGGCATTTATGTGGGTGGTTGGGATCTGAACTCAAGTCCTCATGCTTATGTGGCAAGCTCTTTACCTACTAAGCCATCTCGCCAGCTCCCAGTACTAATGGTCTTATAAAATTGTTAATTATTTATTATGATAAGATATATGACACATATAGCCCAGAATAGGCAGTGTACATAGCCAATAATGATGACCAGTCATTTTTAATGCTGATGTCTCACTTTGTTTTTAGCATGACTTTATCCTAGCTTGTGAATTTGATCTGAATCCTCCCTCACTGTCTCTTTATTCCAGCCATGGTTTATCCGGTTGTGCTCAACTACTACTGGCAATAAACTTGCGCAGTCCCAACTTTGGCACAATTTGCAGCAAGCCCATCTTCTGAGCTAGATCAGTTCAGTGGCTCTGTGGATTAAGTCATGTATTTTCTCTGGATACCATGTGCCCTCCTTTGTCAAAAGGAAAGGCTGGCCAGGTCCTATATATAGTTCTTGTCAGGCTGTCTGGTTTTGTGTGTCTGTGAATGCAGATGGTAATGAGTATTAGTGAGTGTTACTGCATGGTAGCAAAGCAGTTTTATTTTTGTTGTTACTGACACTGATGTGGTGTTAACGAACTGGAAATAAGGGCAACATAAGAAATCAGGCATTAGCGTGAACTCCAGAGGAAGAGGAGCTAACACTGCCCATGGCCAGATTTTGTTTCATAGGCTCTGCTCTTTGGTTCATGTTCAGAAGCATGCCACACACGTCAATGCCTCTAAGAAAGGGTTCAGCTTCTGTTTGCCAGCCTGGGAAATAGATCCAGGGAAGTTACACAACTCACCAGAACTCTCATTGTTGGTGAAGAGGAAAGCCAGAGTTTGAGCCTAGGATCCCTGACATTCAGCACCCTGTGGGAAACCTGCTGGGCCCCACAGGAGCTGCTACCACCCGCATGTTGGTTCTGTGCAGAGGTGGGAGCTGCCTTAGGCTTGAATGATGGGATGCTAAAACAAGTTCTTGTAAAAGCAACAGGCCGTGACTAAAGAACCAGGGCCCCTCTGGCCTGCCAAACATGTCTGCATGAGAAAACGAGCTGTTAAAAGGATAATGAACTCAGCCTCTCTGGGAAGTGAGCAGGCAGCTGGTGGAAAATGTTCCCATGCAGATTTAGCATCAGCATCAGAGCCGCACACAGCCTGTTCTGCAGGTGAGACAACAGCCTCACTCTAAGGAAGAACTATGTGTCTTTCTTCAGTCCAGGACCCCAGGGTAATTATGACCATCTACAGAGTCTCACAGGCTCTTTTCCTTTAAGTATTTATACTAAGCAGGTGCTCTCTGCTCATGAACTCTCTCTCAAAAGGATATCAAAGGGAAAGTAAGCTCTTTCTTATTGAGGCTGTTCAACAACACCGGCAGTGACTCCCGCTCCATTAAGTAAGATGCTAGAGACTTATAAAGAAGAGAGTAGAAAAGTGGCTTGGGAGCCCTACACCTTACCCTACTCCCACAGGGCATAAAAAGGGAGACGAAGAGAAGACTGAAAAAAGTAAACACATAGTTTTACATAGGTTACAGTCTTGTATTCCCTCATCCCAGTCCCCATTTCTCTGGGAGCTCTCCTCAGTAGGTTCCTTGGTGTTCACCGTGGGGTAGTTAGGGTGTCTGTTAGTTTCTGGGTGGGCTGTACCTCAGAATGTTTCTATGTACCCTTTGGCTTATACAATCTTCCTGCCCCCTCTTCTGCAATGATCCCTGATCCTTGGGTCTTTTAGCAGATTGTTTTTAGTGTTGAGTTCACTGTAGCTTCTGCATTTCTGTTAAGATGTGTTTCAGTTCACCTCTGTGTTTGTTGCTATTTCCCTGGAGGTGGTTGTCAGGCCAGCACTATGAGCAGTACTCATGTTTCTGCTTCCTCTGCAGTTTCTTTTGGACCCTGGTAAGTGTGGTAGGGGTGGCAAGTGTCATGGTAAGCAGTGCACTAACTTTTCTGGTGAATTGGTGGATCTTGGATCGCTCCAGTATTCTCTGCCATCTGTAACATAAAACTAATTCTCCAATCAAGTATGAGAGCAACTGTGAGTAAGGGGGTGGTAATGCTGATAATTTTGAGATATTTTGATGAGGATATCTACTCAGGTTGTCCAGAGAACAATGGGGGCTTCTCTCTGGGGGTTGTAAGTATCCTGCAAGTGGGACACTGGCTTGGTTCCCAGCTCCAATTGCGAGCTCTCTCCTACTGAGTGGACTGCATGTCTAATTGGAGGGCAGTTGGTTATTCACATGGGCTGTGTGCCAGTGTTGCACAAGTGTGTGTTTCCGGTCCATCTGGTGGGTTGTGTAGTTTGCAGGGTCTCCTGCTTATTTGTACTGTTAGAGACCATGATCACACAGTAGCTCCCATAGCACTTCCCAGTGCTGCCAGAGTTTGTCAGGAGCGGACTGGCTTTCCTCTAAGTGGGCTCTCAGTGTCCTTGGATGACAGCGCATGGTGTCTTCAGCAATAGGGTCTTACCTTTTAGCTCTGTTGGGTAACCAAGTACTTGGCAAAGGCATACATTTTCTTGGGGGCCTCATGGATCTTCCTGACCAACTGTGTACTGTGTGTATGTGTGTGTGTCGGGTGTGTGGGGGGGAGTAACCCAGTTCCAGTTTTGCGATTCCCAAACTAGAGTCTCTGGTTTTAGGATTAAGTTTTCTTCACCTTCCTCTGGGGAAATCCATCATGTCCTTCCACCTTCCTTCACTGGGGCTTGTATCTTGTATGCTGGGATACTGAAGGGCAGTACCTAATGTACTAACCACTTTTGTTTTTATTTTTTTGTAGTTCCTCTCTCTGCCTTCTGTTCACCCAGACCCCCACCCTGCCACCCCCCCCAATATTTTTTCTCTCTAATTAGTTTGTCTGATATCCTCTCCTCTTTTCCCTTCCTGGTTTTACTTTTTCCTTGTCTCATTCTTTTATCCCATATCCTAATGCTTACTTCTTTTTGCCCTCCTCTTCCGCTGGCCCATTTTAGGAGCCATATATGAGTGAGAACATGCAGTATCTCTTAGACTGTGAAACTTCACTTAGAATGATATTTTCCATGTCCATCCATTTTCTGGCATATTTAATTTTTCCTTGCTGTTAAGTAGGATTCCATATGTGTACGTGTGAGTTCCTAGGTTCTTGCTGCAGGCCAGCTGCAGTCCCTCCCCCCACCCCCCGCTGGCCCCATGAAGGCACCCAGGCAACCCGGATGGGTATATGCATGATGAAAGAAAGAATCTCTCCTGGGAGACAGTTTTGGTGAACAGCTGTCTTAGTTTATTGTCAGGGAAATGGGTTTATAAGCATCTGAGAGTTGGGGGGAGGGTCCTAAGGGGATTGGATTTACAAGGTTCCTATGAGAACATTCCTTCCAGCAATGGCAGTGGGGGGGGGTGAGGTCAGGTGATCTAGGGTCTCAGGGGTATGGGCTTTGTGAAGGTATTGGCTAATAAGGAGTTTCCTAGGCAACTGACCAAGGTCACAGGGTTATGGGCAAAGCCTAAGTTCAGGTGTGCCACACTTGGAGATGGAGTGGCCTCCTGTTGCCAGGAGGTCCTTAGCTGTGCCTGGCATCTCAGGCCCCTCTCCTGAAGGCTCCAGCCTGTGCCTGGCAGTGCCTGACATCTATGTACTCCACCTTCATTATCCATTCATCTGTTGATGGTCATCTGGGTTGATTCCAATTTCTAGCTGTTGTGAATAGAGCAGCGATAAACATGGCTGAGCAATTATCTCTGAAGTAACGAGTAGAGTCTTTAGTGTAAATGCCCAAGAATAGAATAGCTGGGTTAGATGATAAATCAATTTTCATCATTTTCAGGAGTCTCCGTACTGATTTCCACAGTGGTTACACAAGTTTCCCTTCCCCCCCAGCAGTGAATGAGGGTTCCTCTTTTGCCACGGCCTTGCCAGCATTTGTTGTCGTTTGATTTTTTGATGATTGTCATCCTGACTAGAGTAAGATGGAATCTCAAAGTTGTTTTAATCTGCATTTCCCTGATGGCTAAGAGTATTGAACTTTTCTTTAAATGAGTATGGGCCATTTGTGTTTCCTCTTTTGAGAATTCTCTGTTCCCTTCTCTGCTCCATTTTTTTTTTTTCTAGTGGATTTTTTTTTTTTTTTGCTTAGTTTTGTGAGTTCTTTCTAGATTCTAGATATTAGGCATTTTTCAGTGGTATGGCTGGTGAATATTTTCTCCCATTCTATGTGTTACCCATTGGCTCTGTTTGTGGTATGTCTGTCTGTAAAAATGCTTTTTAGTTTCATGAGATCCCACTGGTTAAGTGATTGTTTAATTTCCTCAGCTACTGGGGTTTGATTTATGAAGTCTTTCCCCACTTTTGTATTGTGGAGAGTTCTCCCTATTTTTAATTTTTCTTGAGGCATCTCTAGATCAGGCTGGCCTTGAATTTACTATGTAGTCTCAGGCTGGCCTTGAACTCACAGTGAACCTTTTACCTCTGTCTCCTAAGTGCTGTGATTAAAGGCATGCACCATCATGCCAGGTACTATTTTTTCTTCCAATTGTTTAAGAACTTCAGGTCTTATATTGTGGTCCTAAATTCATTTGTTTTTGCTTTTTGTGCATGGTGAGAGGAGTGGGTCCAGTTTCATTTTTTAAATTTATTTTTATTTGTTTATTAGAGACACAGGGAGAGACAGAGAGTGAGAATGGGCATGCCAGGGCCTCTAGCCATTGCAAACTCCAGACACATGCACCACTATGTACATGTGGCTCATGTGGAACCTGGAGAATTGAGCCTGGGTCCTTAGGCTTTGCAGACATGCATCTTAACTGCTAAGCCATCTCTCCATCCCCAGTTTCATTTCTTTTACATGTGGTTATTCAATTTCTCCAGTATCATTGGTTAAAAATGCTGTCTTTTCTCCAGTTCATATTGTTGAGTCTTTGGATTTGTAACTCTAGTTGCTTGAACTAAGGGATGAGTTTTATGTTCTGTTCCATTGATCTATATATCTGTTTTCATGGCAGTACCATGCTGTTTTTATTACTATAGCTTTGTAGTGTAACTTTGAATCAGGTCTGGTAATCCTTCTAGGCTAGGGGTGTTTCTTTTGCTGAGGATATTTTTGGATATGAAGCCCTCTGCGGTTCCATATGAACTTTGAGATTTTTTTTATATCTCAGTGAAGAATAATGCTGGGATTTGTATTGATATTGCATTGAATCCGTACATTGCTTTTGGTAGAATTGCTATTTTCACAATGTTAATTCTACCTGTACATGATCATGAAAGGTCTTTTCATTCTCTCATGTCCTCAATTTCTTTCTTGAGTGTTTTTTATGTTTTCATTATATAGGCCTTTCACTTCCTTGGTTAGAGATATTCCAAGACATTTAATTTTTTTATGGTTATTGAAAATGAGTCAGCATTGGTGATCTTCTCTATATGTTAGTTTTTGGTCTGTAGGAAAGCTACTGATTTTGTGTGTTGATTTTGTACCCTGCTACTTTGGTGAAAGAATTTATCACCTGTAGAAGTTTTCTGGTAGAGTTTTTTTGACCTAATGTACTATGTACTAATGTACACGATTATGTCATCCCAAGGGTAGTTTGACTTTTTCCTTTCCAATTTGCATCCCTTTTATTTCTTTCTTTCTCCTCTTATTGCTTGGGATAGGACTTCAAGTGCTATGTTGAAGAACAGTGGTGAGAGTGGGCACCCCTGTCTTGTTCCCAATCTCAATGGAAATGCTTCAAGTCTTTCCCTATTTAGTATGATTTGGGTTTTAGGTGCTTCAGAATTAGCCTTTATTATGTTGAGATATCGTCCTTTCATTCTTAGTCTCTCCAGTGTTTTGATCATGAAGTGATGCTGCATTTTGTCAAAGACCTTCTCTGCATCTATTAAAATGATCAAGTGGCTCTTGTGTTTGTTTATTTGTATGGTGCATTAACTTTATTGATTTTCATATGTCGGACTATCCTTGTATCCCTAGGATGAAGCCTGCTTGACTGAGGAAGATAATGCTTTTGATGTGTTGTTGAATTTGGTTTGTGAGGATTTGTTTGAAGACTTTTACATCTAAGCTCATCAGAGACATCAGTCAATAACTTTCTTTTCTTCTTGTGTCTATATCTGGTTTTGGTATTAGAGTAATGCTGGTTTCATAGGAGGAATTTGGGAGCATTCCTTCTACAAGAAACTCATCTCGCTGTCAGTGAACAGATACAATTTCTAAGCAAACCTATTACATCCAAAAGAGTGAGATTGTAATTAAAAACCTCCCAACTAAAAAGTCTAGAACCTGATGGATTGTCAGCCAGCTTCTACCAAACCTTCGTTGAAAAACTGCAACCGCTCTTCCTCAAGTTTCTTTTCTTTATACAATTAGAAAGGAGGGAAGGCTCCTCCTGCCATCGCCATGCTTTGGCTACCACCGCTGCATTTCCCAACAGCTCTGCCTCACCACTGCTGCCAGAACACCACCTCTGCTCATTTTACAAGTTCCATGCCCATCTTTACAAAATGAACCCTCCTCCTTCTAACCTCCTGCATGATATCCATCATAACACTGTGTTTAGTAGTTATTTATATACTTATTTTGCATGTATGTGTGTGTGTGTGTGCAGTATCTATCTGGGAGTGTGTGTATATATGCATGTGTGTGTGTGTATGTGTGTGTATATATGCATATGTGAGTGCATGTGGAAGCCAGAGGTTGATACTGAGTATCTTATTTGATCACTTTCTTCATGTGATCATTTACTTTATTCTTTTCTTTATGTTTTTTTTAAATTTTTTAATTTTTTAATTTGAGAGCGACAGACACAGAGAGAAAGACAGAGAGAGGGAGAGAGAGAGAATGGGCACACCAGGGCTTCCAGCCTCTGCAAACGAACTCCAGATGCTTGTGCCCCCTTGTGCATCTGGCTAACGTGGGACCTGGGGAACTGAGCCTCGAACCGGGGTCCTTAGGCTTCACAGACAAGCGCTTAACCGCTAAGCCATCTCTCCAGCCCTTACTTTATTCTTTACATAGGGTCTCCCATTGAACCCTGAGCTCATCTATTATGTTAAACTAGGCGGCCAGCAAGCCTGGGAGATCTGCCTGTATCTGTTGTCCCAGCACTGGGATCCTCAGTATGTACCACTGTGCCGGCCATTTCACACATGTGCCAGGATCCACACTCAGGCACTTAGGCTTCTATAGCAACAACTTCACCTAGTAAGTAATTTCCCTAGCCCCATATACTTCTTTTTAGAGCCTAAATCCTTCATTATATAATGTTAACTGTGGACAGCAGAGCTCTGCCCTTCTTGAGTCCCTAATCTCTAGCACAGTGTCTAGTACAGAGTGGGCGGGCTCATGTTAAGCATCTGTTCATAGCCTCAGCAAACATATTTCATGTCTATGTGTAGCTTGAAACCTAGACCAGTAATGAGGGTGCTGGAGGATTTGGTAGGAAGTGTACTTTTCTCATTAAGTGTCCTGGGTGTCTATCTATGATGGACAATCTTGATTGTCAACTTGGTTGGATTGAGAAATACCTGGAAGATTAATAAAGCACACCTTGGATGTGTCTGTGAGGGTATTTCCAGAGACTTTTAGGTCATGAGGGCTCTTTCCTGGTGGACATGTGAACTTGGACAGACCATTTCCTCCTGGGCTCAGCCTCCAAGTGTGTGGCACTCTCATGCACAACCTATGGAGCTTAGAAACTCACAAGGAAGAGATATGTTATTAAGGTAGGGGTCAAACCTCCCCTTTCTGACCTTATAAGCCTTTATATAACAATATTATATGAGGAGGTGACATTAACTACAGTGAGGCTACAACTATCCTCAGGATGCAGCATGGATGAGATCCTGTATCTCTAAAGTAGTCGTCTGATCTCCCCATTGTGTAGAAGATGATGTTCTCTTACCATTGTAGCAAATGACCATGATGATCTTTGTGATCAACAAGGCCTGGCAGGAGCCACAACAACTACTGATTATTTCTATTATCCCTGCTGGCAACCAGTAGAAAACGCAGCCCAGGATTCTAGGAAACAAGGTGGACCAGCCTATTCATCTCTGTTAAATCCCCTCTTTCATCCATATTAATCACAAAACACAGAAAATTGGTGGAAAGTTCCTTGAGAGACAAGAAAAGCTAAAGAATGCCAAATAATAGTGCAGATATAGAAGGACAATATTCGGAAGTTTTAAAGAGAGACTTGGAAAAAAGGACTAGAAAAGTTGAAATGCTCAAGTGTGTGCTTTAGTTGAGTACTTAACTTTATATATTCTTTTAAAAATCTTCATATATATATGTATATACACATATATATATGTTTGAGAGAGATGGAGAAAGAGGGAGAGAGAGAGGGAGAGCGAGAGAATGGGTGTGCCAGGGCCTTTAGCTGCTACAAATGAACTTCAGATGCATGTGCCATCCTGTGTATCTCTGGCTTATGTGGGTCCTTGGCAATTGAACCTGGGTCCTCAGGCTTTTCAGGCAACTACCTTAATAGTCTCTCAGCTCTTAACTTTAGTTAGTCTTATTTCTCTTGGAGTATAGGTTAAAGCAGGGCATTTATTAAAGTCAAGAAGAGTTAAGTTTTCAGATTTTTTAAGGGTGCCATTGAGAATGAGAAGTGTTTGAAAAGGAAGCATGAGAGATGTATACTTGCTAAAAAAAGGGATCAAATATTATCCAGAAACCCTTTTCAAGGATCCCTGATCTAGGGTTAAAGAAGGACCACAATCACACTTGAAATGTTTTTCCTGCCTCTGCCTTCCTCTGCTCTCTGGAGGAATTGTCCCAACTCAGATTCCATGCATGTGTCCACGGTATACCTAGAGCGTCCACATTTGCTCTCCCTGGCCTCTTGCATGGTTTTGGAGACGCCTCCTCCATTGGCTTTTTGGAACTTTACAAAGCTCATTTGGAGCCCAAGTAAATATAGCTTTAGTGCAAGCTGAGCTCTGCCTTGTAACACAACTTGTTTTCCCTGTCATCTTTTCTAAGAGTGCTCAAGAGCTTTGATGAGCAAAGAGCAGCAATGCAGTTACCCAGTGGACAGGCAGCAGCTGCTCCCCTGGCCAGGACTTCTGTGCTCACAGGCTGATTTTGGAGCCCATGGGAAGGGCAGTCCATTCACTGCCTCAGGCTGATTCAGTGCTTCCTGCCACCTCTTCCACTGTGCTCAAGTGCGAAGCTGGAGAGACTCTCAGAGGTAGAAGGAAACTGGAGGAAGGAAATGAGGGCTTTTACATAAGATTGAAACGACCCCCAATATCAGTTCTGCTCCTGCCGAGCTCAGTTTGTCCTTTCTCTAAGCCAAGCACAAGTGAACCTGGGTAAGGAAGAGCAGATCCTGCCAGATCTCCGGGGTGTCAGTGAGATGAGGGACTGCACTATAAAGAAAATGCCAAATATTTTCCCTCTAGAACAACCTTAGAATCTCCTCAGACTTCAAATATCCTTCACAGCCTGCACAATATTGTAGTGACTTCTAGATTGGCTTTCAGTTCTACAGTTTGACTCCCTCCATTCCCCTGCCTTTCTCAGGATTCTCCTGGCCACCCTTTCTCATTCAACCCCCATAGGACACAGCTAGAAAAGTATCCTTATACACCTGTGACACTTAATTCTTGTCAGCTTCATTGTATTGATAAAAGTATTACATTAGTAAGTTTCTCATGGTGTTTCCAGAGAATTAGATCAAGAGGCCCCTGGCCCAGTGACTGGATTCTTCCATTGACGGCCATAAACTTTGAAGAGACCTCAAAGGGGGAGGCAGAACTGGGGACAAAGAGGGGACCGCTGCTTCCACCTACCATGAAATTCTGCCTCATCAGGGTCCCGGAGCCTACAGAGCCAAGGACTGTAGATTGAAAGCTCTGAAATCATGAACTAAAATAAATCCCCCCTCTTCTACATTGTTTCTATCAGGGCTTTTGCCAGTGATGAGAAAATTAACTCATCTATGTTCCGTCTTTTAAAAATCTTGTTTTTGTTTATTTTTATTTATTTGTTTGGCAGTGACAGACAGGGAGAGAAAGAGGCAGCTAGATTTAGGAACGGGTGTGTCAGGGCCTCCAGCCACTGCAAACAAACTCCAGATGCATGCGCCCCCTTGGGCATCTAGCTTACATGGAACCTGGGTAATCGAGCCTCGAACCAGTGCTTGCCAGTGAAGCCTACTTTCTGCTTTTAATGACTCCCGTATTCTTCCCTCATGGAATGAGTGCTTTCCTGCCACCCCTACCTGTCAAAACCCTACTCCCCCTATGGCTGGTCCTGTTTAGAACTTCCACCATCAAAGTCTTCTGCTCTCACCTTTTGTGGTATCACTTCCATCGTTTTCTACAGTGGTGTAGCCATAGAGAGGAAGACAGAACCACCCTTTAAGGGCCCTGACTTAGGATTACTTGACCCCCTGAGCCTCAGGAGATGTGATCTTGAGCAATAATTTCCTTCTAGACCTTGGAGGAGGTGTCTATGAAGACATATCTTTCACCTTTCCTCTTTGCTCTGGGCAGGGGCAGCAGTGATCTGTGCTTGGGTTTCTAACATCTCAGAGCCTGGCTGTGATGTCATACACAGGGGTGACCTTCAGATCACCTCATAGCCATTCATCAGCTTTGTCTCTGATGCTTTTGTTCCAGATTAATTTTGAGAGAGCTGAGGTCAGTATCATCTCAGCCTTTCCCCCTCATAGTCTATGTTTCACAGTTTACAGATCTCTTGTCTGTCCATCTGTCTGTCTGTCATCTGTGTAGAGAAAAGTGGTATTAAGCTATGACTACCAGCCAAGGGGTTGTGAAATCTCACATGACTCTTGTGGGTTAGGCTGAGATCCCTGAAACTGGAGAGAATAAGAAGGAAGGGAAGTTCTTTGACCCTGGTCACTGTCATAGAAGGTTTTATATTGAGCATTTTCCAAAGGTAATTATACATATGACCATTACTTTGCAATTAAGGTCTCATACACTTACTAACCTGGGTAACTATTTTATAGGCTTTCATATATATGAATTCTATACTTACAGACAACAAACCATGGTATTTCCCTTCCCTCCCCTGCTTTCCCCTTCATAACTCTGTTCACCGACATATCCCTTCCCTCTCTCTTTTAATTTGATGTCATCATCTTTATCTCCTATTATGAGGGTCTTGTGTAAGTATTGCTAGAAACTCTGAGGTCTTGGATATCGAGGCCAAATTCTTTCCGGACAGTTACATGTAAGGGTGGTATCCTTCCTTGACTCTTACATTCTTTCCACCACCTCTTCCACAATGGATCCTGAGCCTTGGAGGGTGTGAGATGTTTCAGTGCTGGACACTCCTCCGTCCCTTCTTCTCAGCCCTATGTTGCCTTTTGGGTCATCCCAGTGGTCATTGCCATCTGAAAACAGAAGCTTCTCTAACCAAAAGTGAGAGTAGCATTAATATATTAATATGAACATTAAGTGTAGTGCTTTCAGGGCAGTTTGGTGAGAGTAATATATGCACTTATCCAAGCAAGAGCAGGCTTTATGCCCCTAAGGCTCATGACCTCCCCTGCCATAGGCTTTTGATTAGGTTTCCAGTACCAGGCATGTATTCCCTCTCATAGAGGAGGCCTTCAGTCCAATTAGAGAGCAGTTGGTTTTCCCCAGAGAGGACATGCCACTATTGCACTCGTCCAGTCATTTGGCCTGTCTGGCCAAACTTGAGGCTTCCAGTGTCCACATTTGTACTGCTGATGACTTCTGTCTCCCATAAGGCAGCTTTTTCCAGCTTTCAGTTGGCTGATCTACAGGGAGGTTTTCTGCTCAGCACCAACTTGATTTCTCATTAACTTTGCCAATCAGGCATGTGAAGTCTTTGGCAATAGGGTCTTATCATCTCTTTCTCATGGGAAACCAAGGACCTTGGCAATAGTCTATAATGTTTTGGAGGCAACAGGGACCTCCCTGATCAACAATTCACTGGAAGGCACCAATCCCTGGCCCTGAAAATTTTCTAGCAATAATCTATGGCTTCTGGATATGCCATTATTCAAGAAAGTATATTTTCATATTTCTTATTCACAATATCTTGAATTTTGATTGACCCTCCCCTCCACCCTTCTTTTATACAATCTCTTCTCCTGACCTCGCTTAGGTCTTTCCCCTTTCTGTGATCTGTTCTTCTACTTATACCTCTTACCTGTGAATACGAATGATGCCCAATCCCTGGTGGCTTGTTTCACCTCAACGATGTGTGTGACGAGTGGGAAGCCTGGCCAGTGCACATATAAAGCACCTGAGCGAAGGCTGAAGAGACAGCATAACGTTGAAAGACAAGAACGACTGGGAGAATGAGATATGTAAACAGAAGCTCATGCTAATACTTTCTGTGTGTGTGTTTTAAAATTATCTTTGTTGTTGGAAAGGAGAAGGGATTCAGTACAGGGGGTATTTGGAAGGGGAAAAAAGGAGGTTAGTGGTAGGGGACTATGATAATGATATTTTCTACAAGTATGGAAGTTATTAATACAAAGTTAAAAAGGAAAGAAAGGTCTCTCCCTCTACCCCCCCCCCCCCCCCCCCCCCCCGCCTTGTGTGCCTGTTCATATGCACGTGTTCCTGAGTGAGCATGCACACATGAGCCCGGGAATGAGTGTGAAGCTCAGAGGACAACCTTAGGTGGAGGTCCTCTTCCTTCACCTTGTTTGAGACAGGATTTCTTGTTGTTTGCCACTGCCTATGCCAGGCTAGCTAGCCTGAGAGTTTTGGGGGATTCTCCTGTCCCTGTGTGTTGCTATAGGTGCATTGGAATTACTGATGAATGCTACCAGATGTGGCTTTATATAGCTTCTGGGGATCCAAACTCAGGTTATCACATCTGTGCAGCAAACACTTTCGCCCACTGAGTTGTCTCCCCAGTCTTTGTTTTTATTGAAGGGTCTTGGGCTATCCATTATGAGATTCCAGCCTTGACTATATACAGTTTAGAGCTAAATGTTGGAAATAGATAACCACTCCATCAGCAGCAGAGAGGATGTGGCACCGCCAGTGAATCTGGAATCCAAGATATTTATTTTGAAAGAGTCAGTCTGGGTACCAAGGCAGCTCAAGGAAATGCTGGTCTCCCCACTTGCCTATTTGCAGGGGCTATCACTGAGGAGAACAGAGGAGTTCAGTCCTGAGAAGAGAGGCCTCTGGTAGGTAGCCAGGATTTGAGCTCAGAGTGATTAGTGTTCTTGCTTCTCCAGACTTGAGGGAGCTCTTGGTGTACAGAATTTTCAGGGCTAAAACAAGGGAGGTTCTGAGAAAATTGGGACAACTTGATCACCTAGGGGCTCCTATAACTTAGTAACTCTCAGGGCTGTGAGGTACACTGCTCTTGAGTGTTGGCACACTTTGCTACAGAGCTTGGTGAACAGTTTTCCAGAAGAAGTCTTCTGTCTCCAAATAGTTCAATCTGAATACAGAACCAATGTTCTGGGTAAAGCAGGAGGCATCTTTTTGCCTCCTTTGTGAGTCCTGCCCATCTCTCTGGTAGCATTCTTTCTGCTGATGAGGTCTATCAGTGGGCATTTCTATTTTTTTTTTAATTTATTTATTTATTTATTTGAGAGCGACAGACACAGAGAGAAAGACAGATAGAGGGAGAGAGAGAGAGAGAATGGGCGTGCCAGGGCTTCCAGCCTCTGCAAGCGAACTCCAGACGCGTGCGCCCCCTTGTGCATCTGTCTCACGTGGGACCTGGGGAACCGAGCCTCGAACCGGGGTCCTTAGGCTTCACAGGCAAGCGCTTAACCGCTAAGCCATCTCTCCAGCCCCGCATTTCTATTTTTAAGAAAACATTTCATTTATTTGAGAGGAGGGAGAGAGAGAGAGAAAGAGAGAGGAAGAGGCAGATATATAGAGAGAATGGGCAAGACGGCAGCCACTGTAAATGAACTCCAGACACATGCGCCACCGTGTGCATCTGGCTTATGTGGGTAGTACTGGGGAATCTAGCTTAGGTCCTTAGGCTTTGCAGGCAAGTGCCTTGACTACTAAGCCATGTCTCCAGCCCTCGATTGTCATTTCTAAACAAGAGTCCTCATAGTTTTCCCTCATTGAATAGGCTGTTGCCTGTTGTATTCCTATTCTCTCTGAGCCAGCATATTTCTGTTCTGCTCTGCACTGACCTGCAGACCTTTACAGAGAGGAATACCTATTTTAAAAGCGCCTCCCCTTAATTAATTTTCCTTGTATTCCCAGAGGAAAAGAGAACTGTGGGAGAGGGCAGCAACAGAGAAAGGTGAGACCAGACTCTTGATCAAGAGAGGCCCTGCAGTGGGTGGGAGGGAAATACACATGGAAGGAGTGGGTTTGGGGGAAACATGAACTAGATCCATATCATACGGCAGTTTTGGCATCCCTTTTTTTGCCCTAGTTCTTTTTTTTTTAAGCCTTTAATTCCAACACACTTCCCCTCTTCCTCTTCCTTCATTTGTCAGTTCTGAGTGTTGTGCTTTGAGTCAAGAGAAACAGACAGCTGGTACAGCCTTCATTGCTTCAGTCACACCAGGGTGTTTATATTCACACTTTCCCTCCTGTGAGTGTGGTGGGTGCTAGAGAAAGCATGGAGGTGTTCGGGAGCCTCGGTGGGAGGGGTGGCAGACCAGCATGGAAATGCCTTTCTCCAAGTTCAAGGTCAAAATGACGAGCTCTAGACAAGTGTGTGTGTGTGTATGTGTGTGTTGAACAGTGTCTGGATGTCAGGGGAGGGAAGAAGATAGAGATGATCCAAATCAAAGGATATTTGGGATTACACCAGATGGTTACTTTGAAAGGAGGCTGGACCACCATCTTTTTAAAGGCTGCTGTAGGCTATTAGGGGTAAATGATTTGTTTTGAAATTTACAAGGAATGGATAATTACAAAATTCACATATCTCATTAGCAAACCGAGGCCTGACTTGTATCTTGTAGTAGTTCTCTGTATAGCTTGTGTCTCAGAACAGCATTTTTAGCCTTGGCTGGAGGTTGTAATTTCTTGTGAGCTTAAAAATTGATATTGAGACCTCTCCCAGAGATTTTTATTTATTTGATATGGGGTGAAGTCTGGGCCTCAGTGTGTGTGTGTGTGTGTGTGTGTGTGTGTGTGTGTGTGTGTGTGCACTGTATGTATGTATGTATGTATGTGTGAAGATGTGCATGCTCCATTGCTCTATGTACATGTACTGACCAGAGGACAATGTTAGTGTCTTCCTCTATTTTTCTTCTGGCTTATTTTCTTTTATTTTTCAAATAACAAAAAAGTTTATTGTACTAGAATTAGGAATGTTCTTTCCCTGTGGGCAACCTGAACCGTCCAGTTACAATGAAAATCTAAGAACAGTTATGTCCACAGTACAGGGTACTTGCTCTATGCACAAAAATTATAGGGTTACAGAGAGAGAGAGAGAGAGAGAGAGAGAGAGAGAGAGAGAGAGAGAGAGAGACAGAGACAGAGAGAGGGAGAGAGAGAGAGGGAAAATGGGTGTGTCAGGGCCTCTAGCCACTGCAAACAAACTCCAGACACATGTGCCCCCATGTACCTGGCTTACATGAGATCTAGGGAATTGAACCGGGGTTCTTAGGCTTTGCAGGCAAATGCCTTAACCACTAAGCCATTTCCCCAGCCCTGGTGTGCTCATTCTCTTTCTCTCTGCCTCTTCTCCTCTCTCTCTCTCAAATAAATAAAGAAATAAAATACTTTTAAAAAATTACAGGATTAGGACCATGTAATCAATTTACTGATCTGATTGTCTCACCAACCCACCCACCCATCCCCCAACTGCTCAATACCGGGACATACAGCTAAATAGTTTGGTATATTGTCCTTTTCTCTTGTACTAAATTTCAGCTTCTAATCACAGCTGAACATATTACACAACAGATTCAATCATTTCAAATCAAGTCAGTCTTGGTCTGACTTATTTTCTTGAGACAGAGTCTCTCACTGATCTTGAAGCTTACCATTTTTTCATTAGACTGGCTGGCCAGTGAGTCCCAGTGACCTTCCTGTCTCTGCTCCCCCACAGTGCTGGGTTCATAGGTGTTTACTACCATGCCTAACCTTTTATATGAGTGCTGGGGATCAAACTCAGGTCCTCATTTTTGCACAGTAATCTCTCCTACACTCTGAGCCAGCTCCCCAGCCTGGCCTCAGGATTTTTAAGAGCTCCCTGAGGTGACTGTAATGCAACAACATTTGATAACCACTGTCTGAGATATACAAAAGTGTGGTGGGTGAATCAGCAGCCAGCAATAGCTAAGGACTTGGCAGATGTGAACCTCAGACCCTTCCAGATCCCACACTGAGTCAGAATCTGCAATTGGAAAGACCCTTAGGCGATCTGTGTACACGGCAACAGTTAAGAAGCAGTCGGTGTCCCTGGGCAGGTGAGACTGGGCCACAGCTTTGTTGAGTGTTGGACTGGAGAGAGCCCACGGAGTCGTTCTGAGGTCAAACCCTTGTAGTTTTGCTTATCCCACGAGGTCACAGCATATTATTAGGCAGATTAGTATGTTGCTTAGTTTCCTCAGCTATAAAATAGGGACAATAAGTACTTCCTATCTCACAGGGTGTTCATGAAGAGAAGCTGCCTAGGACATTCTTATGATAGTGCCTGGCACTGTAATTACGAAAATGTGCTTATTTCACCTTCAGGATGAAAGAATTTTTTTCTTTTTAAGAATATTTTTATTTACTTGTCAACAGAGGGAAACAGAGAGGAGATAGAGAGAATGGGCACTCCAGGGTGCCTCTAGCCACTACAATCAAACTCCAGATGCATGCATCACTTGTGCATCTGGCTTTACATAGGTACTGGGGAATCAAATCCAGGACCTTAGGCTTTGCAGTCAAGGACCTTAACCTCTGAGCCATCTCTGTAGTCCCTCCAGTAGAGTGATTCTTAAAGATGGCCTAACACTCACAGTTCTTTTTTTAAATTTTTTTTTATTTATTAGTTTTGTATTCAGCAAATACAGTCAGTTTGGCTCATCTGTGACCTCATCTCTCCCCATTGGCCCCTCCTTGTTGAGGTATATGGGTTGTGCATTGTGGAGTTAGCCCACAGTTATGGGTAAGATAGATGTCATTAAAAAAATTATTTATTTATTTATTTATTTGAGAGAGAGGCGGGGGGTGGTGGTGGTGGGAAGGAATAGGCATGCCAGGGCCTCTATCCACTGCAAACGAACTCCAGATGCATCTCTCCAGCCAAAGATGGAAGAATTTTTTTAAAACTTTTTACTGGGCTGCAGATATGGCTTAGCAGTTAAGGCATTCGCCTGCAAAGGCAAAGAACCCAGGTTTGACTCTCCATGGCCCACATAAGCCAGATGCACAAAGGGCGCATGCATTTGGAGTTCATTTGTTTGCAGTGGCTGGAGGTCCTGGCACACCCATTCCTCTCTCTCTCTGTCTCTAATAAATAAATAAATAAAAATAAAAAACCCTTTTATTGACAAGTTCCACAAGTTTAAACAATATTCCATGATCATAATTCTCTCTCACTACCCTCTTTTCCCCTCCCAAATGCCCCCTCGCCTGAATCCTTCTTTCCAATTACTCTTTCTTCTATCTTGATGCCATCCTTTTTTGGATGGAAGGATTCTTATCAAACTTAAGTTCCTTTGGTGATGATGTGCTAAGTGCATGAAGGGGAGATAAAAAGTGGGCCAACTTGGTTAGGCCATAATAATATTTTTGTCTTGACATTTTGATATAACCAGCTCTCAAAGAATTTCCAGCAAGCGTTATCTGAGATGGACAGTTACTGAAAGTGCAACCTCTTTCCCCCTTTCTCTCTCTCTCTCTCTCTCTCTCTCTTTTTTTTTTTTTTTTTTTTTTTTGGTTTCGAGGAAGAGTTTCACTCTAGTCCAGGCTCCCCCTTTCTCTTTAGCGATCTATTTTGGAAGTGTATTAGGTACATCCGAGACACTTCATCACCACCTTTGAGTGCTGCCAGTTTTTCCCCTTAGTGAGACTTCCCCTCACCCCAGGGTCAGCTGGGCTGCTTCGAAGGGGAAGACAGAACCATGCTTCTCCTTCGTGGTGACCAGTCTGGAGCCAGCCCTGGAATTTCTTGGCCCAGTAAAAGAAATGCAGTCCTCAGTAGCCTGGAGTTGGTGACTCACTGCTCTGAAGAACATAACTCACTGTTCTAGATTAGAAGCTCATTTAGTTGCTGGAGACTGTTGCAATGTGTGGGGTGCTGCTGACAACCAATTAAGACCATTTGTTGAGTATGACCTCAATTTCAGCCAATCAGATCACTCCTAGGCAAGCTGGGCCTTCCATAGGCTTCTGGTTATTTGTAACTCAATAGAAGGACAAGGTTCAAGGACGCATAACTGACTAAGAGTTTTCCAAAATGGAGGAGGGGGAGGTACGACCTGGCAAAAGGTTTCCATGATTGCAAAAGTTGGAGACTACTTCCTGTCACATGCTTCTCATGGAGACAGCATTCAATTAGCATTTTCAGACTAGAATCATCGTGCTGTGAAGAAGACTGTGCAACTTAATTTTCTTTGGAGTTTTTATAAAGATATTTGCTATGGATTCATGATTCAATCTAATGTCTACTGAACATCTGGGTAAATAATATATCATAGAACACATTTTGGGAGCTGCCCAGAGAATCCTGAATTCTGCAGCAGCCATGCCTTTGCTGCTCTTATTGGCCTCAACCAGCTTATTTTAGCTCAACTCTGCTTTTTAGGGCTATTTGATAGAGCATCATTAGGAAGAGCATCTCTGGGCAGGTTCCATTAAGCAGTACTTTGGAAAGTTAGAAGGTGATGGGTTTCTGGTGACCTCTGGAGGAATACTGTAGCTGGAGGGAGGAGGAGTATGCAGGGTTTTCTGGGCTGTAGTAAAATGTGTCCCCAGGTGTTATGGAAAGCCTTTAAGTGATTTATGGCAAGGTACTAATATGACTTGGTATAACTTCCTACTAATCACAAGATGGTCTCTAAAGAATTCACACAAGAAGGGAGAAGGAGAGATTATGCCTTCCAAAGATGACCACAAAGATTATCTCCCATTCTTCTAGAATCTTCCAGGTTCTATAAAAAAAAAAAAATAGAAAGAAAGAAAGAAAGAAAGAAAGAAAAGAAATCTAATTGACCTTCCCTTAAACTTTGGCTGGCTTGACTTCCTCTTTATCAATAAAATTCAGTAGATGACACTAAATGACTATCAAGGACAGATCACAAAAGGTAACAGCAATTTCCACCATGTTTTGCGGAACTTGTGCTTAGAGCCTGAAGTGTCCCTCCTCCATGGGTTGCCATGCTTCAAGGACCTCAAGCCACACAGAAAGACTCCACATTGACCCAGCTTTGCATTCTGTCAACCTGTGCAATCATGTTGGTTTACAAGCTTCTGGATGATTCTAGCTTCTGGTCATTAAGGCAGGTTCCGACATTAGATCTTGTCAGCTATGGGGGAGCAGACACAGGTGAGTAGATTCTCAGGTGCATACTGTGTCCTGACCACATTTGTCACCCATAGAATGGTGAGCAGATTAAAGCAGTTGTCCTAGGCTGCTAAGCATTAGGGTACTCTGCTGGACAGGAATAGGAAACAAAGCAGGGAGAACAATGTATAGACTGTTACCACAGTTCAGGTAGGGAAAGAGGGCTTCCATTTAGAATCTTACATCTTTAACAGGGCCATATCATACACATGGCTGTCCTAAACCAGCAACATGCCAGGTTTATTGTTTGCATTATGTAGGAGGTAGCTATGGGGAGCCGTGGGAGTTTCAAAAGAGATACATGCCTTTTCTTCCATGTGTATGTGTGATTGTGTGCATGTGTTCATATGTGCATGTGCATGAGTGGAGGCCAGAGATTGACATTAGAGGTCTTCCTCAGTTGTTGTCCACCTTAGTCTTTGAGTCAGGGTCTCTTGCTGAGTCTAGGACTTATTCTGACGAATACCAGGGATTCCATCTCTGCTTTTCCAGTGCTGGTATACACAGTCATGCCTCACTTCTACCTGGGCGCTTGGGGTTTGAACTCAGGTCCTCATGCTTTTGTGGCCAGCACTTTACGCACAGAACCATCTCCCTAGCCCCAAGGTGGACACTTCTAAGGCTTGGAGCTAGAGTGAGCTATAGATGGTGTTGGCAGGAGTTGTCCAGAGCGTTGTTTTTGGAGCTGCTGCTGTGGTGAGTGGTTCCACTGTTGGTCTGTCTGTAAGGTCAGTTTGTCTGGTTTTACCTGCAATTTATAGGCTTGAGTGAACTGGTGTGAAAAGATAGGCTTTTCCTTAGTTTGCCTGTGATGTGTGGTGGCATACTCTTGCACAGAGCATCTGTGAATCCTGGTACATGTTGAAAGTCGTGGGTTTTAGTTAAATTCTAAATTCTGATCTATAGCTTTGCTGTCCTTTGTTAATTCTGAGAGTGAGACTGTGACTACGTTTGCAAAAGACTGATTTTTAAAAGGTACAGTCTGTACTATTGGTAGTACAAAGCAGGGATTCTCAAATATTTTGTGCTTAAAATATCTTTATACTTAAGTTATTGGGGCTGGAGAAATGGCTTAGTGGTTAAGGGGTTTTCCTTGAAAAGCCAAAGGACCCAGGTTCAATTCCCCAGGACCCAAATAAGCCTGATGCACAAGGGGACACATGCATCTGGAGTTCATTTTCAGTGGCTGGAGGCCCTGGTGTTCCCATTCTCTCTCTCTCTCTCTCTTTCCTATCTCTTTTTCTGGTTGCAAGTAAATAAATAAAAATAAAAAAGGTATTGAGTAGGTTATAGAGCATTTAAAATGTAAGTTACACCTATAAATTATGCCAGAAATTAAATGAAAAACTTAAATATTTAATAACATTTACTTATAATATTCATTAATTTATAACAAATTATATATATTTAAAATTTATTTATTTATTATTTATTTATTTGAGAGTGACAGACAGAGAAAGAGGCATATATATATAGAGAGAATGGGTGTGCCAGGGCCTCCAGCCACTGCAAATGAACTCCAGATGCGTGCTCCCCCTTGTACATCTGGCTAATGTGGGTCCTGGGGAATCAAGCCTTGAACCGGGGTCCTTAGGCTTCACAGGCAAGTGCTTAACCACTAAGCTGTCCCTCCATCCCACAAATTATATATTGTAAGAGATAACTACATTTTCAAAAACCAGTGAGAAGATTCCATTGTTTTACATTAAAAATTCTTTAAGGGATTGGACAATGGCTCAGCAGTTAAGGCGATTGCTTGTAAAGCCTAAGGACCTGGGTTTGATTTCCCAATATCCATGTAAAGCCAGATGTACAAGATGGGTGTATACACCTAGAGTTTGTTTGCAGTGGGTGCAGAGGCCCCGATGAACCCATTCTCTCTGCCACTCTCTCAAATAAATAAATTTTAAAAAATAAATTAAAAATTAAAAATAAATAATTTAAAAATTGTTTAAGGCTGGGCATGGTGGTGCACACCTTTAATCCCAGCACTTGGGAGGCTGAGGCATGAGAACTGCTGTGATTTTGAGACCAGCTTGGAACTACAAAGTTAGCTCCAGATCAACCTGGGCTATAGTGAGATCCTACCTCAGTCCTCGACCCTCCAAAAGCACAAAACAAAACAAAACAAATTGTTTAAGGTGCTGGATTGATGGCTTAGCTGTTAAAAAGACTTGTTCATAAGCCTGCTGGTCAGGGAACAATTCCCCAGTATCCCCATGAAGCCAGGTGCACTAAGTGGGGTATGACTCTGGAGTTTGTGGTGCAATGGCAGGAGACCCCGGTGTGTTCATTGTCTCTTAAATAAATAAATAAATAAATTGTTTAATATCTCTTCCTAAAATAATTGTTTAAGGGCTGAAGAGACTGCTTAGCAGTTAAGGACCTTGCCTGTGAAGATTAAGGACCCAGCTTCGACTCCCCAGTACCCATGTAATCCAGATGCATAATGTGGTATAGGTATTGGGAGTTTCTTTGCAGTGGCTGGAGGCCCTGGTTTACACAGTCTCTCTCTCTCATTTGCCTCTCTCTCCCCCTCTCTCTCAAATAAATATATAACACTGTTTAAAATGTTGTATTTATCTATTTACTTTTGTATGTTTGGAGTATGTGTGGTGTGCATCATGTGTGAGGTACTGCACATGCTTTTGGAGGCCGGAGGAGAACTTTGCGTTCCTTTCTTTATTGTTTATCCACATACTGAGATGAGGGTGTCTTCCTTAATCCAGAGTTACCTGTTTTTAGTTACTGAGACCCAGTGATACTCTGATGTCTGACCCTCCCCCCCCACTCATGGACTGAGGTTCCAGACATGCATGTCCACCCTCATCTTTTTATGTAGGTTCAAAGAAGACAAACTCTGCTGTCTCAGGCCTTCCATCCACCTCATTCCTGGGGCATGGTCTCTTGCTATTGCTCACTCATGCCCTTGCCAGGATGGCTGGTCTGGGCGTTTCCTGTTCTGGGGAATTGTCCTGTCTGTGTCTCCCTTGTTGTCACCAGTGTGCCAGGGTTCCAGAATATGTGGGTGCTGGAGATCCAAAGTTAGGCCCAAACACTTTACCCACTGAGCTATCTCTCTCTATTCCCACCTACCTTTTTAAAACATATTTTTGCGAAATTTACTTTGCTTTTCCTTATTACTTTGCATGCTAACTTAAAAATTTGTTTAAATCAAGATGGCTGTATTTTTCTACCTGCTTCTGAGTTTTATCTCTTATGGTACACTTTTGTGGTTGGAGTGAATGAAAAGAGACTTCAGACAGATGCATAGTTAGTCATGGGAGGAGTATTTTAATGGCCCTTTCCCCATAAATGGAGTTGTTCCTTTTTGATACTGAACTGAAGATTCGAAGTGGCAGTTTCCATCTTCCATAATGTCAATTGAACTTTTCTACCTTGTTTTATTGTAATTAATTGGTTTATTTTTTCTTTTTATTATTTATTTAGTCTTATTAATGAGCATACAAAGTAGTGGATTTAATCATGACACCTTTATACATATGTGACATTATACTTTGTGGATTTAAAAAAAGATCTTTTACACATGCTTGTGTTATCATCCATTAGCCATTTGTAAATATTGGTTTATAGAGTACTCAGTTCTTTTAGATGTTTTCATATTTCATTATACAATATTGAAAAAACCCACATTTGTTAATATCACCACAGATAGCATTGGAAAAGTTTTCAAGTATTGAAAGTCTGTCATACTCTTGATGGCAGATGCATTTTTCCTCAAATTATAATTTTTGCTACTAAGGTTAAATTGTGTCATTGGCAACAAATGCTGTCAGCTATTTTCTTGAAATGACAGTCTCACTTAATTCATTTTTGAGAAAATGTGTGCCAAATACCTGAGTCTGAATAACCAGAGTTTGTCTGTCAGTCAACTTTCAAATAAAAATAATGTTTCGTGAGAGAATGAAGAAGGCTCACCTAGCTCGTCGCTCACATTTTTGCACTACAGCTGGAGCAGCTACTCTACTTAGGTGTGGGGTACAAGGCACTCTGTGTATTTCCATTGTGTCACATGCCATATTAAAATGATGTGCTCTCAAGAGCTGAGATTTCATAGAAATGAATGATTATTACTGCCTTCTCAAGGATACTTCTAGCACTACTGGTGTCTATTTCTGTGTAAGCAAATGGTAGGGCAGACTGGAATGCCATTGCCCTGCCCTGACTGAAACTACAGTAACAACTGTTTACTCACCACTGCTTTTGTGCAATTATTGAAAATGTCGATATAGTAAAAAAAAAAAAAAAGGCAAATAATGCCTTATTGTTATAACAAAAATAGATTTGACTTGGCAGCTTTCCTCAAAGTGTTTTGGGAACCCCAAGGAGTCAATGGACAAAATTTTAAGATGTAAGATTTGCTTCAAAATAATCTAGAAAAGGAGAAGAGAATGGGATTATAACTAAGATAAGCATGATTGTGAGCTTAAACTCTTGAAGATGGATCATGGATCCAATGCATTATTTGGTCTACTTTGATATATATTTGAATTTTCCATATGTAGTTGAATGAAAAGAGTCAAGTCCTAGGACTTTAGTTTTAGCATCCCAATGGATGGTATGTACGGTTATTTACTAATGGAGAAGACCGGGAAGCATGAACAACTTTGCTTAGGAAGAATTCTGTTTGGGATACATTACTTTGGAGGTACCAGTGGAGCACCCACATTGGCTATGTGATGCAACACAGATTTCCCAGTAGTTATCTGGTATTTTGGACTTGGCTGTTAGGGTGAGAGTCTGTCAATAGGTGAGCCCAGTTACAAAGTCTCCCTTAGTGCTCTGGACTTGAGAATGGGCTTTGGTTAATTGCTTTTTAGCTCTGAGAGCCTTTGCAGGCCTGTCTGGGTGCTTGGCACTGTCCTCTGGGAATTTAGTCTTTCATCCTCTGGTGCTTTGATTATCTCCTGGGATTAGGAACATTAGGAGAGCCAGGAGGAGAAGACAGCATTTAGATTATTTCCTTTGGGAGCTCTGAACAGATCTTATCTCTTTCCCTCTTTTTATTATGGGAGCTAGAGGGAGGGGCAGGGGTCAGATGAAAGCGTAAATTTGCAGAGACGCTTTCAGCCTGATTTTGTCCAGTGTTTGTGCAGTCCACTCCCACAGGGAGCAGGAGTACTTAGGGGAAGCACTGTTTAGAGCTCAGATATTGGCATGTTTGAGGTTAGCCTGGTGGTGAAGAACCGAACCTCTGGGATTTGGTCAACCTGGACTCAAATCTCAGCCCTTAGTGACTGTGCAACCTGAGCTCATGGCAAACCTCTTTAAAGTCTTAATTTTCTCCTGTCAACAATGAACAGTGAGAACAACCATCTCTATTGGTGTGGAGGGGATCTTTGAGGCAGTGCACACAGTCAGCTGACATTGGTGTGCTTTTCCTTCCTCATCTCTCCCCTGGTGTTAGTTAAGGAGTTAGGATGGAATGAAGAGGGAGGGGCAGCAGAGGCTCAGTTAGCTGAGCAGATGGCTTATAATTGACCATTTTTATTGCTTTTGGATCTTCCTTACCATCCTTTCAGGCAAGACTTCTCTCACTCAGTGCTAAGTGACCTATCCAAGAAGCCAGCCAGTCCTGTTTGGAGCCAAGCAAGTTCCTTCTGTTGGGAACATTTGGGAACCTCTAGTGTCCAGGAGAGCATCACTGCCTTCAGGGGACAGGATGACGGAGGTGAGCCAGTGCCGGCTGCTTCCCATCTTGCTCAGTGTTGCAGAGCTGACATGCTGACAATAGTCACTGAAGGGCTCAGCTTCTGAGCTGTTACAGGAGCCTGCCTCCTGCTTTGCACTTGTTCCTCTGCTCTGAGTTATTGAGTTTTGATCTCTAACATCAAAAGTTTGTCCTAAGGAATGGAAAGACACCTCATGTTCTTGGATTGGAAGAATCAATATTATGAAAATGTCAATCTTACCAAAAGAAACCTAAACATTTAATGCAGTCCCCATTAAAATTCCAATGGTATTCCTCACTGAAATATGAAAAGGCAATCCTAACATTCATTTGGAAGCGCAAAAAATCCTTGAATAGCCAAACCAATTTTCAGCAACAAAAATAAGGCTGGTAGTTTCACCATATGTGATTTTAAGCTGTATTACAAAGCCATAGTAACAAAACAGCATGGTACTGGCACAAAGACAGTCACATAGATTATTGGAACAGAATAGAGGACCCACATGTTAATTCAGTCAGCTACAGCCATCTGATTTTTGACAAAATACAAAACTATTCATTGGAGAAAAGACAGACTCTTTAACAAGTGGTTCTGGGAAACCTATATCTACATGCAAAAGAGTGAAAATAGATCCTTGTCTTTCTCCATGCACAAGAATCAATTCCAATGGATCAGGGTCCTTAATATCAGACCTGAAACTCTGAAACTGCTAGAGGAAAAGGAAGGGAAACCCTTCAACATAATGGCATTGGCAATGATTTTCTGAATATAACCCCAATTGCTCAGTAAATAAAACCACTAATCAACCTATGGGATTTCATGAATTACAAAGCTTTTGTACAGCAAAGGACACTGTGAATAGAACAAAGAGACAGTCTACAGAATGGGAGAAAATCTTTGCCAGCTATATATCTGACAGAGTATTAATATCCAGAATATACAAAAAACTCAAAAAACAAAACAATAAGAAATCAAACAACCCAATAAAAAATGGGCTATGGCACTAAATAGAGAGTTCTCAAAGGAAGAAATACAGATGGAATATAAACATTTAAAAAAGTATTCTACATACTTAGCCATTAGGAAATGCAAATTAAAACTACTTTGAAGTTCCATCTCACTCCTGTCAGAGTGGCTATCATAAAGAAAGCAAATGACAATAAATGTTGGCAAAGATGTGGAAAAAGGGGAACCCTTCTACACTGTTGGTAGGAATGTAGTCTGGTACAGCCATTGTGGACATCAGTGTGGAGGTTCTTGAGACAGCTAAAAATGGATTTACCATATGATCCAGCTATAGCACTCCTAGGCATCTATCCTAATGACTAGTCTCACTACCTTTCAGATACTTGCACAACCATTTTTATTGTTGCTTTATTCACAATAGCTAGGAAATGGAACCAACCTAGATATCCCTCAATAGATGAAAGGATAGTAAAGATGTGGTATATTTATACAATGGAGTCCTATTCAGCGGTAAAGAAAAATGAAATTATGAAATTTTCAGGGAAATGCATGGATCTGGAAAGGATTATACTAAGTGATGCAATCCAGGCCCAGAAAGCCAAATTTCATCTGTTCTCTCTCATATGCGGATACTAGCTACAAATTTTTAGACATGTATGGGAGCTGGGACCAAAAATTGGTAGCAGAGGCCAATAAGCTAGTAAAAGGCTATAATGGAGTAAATGGAGGGAAGGACTTAAGGGGATGGTATTTTATATATGTAAGTAGAAGAACAGATTACAGGGAATGGAATGGCCTAAGTGAGGCCAGGGGAAGAGATTAAATAAGAGAAGGGTGGGGGAAGGGTCAATCAACATTCAAGATATTCTGAAAAAGACATATGAAAGCTACTTTTTTGGATAATGGCACATACAGAAACCATAGATTGCTACTACAAAATTTTCAGTGCCTGGGATGGGATACCTTCCAGTGAGTTTTGGCCAAGGAGGTCCCTGTTGCCTCCAAAACACTATAGGCTATTGCCAAGGCCCTTGATTTCCCATGACTACAGATGGTAAGACCCTATTGCTGAAGATTTCACATGCCTGAGTAGCAAGGTCACTGAGAAATCAAGCTGGTGCTGAGCTGAAAACCTTCTCCCTGTAGACCAGCCAACTGAAAGCTGGAAAAAGCTGCAGTGCATGCAAACCTATGGGAAACAGAAATCATCAGTGGTGAAAACAGTGGACACTGGAAGCCTCAAGTTTGGCCAGACAGGCCAAATATCAAATGAGTGCAATAGTGGCATGTCTTCTCTGGGGATTCAACTTCAACTTCAACTGCTCTTTAGTTGGACTGGAGGTCAACTCTGTGGGAAGAAATACATGCCTGATACTGAAAACCTAATCAAAAGCCTATGGTAGGGGAGGTCATGAGCCTTAGGGGTATAAAGCCTGCTCTTGTCTGGCTAAAAGTATATATTATTCCCACCAAACTGCCCTGAAACCACTACATTTAATGTTAATATTCATATTCATATAATAATGCTACTTTCACTTTTGGTTATAAAAGCTTCTCTTTCCAGATGTCAGTGACCACAGGGATGACCCAAAAGGGAACACAGTGCTGAGAAGAAGTGACAGAAGAGTGTCCAGCACTGAAACATCTCTATAACACTTTTTAAGGCTCAGGGTCCATTGTGGAAGAGGTGGTGGGAGAGAATATAAGAGCCAAAGGATGGATAACAGTCTTTACAATGCAACTGTCCAGACAGAAATTGTTCTTGATATCCATGACCTCACAGTGCCTAGCAATACCTTCACAAGATCCTCATAATAGGAGAAGATGATGATGACATCAAAATACAAGAGAGACTAATGGAGAGAGGGAGGGGATATGATGGAGAGTTGAATTGTGAAGGGGAAAGTGGGGGAGGGAATTATCATGGTTTATTGTCTGTAAGCATGGAAAAATAATTTTAAAAGTGTCCTAAGGATAGCTACACTTCTGTCCAGTAGGAAAGGCCTATGCTCAATAAACTATTGGTAGAAGATGCTCCATAGCTCTCTATTGTCCTGGCACCTCAGTGTTACCTGCTGTGCATCATGGGGCTTGCCTGATTCAAAAGCTCTTGCTTCCCATCTCCTGCTGATTGTTGCTCAGCAACAGATGAATCCCCACATAGTGTTTTCAGGACCCACGACCTATTGTGGCCATGATCCAGGGTGTTATAGCAAGGGGGGACTGAGAGTGGAATGAAACATCAAAGAAGAAACATTCTACTAGCTTTTATTTGCCCAGACCCGGGAGAGTGTTAAAGCAACTGCTTCCCTATTCACCCCCTTCACTATCCTCTTTCTTCTCTTATATCTGTATTTTCACTTGCTGAGATGATACTTCATGACAGATGTTGTCATAATACCAAAAATGAATGTCACATTCCTACCCTTCCATCATTCTCACTTCCATGCATTGGACAGATGAAGGAGGAGTTAGAGTTAGCATTTTACTTCAGATGTCCACAGGGGTCCATTGATAACTGCAAGAGTGATATCAGCAATACTGTTCTCTTCACTCAACTACAAGGGAGATGATGGCACAAGAATCGTGATGGATGCCACCTGCCACCCTACCTCCATGTGAGGAGCCACGTTTGTATGCACCTTGAGTAACAGAGGGGCATCCCTCCCCATGGTTCACTATGTTAGCTTTCCATTGTTGTGGTATAGTATATGATAGAATCAACTTTAAAGGAGGAAAAGATTGATTTTGGCTTCAGAGGTCTCACAATGGTTGTATATTATCTACTTTTCTGATTGCTAGGAATAAATACCTGACCAAAAAGCAACTTTGTAAGTAGGAGGAAGGGTATCTTATGGCTCATGGTTTCAGGATATAGTCTACTATGGTGGTGAATGCATGGTGGTGAGAATGGGAGGCTTCTGGTCATATTGTGTCTGTAGTCAGGAAGTGGTGAGATGACTGGATTATTGAGGTTCCATTTACTTTCACCTCCTTTTCCCTGGCCAGGATGCCAGACCATGGAATGGCTCTGCCCACATTCAGAGTGAATCTTCCTTCTTCAGCTAAACCTCTCTGGAAATGCCCTTGCAGGTATTCCCAAAGGTGTGTCTCCCATGAAATTCCAAATCCAGTAAGTTGATGGTGAAGATGAACCCTTCCAGGTTGCTTAGAAATGTTGCTTTGGGTCCGTGACAAGGCAGAACATCATAGTATGGAGCATGTGGTGGACCACAGCTGTTCACCTCATGAGTGACAGGGGGTAAAGAGAGAAATAAGAAGGGGCTGGGGATCCACAACCCCTTCAAGGACATGCCCGCAATGATCCCACTTCCTCTAAATCAGGTACTACTTGCGAAAGGTTTCACAACCTCCCAATAGCTTTTTCAGTTGGGAACCTAGCCTTCAGAAAATGAACTTTATGGGGGAACCATTTCAACTTGGAGCCAAAGCATTTACTCTGTCATTAGGACCTGAGACAGCTTGACTTCTTGTAAGCACTCAAGAATTGTCACTGATAAGTGAGTGTGAGCTGGGACAGTGGTGAACTAGAGGGTGGATGTACGTTATGGAGGTGGTAATGGAAGGAAAATTAGTGCTGCTCTGATAGCTGGCCAGAAAAATCTTCCCTGTGGAGAGGGTGATAAATACTAAGGAGATCAGAAACTCATCAAAGTGCTGAAGATAAGAGGCTGTTGAGAGCTCACTGTTAAACAAAACCTCTTTTACATTTTCCAAGGCTCAAGGAACATTGTGGAAGAGACTGGAAAGAATATAAGAGCCACAGGGTGGGGAGTAGTCCTCTCTGGCACTTTCTTCTGGACTAGAATAGACTGGTGGATTCATGACCTCATGGTGGAGCTGTGCACAAGACCTGCACAATTCTGAGCCCATCAGCAATTTGACAGAGAGGACTGAGGAAGTGGGGGCAGGGCTCAGTGGAATCGAATGAAGGGGGAGACAAAAGAGAACAGTGGGAAGAGAATATGATCAAATAATATGTTCATGTATTAAAATCCTCAATAAAAATCATTTTAAAAGTTGATGACTTGAAAAGATAAAATAAAAAGGAACAGGAGAGCCACAACTTAATGTTAGCCACTTTTGCCAGGGGCACTGTGGCCCCAAAGTCATTAGGTCTGATTGATCATTTAAGAGAAGTCAGAAATCCTGATTTTTCAGGGGAGTCTCCAGGTTTTAATAATACTGACAAAGATAATATGTACTATGCTATACCATTGATACATATTATTTTTATAGTTGGTTGTATCAGCTAAAATAAATTTAATAAAAATATGCATAGCATTATGTCTTATCAAGTACATGTCTCTTCAGGTCAAATATAAGTTCTAGGCTAGACCATGGAGATACCCCTGTGTTAGTGTACTACCAGAAGAGGGGAGATTACATCTTCTCCAGACCTGGATAGTGTACATCCTGGGTCCTTAGTTGGCCTGGTCAGCCCTGACCAGGGTGAAAAACCTGAGATTAACTCCAGGAAGTTTTGTCTAGTTGCAGAGACTACCTGCAGAAAATTGCGCTTTTGGTATCAATTGCTTTGTGTGTGTGTGTGTGTGTGAGTGTTCAAGTGTGGCTGCACATATGTGGGCTAGTGCATATGCAGAGGCCAGAGAACAATTTCAGGTGTTGTTTCTCAGAGGCTGTGGTGGTTTGATTCAGGTGTCCCCCATAAACTTAGGTGTTCTGAATGCTAGGTTCCCAGCTGATGGATATTTGGGAATTAATGCCTCCTGGAGGGAGTGTATTGTTGGGGGTGGGCTTATGGGTATTAAAGCCAGTTTCCCCTTGCCAGTGTTTGGCACACCCTTCTGTTGCTGTGGTCCGTTTTATGTTTGCCAGGGGGTGATGTCCACCCTCTGCTCATGCCATCGTTTCCCCCTGCCATCGTGGAGCTTCCCCTCGAGCCTGTGAGCCAAATAAACCTCTTTTTCCCAGAAGCTACTCTTGGTTGGGTGATTTCTACCAGCAATGCGAACCGGACTGCAACAGAGGCCAACCATCTTTACTGAGGACAGGGTTTCTCTTTGGCTTGAAGATCTCCGAATAGGCTAGACTAGCTGGGCAGAGAGCCCCAAGCATGTGCCTGTACCTGCTGCCTCCCCAGTACTGGGATTACAAAGGCACCACAACTCCCAGCTTTTTTGGGGGGACCACATTTAAAATTTCATTTTGACAATTTAAAATATGTATATGACATAGTTTGAACCAGATGTTCTCTCTTCCCTGGCATCCTCCACTAGAACTCTTCTTCCCATTAGAGCCCAATCCTACTTCTTTGTGTTGTCTACTTTATTTTATTTTATTTTGAGCCATTGATTTAAATTAGGATTGCTTGCATGATGATGGGTGGGAGGTTATTTACTGGAGAATGAGCAATCAACTAGTGGTCACACCACTAAAGGACATGACTCCCCCCTCATCAATCAGTCATCAGCTTCCACTGTTTTCTCAGGACTGCTTTGCTTATCTTGGGTCTTTTGAGCTTCCACATAAATTTTGGGATTTTTTTGTGTGTGTGTTTTTGTGAAGAATGATGTTGAGATTTTGACTGGGATTACATCGAATTTGTAGATTGCTCTCAGTAGGAAAGGGCATTTTCACAATATTAATATTAATTGTTACATGGGTCCTGAGTACCAGGAATCAGGTTTGGGTCCTCATGCTTGCATGGCAAGTACTTTTCAGAGTTATCTTCCTAGCTTCTCAAGTGACTTTTTTTTTTAAAAAAATTATTTATTTATTTATTTATTTGAGAGCGACAGACACAGAGAGAAAGACAGATAGAGGGAGAGAGAGAGAATGGGCGCGCCAGGGCTTCCAGCCTCTGCAAACGAACTCCAGACGCTGCGCCCCCTTGTGCATCTGGCTAACGTGGGACCTGGGGAACCAAGCCTCGAACCGGGGTCCTTAGGCTTCACAGGCAAGCGCTTAACCACTAAGCCATCTCTCCAGCCCTCAAGTGACTTTTTAAACGTCTGATTTTTCACAGCAATGCATACCTGAAAAGCATCCCTACAAACAATTTTCCCATGATTAAAAAAAAAATCTTCAGACATGTGTCTGAAGCCTGGTGGGAGTCTAGATGGCCTCGCGTATAACATACAAAGACATGTGTGGCAAACCTGGGGAAGGCCCAGCACTATTTTGTCAGCACCATGACAGAATGTGCTCTCAGAGATGGCGCCTGCAGTGCAAATATAGCAGAAAGAAAACCATCAGGTGACAAATTGGCCTTTCTTTCCACAGCCCTTGAATCCCGAGTCTTGAGTGGCTAAGCAGGTCCAAGTAGTGAAACCAAGGAGCGTGTGAAGAACAGGCTGGTATGTCAGTTGGCACACCGCAGCTCAGGCTGGTTGCCTAGAGGAACTATATTTATACCAGCACTCACAAGGCAAGTCCTGTAGCAATCACAGGAGATGATGAGTTGTCTAAGGCCCCCCATAGAGGGTGTCTAAGGTCACTGGTTCCCAGCCCTGGGTGGAAGGAGCATTTGTGCATTGCCTTGTTCAACCATCAACCGTCTATAAGAGAGGTGAACTCTGGAATGTGCCCAGTCTTCAGGAAGGAAAGCACACAGGCAGTGCACGGCCAGCATTCTGCATCCAGGAAGGCAAGGCTGATGGGAGTGCCAGCATCTCCCAGACACCATGCTCCGTTCATTCCATCTGCTGAGGCTTAGCCTGCCAAACCCAGTGATGCTGGAGATGACCAAACTTGTCTCCTACTTGTTCTCGAGAAAAGGGCTACAAGGAAGTGGTGGAACCCTCTGCCCTCTCAGTAAGTCTGCAGGTGTGACAGATCTCTGTCAACCCTATGGCTTCTGTGACAGACTCTGTAAACCCTATGGCTTCTGTGACAGATCTCTGTAAACCCTATGGCTTCTGTAATTGGCTGGCAGTTTAAGTTTAAATATTGCAGCTCAGGTGTTGATCCAAGACCATTGAGAGGTGGCAAGAGCCTGCCATTGATTCTGTCCTAGGGCCCAGCATTAGGTGCTCAATCACTTCAGGCCTGCTCTGCTTCAGTGTCTCACAGTCTTATTGGTATTTTCCCTTCCTTACAGTGTTGAGTAGCGTACTGGGTCATAGCAGATGTGTAACATTAAAAAAAAAAGTCTGTTCCTGAATGCTCAGCATGTGCCAGGACCTGGGTTCGCACTTGACATCTTTTGTGCCATTTAGTCTGCACACCAGTGTTGGGAAGTAAGTACTGCACTTCGCCACGCTGAATCTCATCACATCCTATGACCCTGGAAAACAGCAATGATTAAATAGCACCTTGCTCTTTTTGTTTTGTTTTGTTTTCTTTGATCTTATGTTAGAACAGGATACTTCTACTCACCCATCCCCTTCCCACTCCAGATTCTTCCTACCCTTGTTGACTCCTTCCTATGAAAGAAAATCTCCTTTCTTCCTAACCATCATGGAATCTGCAGATCTCCCCATCCATAAAAGTGCTCAGTGCCTATGACAATGCTCTCTCTCCCCTTTTCTTGCAATAATCTTTTCAAATAAAATCTTTCCTTATGTAAGTCTGGAGCAGTGCCTTATTTGGTGTCTGTTAACATTCTTTGAGTACTCACTTAGGGCCAGGCCCTGTATGAAATAGTGGGCTATATTTCATGTAATTATTAAAATAAATGTGCTAATGTACTTCATGCCAATTCATTTCAGAGATGAACAGATTCCAAGGTGACCCATTCGGGATTTGAGAGCCAAAGTCTATCTGGCCTTTTATTTTGCTCCATCATGCCTGGTGATGAGCACAGTTTCCCTCAGAGGGAAGCTGACCTAGCACAGAAGAAGGTGGGGAAAATATGGGATTCAGGGAATGGTACTTGTCCAAAGGCAAATTATCACTGAAATAACCCATATCCTTAAGTGAGAGGACTGCCATTCCATTAGCATATAGGTAGCTAATTTTTTGATTTCTTACGTCTTCAGGTTTTGGTTCAGCAGGCCTCATCATGAAGTCAGTTCTACCCCTGACGTGGGACTGAGTCCTAGGTCCACCATGGCCACATCTTAAACTTGAACTTAGGGGGTCAGGGCATGGTTAAGTGGATAAAGTGCTTGCAATGCATGGATGAGGAGCAGAGTTCAGATCCCCTACACCCATGTGAAAAAATGTGGACTGTGGTAGCATGCTCCTGTCATCTCAGTTCTGAGAAGACAGAGACAGGGAATGTCTGACACTTACTGGTTATCTAGTCTAGTGGAATTGTAAGCTCTGGATTCAGTGAGAGACCCTGTCTCAAGGAATAAGATGGAGAGTGACTGAGGAAGACACCTGACATTGATCCCTGGCCTCCACATGCATGGACTCCAACACAGTCCATCCCCCACACAAACATGCAGACAAACATGTACCCCCCCTTGCATAAACATGGGCTTCTCTAAGATATATTTTGAAATGTGAGCAAGACCTCTGACCTCACGAGGGTTGACTGGGGATACATTTATGGCAAATCCTGGAACATTCCAGCACGGCCATGGTAGAGATATGATTACTGATGCCGGCTGCTCTGGCTTGATCACTCTGCAACGGTGGCTATGTTGTCCTGGTGCCACTTTCTTCTTTGCACAATACATTCCATATCTCAGCCTTCAGTCTCTGTAATATCTCTGGTGACTAGATGCCTCATAGCTTTTTTGAGTTCTTTCTGTCACATGGGCACCTGATGACATAAACTCATTCAAAATAATTTTATGCAGGTTTAATGAATCCCTCTTCCAAATGGTGATTGTATTTTTCAAAGAAATTTTCTGTAGAGGACCCTATTAGCAAGGTTCACCTGCAACAAGCAAGTAAAATAACCAGAATGTACTAGTGGGTACTTTCAGCTTTTCACAGGAGATTCTACTTGCCTCCAAGATAGAAGTCTTTCAAGTGACTCATCCCCATGAGGCGTGGTCAACTAGCTTATTGAAACCTCACATCAAGAGAAAATTGCCACAGCATGGACAAGAGCTTACTTCCTGTCATTTTCATGCATCCAGCCCATGAAAGTCACCTGAAGGTCTAGCCTTCAATCATATTTTAATTATGGTTGTCTGTAAATCAGTTGAAAAACCCAATCACTCACTGACCTTTCTCAATCTAATTTTCAAATGTACTTTCTTTTCTCCATTTCTACTGCCTCCAGCTTCTTAATGTCAGTGTTCTTCAATCTGTTCTAGACTTTTCTTCTCTATATACTTAGACATCCTGTTCTTTCTCTCTTTAATACTGTTTCTCCTTTGAATCTGTCCTCTTGGAGAGACCTTTTCCACTTGTTATCTTTGGACAAATTTTTCCATCCATTATGACTTTTTCCTAGTGCTTAGTTTTTCAGGGAGATTTCCAGACCTGGTCTTGCATCTTGGTTGGGTATCAATTCCCTGTGACTAGGACCTTTTGACAGGCATTGAGCCCTTTGCCTTGATCTGTGGGTATTTCATTCTTCCCATTAATTGTTATCTTTTCCCCAACCTTACTTAGGAGACTGTGGAGCTCAGGGCCCAGAACCACTAGCATATAAATTCTGTAAGGTCTGGGAGTTTGGTTTGTCTAAGCTACTTATTCATTGCTGAACTTCAGAGCCTAGAAAGCCAGCCCATGGTACATTCTGAGTGAATATTAGTAAATTTTCTATAGATGACATATACTTCACTGAATATCCTACAGGGAACTGAGAAAGATGCATTATAAAAATTACTGGATGGACAGATGGATTGGATTGTCTGGTGTGAGCCCTGCCAGTTATCATGGGTATTTTGATATCTCACTGCAAAAAGGAAAATTGAGTAAGTGATCAGTAACTACATTTGTTTCTAGCATAAGATTGACTGTAAAGTCTTCGAAAAGGGCCAGTGGGGTTTGTGGCTAAGGATAACAGCCCTCATTGCATTATTTATGTAGCAGGATTTCTTTAGAAATCACTTACACATGATCAATTTCTGCTTCTTAAATAACGTGTCACTCCTGCCTTTTCAATGTTCTACCTGATGAGATGTCCATCAGTAGGATTTAAGGAGATGAAAGGATGAGCAGGAAAGCCTTGCAGGCCGATTAGCAACCTTCAGGGTCAAGGTCAAGATAAAAGACCTTAGATAATAAAACCCAACAAGGATCACTTACAAACTGTTAAGAAGGCATTGCTAGGAAAACGGCCACCTGATTAAATGCAGGTGACCTAAAGGAAAAGGAATTTGAGTTTTGAACATCGACTATATCAAGCGCTGATAGGTCCTTACATAGATTCTTGAACAAGCATCATTTACACACATTCTTTTCTTTTCTTTTTTTTTTTTCTCTTTATGAGGTAGGGTCTCACTCTAGCCCAGGCTGACCTGGAATTCACTATGTAGTCTCAAGCTCACCTTGAACTCATGGTGATCCTCCTACCTCTGTTTCCCGAGTACTGGGATTAAAGGCGTGCACCACCATGCCTGGATCATTTACATAGATTCTTACAGAAACGTCATACACTAATGGATTGCAGATCACGTGATTCACAAGCCTAGGCCTTCATAGATCAGTATTTCCTCTTCTAATTCCAATCGGGTTTTACGCAGCAACATTGTTGAGAGAGTCATATTAGGCTTATATGTTTTTTTGGTCAAGGAAAGTTGTTTTTCTAAAATCAAGGTCACTAATGATATATGATAATGATAACTTACTAAAGCTGATTTTCTTTCCTTGTGTAACTGTATTTCTCAGCATTGGACAGTGATGACAATTCTCTCCTGAAAACCTTTGTTTCTCCATGCTTCTGTGACACTCTCATGGTTTCCTCTCTACCTCATTGCCAGTTCCTGTTCATTACTGTCACTACTTTTTCTACATTCTTCTTAAAAAATATTTTATTTATTTATTTGTGAGAGAGAGAAAGATGGAGGCAGATAGAGAGAAAGAGAGAAGCGGCACGGCAGGGCCTCTAGCCACTGCAAACGAACTCCAGATGCATGCACCCCCTTGGGCATCTGGCTTATATGGGTCCCGGGAAATCGACCTGAGGTCCTTAAGCTTCACAGACAAATGCCTTAACTGCTAAGCCATTTCCCCAGCCCTTTTTCTACATGCTTATCCAGTCCCTCCAGTTTATTGATGACTCTCAGGTTTATTTATTTTTTTCAATCCAGGCATATCCTTTGAGTGATAGACAAATATTCAGTTATATACTGAAGATTTCTACTTGGATGTTAACTTGATAATTAAAACTCATCACAGATGAAATGGGAGTATTGATTTCTACATAGGTATCTCATTACAAAGTGTATGATTTACTTGCACCAATGTCTTTCCTGCCTATCATATCCCACCCCGTTCTCTCTTCAGACGAGTACCAATTTACAGGCTTACAGACTTGTGGCTATGGAAGTAGTCTGGGGATATCAAATCAAATGCAGAAGACAGCTGTGACCCAGACAGGGGAGGTGATGAAGTTAGCTGTTCTAACCTCTTAAACTGTAAAGCTGATGTTAGAAGGTAGGTTTCATGACTTGTAATTTTCATTTGTAGACTGTCTGTTCTACTTTCCCCTTTGAATATCTACATTTGAAGAAAAGAATGTCACTGACTGCTTACTTTATTAGTCTTCCAGCTTCATTCACTCCTATGGAGCCCTTATTATTTATAAGCTGTCCATGTGCAGTATACTGTTCTATAAGCAGTGTCCAAGGAAGATATCACTAACCAGCCATGATGCTGCTGAACCCTGGTACGAACTCGGCCAGTCTCACCATATAGTGTTCTAGCCATCAACTGTCAATTGGTTAGAGCTGAATTTCAAGATAAGACCTATTTTCTTCATTATAGCTACAAACTATCCATTTCTGTCATATTGTTTTTTTTTTTTTAAGTCTATCTCTTGAGGCAAGGTAATTTGACAGGGTATTAGAAAGTGGTAGTGAGATATTATACTTTAGCAGTAACATCTGGAAGCAATGATAAACCAAAGATATAACACTGTGATGGTGGAAGTGTGAGGACCCGAGGCAGGCAGCCTGTTTCTCTTCAGTACACCAGGTAGACAAATGAATTTGAGTTCAAGTTCAACTCTAAGCAATTCGTCAACAGTGTGACTACTATGATTCCTTTGCACAAATAAGTCTTAGATCCAAAAGTGAGTCACCCTGCCAAAGCCATTAGCTGTTCAAAGGCCTGATTAGCTTGCTATGAATTTGTAGTGTCACAGAAGGAACCAGCTTTAGGAATCTGCAGTCTATGTTCACTTCTGCACTTAACACCAACTAGTGGCATGCCGACCTTTGAGCAAGTGACCCAATCTCTCTGAGATTTCATGTTGGCTCCACAGTATCCTTTAAGACTTTCACTATATAGTGCATGTGATGTGCACAATCAGTCACTTCATTCATCTGACATACACTGAACATCTACAATGTGTCAGGGTTGATGCACTGGTTATGAGGGAATATATAAGCCAAAGGTCCTGTCTTATTGATCTTTTGAGGTGGCTTACCCTGACATTAAAGATTTAGTTAATCTTCTCAGAAGCTGAAATAGAGTTCATGCTTTTGTCAGGGCTTCCCCCTCACCTAGCATCCTGGGCCCTTGGGCAGGTACATCCAAGAGAGAAGAACTGGGCTTGCACCACTCCTCTGTACCATTTTCTCAGAGGAGGGTGAAGGAATGTGCCCAGACATTCCAGCCATGAGCTACAGCAGGGCTGCAGGGGTGCTTTTCTGGTTTGGTGAGGAGCCTGTGCCCAGGAGACCATGTCATTTCTTGTGCCCAATATTGGCCACTTCGGCTCCCTCTGAAATTCATAGTGCTAGAGTTTATGCCAACTTGACAACCATCCAAGCAAAGGGCAGATCTTCCTAGGAATAGCTGTAATTTCTTGGTGGGGAGTTTCACTCTGTGGCGACAGCACAAGGTTCTGAGGAATGAATATCTAATAATATGGTAACCACTGACCATTTAATTACACTGTAATTGTCACTTAGTGGTTGGGTAATTGCATAGTAAGTACCGTCTAATTTCAGGGTAAAGGGTAAATACATGATTATTTCAGGCTCCTTAGGCACAGCATAGGTCACCCAGGAATTGGGTTTAGACTGACTAAGTATAAATTACCTAGAAATCTGTTTTCGGGTGATTACTCCTGTCATCCTTCCTCGACAAAGCTTCTAATGATTACCATACAATTAAGGAGAGATTTCAAGATTTTAGAATCCAGAAATTTAAAGGAACACTGTTTCATATTTTAATCAATCATATCTCCTATGCAGGTGTGGGGAATGTTACTTAGTTAGGGAGGAGATGGAGAAGGGTAAGTGAGCAACTCTACACTCTTCCACTTGTCAGCAGCTTTCATAAGCTGATGTGGATGCCTCAACACCTTATGCTGAAACTTGGGATTGTTAAAATAATGTGATATTAATTCAACATTTATTTCTCCAGTGCCCCCCTTCATGAGTTCAAGAGGGACACTTTCTGTAGTGGCTAAGTGGTGGCACCACGAGAGAGATGCTTACTTGCTGAACCCTGGCTCCTACACAGGTGACTTTATGAAAAAAAGACCAGTCTGTGAAGATGTAAGTAAATTAAGGACTTTAGATAAGCTCACCTTTGGTTATGGAGGTAGGCACTTATGATCCAATTACAAATATCTTTGTAGCAAAGGAGCAGATAAAGATTGGAGAAAAGTCATGTGCAGATGGATGCAGAGACTGGAGTGAGGCAACTGTAAGCCAGAAGCTTCAAGAGTGGAATGGATTCTTGCCCTAGAACCTGTGCTGTGGTTGGAGTACAGCTAGCCCAATACTTTAATTTTAGACTTCTAGGCCCCAGAATTGTGAGAGAATAGATTTCCATTGTTCTAAGCTGATACTTTGTTATAGCAACCTGTGGGAATTAATGCCCTGGATAAGTAGCTGTGTGGTAGCAGATGTTCCAGGCCTCTTTAGTATTATTCTGGTCTGTATCCCTGGATACTGGCATGACTGGAGTTGAATACCAACCATAGAAGAACACATACCAGGGCAAAGTAAGAGTTATGTCCTCAGGAAAACAGAGCAGTGCTCACCATCCTGGATGGCAGGGATGCTATGGCTCTCAGCCACAGTCACCAAGCAGGAACTAGGGTTCAGCATCCAGCTCATTCCTGACCTTCTGAATTGGTTGGGTGTCACATGAGAACGCTTAATGGTTTTCATTATGAAAGAAATTTCTAGTCCTTCTGGACAAATGCAAACTATTAAAAAAAAAAGCTCCTAGGGTCCAGATAGGATCATATTGCTCTGTTTTCTGCGAACGTTTTGTATTGGCCAGAGCTGGGTGCTCAGCATGGTGGAAAGGATGAAAGTGCAAACTTTGGGTCAGGAAGGCTGGGACTTAAAATCTGGTCTACTGGATAGGTGGCTCAGTGACCTTGATCTCATTTTCCTCTCTCTCTTTCTCCCCTCACTCTGTGTGCAGCAGATAATTTGTGCTCAGTCAAGGATAACTATTATTATGTCTATGCGGAACGAGCAGGGCAGTGTAAAGCAAGCATGTCCAATGTTCTTATGAACCTTTCATGGACATTTGTTAAATGGCTGCATGGTAGACTGTTAAATGAATGTGACAGAGATGACAATGATTCTGGCAGCAGCTGCACTGTTTCCCTAGGGTTCATTAATGAGCTCACTGATATATTCTTGCCACCTGACTCTGAACTTTGTCATCCTCACCTTCTTCCTCTGTGACCCTGATTTTCCAACTACCTGCCATAAGCTCTCAGCTTGGGAAGGCACTGAAATCAGCTACCCTGTTTATATACTGTGGGCACCTGACACATTCAGGTTTAGACAAACAAGTTCCCTAAATAGCCCTTTCAAGATTACGCTTAGCTTTATGATTCTACAAGAGGAAGCTAGTCAGCCAATGAGAGGACTAACAATAAAGGATGTAAAGACTCACACTAAGTAAAAAGAACACAAAACATTCTCTAGGAGGCCTCCTGAGTCTTCATTGCATTTAAGTGCTGCATGTAAAGTCAGGTTTATTTTTATAGGTTTTGAGTCATTTTCTCCCATAGGTCTCTTCATTCCTGTAACGGCACTCTGTGCTCAGTTACACATGCTTTTCTGCACACCTGTCTGTCTGTGTCCCAGTTGGACTGGGTGGAAGATATCAAATCCAGAGCGTAGACTAGATAGCCAGAAAAGGCCCACTTTCAGAGTTTCTGAATTCAGACTATTGCACCTTGATGGTAAGTATTTTTTAATTAGTTATGTACCATTATTAGCCTCCTCACTGTCCTCCCACCTCTGAAGGGATCCTCCTCATAGAGGAATGTGGGTCGTGCATTGTGAGGTTAGCTGTCAGCAATTGGGAAGAGGCAATGGTCAGTTTTGATCTGTGGTCAACATTTCCATGGTTTGTCTTGCTGACTGGCAAAGCCAGGCAAGCAGAGAGATGCCTTAGTATCTAGTCTCAGAAAAGAGTACTTCTTAAAAGAGAAATAAGCAAACAAAGCTTCCTTTATTGAGTATTTCTACCTTCTTAGCTACCTTCTTTGCTAGGTTTTATGTATGTATTCTGATTTCAGCAGGACAACCAATTTGAGATTGGCCTTATTACCTGCATTTCTCTAGGCCCAATGAAGCCACAGCTAAGGAATACGTGGTTAACAAGCAGAAGAGTTGGATTCAGAATGAGTGTTTAGCTCTATATGATTCCAGCCAGGTGGACGGATATGTAGCAAGGGTGGTGATGAGTCACTTTTGCTCCACAGCACAACCTGTTTTGAAGTTAGAAGTGTTGTCTTTGTGCTGCTAAAAAGAACACCTGAGATTTGATACTTTTAAAAGAATATAAACTTATTTCCCATGGCCCGGAGGCTGAGAAGTCCAAAATGATGGCGCAAGCATCTGGTGAGGGCCTTCTTGATGCATCCTCACATCACAGAAGGTGGAAGGGCTAGAGGGTCTGAACACTGTTCTCTCAAGTAGAGGAGCAGAGGACAAACCTATAAGACTTTAGTAAAATGTATTTTTGCATGCATGCATGTGTGTTCATGTTCATTTGTATGTAAGTGCATATGTGTATGTGCAGTGGTACGTGTATGTCTGGAGGCCAGAGGACTACCTTGAGTGCTATTCCTCAGGAATGCTATCTACCTCTTTTAGGACAAGGTCTCTCATTGGCCTAGAACTACTAAGTAGGCTAGACAGGCTGGCTAGTGAGCTCCAAGGATCCACCTGTCTCTGTCTTCCTAGTTCGGAAATTATAAGTGCATTCCACCAAGGCTAGCTCTTTTTACAGTGGTTCTGAGAATTAAACTCCCATTCTTGGGCTTGCAAGGCAAGCGCTTCACCTACTGATCTATCTTTCCAGCCCCATAGGACCTTTAGTGGTAGTATTAATCCATCCATGGGGGTAGTGTCCTTATGACATAAATACCTTCCAACACTGGTGTCCTGGAGATCCACTTTCCAGTAAAAGAACAGGGAAGACATTTTTTTTGGGGGGGGGTTATTTAATGTATAACATAGGATGTCTTCCCCTTTTCCTTCCCCTTTCCTTTCTCATTCCCTTTCCTTTACCTGTGTCCTCTTATCCCTTCTCTTCCCTTCCCCTCATATTCCTTCCCTTTCTTTCCCTATACATGTTTTTTAAATAAAATTATTTATTTATTTGAGAGCAACAGACAGAGAGAAGGAGGGGGAGAGAGAGAGAGAAAAAAAAGAGAGAGAGCGAGAGAGAGAGAGAGAGAGAGAGAGAGAGAGAGAGAGAGAGAGAGAATGGGCACGCCAGGCCTTCCAGAAACTGCAAACGAACTCCATGCATGCGCCCCTTTGTGCATCTGGCTTATGTGGGTCCTGGGGAATCGAGCCACAAACCAGGGTCCTTAGGTTTCACAGGCAAGTGCTAAACCACTAAGCCATCTCTCCAGCCCTCCCTATACATGTTTTTAATGTGATTTTTCTTCTTGACTTTTCTCAATTATTTTCCTACTAACCACTTAGTAAGGAGAGACTTTGGGGTGTCCATATCATTTTCTTTTGTTAGAATGAGCATTTAGAAAATGCCTGCCTATTTAATTGCCTGGTTTGTCCTGGACTCTTATAGCCTACATAATTAAGTAGTTGCTGACTTCACACCACCTACTTCTTGAAGATATATTCATGGACATTAGCACCCCTATGGCAAAAACTCTTCCTTCTCTATCGTCCCAGACTTTACAAGGAAATTTTATTTCCAGAGGAGAGGATGGAACTACTATAGTGGGATTCTTTCTGTAAAACCTATTTCCTGTAATACCTATTCTATATTTTCCCCATAAGACTTTGTCCTTTCTGAAGTGCCCAAGAGCAACAGAGAGACTCTAATAGGAAAAGTTGTTTGAGAACATAAGCTACTACCAACAGGAGTCTGAAAGTTTGGGAGCTATAGAGAGGGAGTTTTAACAAGAAAATTAGTATTTAAGATGTCTTTTCACCACCTTCCAGTTCTCTGGTCCTGGTTCCCCTGCTGCTGGCTTGGAAACCTTGAAGCTAGCATCACCCTAATACCAAAACCAGACAGAGATACAAGAAAAGGAAACTACAGGCCTATATCCCTCATAAATTTCGATGCAAAGATCCTGAAAAACATCCTTGCAAACCAAATTCAACAACATGTCAAAAGTATTATCCACTTTGATCAAGTGGGCTTCACCCCAGGGATGCAGGAATTGTTTGACATATGGAAGTTGGTCAATGTAATACACCACATAAATAAACTGAACCATAAGACCCACATGATCATCTCAATGGATGCAGAGAAGGCCTTTGATAAAATACAACACCACTTCATGATCAAAGCACTGGAGAGAATAGGCATGGAGGGTTTATATATCAACACAATAAAGGCTATATATAAAACACCTAAAGCCCAAATAATACCTAATGGGGAAAGACTCAGGGAGTTCCCATTAAAATTAAGAACAAGACAGAGTTGCCCACTCTCACCACTGCTCTTCAATGTAGTACTAGGAATACTGGCTCAAGAAATAAGACAGGAGAAAGAAATAAAGGGGATACAAATTGGAAAGGAAGAAGTCAAGTTAGCTCTCTTTGCAGATGACATGATCCTATACATATGTGACCTGAAAGTCTATCTCAAAACTTCTAAAGGTTATTCATTCCTTCAGTAAAGTGGAAGGATACAAACTCAACATACAAATTCAGTGGCCTTTCTATATATAAAGGACAAATATACAAAGAAAGAAATCAGTGGGCCAGACCCATTTTCAATAGAACAACAACAAAAAATAAATACCTTGGAATAACACTTGCCAAGGATGTGAAAGACCTAATATAATGAGAACATTAAAAAACAAACAAACAAACAAACAACTAAAGAAGAAATCAAAGACTTGAGAAGATAGAATGTCCTCCCATGCTCCTGGATAGATAGAATTAATGTTGTGAAAATAGCAATTGTACCAAAATCAATATACAGATTTAATGCAATAACAATAAAAATTTCAGAATCATTCTTCACAGAGATAGAAAACAATGATCTTAAAGTTCATATGCAATGGCAGCAAGCTTCAGATATCCAAACATCTGGAGGTATGACCATATCTGATCTAAAGTTATATTACAAAGCCATAGTAGCAAAAACATCATGATAATGACATAAAAACAGAAATAGAGACCAATGGAACAGAAATGATATCCAGACCCTAAGTCAAGTAACTATAACTACTTAATATTTGACAAAGATGCCAATATTGCACACTGGAAGAAAAACAGCATCTTTAACAAATGGTTCTGGACAAACTAGATAACGATATGTAGAGAAATGAAGCTAGACCCACTCATCTCACCATACACAAAAATCAAGTTGAAATAAATTCAAGATTAATATAAGCCCTGAGACTCTTCTCCTTCTGGAAGAAAAATTAGGAGGAACTCTTCATGATACACGACTTGGGAAAGCCTTCCTGAACAAAACCCCAGTAGCCCAGGAAACTAAACAACCACTCAACCAGGCTGGATAGATGGCTCAGCTGTTAAGCCATTTGCCTACACAGAGCTAAAGGACCCAGGTTTGATTCCCTACAACCCAAGTAAGCCAGATGCACAAAGTGGTGCATGAGTCTAGAGTTTGTTTACAGTGGCTGGTGGCCCTGGCATGTCCATTCTCTCTCTCTTCCTGCATCTCTCTCTCTCTCCCTCAAAGAAATAAATAAAAATAAAAATATTGCAAACAGTAACTCAACTAGTAGGATCTTATGAAGCTAAAAGCTCTTGCGTAGATGAGCATACCATAATCAGAACCAATAGATTGCCCACAGAATGGGAAAAAAAATTCATCAACTATACTACTGACAGAGGCCTAACATCTAGAATCTACAAAGATCTCAAAAAACCAAGCAAAAAAATCATATAACCCATTCAGAAAATGGAGCAGAGAACTGAATAGGGAATTCTTAAAGAAAGAAATACAAATGGCTAACATACACTTAAGAAAATGTTCAACATCCCTAACTATCACAGAAATGCCAATTAAAACAAGTGTGAAATTCCATTTTGCTCCAGTAAGGATAGCAGTCATTAAAAAATTAATAGACAACAAATGTTGGCAAGGATGTTGGGAAAGAAGAACCCTCATTCTCTGTTGGTGGGAATAAAAACTTGTGTAACCACTATGGAAATCAAAATGGAGATTCCTAAAAATGAATACAGTTCTACTCACAGACCCGGTTATTCCCTTACTGGGCATTTATCCTAAATGCTCCATGCTTTACAACAGAGATATTTGCTCAACCATGTTTATAGCTGCTCAATTCCTTTTAGCTAAGAACTGGAATCAACCCAGATGCCCATCATTGGATGAATGGGTAATGAAGTTCTGGTACATTTACACAATGGAATTCTACTCAGCAGTAAGAAAAAATATGATACAATGAAATTTGTAGAAAAATTGGTAGACTTGGAACAGATCATACTCAGTGAGCTCACACAATCACAGAAAGACAAACACTGCATGGTCTCACTCATCTGCATACCTGCTGACATACCTGATAGGAAACTCAAAGCCCAGGGGTCGAAGGGGTTTGTGGGTAGGAAATGGAAGAGTGGGGGAAAATAAACACACAACCAAATCCAAAATGAACTCATATCATGGAAACCTTTATCCTTGGAGATAGACTAAAAGATATAACCCTCAACAGGAGTAAAGGGGGAGCACCTGAAAAGAAGGGCCCTAGAGAGGGTGGGATGTAGCCTAACCTTAAAAATTTTAGGGAGGAGGGGCTGGAGATATAGCTTAGAGTTAAGGCATTTGCCTTAAAAGCCAAAGGACCTCTGTTTGATTCCCCAGGACCCACATAAGCCAGATGCACAAGGTGGCTCATGTGTCTGGAGTTTGCTTGCAGTGGCTGGAGGCCCGAGTACTCCCATTCTCTCTCTCTTTCTCTTTCCCTTGCTCTCTCAAATAAATTAATTTAAAAAGTTTATTTATTTATTTATTTATTTTTTGGTCTTTGTTCTGTAACTCCCAGTACCAGAAATCAGTTGCTACTCACAATGAGCACTGATCAGAGACCTACAAGGTCCCCCAAACAAGACATGTTTCTGTCAAAGCACTTGATTACCCACCTGAGGCAAAAGGTAAGACTATTGCTGAAGACACCATATGCTGCTGAGACAGTCCATGGAGAGACCTGACTGAAATTTTCAAGAGAGTCTGTCTCCAGAGAGCTAGCCCATTTAGTGCTTGAAAGCACTCCATGAGCTACTGGAAAAAAAGTGCTCAACAAGATCTAAACCACCGGACGTCTAAGCTACTCAGAAGCAAACACCCTGACACCATGTACAGGCCAGTGCAATAGTGACACACAGCCTTGGTGGGTAACCAATAGTTTTCTGATTGGTTAAGAGATCCATTCATCGTAAAGGAACCCTTATCTGGAAGTTGGAACCAGGCCAAAATACTATGGAGACAAAAATCATGCTCTCCAGTGTCAAGCTATCACTAGTCTTTGGGTAAAAGAGGGGCTACATGCATCAAATTATCCCTAAATTAATGCCCAGAGGCATTCCCTCCCCCCAAAATAATTGACTGCTGCTCCCACAACACAGAAACTGCAACCCCACTGAGGAGGGTCCCCAATAGAATGGGGGCAGGGATGAGGGCAAAGAGGGAACCAACACATGATGTATCCAAATGGAATGTGTTGTAAATAATAATAATAAACATTAAAATTAAAAAGAAAATAAATAATAATTATGCTTATCCCATTTCAACTATGCTGACTTCACTCTCCATTGGAGGATGTTTTTCTTTTTCAGAAGGTAAAACGGGACCCAAGATGATAAACTACCCCTCGCTCTTTAGCCAAGCCATACCTCAAACCACAGAGGAACTGGGGAGATGAGCAAGAGTCCTGCTTCCCTGGTGAACCTGACAATGAGCGCCAGGGTGAAGGAGACAGACCCTGAGGATATTCTTCTAAGTGCTTATCACTGAAGTATATTTGAAACAAACATACTACAGCTCAGGTAATTTTGCAAAAGAGGGGGCAGAAAAATTGTAAGAACCACAGGTTGAGACATCAAGCCAAGAGGCATTTCTTTTCCCCCCCAAACTGACTGCTGCTTCCATAATGCATAAACCACAATCCCATGGGGAATACCTGCAACCCCACTGAGGAGGGACCCCAGTGGAATGGGAGCAGGGATGATGGAAAACAGGGTACCAACACATGATATATCCATACAAAATATCTTGATAATAATAATATTAAATAAAATATTAAAAAAAGAAACAAACAAAAAGCAGGTCTTTTTTCCCTTCCTACCTACCACAACTGGAGATAGTACTCGTAGATCTCCTTCAGACTTTTTATTCTGAACAGTCTTTGCAGAACTTTTACTTTTCTTGCTTTAGTACTTGTATAGGACAATCAGAGAAAAATCTGCTGTTACCAAATTCTCTGCATGAATTTGGAGTAGAATACAACAAACAGGTGTCACACAGAACTCTTGGTAAATGCTGGTTTGGCTCTGATGTGGGTGAGTGGCTTGTCGAACATAGATTGTCATGGATCAGCAAGGATCTTGGTTTGGCAAAGGAAATGAAAATGGAGCAGGGATGATGAAGCCATCAGGCTGCACAGAAAATGCTAAAGCCACCTGGCCAGCATCGAGAAGCTCTCTGAGCTACTCTTGGTTGCATCTCATCAATACCAGGGTAAGGATGATGGGGTGGTTCAGACCAAACCCATATATTTAATGTGTTTTTTTTTTTATTATCTGTACTTTCTTGTATATCCAATTTATCATTATTTTTGAACATAATAAATTAAAAACTTCCTTGAGAATGCTACTCCAAGAAGATAGCTGAGGGGTCTTGCTGTTATAGTCACAACTTTGGTTGCTGCAGTGTGCAGAGAAGAGAAACTCTTAACTTCCACAATGGTGGCCATGTATTTCTCTGTACGGCCCCCATCAGCTCCAGTGCCCACCGCTCACCAAAGCAGTCATTACTGAGGTCACCTGCCCTTCCTTAACTTCTCTGCAATCGTCATCTTTCCATACCTCTTCCTTTCCTAACCTCTTCCTTTCCCTTCTATGACAGTCTTATTTTCTGTCCCTCTGAGTCCCCATCTATGAAGGAGAATTTCCTTTTACTGCACTGTTAAATATTGTGAGGGTTAAAACATAATGTTTTTTTTTTTTTTTTTCTGCAGCTGATATTTATGTTTCAACTGTCAGGAGATGAGTTGGTTGGTTGGTTGTATAATGAGTTAGGTAGCCTTTTCAGACACTTCTGAGTCCTCACATGAGGTGGAACATTTGTGTCAATGGCAAGGTGCTCATTGGTTGTAATCACTGTTTTGATGCTGGAATTATGGGATGCATTCCCAAGACTCAGACTATTGTCAAATACAATCTTGTCTGTTTGCGGTGGTTTGATTCAGGTGTCTTAGGAGTTCTGAATGCTAAGTTCTCAGCTGGAGATTTGGGAATTAATGCCTCTTAGAGGCAGTGTATTGTTGGGGGTGGGCTTATGGGTATTATAGCCAGTTTCCCCTTGCCAGTGTTTGGCACACTCTCCTGTTGCTATTGTCCACATGATGTTGACCAGGAGGTGATGTCCACCCTCTGCTGATGCCATCGTTTTCTGCTGTCACCATGGAGCTTCCCATCGAGTTTGTAAGCCAAAATAACCCCCTTTTTATCCCCACAGCTGATCTTGGCCCGGTGATTTCTGCCAGCAATACAAACCTGACTGCAACACTATTCATGGAGAAAAGGATTCTGACATGTCTGCTGGAATATAATGAAACTCCAAGAGCAGACATAATGTAGCCATTCCAGAGCTTTGAAAAACAAAATAGAACAAAACACAGAAGACAGTATGTGTTTAGAGATCATTCAGAAATATAGAGTTAAAAAACTCACTAGTTATTCTTGTTACTTCTCCAGTGACTATACTTGCAATGTTGCTTGCTTGGAGACTATTATATATTGAATCTGGGATTCAAAATTAAATCTCAAATGGCTCATGTGTTACAGACTCTTGGTCTCTAACACATGTTTAGAAGCAGGGCTTCTGGGAAGTGACAGGATCATGAAGACTATGACCTTATCAATGGATAAATCCATTGATTGGTCCACAGTGTAATAGGCTATTGGGAAATGATGAAAAATTAGGAAGTGGGGATCTCATTGAAGGGAGTGAGTCCTGTGAGGTGTGCCCCTAGTACTTGCTATATCTTCTCCCTATTCCCCCCTCTATTTCTTTCCTTATCCTCCATGATGTAAGCTGCTTTGTTCTACCATGTGCTCCCCACCATAATATCCTGTACCACCCCAGGCCCAGAGGAGTACAGCCAAGTAACTTAGGACCAAAGCCTTTGAAATCATTAGCTAAAATAAACCTTTCCTGCCTTAAGTCAGATATTTCATTACAACAATGAAAACCTGACTATCACAGTAAATGACTTCATTAAATCTTTAGTGTGTAAAGTTCCAATTATTATTTGGATTATTTATACAATGTATGGAAATGTAGTTTTATTTTATTTTGTTTTCTGACACATTCATACTTGTGTATATTATAATGAACATATATAACCACATTACCACATTTTGGCTAAACCCCTTCTTCTTACCATTGTTGACCTCTGATTTGATTTGAGGCCTGCCTCACCAGAGGTAATTCCTGTCTGGTACTGAAAATCTAATCAAAAGCCTATGGCTGGGAGGTCATAGGCTCTACGAGGGAAGCTACTACTGTTGTTTGGCTAAGTGGATATGCTGTGCCCATCAAATTATCCTCTAATTATTTATGTTTATGCCCATAGTTTAGTGCTATTCTCACTTTGGTCAGAGAAGCTTCTCTTTGCATCTGGTGGTGATTAACGAAAAGATTAAAAACTTGTGTTTGAGGTGACTGTTTAGTGCTCAGAGCTAAAAGAGAACTCTCTATCATTCCCTCAAAGGCTCAGAATACACTATGGAAGAGGAAACTGAAAGAATGTAAGAACCAAAAATGCTGTGGAATTCTATGGCCTGGACGTAAATGGCCAGTGCACTCATGAACTCGCAGTGACTGTGGTTATTTGTGCAAGACCTGCACCAGATAGGGCCCTTCACTATTCCTCCATGTATGGAGAAGGGATCCATGAGGGTCCATCCCTCCCTGAGGTGCTAATGGCAGTTATTTATTTATTTTTAACTATGCTGAATAGTCAGGCAAGAAAACAAGTTGCTTGAGATTTTAAGTTCCCAGGCCTGCATGTTTATGATGCTGAGTAAAAGTTGCCTTCATTGCTGGGTGCAGAATATAAACAAGTGTCAGCCATCTTAGTGAAGAGACATCATTTGATTTAATTGCAAATTAAAAACCATAAACCACCTTAAACATGGAGCTAATGCCACATCAAATCAATATAATAATTGCAGGAGGGCAATTGAGAAGCAAGGGAAGTTTCCATACCTTGCATACTTAAAGAAGCCAGTCTTTAAGGGAATTGGTAAGCCTATTGAACAGTGGGCAATTATGGAAAATTGCATTGCCTGGCTTTTTGTTAGAGGGTGGACCAAACTGGCTGACTTCTTCCTTGTCAGTAGTAATGTAAAGGAAGGGCCTCTGTCCCTCCCTGTAAAGAGGTTAATAATTCTTTATGAGTGCTGGGATGGAGAACTGCTTGAAGTTTCATAATCAGGAGAAGAAAGGGAACATTCATGGGTCAACTTTGTAAGGTCTTATACGGAGTGTTAATTTTCTTGTGACCCAGAAATTATTTTTTTTAACATACCGGACATATTATGGTAGCCAGAGGATTATGTCCGATTGAAAAACCTCATCAATTGCATTTTGCTGAGTCATTCATGTGACACTGGCCTTTTGTTTATCCCTGCATGGAGCAGGCTCATCCCAAGTGGCCCTTTGTTCCCTTACAGTGGTCCTTACTTTTAGTCCAAGGATGGTCTGGGATAAAACATGGGCAATTCCCATCATTGTCTTTGCCACTGAATTTTAAAGATACAGGAAAGACCTCGAGTCCCAAAGAGCTTTCCTCTGCCACCCAGCAGCAGTTCTGAAATAATTTCCCTTAGACATTTATTCCTTTGAGTGTCTGAAAATCCAGCTAAATTGCAATTGCCTTTGGGAAGGATGAGCAAATGAAACAATTAGCAGCTATTAATACTGCAGCATCAAGTTGATTCAGGAAGAAATACCCTTTGTGCCTCTATGAGATATGCACGAACTAATGCTGAGAGTGAGTCTTGATTAGTTTATCAAATTAGCCAGTCACTTTGAGGGGAGATGTTCCCTGGGTGAGTATGAGTGAGGGGTAGAAGAGGGCATGGAGTGCATGGACTGCTGAGGAACCTGTCGGGGGCGGGGGCATGAGAGGAGGTAGGCAACTAGCTTTCTACTTCCTGCTCTTCCTGGCTTCATTGGAAGAGGGAGCATGTCCTCTACCTCCTGTCGTCTCCCTAGGAGCTCAGGTGTGTGCATATGCTGGTGGCTGGTCAGATTCCCCTGGTCTGGACATTAGCTTCTGGAGGACTCCCAGTGCTATGCACCCCTCAGTGTGAGATGGCTCTCTGGCCAATTCTCCTATTTCTCTTGACTTTCTTCCTAGACCTCTGCCTCCCTTCTCAGCCTGACTGCATCTCCAAGCCTTTTTGCATCTTTCCATTGTGCAATAAAGTTCCTAGAATAGCGCTGCATCTGCTACATATAGTTTGAACAAGGCTGAATGGACTGATAAAAGCCCGAAGATCACAGAGAAATGAAATGTTGCAAGATTGGAAGCAAATTACCTTAGCCTCTCAATAGCCATTTATTGCCCACCTCTGTATCTGACCTAACCTCCTGGTGACTATCAGTTGATCAGGTGTGACCTTTTTGGAATGTACTAATAGACCCCCAGCTTCCAACAGAAGGGGCTAAAAATATCACCAGATAGCATCTGAAACCTATGGTGGAGATTTCTCAACTTTGTGGTAACCTGCCTACCTGTCAATCAATGCATTTGAAAAGTGCCTTAATTTATGGCTTTACTTTGTTCTGTAACTATAAAACCTTTATGAAATTGTTAACACTTTGGAACATGGATCTGGGTCACCTAAATATGCATTCCAGGGCCATGGTCTTTCATATTTGGCTCTAGAATAAACTCTTATCTCCTATGAGGTGAGAGCTGTGTTTTTTGCATCAACACAGTGGTCTAACTTTTTTTGGGGGGGGGTGTCCAGCTACCTAACCTTTCTTATTTATTTATTTCTTTTTGTTTTTTTGAGGTAGAATCTCACTCTAGCCCAGGCTGACCTGGAAGTCACTATGTAGTCTCAGGGTGGCTTTGAACTCACAGTGATCCTCCTCCTTCACTCTCTATACTATGGACTTGCCTATTTTGAACATTTCACATAGATGAAATCTTACAATATATAATCTTCTATCTTTAGCTTCTTTATGTTAGCATAGTGTTTTCACAATGTTTATCCAGTAGGGTGTACAAGTGATTCATTTTTAAGAGCTATCGATGTATAATACATATTTTCGATCTATATTCACATATAAGAGAAAATATATGATATTTGTCTTTTTGAGTCTGGCTTATTTTGCTTAACATGATGATCTCTAATGCCATCCATTTTTCTGCAAATAGCACAATTTTGTTCTTTATGGTTGAATACAACTCCACTATGCACATGTACCACATTTGCTTTATCCATTCATCTGTAGATGGACACCTTGGCTGATCCCACACTTTGTCTATTGTGACTAGTACAGCAATAACCATGGATATTCAAGGATCTCTATGGCATGCTGATCTAAATTAATTTAGGTATATACTTAGTGGTGGCATAGTTAGTTCTATTTTTAGTTTTCCTTGTTTGTTTTTAATTTGTTTTGAGGTGGGTCTCACTCTAGCCCAGGCTGACCTGGAATTCACTATGTAGTTTCAGGTTGGCCTAAAACTCATAGTGATCCTCCTACCTCTGCCTCCCAAGTGCTGGAATTAAAGTCGTGTGCCACCACACCTGACTTATTTTTAGTTTTTTGAAGAATCTCTGTAATGATTTCCATTATGGAGTGCACTAATTTACATTCTCACTTGCACTGTATAAGGATGCCTTTTTAAAGCCTTCTCACAAGTAGTTTTTTTCTGTTTACTTTATTGATTGTGGTCATTCGGATTGGGCTGAGCTGGAATCTCAATGTAGTTTTTTTAAAAACTTTAAAAATATTTTATTTATTTATTTATTTGAGATAGGGAGGGGAGGAGAGAGACAGAGAGAGAAAGAAAGACAGAAAGAGAGAGGGAGAGAAGAGGCAGATTGAGAAGGGGCACACCAAGGCATTTAACCACTGCAAATGAACTCCAGATGCGTGTGCTATGGTGTACATCTGGCTTATTTGGGTACTGGGATATCGAACCTTGGTTCTTAAGCACGGGCAATTGCCTTAACAGCTAAGCCATTTCTCCAGCCCTTAAAAAAACAGTTTATTGACAACTTCCATAAATATAAACAATATACATGATCATAATCCCCTCCCACCACCTTTTCTTTTCTTCCCTCTAAATCCCTCCTTCACGAATCCCTTCCTTTCTTTGGGTTTTTTGGGTTTTCAAGGTAGGGTCTCATTCTCACCCAAGCTGACCTGGAATTCACTATGGAGTCTCAGAGTGACCTCGAACTCACAGTGATCCACCTACCTGTTCCTCCCAAGTGCTGGGATTAAAGGTACATGCCACCATGCCCAGCTTGAATCCCCCTTTTCTAACTAGTCTCACTTCTATTTTGAGATCATCATTTTTTCCTTCTATTATGCAGATCTTGTGTGGGTCAAAGTAGTTTTGTTTTGTATTTTGAATATTGAAAAATTTAAGTAGTTATTGGCCATTTGTACTTAGTTTAAGAACTGTCTATGAAATTCATTTGTATATTTATTGACTGGATCACCTTTGTTTTTGGTATTTGTTTTTGAGTTCCTTCTATATTCTCAACATTCTCTTGGAAGACCAGATCCAGCTTCTTGTATTCTTAGTGAAAGTTAGAATCTGACCATAAATGAAGAGTTCTTGCTGGCTGTATACCATCAGTTCCTTGATATGTCTCCTTGACTTTACTAGATAGGAAGTGTCCTTGGTATTTGGGGTTCCTCATTAGTCAGATGGAATATGATTGGTCACAAGCTGTAGCAGTTTGAATAAATGTTCCCCAGTAGATTCGGGAGCTTTATTAAAGCTTCTTGGATTTTCAGCTACATGGCTGGAGGAGGTGTCACTGAGGGCAGATCCAGCCTAAGATGGGCAAAGTGCCTGAGTTCTTTTAGGGGTTTCCTTTGGTTTAGCTGCTGGTTTTTGTTCTTACTTTTGGTGCTGGGTTTTCTATCTCTCTCTCTCTCTCTCTCTTTTTTTTTTTTTGCAATTATGGAACTTCCCCTGCATCATTAAGTTTCAAATAAATCCTTTTTTCCTTCCATAAACTATGCTGATCTGGAGGTTCATCCAGCAATGTTTGGCTGTCTGCTACACAATCCTTTGAAATATGTTACTATTATTGATATTTAAATGGAATTATTGAGTAGATATTTGTATTTATGACACAGAATTCAAATGGCACAGAGGCACACACAATAAAAGGTATGCTCCTCTTTGACTTCTACCCACATTGTCCAATTTCTTTCTGTGAGGTAACCATTGTCAATTTTAAGATAACTTTCTGGAAATATTACATACATGTATGTGTGTGTATATGTATACCACATATACTTGTATTCAATCCCTCTTCTCCTCATGATGATTTGCAAAAATATTACTCTGAACATTGAGAACATTATTCTGAACCTAGTTCTTTCAAGTTTAGACTATTGCTTAGAATAGTTTCAGATTCACAGCAAAACTGAGCAGAAGGTACAGAGATTTTCCCTTTACTTTCTGAGCCCATGCACACATATCCTGTTAATATCCACATCCCCCACCAGAGTGGAGGATTTGTTACAGTTGATGAGCCTACATTGATGCATCAGTCATCCAAAATCCATAGATTAGACCAAGATTTCCTCTTGATGTTGCGTGTTCCATGAGTTTCAACAAACGTATAATGGCATTTGTGTATTACTGCAGCATCATTGAGAGTAGTTCCAATGTCCCTAGATCCTCTGGCTACTTTGATTCATCCCTCCATTCCTGAACTTTTGTTTTATTCTTTCCTTAAAATTGTACCTTGGTAGTCATTCCATGTCATCATACAGAGAGCTATCTCATTATTTTTCATGATCACATAGACTTTAAGATTCTAGACGTACCATAAATTGTACAGTTTTCAGTCTCTTGCTATGATAAACAATACTACAGTGAATATCTTTATATGTGCAATCTAGCATGTAGATCAAATGTTCAGGATACATCTACAGGGATAGACTTGTTCATAGAATAGAGACATTTTAAGTTTTAATGGAACTATTGCCAGCCATTTGATTCCACTTGACTAGTGATTTTGAATTGTGTATCCTTCGAAAGGTATGTTGAAACTCTAATATTACTTTCTTCTCAACACCCGATAACAAGCCCTTATTTAGTAGCTGAAGATGTTATGATATTTAGAAGTTAAGATGTGTCATATTGCAATGCTGGTAATGTAACTACCTCAGTTGGTAGAATGCTTAACTGGCATGCACAGAACCCTGGGTTTGTTCCCTAGGATTGCATGAACAGGATGTGGTGGTATATTCCTTGTAATTTCAGAACTTGGGGGGTGTATCAGGAGGACCAGAAGTTCAAAGTTGTCTTCAGCTACGTAGTGAGTTTGAGGCCAGCCTGTGAAACATGAGAACCAGTCTCAAAAAAAAAAAAAAAAAAAAGGTGCCAAACCGGAGCAAGGTGGATTGTAATGACAAAATGGCTGGTCGGTCTCTTTTTAGAAAGAGGGAAGATTTGGACACAGACACCCGGAGGAAAGAGTCACATGAAAACAGAACCAGATTGGAGTTATTCTAACAATGGTTAGAGAACTTCTGGGTTCTATAGGCTAGAAGGAGAAAGGCAGAACCCTCTTACAAGAGGCTTTGAAGAGAGATGTCCATCCTTACTCGTTCACTTTAGATGGCTGCTCTCCAGAAGTATGAATTTCTGTTGTCTTAATTCATCCAGTTTGTGATAGAATGCTTTGTTCCAAAAGCCCTTTCAGGCAAATTCAGCTGGTTGGCAGCAAAGTCAGAAGTGCTACAGAGGGCAGACTGCTCAACTCAAACGTCAAACTAGCTCAAGTCACTCAATCACTGCTGCCCACAAAGCATAGTGGATTAAGACTTAATCAAGGCTTTCCTCCCAGCTGTGGCTTTGCTGGATAATGATCCAGAAGTGGGGGAAGCGATTGGAAGCCAAGGGCCAGTTCTGGGCATTTGGTGGCTCCTCAGCCCCATGGTGGGTGTATTTCAGGCAGGTTCTAAAACATTGAGACTCCATTTCAGATTTTCTCCTGGTCAGGACACTCCTCCCTACAAACAAATCCACCTGCTATGTGGCTGTATCAAGATGATCAAACCTAATCTAGGCATCACTAATGTGATATGAGATGAACAAATGGGTCCCGATTCCCATGTCCACCCATGAAGGGTAAACTGTGCCCTTTGCAGATTGGTTTCCAGACTGATAAGGCTGCTTGGTTACTGCTGACAGGATGCTCATGGAATAAAACAACGGCTGATGTTCTGTTTCCGTGGCAACAGAGGAGATGTAGCTTGACTTCTGGGGACTTTTCCTTACCGTGTGTGTGGGGGGGGGGAGGGGGGACTTGGCACCTTCATGTCTGGGCTGCAGGGTTAAGGTAGGGGGGCCTTTGTTGAGCATTGGCAGGACTGTAGCTTAGGAGGGTCCTGGGAGGATGGAAGGATGGGGCAAAAGAAGGGCAAAGAAGTGACTCGCTGGGTTCTTGCTCCTGACTTCAGCTTGCCTTGAGTTTATGGCATGTCAGAATTTGTAACATTTTAAGGGAGAGAAAATCATAAATCTCACAGGGTAGGTGTTGAGCTTCAAGCCACCCGAACAGGTTTGCAAGGCAGTCTGTTGGAAGAACTTCAAATTTGATTTCTGTCTTGTCTCTTTAACATGTTTGCTTTTTGTTTGCATTTTATGACATTCATAAGGTATTAATAAACTGAAACATGTAGGGAATAATATACTTATTGAAAGGCATACTCATATTTGGACCAGATTAATAAATGTCTTATTCCTACAAGTAAAAAGGTACCACTTGTAAATGTATCAAAGTAGATGAGTTCTCTTCCTCTCTCTCACTCTCTCTGCTTCTTTCTTTCTCACTCTCTCAAATAAATTTGAAAAAAGGGGGGGGAGGTGCAGAGATTGCTTAGCAGTTAAAGTTTTTGCATGAAAAGCCAAAGAATTTTGGTTCAATTTCCCAGGACCCACATTAGCCAGATGCACAAGTTGGTGCAAGTGTCTGGAGTTTGTTTGCAGTGGCTGGAGGCCCTGGAGCATCCATTCTCTTCCTTTCTCTCTGCTTCTTTCTCTCTTGCTCTCTAAATAAATAAATATAAAATGAAAATTAAAAAAAAAGTAGATGAGGATTACATGAGTACACATGTGATTTAAGACAATGCCAGACAAGCAAGGCTGGGGAATTTATGAAGCACCCAGACTTGAGAAGGGCAGCAAAACCCTCACTTGAACCCTGTGAAGAGGTGGACACCTAACACTACAGTGGCAATAGTCCTAGCGAACTGTCATCTGACTATCAGGTGTATATGTCATGAGACCAACCGGCAGAGGACTCCTGACTCTTCCAAACTGTTAGCTTAGCTTGGTCCCCATCCATGTGTCCATCTGTTTGTCCATCTGGACCCAGTCCTTCACCTCACCAGTAGAGCTCAACTCAATCCTGAAATCTGGCTCCATCCTGCATCCTCTTGAAACCCTACCATCCTGTATCCTGCAGCTCAGCTCTGCACCTCCCACAGTTTTCCAGCTGGATTCTTTAATATCTTATCTGACCACTGCAGTGTCTCTCTTTGTATGTCTGGGGTTTCTTTATACTACTTGAACTCTGCTATAATTTCTTCAATGCTTCTGTAGCCACTCTGCAGCTTACACTTATACACATATGTAGATATAATTACTATATAATGTGTGGTCAGAGAGTTAATATTAGTAATTAAGAGTATAATAAAAGAACTTATGTTTGCCAATAGTCAGCTATCAAGGTGAATTGGGACTACATAGTAAATGCAGCCAATGAAACCAGTGTAGATTATGAAATTATTGTCATTCAATAAATTCTGACATTTTGGAAAGACAAAGACAATGTGCTGGTCTATGTTTCTGACATAGTGTGCTTACAACACATTATACCTGTTTTAAACATAAAACAAGACCCACCCCCCCCACCAGGCCTCCACATGAGCCAGCTTCCTGAGTCTGCTCACACACAAGAAGCCAGCCCACCTGCAGAGGATGATGGAAGGGGTTCTCTTAGGTGGGAATTGTGGTCTTTTTCTCAGAGACCTCGTCATAATCATGCCCCTTTGTCTTAGAGTTGCCCTGTGTTACTCATGACAGCTGTTGGGCCCCTGAAGACAATTATATTCTCAACACCCATTTTTGGATATTTTTTCTGGAAAGGAACTAGGAATTGGTTTGTTAATTTGCCTCTTGTCTTCCCCATCCCCCTTTACAATGATGGACATGGAAAATAGGAGCATGAAAGTGCTGGAGTAAAAGTGTGGTGGCTGAGGCAGCATGGAGCATGAGTGAGGAAAAAGTGCAAGGTCCTGTCAGAGGAGCTCCTTGAAGTTTACCCTTGACAGTCATTGATGACCCTGGACTGGGCAGTCTCTTGATGGCCAGGAAAGGTGAGAAGACTGGCCCCTGCAGCAGAGCTTAAACTAAAAGGCCTTCATGGCCAGGGATGGGAAGGCAGTTAGGAGAGGATCACATGAATTTCATCATTTCAAGGGACATACAATTCTGTTTTGAAGGGAAAAGTGATGGGGTGCCCATAACAGTGATGTCCTTGCTGGGTGTCTTTCCACACCTCCTTGCCAGCGTCTCTTTTTCAGCAAGGTTCTGGCTGGTGTGATGTGAAAATAACTTCCTTGGTGCTTGGGAGATCTTGATTTAGAGTTTTACTCTCCCTCATTGGGATAAAGAGTTCCCAGTTTGCAGGGCCTTCAGAAGGCTGCACTAGGTTTTATGATGCTGTCTCAGTCTCTCTAAAGTGACTATCCCTCAGCAAAGACACATCGCAGTGCAGCAGTGAACCAGTGCTGAGAGAGTGGGCTGGGTCCCTGGCAGTACATAGGAAATGCTCTGATTTCTAAAAGAAGATACTTGTGACTCTCCATTCAGTTATCAGAGTAGCACCTTTTCTTTTTTTCACTTGTAAAATTAATGTGCTTAATAGGCTTTGCAGGTGTGAGGGCCTGAAGCTGACCTCCAGAGATAAGGTGTAAATGGCTTCCTCTCATACCTACAAAGAAATGGGTCTAGGCACAAAGAACTCTGCCAGGCCTGGAATAGGTGAGGATCATCCATTCACCCTCCTGAGACTCTTTTTCTTTTCAAAGGGACGATATTTGAGACAGAATACCCCATTTTCCTTAGACCTGGGCTTAAATTAAAAACAAACAAACAAAAAAACAACCCCAAAACACTGCTTATGTGGAAGCTAGTGTCCACAGTGTCTATAATATTAGAATATAGTGGGATTAAAAAAAATCCCAGAGGTGAGACAAAATCTTATCAGATAGGATTTTGCCAGTGGAATCCTAATCCTTGGTTCTGGCCAGAGGTTATTCTGGAGGTTTCCTCATTTAGGCTAAAATCCAACTTTGCATCTCACTCATCCTTAAATATATCTTCACAACTGCATTCAATGGAAACTTTGCATTCTAAAGGCATGCTGAGATTTGTGGGTGAAGTGGTAGAACAAGGCCTTTTGTTTAAACCCACGAGTGGAACATTGACTTCCCTGACGTGTGTAGGGAAGAACTTCTTTATCTACCTTCTGTGCCTTTGGGTCTGCCACCCATTCTCTTGAAGTTCCCTGTTGTTCATCAAGCTGGCCTCTGTTTGTCCTCTAAAATTCATCCCAGGTGCTCCTGTTGGATAAGCCATCCTGACCCTCCAGAGCTGTCCCCTCTCCTCCTCTGTGTTCCTATAGCCCCAGAATCTAGCCCTGTTGAGCACGGATGAATCTCAATGCCCAAGCGATCCTGCTCAGTGTGTAAGCTCTTGCAGGACGACCTGACTGCGTGGTGATCTCTCCTGCTTCCTCTCTGTCTCTGTCATCTCACATAGCCCAGGTTGGCCATCCAACTCTCTACGGAGTGGAGGATGACCTTTGAACTACTATTGTTCCTCCTGCTTCCACATTCCAAGAGCTGGGATTACAGGGGTGCACCACTATACCTTGTTTTAATGCAGCGTTGGAGATGGAACCCAGGGCTTCATGAATGTAGACAAGTGCTCTACAAACTGCTTCAGGGGCTGGAGAGAGATGAGTCAGTGGTCAAGGCACTTGCATGAAAGGCCTAATGACCTGGGTTCAATTCCCTACGACCATGTACACCTCCATGCCCAGCCTATTATAATTTCTATAATCAAATCTTTGACTCAAATAGATTTCCCCCCAGACATGTTCTATATACCCTGAGGCTTTTTTAGGAGGAAGTAAGAACAAATCTGAATTGTTCTTGGCTCTGAAGTTCACAGATGTGGGGTTCTGTGGTGATAGGTCTTACCCGCTTATGATGATTTAAATATGTCCCCAAAAGTTCTTGTATCATTGAGCTGGAGAGACAGCTTAGTGGTTAAGGTGCTTGCCTGTGAAGCCTAAGGACTCAGGTTTAGTTCCCTAGTACTTATATAAGGCAGATGTACAAGGGGGCACATGCACCTGGAATTTGTTTGCAGTGGCTGGAGGCCCTGTTATGTTCATTCTCTCCCCCTCTCTCTCTATTTGCCTCTTGCTCTCTAATAAATAAATAAAAAATATATATTTTAAAGTTCACGTGTTATAAATGCAATCTCCATATGCATATATGGATGATGTTTGGGCTTGGGCCCTTTGGAAGGTAATTGGGACTGAAGTCATGAGTGTGAGCTCCTCACAGTGGCATTTGTGGCTTTATACATGCTCTGTCTCACCACGTGATGCCCTCTCCTGAGTTAGGATGCAGCACAGGGCCCTCATCAAGTACTGCTGACATGCTGGCTTCCCCAACCTCCAGAGCCACGAGCTAAATAAACCTCTTGCCTTTATAAATTTCCCAGTGCGTGGTATTCTATAATAATAGAATGACTTAGATAGCTGCTCTGTCCACCAACTGGCCAGAGCAAGTCTCAGAGAGACACGTTCACGTTCTGGAAGTTGGGAGCCATGACGTGGCAATGGGAGAAACATTGGAACAGGTTGGCTCTCATCAGTATCTTTGTTTATGAGTTGAGATGGGGCTGGCAGATGCCTCACATTAGCATTATTTAGACATTAAGAGAGTCTAATTGGAAACTAACATGTGTCCTCATCACAGTTGACCTTATTTATGGAGTGGTTGACATCTGAATGTCAAATTTGCATCAGTGAATTCTTTCCTCTAATAACCACTTTAATATGTAAATAACGAATTTGCAGCAGGGAAAAATATACGTGACATGCTGAAGATTGCTTGGAAAACGTGGCTTTCTTCCGCACATGTAGATGGAGGACTGGCAGGTTTCCCCCTCTAATTAGGAGGCACCGGCTGAAAGATTCAGCCAGAAAGAGAGGATGCATTTCACCTTAGATCAGCAGACAGGTACAGAGTTCCTGCTTTGTTAACATACTTGGGTAAGAAATGGAAGAGATTCAGTATTAAAATTCTAGAAGGATAGGTTTTGTCTCTGAAAACCTGAAGCTATGAGAAGGAAGACTATGAAAGGTATAGAAATCCCTGTAGGGCTGAGGAGATGGCTCAGTGGAAAAGTGCTCAATGAATAAGCATGAGGACCAGATGTGAGATCCCTAGAACCCATGTGAAAGCCAGACATGGTGGTGTACACTTGTAATCCCAGGGCTGGGGAGGTAGAGACAGAAATGATCCTTGGGGCTTGGTGGCTGGCTAGTCTAGTTGAGCCAGTGAGCCCCAGTTTCAGTGAGAGGCCCTGTGTGAAATTAAAAAAAAAAAAGGCAGAGAGTGATGGAAGAAAATACCTGACATTAACACAGAAATTTTGAAGTTCCTTGCCAATACACCAATATCTGCCAACACAGTGACAATTTGGAGATATTCCCAGATTCTTGTCATATGAATTTGATGAATGAAATCTACAGAGGAGAAGACAAAATCAGAGATCCAGAGACACAGAGGATCCCAAGAGCCCATCACTGAAGTAGACCTGAAACAACCCAACATGGCTCAGGGAAATTTGCCGAAGAGGGGTTGGAAAGATTGTGAGAGCCACAAGCTGGAACATTACGCACAGAGACATTGCCTTTTCCTCATAACTGATGGCTACCCCCACAATGCATGACCCACAATCCCCATGGGGATGACGGGCATCTCCAATGAGAAGGGTCCCTTCAGAGGGGGCAGGGGTGAGGGTAAGGATGGTACTACCATGTGCTGTTTACACACTGAGTATATCCATATCTAATAAAAAAAAAGAGAAGATAAGGTTCAGAAAGACTTTATTATCTTAGAGTTTTAGAAGGAGAGCTTTAAGAGAAGAAAAGCTTAAGTCCCCATACTTAAGAGAAGGAAGTAAGACAGAGCTCTTGCCCAGGGAAGAAAGAGGGTGTTTGAGAGGTTTGGAGATTTTATGAACTTCATAGGTGGGTAGCTGGTTTAGCCAGTTAGTCCTGTCAGCAGGTATCTGGAGTCACAATCTTTGGAAAAGCGCAATCATTGCAGAAATCTTAATCCTCTAGGAATGGTCTCAGAAGTGAGTAGAAAGACTTCCTAAGAAGGCAGAGATAAAAGTCCAGATGTTTCTGGCATTTCTGACCCCTAGTAAGGAGTAATGACCTAGATTGTCTCCTAAAGGCCCCAGGACATTTCCCACATTTAGTCAAGAGATAGCTATTTACTTTGGGCTCCTGTAACCCTAAGGCTAGCCAATTTCCGTCTCCTACAAAGTCAACCTCTGGCCTCTACATGCACATACACACATGTGTATACACACACACATGCACACACATGCACATGCACATGCTTATACACACATGCATACTATAGACACATGTACCCACAAAAAATAATGAACCATTATACTAGACATTATACTCACAGCACTATGCACCATACTATTATTTTATGGCCTTTATTTACTTATTTTTTTAAATATTTTTTTTGTTGTTGTTCATTTTTTTAAATTTATTTATTTGAGTGACAGACACAGGGAGAAAGACAGATAGAGGGAGAGAGAGAGGATGGGCGCGCCAGGGCTTCCAGCCACTGCAAACGAACTCCAGACGCGTGCGCCCCCTTGTGCATCTGGCTAACGTGGGACCTGGGGAACCGAGCCTCGAACCGGGGTCCTTAGGCTTCACAGGCAAGCGCTTAACCGCTAAGCCATCTCTCCAGCCCTATTTACTTATTTAGTTTTGGTGGAGACTTAAAAATTTTGTACTAAACAGTGAGGCAAGTAGATCTGAACCTGACAACCGATGACTGTGACTTCGTTGAGCAGGTCTGAGTTGTCTCATACCATAGGAAGTAGGAAGTGTAGGCCATGCAGAGTAGCTTACAGGAATCCAAGCTGTTTTAAGTTTTTCCACATCCTTACTTTCAGAGTGAAGTCCTTAGCACTGTACTTGTTGCCTCCTGGAAGAAATAGGGAAGAAGGAAGGGTAAAGGGGGAATGAGGTCTCAAAAGACTGAGAACATCTTATTGACCACAGGCTAGCCCTCAGTGGAAGGTACCTAGTGGGGAGAGGATTATGGGTGAGAGTTGGGGTCATGCAATGGTATCTGTCTGCCTCAGATACACTGGAGGGGCCAGGATGCTGCGATATAAGAAGAAACTTAAACAGATATGAATGTGAATGTCTTAGTTATAAGACATTATCATAGACTATGACCATTAAAAAAGAGAAACTTATTCCTTACAATTCTGGAGGCTGGGTGCCTAGAACCGTGGTTGGTTATGCTAAAGGTTCTTTGGTCTTCTTCCTGGCATGTAGATATGATTTTCTTCTTTTTTAAAAAAATATTTTTTTATTTTTAATTTTCACACATACACATAATGTATTTTGATTACGAACCCCTCCCATTACCTTCTTTTGTCCTCCTTTCTCCATCTCCTTTCACCAACCCCTTTTACTTCCTGTTAGATCCTCTTCTATTTTTATGTCTTTTTCTTTTGTCCTCCCCCACCTTCTATGACAGAATGTTGATGGACTCAATATTGTGTAGGTCTTGCACTGGTAATGAAAGCTGTGGTGTGGCCATGAGTGAAACAGTCACTTCATGACCAGAAAGTAAAAGCACTCTTCTCCTGTCCTCTTGCTTTTTCTGACACAGTGAGTGTCTTCTTGTGTTTTCTCCTTGGAGAGCGAGAGAGAGAGACAGAGACAGAGGCTCTATTTTAAAAGGTACTAATGTACTACCCTTATCCCAAGGAACCTACTCCCATGACCTACCAAGCCTCTATTTTCTATTTCCTGATACTGTCACACTGGGTATTGGGGCTTGAAACATACTGACATAATAGTGTGTGTGTGTGTGTGTGTGTGTGTGTGTGTGTGTGAGAGAGAGAGAGAGAGAGAGAGAGAGAAAGAGAGAGAGAGGAAGAAAGAGAAAGATAGATCAGCATGTGGGAAGCTGAAAGAACATGAGCAAAACCAATGAAGAGGTTGGGGGAATCAGAGATGCAATAGGTGGCAGAGTATAAGCCAGATGACTTTGCAATGTGATTTGGGGAAAAAAGGAAAAAAGAGGCTGGCCCATCAGGATAGCACACTGCTGCTATTGGTAGACAGAGATGATATGTGGGTGGAAGAGTTAATGATGTTAGAGCTAGCCTCTGCCATAGGCAGTTTGGAAATTCTAGAACTTTCCTATTGGTGGAACACTTGATATCATTTAGCTTGTGCATAGAAGCTGTTTTCCCACAGAATCAGCTTTAAGGACTAACAGTATTACAAATTTCCATCTTAAACATCTACATTACTGCAAGTGTATGGCAGAGCTAACCCAACAGTATTAAGATGATGTGGTAGTTTGAATGGATGACTCCCAGTAGATTCAGTTGTATTAAAGATTCTTGACTATCCAGCTGCCTGGCTGGAGGAAGTGTGCTATGTATGGATGGATACTATGGTCCATCCCTAAGAAAGTTCTGAATTCCTGCCTAAGATACACGAAGTGCTTGAGATCTGCTTGGGGTATCTGAAGCATGCTTGCTTATGCTGTTGGTGGTTGCTTTTTTTCTCTCTGTGTGGATCTGATAAGGGAGGGGGCAGCTTTTTCTGCCACTATGGAACTTCCCCTAGACCTGTAAGCTTCAATAAATCCTTTCCTCCCATAACTGTGTCTGGTATGGAGGTTCATTCTAGCAACATTGAAGTTGACTACTACAGAAACTGGTACCCAGAGGTTGGGTAGAATTGAATTTATGCATGTGGATTTTGGAACTTTTGTTTTTAAGGAATGAGCATGGACTTGGTACTTGCAACTGAAGATGCCTTCCAGAGTGGTAAGCCAAAGTTTATGGACTATTCTTGTGAAAGTTTGAAAGTGCTAAGTGCAGAGAGAACTATAAGGAAAGACTGCTGAAAATTTTGTTGGAACTGAGCTACTGGCATAAATGCTGGCTGCATTTTATTGTCCTTGCCCAGAGAGTTTAATCAAGGTTAAATCTGTAATGGATTAATGTGCTTGGCTAAAGATATGGAACTGAGAAATTTAAGGTTTAAAGTCAGAAAAACTCAAGTAAATTTAAAATTGTGGACATTGAGATTGGTTGTTGAAGCTGCTATTTTCAAATACATTAGCATTTAGAATGCAGATGGCCCAACAACTTTACACTGAGACAATGGAAAGGATGCCTGAGGTGATTTCACCCAGTAAAGACTGAGTGGTACAGAATGCCAACTCTTTTGGAAGGAAGGACCATCCTCTTCAAGGTTACAATTTATTTCATCCCTGGATTAAACATATGGCTGTGTCCTGCATACCTGGTTTTGGTTTCAGAAGCATGAAAAATGTGTGGAGTGGATCATGAAGTGCTCATAGTTTCAGGAGCAGCTGCTGAGATGTGGCATGAGACAGAGCGTGATGACCCTGAGAGGCTGGTGAAGCCATTGGAAGATGGAACATGGTTTGCAGTGGAGACCCAAAGATGTTTCGATATCCAGGACAGTGCAAGGGCTACCACACAGCACTGCTGACTCATGATGGAAGTTCTCCCTGGTTACTCAGCCTAGCTGGAGGGGAAGAATTGGAAAATTCTACTGACTTATTACTGGTCACTGGTTATGATATTGGACTTGAACTGCAGATGTTTGATATTTTTCTTGATGGCTTGAGTTTTCATTGTTATAGTTTCTCCTTGCTATGTCTTATAGCAAGTTGAAAATGTTTACTTTGTGCCTTTGTATGTTGGAAGTATATAACTTGTTTTGATTTTACAGGACTTACAGCTAATAGACTATGCTAAATCTCAGATGAGACTTGGGACTTTAGAACTGTTTTAAGTTGGTAAATACTATAGGGACCTTTGAAGGTGGATTGAATACAATTTGCAATGTGAGATGGTTATGAATCTATTGGAGGTCAGAGGTGGAATGTGGTAGTTTGAATGTATGTCCCCCAATAGATTCAATTTTATTAAAGCTTCTTGTATCTCTAACCTCCCAGCTGGAGGAAGTGTAACTGTGGGAAGACCATGGGGTCTAGCCATAATGAGGATCTGAATTCCAGCCTAAGATATGCAAAGTGCTTAAGTTCTGTCTAGGGTTCCTGAAGTATGCTCACTTGTGTTGGTTGTGGTTGCTTTTTTCTCTCTGCGTGGACCTGTGAACGGGGGTCAGCTTCTTCTGCCATTATGGAACTATCTGTAGATCTGTAAGCCTCAATAAATTTCTTCCTCCCATAACTGTCTGGTATAGAGGTTCATCCCAGCACCATTGAAGTTGCCTACTATAGATGATGTAACAAGGATTGTACTGTTAATTAGGGCAAGTTGACTGCTTTTGTAGTCTTGTATTTGTTTAGCATTATTTCTCGAGTGTCTACTGTATGCACAGTACTTAGCTTGGCACAAAATAAGTGCAATATCACAAGATAAGAGGCAAGTGTCTGCCTGCCAAGGGTTGTTATTGTGATAGCAAAGACACAACTGAATAATAACTATGCCAGGAAGCAAAGGATGGTAACCCCAAATTAGTAGCTCAGACCAATGTCCACTCACAGGAGTTCAGAAAGTTGTACCTTCAAGAAACAGGTGACAATTTATGGCTCCAGAAAAGGTGATAGAATTTACATGAAAAGTGAGGAGAGCTGGAGAGATGGCTCAGCAACTAAGTGGGCTTCCTGTGTAAGAATGAGGGCCCAAGGGGGCCTGAGGCTGTCCGATTTCCAATCTCCAGGACTCATGTTAAACATCTGGGCATGGCCATGCATGCCTGTAACCCCAGTCTTGTAGGGAACAGAGATGGGAATTCACTAGAGCACTCTGCACCTTCGCCTCCCTGCAGAATCACCCAGCAAGCTCTAGGACTCCAGGATCACTGATAGACTCTGGTTCAAACAAGAACGAGTAGAAGAACAATGGAGTGGGAACCTGACTTGTTGCTCCAGCCACTGCAGGTGAGATCAGCCTGTAGAAGGTGAGTGCATGGCGTGCCACAAGAGCACATATGTGTGCATACCGCATCAAACACACACCACATGATAAACACACACACACAAGCACACACGTGCGCGCGCATGCAAAAACGTGGGAGGAATGTAAGGTACCTTCTTCTTAAACCAAGAGGTAGGAGGCAATGAGGAGCAGAGACACCACCCACATAGTAGAGGAAAGGGACCGTTCCAGGGAGGGCTAGGAATGCTTGGAGGCAGAGTGGGTGTGGGTGCTGAGTCAGGACTTGATGGAGCATCTGGCAGCCTAGGAAAGAGTCAGGAAGTGGGTGGCCCTGGGATTGAATGGCAGCTATATTTGTGTGCCCTTGAGAAAATAGCTCAACTTCTTTGAGGCCCTGAAATATCTTTATAGAAGCAAAAATACTGACCTAAAGAATAGTGGTATGATAAATTGCAGCAATATTTTACTATTTTATTTTATTTATATATTCAATTTATTTTAGAGAGAGAGAGAGAGAGAGAGAGAGAGGGGTGGGGGCCTTAACTGTTAAGACATCTCTCTAGCCCACTATTTTCTTTTAATTAGTTATTGATACTCATGTACGTCATGTGTCCCACTGCTGGCCTCAAATCCCTATGTAGCCAAGGTTGACCTTGCACTTAAGATCCTCCTACTTCCAATTCCCAAGTATTGGGATTACAGACATGCACCACCATACATGGTTTCATGTGGAGCTACGGATTGAGTCTAGAGCTTGGTATATATTAGGAAAACACTCTATTAACCGAACTATATCCCCACTCTTGGCAGCAGTATTTTCAAATAAGAACTTGTGTGGCCAGGAGTGGTGGCACATGCGTTTAATCCCAGCACTTGGGAGGCAGTGGTAGGAGGATCACAGTGAGTTCGAGGCCACCCTGAGACTATTGAGTAAGCTTGGGCTAAAGTGAGACTGTACTTTAAAAAAACAAAACAAAATGAAAAATGAGCAAAGAACTTGCATTCTGTGTTTTGGGGTCAAAGACATCTGAGTTTAAGCCACATAATTATGTGACCTTGGACAAATAACCTAGTGTGCTTAAATCTTGTGCCCTCAACTATAAATGGGGGATTTTAATAGTATATTATGCTTGGTAATAATTTTACCTAAAAATCAGGGTTTTCAAAGTACTCAAGACTCCCAGAAAGCTTAGAAGGAGTTTGGGAAAGGATATTTGGCAGCTTTTGGCTTTCTCAAAGCACCAGGGAGCTAGATTTGCAGGGCCCATTGTCTGTGTCATAGCACAGGACTGCTGCACTGACATTTGTCCTGATGTCCTTGCGGATATTCTTTCCATAGCGGTTTTGCTTGGTGCTATGTGGTCTGGGAGAGAGCATCACAAAGGATTTTTTGAGTGCGTCTGATTGGCCAAGAATGGGTCATGTGATTGTATGTATGCTCACTGAGCATGCTCAAATGAGCATGGGAAACAGTTCTGATGTTCAACCTTAGAAAGTGCTGATATCTCTGCATAAAGGAAATCTGTTTAAAGGTGTTTGATGCTTAAAAAATGTTAAGTATATCTGTTATGTAGCTTAAGAAGTTCTTGGGATGATTAGATGATATGACGCATATAAAGCACTAAGCAGATGCTGTTATTAATATTACTTATTAATAGCTAACAAGAAAATGCCCAGAAATGAGGCAGTGTGAGTATAAAACTGGAGGCTGACAGCTCACAATGGAGCCTCTGTAGGGGAATTTGCTGCTTTGATTTGGCTCTTGGTGTCCTAAGTTCTGACAGCTGACGCTGTAGCATGTTGTCTCAGAAGCATCACCTTCTTATTTGGTAATTTAATTCATTCATTCAATATTTACTTATTTAATTGGCATACAAAGACTTAGATTTCCTTATGGTGTTTTAAAATATTGTTTTTTTTTTTTTACCCCTCTCTCTCCCCTTGTTCCCCCACAACATATCCCCCTTTCCATTTTATGCTACTCGCTTCCTTTTTGTCCTTTCCGCCTCTTCTCACCACCTCTCGGTCCCTTCTTGTGGTCTCTTATCTCAAATCATAGCCTGTAGGTCAGTAGAGAAAAATGGTAGAGTTAGAGTGAGGAGGTTTGGCAATAGAGAGATATCCATGAATGAGCAGACAGAAGAAGAGGGAGATTCCGGTCTTAACCCCATTGTGCCCTCTGCCTTCAACTTATTTCAAAATGACAGGATAGAGGCAAAGTTGTCGACCCAAGTCTTAAAGCAACTTAGTGCCATACTTGTTCCCGTAACCTCCCTATTACCCACCCACTCTCTGTGACCTTTCCTGTCGGCAGTGTGTCAGTGGTGGCCTTAATAGGTGAGTAAGCCTGTAGCCAGATGGCTGCACACTTTTGATTTTTGACAAGATTGAATGGAATTACTATTATTTGGTGTAGGTGACTCAGCTCTGCAATCATAAGCCATTGCTGGGAGCAGAGAGAAGTGCTGTGGGTGGCTTGTCAGGCCTTGGGCATGGGGCCTTGTTGTGTTGCTGCAGCTTGCTCATTTTAATTTATTTCCAACTTCAACATATGACTTCCAGCATTGCCAAACCTGGCTTTTACTTTCCACCTGGGTGCTGAGGGGTGGGGCTAGGGAGGGGTGAAAAAGCAGGCAGAACAGGAGGAATGGGACCACAGTGTCATTATGGGTTGGCAGGAATAGAGTGAGAATATGATTGGGGGTGGAAGGAGGAATACTCAGTGAGATTAAAAAAAAAAAAAAAAAAAACCCTCCAGTTGAGTTTCGATTGTCAAAGCCAACAACTCAAACACGTGGGAGAATGGTGCCTTTGTTCGGCCACCAGTGAAGAATTTCAACAGCTGAAGGTGCATTGAAGCCAAAACCAGGGAGGACTGTGGGTTGTCAGAGAAGAAAGTGGTTATTCCAGCCATGCCTCACAACCACCACGTGGTCCATGGACCAGCAGAGGAATGCTTCCTTCTTGGCACTGGCCATGGTTGCTGGGCTGTCCCTTGCTTGTCCTTCCCCTCCATCATCTCTGGCAGAATCGTGAGTGCCCACTGTTCCATGTCATGGCCTGGGCTGGTACAGCTCAGATTTTGCTGTCATGAAGTGTGCATAGGCTGGCAGAGTAGACCACACTGGGTAACACCAGAGACAAAGACAATATAGTAAGCAAATGTCTCCATCAACCAAGTGTGCCAGTCACCTCATGTGACCTCTGTGACAACTGACACTGATGCTTCTTCTCACCACAAAGAAATGAGAGATATATGACTTGATTGCCCAGTGTATACACTAAGCATCACACGCATATAATTTTTATATGCCAAGTAAAAACAGAATTTTGGGCCTGAATATTGGTGTGCAAATATTTTGTATTAGTTACTTTTGTCACCACTGTGACACACAGCTGACAGAAGCCACTGAAGTGAGGGAACATTGATTTTGGCTCATAGGGGACTCAGTCCATTATGGTGGGGAAGGTGTGGCAACTGGGATCAGTTTGGTCTGTCAGTGGGAACTTGTGATGTGGCTTCCTCAAATGTTCCTGGGTCTGGAAGAAGTAAAGGGGGGTAAGAAGTGGTGCCCAGTATAATCCTGAAGGTCCAACCCCTGGCAACTCACTAGAAGATTAGCAAGCCCTCACCTCATAAAGGTTCCATAGCATCCAAACATTGCCACCAGCTGTGTTCAAAACACATGAGCCTATGTGAGATATTCGTACACAAGCCACAACATACTTGTCCAAATTTCTTCTTTAAATTACCTTGACTATTGACACAGAAGGGGAAAGAATAGTTTTATATGGTAAATACATATTTATAAATACATGCATTAAAATGTGACAATATTTTAGTAAAGGTATTCTGTATGATAGTGTAATTTATAGTGGCGGAAACACACGATGATCCATTTGTCAGAACCCACTGGAGGAACGACATGAGTAGTGACCCCCGATGTAAGTGGACTTTCATCAGTAATCGCATCTTCACATTTGTTTATCAGTTATAACAAATGTGTCACACTAAATGAGATGTAAATCGTAGAGGAGGAAGGAGGGCACTTTAGGCCGACTTTTCTGTAAAGCCAAAGCTTCTCTAAAAGAATGAAAGCGTAAACTGGGCGTGGGACTCACTGTCGTCATCTCAGCGCTTGGCAGGCTGAGGCATGAGGATTGCTGGGGTTTAGAGGTCAGCCTGAGCTGCACAGTGAGTTTCAGGCTAGTCTGGGCTATGGATTAAGACTTCTGTCTCCCTTCCCAATAACAACAAAAACAAAACAAGAAACTGAAAACAACATATTAAGAGCATTAATGTGGAAAAAGAGAAAGCCAGTGCTAAATGGAGAAGGCCTCCCGGTTGCGCCCCAGCACTCGCCATTTCCTTGCCTTGCGGGTCAGTGGGTGTCATGGCGTAGGACAGGGCAGTGTTCCTGCTCACTCACTTCATTCTCTGGGTGCCAGTCCTTTGTTTCTGGACATCAGTTCCTAGATCCTGCTGTCCTTGTTTCCTGAGACATCTTTGACTTTGCTGGTCCTTGCTCCTGCCCCACATAGGGGTGCTGTCCACTTAGCAGGAGGAGGGAACTGTTGAGGAATCTGTCCAATTGCTCATGCCCCAGGGTGCTTTCAAGGCCCAGTCAGGACTTTACCTGTTTTGAGGGCTTCAGGTGGACACTGCTTGGTCCAGACATTTCCCTGCTAGCATTGTTAGTAAGGAAGTTGCTTTGGAAGCTTCTGGCATTCCTGCTGTTTTTGTAAAGGAAGAAATCAAAATTCTTTACTATGTTTTCTAAGTCTCTGGGTTTTCTGGCAACATTTCTGGTGACAGTTTGTTAACTACAAGACACAGATACTCTGTACAAAATCAAACAGTAAAAAGCCACTGTACTTGAAAGAAGGAAAAGGGAAGCCCCGAGGTACCATAAACACTGAGGGTGGTCAGAGTAAAAATGATAAAGGGATTACACTGCTGGCTGCTGGCTGTGGTTTGTAGACTGTGATGGACTGAGATTTTCTTTGCTGTTCACCAGAGGCTTGTGAGGGTCAGGGAGAGGAGAGCCTGGAGGGACCCAGCCTCCCCAATAACCACAGCCTCATGGTCTCGGGGTCTAGAAGTTCTCTGTCCACCAATATTCAAGTTATTGAGGGGAAAATTCCAGATGCATATCCAAACTAGGTGTGGGGTCCAAAAAGTTCACTGAAAGCCAGGGATTTAACATCAATGTAGTTCCAGACCATTGAACCTCCACGATCTGGATAAAAGCAAATCCTAAGCTGCCAGATAATGATGGTTTAGACACCAAAGTGTATAAAAACGCTATAGGGTATACAAGGCTTGCTGCCAGTGAGCTAGCAATAGCTATGATGTGATGATAATGATGCTCAAAGAACCTTACAGAAAACCAGTCACAAGAGAAAGAGCTTGCTACAACAAAAAGCAAACATTGGCAACCAAGAAATACAAATCATAACATAAGCTGAAAGCCCTCCATCTCCATGGAATATGTAAGTTTGGAATAAGAAAGGGAAAAGGATTAATAGAAAGAAAATAACCATAACAAATGATCAGGATTTTTTCATTTATTTACCCCTAAGACTTTCAACACTTTGAGACAAGGCCTCTGGAGCTAGAGAATGCAGGACCCAGTAAGACTAAGTGAATGTAGTCTTTTCATCATTGTGTTTGTATGAGAGAGGCTGAGCACATGCAATAATTGTTCTGTCTTGCATGTATCAAGGAAGGAAGACAGAATAAGAGGTCTGCAAGGGGACTTTCTGGTCTTCTCTGTGGTCTCCCTTGTTTTTCTTAGCCTTGTTAACCTCAGAAAATGACCAATTCCATTTTGTAATTTGGCACAAAGGTGAAAGAGTAAAAATAACTTTTCTATTCAAAATGATCACTAGTATAAGGAAATCCACTTTTTCCCTAAAGATAACGACAAGATTCCCCACGGAGCTCTATGTGTCAGCTGTATGCACAGTCTCTCCTGGAAGCTGTTCATGTGTTTCTCAACTTCTTTTCACTCACATTTTGTCTTGTGTTGAATGTAGTAGATGAGACACACCCATGACCTCTCAGAACTGCTGAGAAATCTGAACATCACAGTGGATACTCCGTACAAAGCCATTAAGGCAGTATGAAGGCGGTAGATCCCTGACCTAGATTAAAATGCCTTGCTGTGTGGCATAGTATGTGGCAGTGCAAGATTGGAGGCAAGGGGGCAACTATGATGTGTATGTTGTCTCTCTGAGGAGGCAACATCTGAGGTACTAGCCAAGCAAATGGGGAAGGGACAGAAGAACGTTCTTTTTTTAAAGAACTATTTTATTTCTTTATTTGAGAGATGGAGAGAGAGGAAGAGGCAGATATATGGAGAGAACGAGTGTGCCAGGGCCTCGATCTGCTGCAAACGCACTCCAGACGCATGTACCACCTTGTGCATCTGGCTTACGTGGGTCCTGTGTAATTGAACCTTGGACTTTAGGCTTTGCAGGCAAGTGACTTAACCACCAAGCCATCTCTCCTGCCCTTGAAGAAATTTCTTGTCAGAGAAGTGAGCATGCACAAGGGCCCAGAGGGGAAAGTACTAAGAACTTTGTAAGGCTCATCACGGCTGAGTTGTGTTCTGTTCACCTCCTTGTCTCTCTGAAGTATGGGACACCGAACTCTAGGATTTGTCTGTGCGAGTTGGTGATGAATGAGAACCTCCTCCCCAGAGGTCTGCTTCAGGCATCTTGCATCCTCCTCAGTCAATCTCTCTAGTGCTGACAGCTCCATAAGCTCACTCCAAACTGTATTCCAAGTATCACCTTTTACCATTAAATTCAGTCATTTCCAGACCCAGGGCTATGCCCCTTCCCTCCTGACACAGCCTCTTCTCTGCCAGATGCTCAAATTGGTTCTATTTCTAGCTCTGTTTCTGATCATCTTCCCCACTCACTGTTCTTCCCAGCTGCCATTTTATTTTAAATGCGGGGTGAGCTGATATTCAAGGTTAATTTCACAGCCAATCCACACAACGCATGTGACACACATCTGTGAAAACAAGTATCTTAGGAGAGTTAAATAAAGCTCTGAAAAGGACTTCCTAATATCAGATTTAGAAGCATTGCTTTTGGAAGGAGATAGATAATGAAAGCGAACCAGCACAAAAAAATAAGGTCTCGAATTGGCCATTCAACATGCTTTCTTATGCATCAAGCATAGTGTTGGAGGTTGTGGGAGACTCTCTAACATATCCAAGATGTGGTCTTTATAGTATATTTCAGTGATAAGAGGAATTTAAAAAAAACAAACAAGAGCAAACAGCCAATATCTTAGACAGTTCATTTATTTCTTATGTGTTGGACTCCCAGCTAAGGAGATTGTTCTCTTCCACCTCACTGTTGAACTTTGTTCAGGAAATAGAGGCGAGCAGGATGTCACAGCTATATTTAGAACGCATACTCACAGTTGACATTGCTATGGAGTTCAGAGCATAAGATGGGCCAGGGTTTACTGCCATGGGAGGATTCTGCTCCTCTCTAGTTCAAGGATAGGGTATTACAATCATCCGTAGGGAGATATATAGAGTGGTAGAATCTTCAAGATCCTGTAAAGCATCTGGTTTAGCTCTACTAAGCAGGAATGGGATCTCTTTATGGTGCTCTTCTTAAGGCAAAAGAGCAATTCAGTAGATGAGGCATTGGGTTTGGGAGTCATACAGATTTGGTTCTCAGTTCTGTGGCTTATAAACTACAGAGTAAGTTACTAATATCAAAGCCTGGAATTCTTGAATTGTGCTTGGGTGCCAGGGATAGGAAATCCCACTGGAATAGGCTGATATGATGTGTGCTTTAAATACTGAAGGGCCAACAGGAGAAAGAGTGCTTTTTTTTTTTCATAGGTAGTCAACTAGGGACAAAGCCTTAGGGAGATACCACCTTGCCTGAACAGGCAGGACTGGAACCCGCATGTGATTCAGTCTTATCCAAGATGGCTGCAAGCAACAACTCCCCCATGGATGGCAACTTCCTGTTCTTCCTCAGCTCAGCATACCTGGGTGGGCTGGCCCCTCCTTCAGTCCACAAACCAATCAGGTAGTCTCCCTTACACACTGGAGTCTGAAAGCAAGACTCATCCTAAGTGGATGTCTGACCCATATACATGGGCCTGGCACACATAATCTCTCTCTTGCCTACTCATACTTCTGGAACCCTGGGGACTTTCCTGCTCAACACCCAAGCCCTGGGACTGGGGGCACCCACCACCATTTGTGCTGGGTGTCCGAACTTATATCCTCATACTTGTGCAGCAAGTACTTTACCACTTAGACATCTCACCAGCCGCAAATACTTGTCATCTTGTTGTTGTGTTCAAGGTAGGGCCTGGCTGACCTGGCTCACTATGTAGACCCAGGCTGGCCTTCAATTCCCAACAATCCTCCTATCTCTGCCTGCCAAGTGCTGGGACTAAAGGTGTGCACCACTATGCCTGGCTCAAATAATCTAGTTTTATTTTGCCATAGAGTTTAATTATGAGAAAGGGCTTTAGGAATTTGGGGCTCATGTCATTGAAGTATGCAGTTCTAGCTAGAGCCCTGGTTGCTTTTGAAATACAGTTTGCTGTTTCTCAGCTTGATAAATTGTTTTATACTCTTCAAGAGAATGAAAACTGAATGCTTTTAGTCCCAAAATGCTTAACAAACCATAAGGACAGTTGACTTCTCTATCTCAATTATTTCTGGGAAAAAAATCCAAGTGTTTCTTTTTATAGTTTGCAATAGGTCATTTATTTTATTTAAAACATTTATTATTTTATTGACAACTTTCTTAAGAATTAACAATATACTATGATTATATTCACTTCCCATCACTCTGCCTTTCCCCCCTCCCAAATCCTCCCTCCTCTGAATCCCTTCTTCATGCATATATAATATTTTTTACATAGGTTATACTCTTATATCCCTTCACCCCTGGTCTCCAATCACCTGAGGGACTCCTCAGTAGGTGCTTTGGTATTCACTGTGGGGTATATTTAGGGCTTCTGTCTGTCTCTGGGTGGGGTGGCTCTTACAAGCTTTTTTTTTTTTAAATGAGATTTTTTTTGTTTATTTTTATTTATTTGAGAGTGACAGACAGATAGAGAGAAATACACAGAGAGAGAGAATGGGCACACTAGGGCCTCCAGCCACTGAGAACAAACTCCAGACACATGTGCCCCCTTGTGCATCTGGCTAACATGGATCTTGGGGAATCGAGGCTTGAACTGGGGTCCTTAGGCTTCACAGGCAAGTGCTTAACCACTAAGCCATCTCTCTAGCCCGCTCTTACAATCTTTGAAGCCCCTCTTCTGTAGCAGTCCCTGAGCCTTGTTGGGAGCATCTTTATCAGTTTTTCTTCATGTTGAGATCTCTGTAGACTGTGTATTATTATTGTGAGGTGTTTCAATTCCCTACTGTGTTTGTTGCTATTTCTCTGGAGGTGGTTGTTAGGGAAGCACTGGGAGCAGTACTCACTGCTTCCTCTGAAGATTTTTCCAGACCCTGGTTAATATGGGAGAGGTGGCACATCTCATGGTGGGAAGTTGGCTGACTTTTCTTGTTGAGTTGATGGTTCTTGGATCTTCTCAGTATTGTCTGCCATCTATAAAATAAAACAGATTCACCAACCAGGGATGAAATAGCTCTGATTAAGATGGATATGCAAATAATTTTGAGAGATATTTAGATGAGGATACACACTAAAGATGTCCAGAGAACAATGAGGGCTTCTCTTTGGTGGTTGTCAACTTCCTACCCGTGAGACCTTGGATCCCAGTTATGGGCTCTCTCACTGAGTGTGCCTTACATCCAATAGGAGGGCAGTTGGTTACCCACCGAGGGTTGTGCGTCACTATTGCACAAGTGCATTTCTTGTCTGGGTGGTGGATTTTGTAACTTGCAGGATTTCTTGCTTATTCGTGCTTTTTGTGGCCATTGTCACTCAGTAGCTCCCATAGCACTTTCCAGCCCCATGAGGTTTTGCTAGGAGAGGGTTGGCTTTCCTCTTGGTTCCCAGAGTCTCATGGTATCCTGAGATGGCAGCCTGTGGTGTTTTGAGCAATGGGCCTAGACCTTATTTCTTTTGGGTAACCAAGTATTTGGCAATGGCCAACATTGTTTTGGAAACCTCATGGGTCTCCCTAGTGAACTACTTAACATGGGGAGGGGAATGGTAACCCAGTTCTTATCTGGGGATTCACAAGCCAGAGCTACTGATTTTAGGATTAAGTTTTCTCCACCTTCTGGGAATACCAGTCTGGTCCAACTGCCTCTCTTAGTTAGGGGTTATATCTTGTATACTGCTATCCAGAAGCAAGGTACCTAGGGTACTAACTACTATAGACTTTAGTTTTGTGTACTTCTTTTCCTTACCCTCCATTGCCCCAACCCTTCCACCCTCTTTTCCTTTCATCCTCCATATTCTTTCTCTGAACTAGCTTTTCTGGTATCCCCTTCCCTCTTCACTTTCTGTTTTCATTTATTTTCTGGTCTCATACCCATAGTCTCAATGCTCACTGCCTTTTTGCCCTCCTCTTTAGCTGGTCCATTTTAGGAGCCACATGTGGCAGAAAACGTGCAGAATTTGTCTTTCTTAGACTATGTAACTTCACTTAGGATGATATATCCCAAGTCCATCCATTTTCTGCAAATTTCACTATTTGATTTTTCCTTACTTCTGAGTAGAATTCCATTATGCAGATGTACCACATTGTCATCATCATTATCCACTCATCAGTTGATGGGTATCTGGGTTAATTCCAGTTCTTAGAAACTGTGAATAGAAAAGATATAAACAAGGCTGAGCAAGTGTCTTTGAAGTAAAGAGAGGAGACTTTAGGGTAAATGTCTGGAGTAGAATAGCTGGGTGAGATGGTAGATCTATTTTCCTCTTTTTCAGAAGTCTCCGTACTGATTTTCATAATAGTTATACAAGTTTTTACTTCCACCAGCAGTGAATGAGGGTTCCTCTTTGCTGACATCCTTGCCAACATTTATTGTCATTTGATTTTTTTAATTATTGCCATTCTGACTGGAATGAAGTGGAATCTTATAGTTGTTTTAATTGTCATTTCCTTGATGGCTAAGGATGTTGGACATTGCTTTAAGTGAATACTGGTTATTTGTATTTATTCCTTTCAGAATTCTCTACTTATTTCTCTGGCCCATTTAAAAAAAAATAGAGTGCTTGATTTTTTTATTGCTGAGTTTTTTTGTAGATTCTCACCACCAAATGGATTAAGAGCCTCAGTATAAGACTTGAAACTTTTAAACAACTGGAAGAAAAGGAATAAGGAGAACTCCCTATGATATAGGAATTGGAAAATACATCTTGAATAGGACCCCAGTAGCCTAAGAAATTAAACTATCACTCAACCAATAGGATCTCATGAAACAAAAATTTATTGCACTGACAGACAAACTATAAAAGTACTAACAGACTACCTATAGAATGGTAGAAAATCTTCACCAACTATGCCACCAACAGAAGCCTAATATCTAGAATCTATAAAGAACTCAAAAAAAAAAAAATCAAGCAATCAATCGATCCCATGTTTATCTCTGAACTAATAACCATGTGGCCAGAGGGTGGGACACTGATTGGCTGCACTCATACACTGATCCTTAGGATGGCGAGTGAGTCCCACCTAAGCCACAGGGATGAAGACTGGGGAGTGAGTGTTCTAAAGGGAGAATAGAGTTCTTTCCAGAAGGAAAAGGAATGATGGCCAGTAGACATTCCCTTTACATTTTTCTGTTTTTATTATTATTTTTTTTATCTCCACAGTTTTCTTAAGTTCATCCTCTAATATAACCAGGTCCTCTAGGACCTTCTACCCCATGTTAGTGGGGTGCGCTCAGAATTTCTGTTCAAGTATATTTGATTAGAACTGCCAACAATGTCTCGAGGGTGATAAAACTGGAGTCTTCCACTGAGCAATGTTTCCCCATGTTTTCCTAGTCTTACATTTATTCTCTTCATTCTGGTAAGCCCCTGGAAATTTGCAGAGTACAATAGTTCAACCCAGCCCATGTCATCTCAGTGCTTGATGTGTTTTTCATTTGAGCCCATCTTTCATTTGAAAATATCACAACACTGCCTACACATGGCTAGAACCCAGTGGGAAGATAGAGTCACTTTATGAGACCTGCCAAATGGGGTTCAGTGCTTATCTGATCATGAATCATGAAAGTGTTTTAGGACAGATGGTGTAATCATATCCAAGAATAATGCCCTTTCAAGAGGATGCTAATTGGATCACATGGCATTAGAGTTTCACATCTGTCACATGGCAGAGACTGAGTTTCCTTCAACTTCAGTTTGTTTCCATTTCCAGGAGTGGTTAGAGCTGACTTACATGTGTCCATTACATCTATGTGGGGTATTAAGTACATGGATTGATTCATTCACTGATACAGCACATATGGTCTTGGTTCCTTCTACAAGTCAGACACAGTTCTGCATGCTTTCACTGCCACAGAGGTTTGCTTTGGCTTAGAGAAAAGTGAACAGTAAATAAGCAGACCAATAAATAAATCAGTGCAGTAAAAATAAAGACTATTAAGGCCACCAGTAAGGGCAGAGGGGAAGGAAGGGAATGAGAGTAACACAGAGGTTGAAAGGGACAAGGAGGGGAAGTGGGGAGAGGGAGAGGAAGCCAGTGGGGTCTAGATGACAACATTTCTAGTAGTGATTGAATTAAAAAGGGATTTTTTTTGTTGTAGTTACCTTAACCTTACTGGGACAGAATACCTGACCAGAAGTTGCTCATATGAAGAAAGGGTTTATGGCTTACAGTGCCAAGGGGAAGTTGTATTATGGCATGGAGGAGCAGAAGCTGGAGATCATATCTTGTTACATCAGCTGGGAGGTGGCAGAAAGAGTGAGCTGGCATTGAACACTTAGAAGGCTGGATTAATAAACTTCAATATCCTTCCCCAATGACAGACATCCTCCAGCAAGACTGCCTCCAAAGCCACCATCAGCTGGGATTGAGTATGGGGCTTACTATCAGAAACACATGAGGCTACAGGACATCTCACATTCAAACCCACACTATCCCTTTGGAGATCTGTGCAGAATAACATCTGAAATAAAGAACATCCAAGGGGGGAAAAAACCCTTAAAGTGACTTTGGTTTATTTAAAGATTAAGAGATAAGTTTACCTATTGCTTACTTAGTGAGGTTCAAAGTAGATCAGAACTATATCTTAGATATAGGTAGGGACCATGGAAAAGGGATTGCGTTTTTCCTGAGTAAAAATAGTATCAGTGCGTGCTACATTTAATCTTCTCTCAAATAGAATGGGATAGTGTTACTGTTTGGATTGAGACTATCTCCTAAAGACTCTTTTTGGAGGTTATAGTGCCTTTAAGGGGTAGGGTCATATGGGAGGTTTTAGGTGTTCTACTGGGGCTGTTCTATTGAAGCACTCTCTCTTTGCTTCCCAGGGTCCAGGAAGCAGGCAGTTTGCTCTCTCTGCTCACTATCATGACGTGCTGCCTCACCACGGGCACAAATCAACATGGACCAACAGACCATGGACTGGACTGTCTGAAACTGAGTCCTAATAAAACTTCCCAGCTTATAAGTAGATTTAGCTTTGATATTTGTCATATTAATGAAAAGTTAACACAGTTTTTTTTTTTATAATTATCAACTCCACTTAACAGAGTAGGAAACTAAGACATAAGAAAAAAAAAAATATTTGAACTCAGAGGCCGCCTAGAACTTTGCTCTGGAGATTTGCTGTCAGCTATGGTGCTTAAAATGGAAACCCCTAGGTGGTTTAAAGCTGAGCTAAGATGATCTGACTTCCATTTTCATAAGGTCTCTCTGGTTGGTGTAGATGGTGAGGAACAAATTGGAAACAAGAAGTATAGGTAGGAAGTTGGCTTGGACATATGTAGTGGTTTGAAAAAGGAGAAGGACTTCCAAATGTTATTTTCATGCCATAAATAAGATAAGGATGCATGCCTGGTGAGATATGGAGAGGAATCAGGTATGACTTGTATGAAAGAGAAGGCAAGTTAGTCTCTGCTGTCACAAAGCTCAAACAGACAAATCGAGATTTATTTGTTTGTTTTGGGGTGTAGGTTTGCTGGTGTTCTTGGTTTATGCACTCATACAGACACAAGAATAGCTTAATGCCATAGAGGGAGGTATGAATAAGTGTGGTGGTTTGATTCAAGTTTCCTCATAAGCTTAGGTACTCTGAATGCTAGATTCCCAGCTAATGGCAATTTGGAAATTAATGCCTCCTGGAGCCACTGTATTGTTGGGGGCAGGCTTATGGGTATTATAGCCAGGGTCCCCTTGCCAGTGTTTGGCACACTCTCCTGTTCCTGAGGAACACCTGATGTTGGCCAGGAGGTGATGTCCACCCTCTGCTCATGCCATTGTTTTCCCTGCCATCATGGAGCTTGCCCTAGAGTCTGTAAGCCAAAATAAGCCCCCCCATTTTTTCCCCTAAAGCAGCTCTTGGTCAGGTGATTTTTGCCAACAACAGGAATCTGACTGCAACAATAAGCAAGACCAAGGTGTGTGGCATAGGAAAGTACGTTTATTTTACCAAATCCTGCCTCTAGGACTCTGGATCTTCAAATGTATAGGGAAGCCATATTTTATTCCATTTTCCTTCAGATTCAATGACCCAGTGCTTCCTATACACCATGCCGAGAGGATCTGTGTGTGTGTCGGGTGGTGGTGGGGGAGCTGTCTACTACTACATGAGTCCCCTGAATGTGCCTGGTTCTTGGTCTGTTCAGCCCTATTCTTTGTGCTTACCTTTCTCTCCAAGTTCTACCTCATCCCTTGGCTGCCCTCTTTTTCAGATTTCACCCCAGCACCTAAGCCCTCTGCAAAGTTCTCTGTCTTCCCAGCTGAACAGCCCCCTCCCATTCACTTGACTCTGCACAGAACTCCATGTTAGCAAATTATTTCCTAAGCTCTACACCTCTAGTATTACTGTGCGTGCTTGCATGCGAGGATTTATTTGTACATATGATTGTGATTGAGTGTTTTTATGTGCATGTATGTGTGTTTTTATGTGTCTATATATATATTTGGCCCTCCATAGCTATGATTTTTATATCTGTATATTCAATAAATGTACTGAAAATCTTAAATAATATCTATTTTGAACATACACAGGTAGTTTTTGTTTGTCATTATTCCCTGAACATTATTCTTTTTTTTAAAGTTGTGAACTTTACTGTATGAATATATTTTATACTGGCCATATTACTCTCAGGTTATACTCTTATGTTCTGTTTCCCTCACCCCCATTCCCTGAGGGCCCTCCTCAATGGACTTAATAGGTATTCACTGTGGGGTCATGAATGTATTAACCCTGAACAATATTCTTTTTTTTTAAATTTTTATTCATTTATTCGAGAGTGAAAGACACAGAGAGAAGGACAGATAGAGGGAGAGAGAATGAGCGCGCCAGGGCTTCCAACCTCTGCAAATGAACTCCAGACACGTGTGCCCCCTTGTGCATCTGGCTAACATGGGACCTGGGGAACTGAGCCTCGAACCGGGGTCTTTAGGCTTCACAGGCAAGCGTTAACCGCTAAGCCATCTCTTCAGTCCATGAACAATATTCTTAACACAACTTTTTACACGGCATTTATACTGTACTGGGTATTATAAGTAATCTGGACATGATTTGACAGTATTTGGGTGGGAAATGTGACAGTTACATACTCATAACTATTTTATATAAAAGCCTTGAGTATCTTGAAGATCTTTTTATTGAGGGAGGTCCTCAAACCAATCCTCTGTAGAGCTGGAGGGATGGCTGATCTGCATCTTGATATCGCCAGCTTCTAGCAGAATGTAGTCTATCCAGGAGCAAGGATTACAAAGGAACTTTTAGCTTTGGAAAAAGGAAATCACAGATGGTAAAGAAATGGAAGGAGGGAGATCCAGAGACATCTGTCACTGAGGCTAAGGTGGATTTTTTTTGTGGTCTTTTGCTCTCCCAAGTGTGTGAGAAACCAGAGTGAACACATGAAGTATGACAAACTTGGCTCTTCCTCAGGGCAAACTTCCTGAGCATGTTGGCTAGTCAAATCATGAGGGTCCTTGCTTCCACAGTAGCTCAGGGTGAATACACTGTTCCATTGAAATATTCAATCATTTTTCTTTTTTTCTTTTTCTTCCCCTGGACAAATTTAACATTAAACAATAATTATTTTATTTAGACTCCTCCAAAATGTCATTGGGTTTGATGGCTGCTTGAATTGACTTTGTACTTCCTCATATCAGCACCACTGATTTCTTTTACCTGGGAAAATTCAAAGACTGTGACAACATTTACATTCCATTATATGTGTGGGCAAAGCAGATATGAAGAGGGTCAAATGAGGATGCTTGGGGGAAAGGGAAGGAAAACTGTGGGTATTTGAAGAAAAATAATTTTAAAGAGAAGAAAATACAAGAAATCCACCAATTATGCTGTCACATATATATTATTTTCTTTCCAGATGGTTCATGCTTTTGGATACTGTTCATTTTTTCCTCATTATTGCACACCTTGACATTTATCGTACATTGCAAATACTTCATAGGGGAAATAGTACAGATTCTGAATAAAGAGGACTGAGGTTAATTATAACAGTGTTTCTAGTAGGTGTAGGGATCATATCCACCACCTTGCAACTTCATACATTAAAATAGCAGGCTTCCTTTTATTTTATTTATTTAATTTTTGTATGTGCATGTATTCTGCATGTGGAGACCAGACAACCTTGGATGTTGTTCCTCAGGTGCAATTCACAGTTTTTTTTTTTTTTTTTTTTTTTGAGACAGGCTTTTTCCTGGCCTGGACCTTGCCAAATAGGCTATGTTGATACTTAGTTAGGTTTTGAACTCCCACCAGTGGGAAGACAAAGTCAAAGTCTTCAGTTAGACAGCTTAGCAGGGTGGAACTGTGGAGACAGGTAGCATACCAAAGCAATAAGGTATATGTAGCTCATAGAACTTGGGTCACTTTCAAAAGTGGTCCTTCAAACATTTTTGTTATCTGAGAACTCTAATTCTGTAATTCTCATTCCAAAACCCAGCAATTTGCTCACAGTCAGGACAGAGAGTGATGTAGGAGAGCAGGTTACTGAGAACCAGCACAATCTTGCACCTACAACTTGAGCTGGATCCAGGCTTAGTCAGTGGGTCTGTACAATGCCAGAGCCAGAGGAGTGGAATTCCAGAGCCTCCCTTGCAACTAGGAGGCCACGAGGTATTTCAGGGCTGACATGAGCAATAGGAGGGAGATAAGACTGCCTACTGGTGGTTGCTGTGATATCTGAATTAATGAGTGCAGGAATGATTTTCCAGAGGCTTGAGGTCAAGATCTTAGCTCAGAGGTGATTTGGGTTTTCAGGACACGAGGGTTAGTGGCTATAAGTTCAGGTTCTCAGTATTTCACTGGAACTCAGTGCTCAGTATAAGTTGACATCTCTATTCCAAGTTTCTGAAACCTTATTTTGGGCCATTTTCAATTCTGGAGTTTGTGATTAAGGATGCTCAAATGGCAAACTAGGCAAAGTAGACATTGGTGACTGCATGAGTGACAATTTGAGCTACAACAACGGGAGAGTGAAGAAAGTGGTGGTGGCACGGGGAGAGGCTCGTTAGTGGATTGGAATGCGTATGTTCTGGTTTTAGAACTGACTGGTGACTCTAGGGACAAATCGTTTCCTAGAGATTTTGTAGTTCTATGAGTGGATTTTAAAGACACCTTTTAAAAAAATGAGGTTCTTTTTTAAAAAGTTATTTATTTGAGAGAGAGAGACAGAGAGAAAGAATGGGCATGCCAAGGCCTTCAGCCACTGTAAACGGACTCCAGACAAATGTGCCACGTGTGCATCTGGCTTACATGGGTCCTGGAGAATTGAACCTGGGTCCTTTCGTTTTGCAGGCAAGCACCTTAATCTCTAAACCATCTCTCCAATGCTTAAAGATACTTTATCATTTAAAATCCCTTGAAATACTATAGTACTTCAATATCTATATGACTTTTAGTTTGCTTCCAGAAGAGTAGAACAAGTTTTAGATGGAACCATGGTCACTGATTCATATTTAATATAAAATACAACATAATACAAAAAATTGTGTTTGCTTCCTGCTTCATCAGACTCGAGGATGTAGCTTTTCACTTTCTCCATGGCCAGAATGAGGCTTAGGGTGCTATCTTGGCAACAAACAAGGCTAGAGCACTGACTTTGCTGGCACTCCGTGCCACCCCCCACCAAAACATATTTGCAAGAAAGCTTCTCCTTGACTGATACGTCTTGTACCGTGAAGCAGTACATTCCTGACTTTCATTGTCTGATGTAAAAGCCTACAAACTGAAAATGTAAAGGAGTCATTTATCAAAATCCTTAGCATTGTTAAATCCGTGAACTGCGCTTTAACACATTTGTTCTTATTGAGCATTGAAATGACAGAAACTGGCGATCGTCATTGTATCAGCCCAGGGGACCCAGCCTTAGTATGGCAGAAGTACAGTGACATTTCCTTTCAAAAGACCTGGCCCTGTTTGGTGGGCTGAAATATTCAGGAAGAATACTGGTCCTCTGTTTAGTTCCTATTCTAGGAGTTAAGACCCAGCTGTGGATCCCAGACCCTCTTTCCACAAAAAGAGGTGACCATATAGCCTGATATTTTGGTCCCCCACAGAACTATTTCCTTGTTTCCAAATTCTACTCTCTACCAGAAAGGAGGGCTAGAATTTGGAATTGCAGTATGATGGTTCTTGCAGTGTCCACTTGGACACCAGTGTCCCCATTCTTTGTTCAAATCCTAAAGAGCAAAACAACTGAGATAGATGGCTATATAAAGAAGCTGTTGAGATTGGAAGCTGGAAAAAAACAAAACTGGAACCTGGAAAGCTACCTGAGTTTTCAGCTTCTACTTGATGGAATTCAGATCTGAGACTGAAACATTGACTTGTCACTGAATTTCTAGCCTTCAGGCTAGTGGACCACCAGTCCCACATTCAAATTCTAAAAGCAAATTCATTAAAATTAATTCAGGTATTTTCTTTATGTTTTATGTTTATCTTTCTGTCTTTGTCTTTCAGTTGGTATGCCATATCTGTTTCTCCCGTGAATTCTGTTCCTCTAGAGAACCCTGCTACACCTCTACCCTCATCTCACTTCTGCCAGGTAATGTAGTATTTTTTTTTTTCTGTCACAGTCCTCTGTCTATAAAATCCACCAAGAGTTTTAAACTATGTTTGCATTATTTCTGATGATAGATCTCTTCCCACACTGTATCACAAACCAGTTTTATAGCCTTTCAATCATACCAGTGCCTGGTCCCCATGTGAGATTTTGGCTGGGCAGACTCAAGGCATTTAAAGAATATAAGGTTGTCTTTAACATATGCTCCAGGTAATCTCATGTTATAAGAATTACTACACCATCAGCTTTGGAACAACATCCAGCTTCCTTATGACCTGGTATTGCTCACAGCCTACTCCAGTCCTGGCACATGGAACCTTTCCTGTTCCCATCTACCTGAAATCTCTCATAACATATATACCTCCATCCCTATTTGAAAAACTTCTATAAAAAACTTGTAGGAAGATAATGGTTTTTGAAGTCTGTAAGGCCCCTATTCATATGTCTAATGTCTAATCTCTCCTCCTCCCTTCTCTGCCCTCTCTTCCTTCTCCCCTTCTTTCTCCCTCCCTGCCTTTCTTTCACTTCCTCTCTTTCCTTCCTTCCTTCCTCCCTCCCTCCCTCTCCCCCCCTCTCCTTCTTTATTTCTCTTTCTCCCCGCCCCCATTTTTTTATTGGTGGTGGAATATTATACCAAGGACTTTGTAGTGCTTGGCTATCACTCTACCACTGAGGTATATAAGCCCCCTCCTTTGTCTAATATTTCTCTTATGATGATCATATTAAATTATCATCTAGCCATACATTTCTGGTTGCAAACTCTTAAGAGTTGGGCATTGCATTTTTGTATCCACATTGCCCAGCATGATGCCTGACATAAAAAGCTCCACAGATTTTTGCTGAACTTAAATCACTGAATAAGCTCCCCTTGTACTGATTCCGTGCTCACCAAGCAACCTTTGATAATTTGACTTTTCCAGCAGCTGCCGCTGATGGAGCGGATGTGTGTTCTATCAGACGGATGTGACTGTCTGGGCCACATGGCAGTGCATTTATTTCTAGCTGTAAATTAATAAATTGGAGTCCTGGTTTACACACACACAGTTTGCGAATAAATGGCTTGCCTGTGGTCATAGCTCAATTATCCAAACACATGTGATCCTCCTGGCCTATTATTTGCAGACTGCTTTTTATTTGTTATCTTGAATTTGTCCTCCTCTCTGGCCCTGATCAGTCTTTTTAGAAATTATTTTCCTGAAAATTTCATAGGTGCATTTTGATCACATTAATCTCTGTCAGTCTATCTTGTCCCTTCCCACTATGGCTGAACCCCTTCATTTCAACTAACCCCTTCTTCTTTTGATTTTTTTTGTCATCCACTGAGCTTAATTAGGGTTGCCTGCATGAGAATGGGTTGGGGTTATTCACTGGATTTTGGTCGACCTACCAGTGGCTACACCACACCATTGAGGAAAATGACTCCTCCTCCCTCAGAACTTAGCTGCCCAATAGCTGTTCAGGGAGGGAGGAGGCCTCATGAACCCCTCTACCATATCCATGATGGAATGTTTACCGATCAAATCTTGTCCTGTTAAGTCTTTTTAAAAAACATTTTAAAATGTTTATTTATTTATGAAAGAAAGAGAGAGAGAGAGAGAGAGAGAGAGCGAGAGAGAGAGAGAGAGAGAGAGAGAGAGAGAGAGAGAGAGAGAGAGAGAGAGGGAATATGAACGGGCACTCCAGGGCTTCTAGCCACTGCAAACAAACTCCAGATGCACACACCACCGTGTACATCTGGCTTACATGGATCCTGGGGAGTTGAACCTGGTCCATAGACTTCACAGACAATTTTCTTAACCACTATGCCATCTCTCCCACTCCTCCAGTATTCTTTTTTTTTTTTTTTTCAAGGTAGGGTCTCACTCTGGTCCAGGCTGACCTGGAATTCACTCTGTCATCTCAGGCTGGCCACGAACTCATGGCAATCCTCCTACCTCTGCCTCCCGAGTGCTGGGATTAAAGGCAGGCGCCACCACGCCCGGCTTCCAGTATTCTTTCTTGATGGATATTTTTATTTATTTGCAAACAGAGAGAGATAGAAGAGAGACAGGCAGAGAGAAGGTACATGCCAGGGCCTTAAGCTCCTGAAAATGGACTCCTGAGGCATGCTCCATCTTGTGCATTCAGCTTTTATGTCAGTACTGGGGAATTGAACCCAGGTTGTTAGGTTTTGTAGGGAAGTGCCTTAACTGCTGAGCCATCTTTCCAGCACCTTTTCAGTCTTTTTACTCCTCTATATGGGTAATCCAAAGCTGGCACCAAGTATGGCTCTGTCAGGAATATTGTGAAGCATGAGTTTTGTGTTTCCAAAGTCCCTGATGGTTTGGGCCACATATCTAGGGCATATATTGGTATGGTGGGTCTCCATTCCATTTCTGACTTAGCATAGCACATTCCAGACAAATTTGGTTTGGTACAGTGCTGTGTGAGTTCGGTCAGGAAGCCATGAGCCTTTCTTCTTGGCTTGAAGTGCGAGAGGGAGGTGAATCAGGCTCACTTGCAAGTAGGCCTGGCTCTAATAAGAGTGAGGAGAGCAAGGCAAAGCTCCAGGGGCAGAGAGGTGTAGCTGGACACAGCCTAGACCAGAGAGTAGATATGCCTCAGCTTGGTCATGGCCAGACCAAGTCAGGATGAGGGAGGGTGTGTGGCCCCGCTGGAAAGCCTGGTAAGGAAGCCACCCACTCAGGTCCTGGGCTAGTGAAAATTCCAGTCTACCCTGAAGAACAGAAGTGGCTTCTCCAGTCTCACATTTCTCAAGCCCCAGCTAGGGGCCTCATTTGGAAGCTTTCTTTGATTCTTCTGGTCAACTTCTAATTTCAATGGAAGAGAAATAACCACAAGAAACACTAGGCTAGCTACTCTCAACAGGAGAGCTTTGTAAAATACAGATGCCTGGGTTCCCTTCATGAATTATTGAGCTACCATCTTCAAGGGAAGGACCCAGGAATGTGTATTTTAAAAAATATGGCTCCGTAATTCTGATAGACCCCCTATTTTCTGTCCATTTTCTGTTGCTTCAGGTTAATATCACTGGCTGGTGACTTCATGAAGAAGATAAATTTACTGTGCTCATGGCTCTGAAAGCTCAAGGGCGTACATTCTCACATGCTCAGCAAATGGTGAGGACCTTTGCTGCGTCATACCTGGCAGAGAATGTTATATGGTGAGGCAGTGCAAAGATTTGGTTAGGCCTCTCTTCCTCTTCATATAAAGCTGCAAAGTCCATCAGGAATGCTCTTCCCTGCATGACCTCAACTAATCTTACATACCTTCCAAAGGCTGTACCTCCAAATTCCCTCAGCATATACATTCAGACCAAGCTTTTAAAACATGAACGCTAGGATGGCTCATTCAAACCATAGCAGTTCCCAAAGGAGTTTAAGGATCATTACAGTTTGCAGTCCTTATAGCTTACCAAAGTGTTAGTGCATTCTGACATCACTTCTCATATATGCATATAATGCCTTTTGGATGTTTTCCCTCCAAGTGTTCTCTCTTATCTCCCTCCCCTCCCACTAACACTTCTTCTTCCACATTAGTCCACATCTTCTTCCATTTTTTTATATCCTTTAAGGTAAATTTGGGTTGTTTGCTTGGTCATGGGGGAAGGTTATTTACCTTGGAATGGGCAATTTAACAGTTGCTCTGCTACGGAAGAACCTGACTCTCCTTCCTCAGAAATCATTAGTTACTCTGGAAGGTGTGGGATCATGTCCTCCCCATCAATGGTGATCTCTATCAACAGGATCAGTCTTGTGCAGGAAACCACAGCTGCAGTGAATTCAAGAATGCAATCGCCACATTGTATCCAGAAGATAGTGTTTTCCAACCCTGCTCCCCATCTTCCTGCTTATGTGTTCTTTCTAGGAAGTTCCCTAAACCTTGGAGGGGATGGTTTAGATGTCCTGTGTGAGGCTGATCACACAGTACTGACATCGTTTCTCTCTGTATTACAACCTCAAGCACCATGTTATAAATTAATATTAATGTTAGTATTGTTAAGTAGTGGAAATTTTGGGCTCTGTCCCTTTTTTATTGTTTGATCTCTCACCACACTCTTGTCTCTATATAATGTTAATGTAAGGTCGAGAATTATGTAAATAATTAAGATCAGCACAAGGCTGGAAAAAGGCCAAGGTCTGTTCCCACACTACCACACAGGCACACACTGTCTGCACACTGTAGGAGTTTCCTAAGAAAATGTGAATACAAAGAGAAACTGAGCATACTGGTGCACACCTGTAATCACAACATTTGGGAGGCTGGGGCAGGAGAATTGTGAGGTTCAGGCCAGGCTGGGCTGTATAAGGAGATCCTGTCAGAAAAGGAGGGAAAGAAAGAGAGAAGAAGGGATGGAGGGAAAGAGAGAAAGAGACCACCTATATTTGCTTTGTACTCTCAAAAACTACTTACTTAAGGTGTGTATGGAAGCATGTATGTATGTATAGTGTTATGTCAAATTAGTATCAGGCTGTGTATATGCTTTTACAACTATGTTTTAAAACTTAGTAGCAGACCATAGTTAAACTATATTTTCTTATAACTGTTAACATGATATATCCCTAGGTTCCAAGCTGAGTTTAACTAGAAAATTATTAGCAAAAGTATCTCAAAGACATACTGAAGTAGAAAGTGAGAAATTTTAGTTCTCTTCTCCAAGTATTTAAGATAGATTCAATATATATGTATGTTCCAATTCTGTGTGGCCACCTACTCCAAAATGTGGTGGCCTAAAGTAATTGTTTACTATTTCTCCTGACTGAGATCAACTGGACAATTCTGCTCCAGAGTTGACTACCCTGTAGGTTTGTCAGATTTGTCAAATTAAAAATCCTGCAAGCACCTGGGGACACTTGAATTTCAGATGTACAATGAATAGTTCATCAGTATAAGCATCTCCAGGCAACATCTGGGACATAATTACAGTAGTTATACTAAAAATGCTCATGATATATCTAGGAAGTGGATTTAATGGAGGCTGCTGTGCCTCAGCTGACACACCTCATTACCTGGGGTTACCCTGTAGCTCTAGACCTTTGTTTTGTTCCTTGTCCTCTAAGAAGTTAGAGGAGACTCCTGGACATGGTAGGACCAGGGCAGAAGTTCAGAAGGACAAAGGTATCAGGCTAGAGGTGTAGCTGAGTGGTAGAGTGTGTGCTTGGCACACACGAAGTACTGGATCCAATCCCTAGCACCAGGATGAAAAGGAAAGGCAAAGGTGAAAGCTGCAAGGTCTTTTGAGACCTAGCCTTGGCTGTCGCATAGCTCACTTCCTCCTCATTCATGGTCACAGAAGTGCCAGGCCATCACATACTTAACAGACTAGATTTAGTGCCTGCAAGGAGAAGCGCAGTGGTACCTCAAGGGGACATGCATTTGCAGACGAGAACTGCTAGGGACCATTTTGCAAAACAGGAGCTATGTTCTTTCCTGTTGTTGGGAAGTACTGCCTTGTGTTCTTTTATGCCATAAGTTATTAACCCATTTTCCATTCTTGATATTTAGATGATTTGTTTTGACGTGTTGTAAACTTTGTTGTAAAAAAAAAATATGAGTTTCTGTGCATCCATTTCTATTTCACTTAGGTGTTGTAGCTCACTGCCATGGTTCTGTGCCCAGATTTGTCACTTTTTAGTTGTGTGTCCTGAAGGGAAATCATTTAATATCTGTGTATAGCTGTTTGCTCATATGAAAAATAGAAACAAAATATATTGTTGCTGTAACAAAATATGAGGTTACTGTGAAAAGCTTACTGATCTCATACTGGTGGTAAAATTTGTAATGATGCCATTGGTCTATATTAAGATAAACTCCAAGAGATAAAACACTAGGTCAAGGGTTACAGAGATATCTAAGTCATTTGCTATATATTAGTAAATCAAAGGGAACTTTTTATAATACTGAGGGTTGAATCTAGGGTGATACAGTTGCTAAGCAAGTACTATATCAGTCCTTCTTTTCTTTTTATCTCTGTCCTCTTTCTTCCCTTCCCTTTTCTCCCCCCTTCTCTCTCTCTCTCAGTGGATTGTCTGGATCTCACTCAGTAGCAGAGGAAGGCCTTGATTACGTGATTCTCCTATCATAGCCACTCAAGCAGCTGTAGTTATAGACTGGTGTCTCCAGACAGGGTTGGAAGGTCCATGTTTGGTATTAATAAAAGCAAGTCTAACTTTTTCAGCATAGTGTTTGAGCTAAGACTTTCAGCAAAGAGTTAGAAAAGCACAACCTGTGGCCAGTTTTTGTAAATAAGATCTGTCTGTGCACAGTTCTTCCCATTTGCTTGCATACCAGCTACCCCTACCTCTGCTCTTCAAGGCAAGAATAGCTGTGGTCATGACTAAGTGGCCTATAAAACTGAAAATGTTGGTTGGAGGCATTACTTAGTGGCAGAGCACTGGCCTAGCATGCACAAGGTCCTGGATCCTATCCCAGCACCACAAGTATGTAAATAAATACAACAGAACAAATGTCTTTAAGGAAAACTTGAAAATGTTTACCATTTGACTCAGCATGGGCAGTTTGCTGATCTTTAGCTTAGAGAAAGAAAGGTGTAGTCTCCAATCCTTACTTTTCTCCATATCCTGTCTAAGGTGGCAGAAGTGTTTAGGTGAAGAGCTTGCTCAGTTGCTATGTGTGAGTGTGTGTGTACACAGGTGTCTGTGTGATTGTATGTATTTGTGTAGACAGAACACTGACTTCTACATTAGTCATTCTCCTTTAGCAGTTTCTGAAGTTCTGTGTAGTACTTTGTGTTTTTGGAGTTAGCATCTTGCTCTGTAGCTAAGGCTGGCCTTAAACTTGCTATTAACACAAAGTGGCCTTGAACTTGTGATCCTTCTGACTCTGCCTCCAGTGCTGCTATGATAGTTATGAGCCACCACACCCAGATCCTTTGTTGCTGTGGGTTAAAATATATTTTATCTATTTGGGGAGAGAGAGAACGCGAGTGAGCGAGGGAGCAAGAGAATGGGCATGCCAGTGCCTCTAGCCATTGCAAACAAGCTCAGGCTCAAGATGCATGTGCCACTTTGTCCATCTGGCTTTAGAGGACTCAAACCAGAATCCTTAGGCTTTGTTGGCAAGCACTTTAGTTGCTGAGCCATCTTTCCAGCACTCCTTTGTGATACTTTAATGAGTATCATTGACATGGCCATTCTGGGCACTTATTAAATAGGAAGCAGGAGAAATAACATCAGATGTGGAAAATATGTAATGAAGGCTCTCATACTCAGAGTCTTCACAGTGTGCCTGCTCACTGCTATCAGTACACTGTTCTCCTTTCCATGCCCACCCAGCAGAGACCCACCTCTCCCTCCACACTTCTGCAAGGGAAACCTGGCTTCTCACTTCTGTTCTGCTCACTATGATACCTGCTGTGCTCTCCAGGAGATGGGCCATAGTGGGTTCTGAGCATTATACTTTAAGAGGGATGTTATAAACTTAAAAAACTGACATTTACTCTCTCCATTTCATTCTTACAACATTGTGGAGTAGGTCTCATTATCATCATTTTAGAGTTGGAATATGAAGTTAAGAAAGGTTCAAAAGGGGTTGGAGATCTGATTTAGTGGTTAAGGCACTTGCCTGCAAAGCCTAAGAACCCACATTTGGTTCCCCAGTACCCACATAAATCATATGCACAAGGTGGCGCATATATCTGGAGTTCATTTGCAGTGGCTAGAGGCCCTAGTGCACCCATTCTCTCCCCCTCTCTCTGCCTCTTCTCTCTCTCTTTCAAATAAATGAATAAAATCTTTAAAAAAATATTTTATTTATTTATTTGACAGAGAAAGAGGGAGGGAGGGAGGGACACACACACACACACACACACACACACACACACACACACAGAGAGGGGGGGGAGAAAATAGGTATGTCAGGGTCTCCAGCCACTGCAAATGAACTCCAGTCTCATGCACCCTCTTGTGAATCTACCTAACATGGGTCTTGGGGAATTGAACCTGGGTCCTTTGGCTTTGCAGGCAAATGCCTTAATTGCTCAGTCATCCCTCCAGCCCAATAAAGCCTTTTTTAAAAAAACAATAAAAAAAGAAAGGTTCAAGAATTATCTCAAAACAACACCCCCATGTAAGGGCTGAAACTGGGATTTGAACCATGTGGCTTGGAAAAAATGCTTCCTTTTCACTAGGAGTTGACAGTCTGTGAGAGATGATGCCATGGCATAAACATACTCTTTAATGAGTATGAGAGATACTTCATAAGTTAGGGTAATATGTTAGGACAATTCAGAAAGAGGGGGCACATATTTTATAGAAAGAAGTATTTGAACTTGATGTTTTAAATTCTCTGTGACCAACAGTGTCTTTACTCCAAATCTGAAATCAGGTAAAATTAGTGAGGGTGAGAAGAATATAAAACTAGAACATGTTGAGTCAAAATTTAGGAGCTGCATGGAACTGTCTCCCTAGTTGAAGAACAGAAGTTGACTTTGAGCCATGAGAGAGACAGACAAAGTAAGAGTCTGCTGTGGGCCACGACTCTGGAGGGACTTAAGATATGATTGTTTTAAATGGTGACTCTAAGATGAGCCAGCTATGAGCCTCCAAAATATCTGGGGCCAATCCTTTATCATCTCAGTTGGGTTATGTTCTGGTTTGAACATGAAATGTCCCTCCTAGACTCTTGTTTTTTAAAAACTATTTTATTTATTGACAATTTTTATATATGTACCTAATGTACTTTCATATTTACCTGTCACCTGTCATTACCTTCTCCTTGTCCCCCACATCCAGGCTCGTGTATTGACATGCATGTTTTGTAGCACTATTTTGGGAAGTTAGAAGGAGTAGGTTGCTGAGAGTGCCGTTCTTGGGGAAGTATTACCCCTGGTACCTTCCTGCCATGTTCTCTGCGTTTCGGTGAGCTATGAAGTGGAGAGCTGTCCTCCACTGTATGCTCCTGCTATCACAATGTTGGATCCCAGTGAGTGTGAACTAAATCCTCGGCAGCCATGAGACACAATATATCCTTCCTTCCATAGGTTGCTTCTGCCAGATCACAGTGAAGAGAAAGCTAATGGATTCATTTTCCTTCCTTGGCTCATCTAGTTAACTAGCCTCTGCCATGTTTGCTGAATGTGGAGCTCACTGGAGACTATGGATAGAATCTAGATGCCCCTCTCTCTTCTCTCTCTCCCTCTTCTCTCTGCCAAGCATGTACCTAGTACAAATCTGTGAGGGGAGAATTGTTTTTTAGACTACTCCTTAGAGAAGTCTTGAGAGCCAAGAAAAAATAAGTTCACAGAATTGAAAGATGTTGACAACTTGTCTGTGGACAGTAATTTCCAACCTCTGCACCTGTTACTCAAGCCTCCCCCAAATCACTTCTCTGGAATATATATATAGTGTCAGGGCTAAGCTTATGGGATGCTTCTCATGGAAGCATCATGAGCTCATTAGACTTGGGCCCATGGACCTAGCCCAGGAAGTAGTGCACAGAAGAGGATAAGAAAAGCCTGTTGAATGAAGGAAGGAAGAGGTGTGTGAATACAGGCTGAATGTCTCTATCATTAATTGCCAAGCTGACATTGGCATTTTATTTTGAAAGTAAGACTGCTTGGATGTTCAAGCGGGAACTACATGAGATCAAAAAGCATTCAGCTCAGCACCAGATCATATAATTTAATTGTTCTGGGAAGTAGCCTGGTAATGCTGCTTTTTACAAAGTGCTCCGCTAGTGATTCTGATATGCTATTGTGACCAAGAGTCACTGGTATACAACCCAGCTTCTATTCTGTCCACTTACAGATGAGGAAATTGAGGCCCAAAGTTAGTCTGTAGCTCGGAAACCCTCTTTCATGACATGAAATGTGGAAAGTATGCTTGGCTATCTCTGGAGTCTGCTTTCCTGCTGTGTTCTTCCTTTTATCTTTCTCTACATTTGTGGAGAGAGAGCTTGAACTTGGGGACCCATTGCCAGGATCAAACTCCTGAACTTCCCCACAATTCCTTTCTTTCCTGAATCCTCTGGTAGCCCATGACGATCTCCTGCTCACTGCTTTGTTTCCCAAGTGACTTGAGTCCAATATTCATTTCCACTGATAAAATGTCCCTTCTGGAATGTCATGTCTATTTTCCCTACTCCTTCTCCTGGAAGCAAATGGGAAAGATTTATGGCTCCTTGTAAAATCTCAGCCTTGTTTAGAAATTGCTTGTGATTGATTAAGTAATAAAAATGCTTTTAAGACAGGGAGGTAAATCTCCCTGCTAATTGCTGTGTGCTTTACATTAGAACCTTGTTACACTGCCTGATGCTCTCCAGGGCTGGACAACTTTATAATTTCCATCACCCTGAAAAGTCACATTGGAATCATTGCCTGCAGCTTTTTTTTTTTTTTCCCCCAGGACTGAGACTGTTAAAAGGTCCAGACAGATAATTAATGGGATGGTAAAGTCAACCAAGCCAAGCACTGGAAACAGAACAGCACATACCATCTTCCCTTTGAGTGCGAGTTTTGGGCTCACCCAGGTGTGTAGATGGGAGCTAAGTCCTGGTGGAAGGGTGGTCCACATGGGATATAGAGGGAGTTTCTTGGCCTCCACCAGCTCTGTCTTGCTTTCTAGAACAGTGGTCTGGGTGCTCAAAAAGGTATATGAGATATAAGTTGGAGCCAGAAAGAAAAGCAATTTGTATTAAAATATGTAGGGCACATTCCTGGACAATGGGATAGGGCATAGGCAAACATGGCATAGAAGGTATTTGGTACTTAGTCCAGTGGCCTGGATTATATGGTTGACTACTTGGGCCTTAAAGGAATATAATAATGCAGCTATCACCAAATCTATCAATAACTAATTTTTTTTGTTGTTGTTGTTCTAGGAAGGGTCTCCCTCTACCTCAAGCTGACTACAGTATGTAGTCTCAGGATGGCCTTGAACTCATGGCAATCCTCCTACCTCTGCCTCCTGAGTTCTGGGATTAAAGGTGTGGGCTACCATGCCAGGCTTAAATATTTCATTTTTATTTATTTATTTGAGAGGGAGAGAGAGAGAGAGAGAGAGAATGAGAATGGGCATGCCAAGGCCTCTAGCCACTGCAAAGGTACTCCAGATGGATGTTACTTTGTGCATCTGGCTTACATGGGTATTGGGGAATCAAACCTGGGTCCTTAGGCTTTTCAGGCAAGTGTCTTAAACCACCAACTCCAACCCCTATCAATATTTTTTATACTTATATACAACCCTAGAGTTTTCAAAACTATTCAAACCTATGAATTAGTGGACAGGCACTGTCCTCCTGACAGCTAGTTTGGGCCTCATAGGACAGTTTCCAGTCAGTCTAGGAGGCCAGAGAAATGTCCCTGAGGAGAACGCAGGACATAGGACACAGGCCACAAGAAATGGACTTCTGCTACTAGGGATAAACTAGGCAAGAAGCCTTTGGCTCAGGAGAAACTTCCTGCTTCAGACAATTATCTGTTAATCTTCTTCTCTTAGATAACATTTTTGCTTTTAAGGAGATCTGACTATCCAGAATATTCTGCCTGGCATAAATGTTAGTGATAAGAAAAGTAACACAAAGAGGAGCTCCCAGTTATCTGCAGAATTACTTGGGAAACCCTTGAGTGCTCTAAAGTTACAGGTAGTTATGATCATCTTCCTGACAAGCGTCTACTTCCTTTAGTAAAGTCTTAAGTGCTGCATGATCCAATGATAATTGAAAAAAAAAAACTCAACCTATATTGCATTCAAATTGTTAAGAAAGAGGCAGGAAAACTAACTCTGACTAAAGGAGTGATCCATAGAGGAAATGACATATAAACTTTGCCTTAAAAGATAACAGTTTTCCAGAGGAGAAGGAGGATTCCAAAAGAAGAATGCCACTGAACAAGTTCAGAGTTCTGGAAAATCATGCCATACTTGGAGACCGAATTGGAAAAGGGCTAGAGTAGAAGGTGCCTAGCAGAATGCATCTGGGAGGGGGAGTTTGGGCCTTATCACTGGGAGTCATCTTCAGATGCAAGCTAAGGACACTGGGTTTTAACTTCAAGCCAGTCCTCAGATGCCCTTGTCCATTGCATCAGGGTTCTTCTGGAACAAGGTCATGGCTTACTCAGAGGGCAGAAGGGCATTACTTGAGCCCAGTTGTCATGGTAGCAAAGCAAGTTGGTGGGTGGTAAATCCGGGAGGATTGAGTGTGGTGAGGAGAGGACTTCTATAGCAAGTATAAGGCATGGCTAGTTTTCTCCAACTTTCTCAGGATTTCGCTAGACTTTTGGTCACTGTGTCCCTGACCCTTCCCATGGATAGTCTCCAGTGAGTGTAAGTTAGTTTATTTCCCAGGAAAAGGGTTTCAGGTTTTGACTGTGACCAGTTGGGAGTTTTGAAGCTTATTTTAAGAGTAATGCACAGGAACGTGACAGGGACAGGTCACGGGCATGAAGATTTCACCATGTTCTAATTATAGTGTTATTTATTTGTTCCATTTTGCAATGTCTCAGAGATACCTACATTTCAAATTCCAGGAAAGAGCTATTCATTTTGGAGAAAAGGCTTCACACTACCTAGGTTTCCTTAGCACCCATGAGAAACCCTATCTCCTGTCCTATCCAGTGTGACCATAGAGTAAAAGTGAGAAAGGGGCTGGGGAGATGATTTAGCAGTTAAGGTGTTTGTCTGAGAAGCCTAAGGAGGCAGGTTTGATTCTCCAGTACCCACATAAGCCAGATCCACAAGGAGGCATGTGCATCTGAAGTTTGTTTGCAGCGGCTGGAGGCCCTAACACACCCATTCTCTCTCTCTCAAAGAAATAAAATATTTTTTTTTTCAAAAAAGATGACCCAAAAGGCAACATAGTGCTGAGAAGAAAGGATGGAGGAGTGTCCAGCACTGAAACATCTCATATGCTCCAAGGCTCAGGGTCTGTTGCGGAGGAGGTGGTGGAAAGAATGTAAGAGCCAAAGGAAGGGTACCACACTTTCATACAACTGTCCAGACAGAATTTGGCCTCGATATCCAAGACCTAGCAGTGCCTAGCAATATCCACACAAGACCCTCTTAATAGGAGAAAAAGATGATGACATCAAATTAAAAGAGAGGCTAATGGAGAGAGGGAGAGGATATGACAGAGAGCAGAGTTATGAAGGAGAAAGTGGGGGAGAGGAAGGGAAGGAAATATGATGGTTTGTTGTCTGTATGTAAAGAAATTGTCAATTATATATATATTATATAATATATACATATAATATTATATAATATATTAAAATTATATATATATATAAATAAATATATATATAAATATATATAATATATATAAATATATATAAATATATATATATATTTAAAAAGAATGAGAACATTCATTCAAAGAGCTTTTCTAAATGCTGCACCTCAGGTCTTCAAATGAAGAAATTCTACAGAGTTAGTCTTGGAATGAAAGATTCATCCTTCAAGTTTAAGTGACAATTGCAGAAAGACAGGGAGCTCTTTGTATTCCTTCTGTTTAACTGCTGCCTCAGCTCTCCTGAGGTCTTAGGGGCTGGCAGCTCTTTCTGACAAGTGATCCAGAAGCTACTATCTCTTCCTGCAGAAGGTAAAATTTAGGGACATTAGAAGACACTGGAGGTCCCTGCCCTCTACAGTCTTGCTGCTTCTACTACCAAGTCCAACAGTATACAAAAAGAAGCAATAGAAGCAATACGCTGGGCATGGTGGTGCATGCCTCTAATACTAGCATTTTGGAGGCAGAGGTAGGAGGATCACTGTGAGTTCAAGGCCAGTTTGAAACTACATAGTGAATTCCAGATCAGCCTGAGCTAGAGCAAGAGCTTGCCTTGAAAAAAAACAAAACAAAACAAAACAAAAATCAAAAAATAAAAGAATCAATGAATGATAATTGAATATATAACAGGAGCAAGGGACTGTGCTAAATAATTTTTAGCTGGATTTTCTTATTGAATCCTCCAAATAAACTTACTGACAAGGTACTATAAGTCTTCTATTGTATGGGTGAAAATACTGAAGGTTGAGGATGCAGAGGAGTAACTTGTTCAAAGTTCCAAAGTGAGGTGGACTTAAGGCTCAAACCCAAGTCACCCAGCTTTGGGGGAAATTTTTAAAAGTTTATTTTTTTATTTCATATGAACATACTTATTATGTAAACACCACATGTTTGTACCATCCTTTCCCTCATCTCTGCTCCTTTTCCAAGGTGGCCTTCCTTGTTGGGGATGTAGGTCAACCCTACTGTGACCCTACCCTACCCTACTGTGAGGGTAGCCATCAGTTTTGGGGAAGAGACAATGTCTGTGTGCATAATGTCCCAACTTGTGGCTCTAACAATCTCTCTGCCCCCTCTTCCACAAAATTCCCTGAGCCATGTTGGGTGTGCATTTTAAGTCTACTTCAGTGATGGGTTCTTAGGAGCCTCTGGATCTCTGCTTTGGTAGGAGTTGAGTGTCCTCAGTGTCTATCTCCACCCTTGTGCTGATATGAGGGTCTCTGAGAAAGTAGCATTCTTGCTCATTTCCCCAGTTCCTCTGTGGTTTCAGCTGGTTCCATGGTGAAGCGCACTGGGTCGTGTCTTTCCTCAAGTCCTGCTCCCATCAGAAAAAGAGAAGCAGATTCTCCAATGGAAAGTGAAGTCTGCACAGTTTAATGGGATAACCATTATTATTTTAGAGATAATTTAATGGGTATAGACCCTCGTGTAGCCCAAGATTAGTGGGAGCTTGATATTGGAAAGCAAAATCATTTTCTCAATATGATTCTGACTTGTTTTCCAGTTCCAGATAAGGGTTTCTTTCCACTGAGCAGATATGTTAGCCAATCAGGAGCAGTTGGTTACCCACCATGGCTATGTGCTACTATTGTACTTGTGTGAGCATCATGTCAGGTTGTTTAGTTCTGAGTTGCTTAGACCTCGAGTTGCTTGGATAGATGTTGGCCACTTTCCCTGGTAGCTCATGTAACACCTTCCAGCACTAGATGGGCTAATTGTCTGGGGAATGAATGACTCTCTTCCAGATTTCAGTCAGGTCTGTCCATGTTCCATGCCAACAACATATGGTGTCTTCAGCAATAGGGTCTTACCATTTACCTTTTGTGTTCTGATAGAAGTATGTCTTGTTTGGGGAGACCTTGTAGGTATCTTTGATCAATAGCTCATTGTGGGTTTAACTGCATCCTGGAACTGGGAGTTATAGTTCAGAGCCAAGGGAAAAGAAAAAAAGAAAAAGAAAGAAAGAAAAAAGAAAGAAATAGGAGAAATTTAAGGTTAAGCTTCATCTCACCCTCTCCAGTGCCTTTTGATTCAGTTTATTCCCCTAAGGTACTGTTGAGGGTTCACCCATTTCGTCTGTCTTCCAGGATATAGGTTTCTGTGGTACCAGTTCAATTTGGGTTCAGACTTGTGTCCCTCCCCGACATTTTCCTTCCCCTCAAGTCCTATACTCCCTATTGATCAGGCCTCAAAATGCCTGTCAAGTATGTCAGCAACCTGGCCTAATCCAGGTTAGGAACCGCAGATGAGTGAGACCCTGTGATGATTGTCTTTCTGTGATTGTGTGAGTTCACTGAGTATGATCTATTCCAAGTTTGACCATTTTTCTACAAATTTCATTGTGTCTTTTTTTTTTTTCTTACTGCTGAGTAGAATTCCATCATGTAGTTACACCACATCTTGTTTATCCATTTGTCCAATGATGGTCACCTGGGTTGATTCCGTTCTTAGCTATTATGAATTGAGTAGCTATAAACATGTTTGAGCAAATTTTTCTGAACTGAGGCATGGAAGTTTTAGGGTAAATGCCCAGTAAGGGAATAACCAGGTTCATTGGTAACTCTATATTCATCCTTTTCAGGAGTCTTCATGTTGATTTCATAGAGTTTGTACCAGCTGACATTCCCACCAACAGTGAATGAGCGTTCCTATTTCTCCGCATCCTCGCCAGCATCTGTTTTCATTGGATTTTTTAATGTTTGCTATCCTTACTGGGGTAAGGTGGAGTCTCATAGTTGTTTTAATTTTAATTTCCTTGATGGTTAGGGATGTTGAACATTTTCTAAAGAGTGTGTTTGCCATTTGTATTTCTTCCTCTGAGAACTTCCTGTTCAGTTCTCTGCCCCATTTTGTGAGTCGGTTGTTTGATTTTTTATTTAGGTTTTTGAGTTCCTTATAGATTCTAGATATTAGGCCTCTGTCAGTTGTATAACTGGCAAAATTTTTCTCCCATTTAGTGGATCACCTATTAGCTCTACTTATGGTATGCTTGTCTGTGCAAAAAAATTTCAGCTTCATGAGATCCAATTGGTTGTGTGGTTGTTTAGTGGGGTTTTGTTCAGGAAGTCTTTCCAGGGGAACATTCTTAGTCACTGCACAGTTTACTATTGTCATGGTCCATTGTTAGTTGGCTGTTATCCTTTGGGTATCTATACATTGAACAGGGTGTTATAAATAGACATCCAGGAGGCTGTAAGTCCAGAGAGGAAGTGAATACAGAATAGGTAGATCTGATAGGTCTCAGTTAATGCAAGGAATCCTAGAAGGTGTTCATAACTTATAGAGGAACAGTCTGAGCAAGAACCAGATCAGATGCCACACCCCTCTTGGCATAGGGGCATCCAAGAAAGTTATCTGTAGATGCTTTTCCCTGCCAGGGAAGAAGCATCTACTGGAGAGTATTATTCCACAGATTGGGAAGAGGTAAGAAGTGGCTGATTCTCCTGAGGTAGACTGCTGCCTGCGGATGGAGCCAACAGAGCCTGGCTATTTTTGAGCTTGTCTTTATTTGAAAAACAGCTACTTTTTTCCCTATGTCTATATTTCTAAAATGCCCACCAGAGCCTAGGCCCACATCGACATATAACAGTAATATACCACCACCAGCATAATAAGAAAGATCTTAAAGAGCTTTCATTGGTAAGCTTGAGTGGTCTTGTTTAAACTCCCCCTTCCTCTCTGCCCAGATGCAGTTTGCCATTTCAGTGACGGTAGTCCATTCCATCTTGAGTGAGGGTGTAAACTACCAGCAGAGATCCACAACCTAATGTGTCTCCTGGGCTTATCTTGATTGAACTTGGGGAAACGACACAGGCATTGGCCTGCCCTACAGTCCCAGGGACTCCCTGGGGAGAACCTCATATCTCTTACTTCTGAGTTATGCCTTTTTGCATCCAATTGTGTACAAACAGGTACATGAAAATTCCAAAAGCATTAATGTATGGCAGTTTTTAAAAAAAGAGGTATTATACTTTTGTGCGTGTGGATATACATAAGTGTGGGTGTGCATGCATGCATGTGTATATGGAAGCCAGAGGACAACCTTGGGAGTTATTCCTCAGGTTTAGTTCACTTTTATTTTGAGACAAGTTCTCTCATTGGCCTAGAGCTCACCAATTAGGCTAAACTGGCTAGCCAGCGAGTTCCAGGAATCCTCTCATCTCTGTCTATCCAGTGCTGGGATTACAAGCGCTTTCCACTGCAGTCAGCTTTTTTAAAAATGTGGGTTCTGGGAATCAAACTCAGATCCTCATGTTTACATGGCAAGGAAGTTTACTGACTGATCTATCTCCTCAGCTGCCAAAGTGATATTATTCCTAAGTGAAAGGGAAACATACTATATATATTTTAATACTCAAACACAAAATAGACAAAGATTAGTCCCTGAAAGTATATACACAGGGTGAATAATTTATAGCATTTAAAAAAACATTTCCAAAGGAAAATAGTGCCCTATAGAAAGCATTTAAACAGGAAATAAAATGATTTGATTTGTGAATTCCTGTTCAATAAGCAAGTGTTATAATTAGTGTTCATTGCTTTATTGTGATACTCCTGAGGATAAGGAATGGTGCCTGCTTTGCTTGTGCATAACTATCGCTTAGCAAGCAAGTGCCACACACCTATATATTCAAAGCACTGTGAATGAATGAATGACTGGGAGGGACAATATCTACAAGCACAGGTGAATATGGAATTGGAGCTTCTAAGTGGGAAGCTGGGAAGCTGCAAATGGCCAGATTCAGGGCACAATGGTCAAAGACTAGAGCAATTCAGGCTCAAGACCAGGAGGGTGAGCTACAGTAATGGGCTATGGGAAAGAAGGAATGGGGAAATATTTGATATGTAGTGCAAACAATATGTGTGCTCATTTCTGTCATCTTCAAGGAACCTATTGTCTAGAATAGCACCAATGAATACAATTTTGCACAAAGATGGCAATTGTTGATTTTGTAGTAGACTTCAGGCATAGGTGGCTTTTAAGCTCTTGAAATATGACTAGTGCACATAGGAACAGGATTTTTAATTGAAAAATTTAATAATTAAATTAAGTTAAATTAATTTATATTTTACTATTTTATTTATTTATTTGAAAGAGAGAGAGAGAGAGAATAGGCATGACAGGGCCTCTATCCAATGCAAACAAATTCCAAATGCATATGCCACCTTGTGCATCTGGCTCTATGTAGGCACTGAGGAACTGAATGCAGGTCCTTAGACTTTGCAAGCAAATGCTTTAACCTCTGATCCATCTCTCTAGCCAGATAATTAAATTTTAACAACCACATGTGGCTAGTGGCTACTATATTGGAGATTGGAGTATGCTTATTTTTACCTCTTGATTTTGTTTTGTACATTTTTGGAGACAGTTTTCTCTTTATATAGCCCAGTTGGCCTCCAGTTCAAGACCTTGCAGAGTCAGTCTCCTGGGTGCAGGCATGTACCATACCTGGATCTACCATTAAGTATTTTGTGGGTCCAGGAAAAGGAAATGTGTTTGATAGGCTAAATGATTTTTTTTTTTTGCATATGTGTGTGTGTGTGATGCGTATGCATGTATATGCATAATGTGGTGGGTGTACAATGCATGCATGGTGGATGGGGAAGTCAGAGTCAGGTATTTCCTCTATCAATCCCCACCTTTTTTTTTTTTAATTGAAAAACCCAGAGCTCACCAAGTACAGCTATCTAGCTAGCCAGCTTGCTCCAAGGATCTGCCTGTCTTCACCCCTTGAATGCCAGGATTACAGTCATGCACAACTACTTCTGTTATTTATGTAAGCAATGAGGATTTGAACTCAGGCCCTCATGCTTGCACAGCAAGTGGCTTACTGACTAAGCCCTTGCCCCAGCCCCACCAATGGTGCTTTTGAAGACCATTTGTAATAGCAGGAAATTTCAAAGGGTAATCCCCGGTTTGAGCTGTTCACAGAGATGAAAAGTGAAGTAGAAATGAAATTCCAGTATCTAAAAGACTGTCTGTCATGTCCTTGACATATTACCTGACAAGGAGCTGGAGTCACTTATTCATTAGCCTTTCTGGTCCAATCTGTAATAATGTATCACAAATTCTGTTTATATCCTTGGCATCCACTCTGGCCCAGGTGAGGCTATGATCTGTTTGCCCTTCCAGTCTCTCATGCAGAGGTGTGTGGATGAGGAACACCACTGGGGAAGTATAATCCAGGTCAGCCAAATTCTAGCTGGGTTTTCCATGATCGCTTCTAGTAAATTAATTCAAATATGCTTTGGTGGGGGATGGGGTGGATCTTTTTCTGGCATCATGAACTAGTAATAAATGTCCCTTTTAATAAAAATCAACGACAACTTAAAATAAACAGTAAATGTTCATAAACCATCCTATGCATTAAATCCTCCAACTTTATTATGTAATGTATATTATTTACAGCTTGCCTTGCAGGCCTGATCATGCTTCCAACAATGAATGAAATGGCCTTAAACAGCTGTCAGATGGTGTGAAGTGAATATAGACACAGGGTAAATAAAACTCGAATGAACCCCGCGTGTTTTCTCTCAGCAGAGACTATCCCGGGGTGACTGAGGATGGGTGAATTGCTGCAGCATGTATGCCGTATCACTCACCATTCTTACTTTTCATTTCTCCCTCGTTCTGTTCTCTCCTTCTTCCTCCAGCTCCTCTCTTTTTCTTTGTTACCATGTGCCTGTAACCTGAGGGATATAAAAGAAACTGAAGAAGTATCTGGCTTCCAAGGACCTTACAATGTCATTATGGAGTTTAAAACTTAACTACAGCTGGGCGTGGTGATGCACGCCTTTAATCTCGGCACTCGGGAGGCAGAGGTGGAGGACCACCATGAGTTCGAGGCCACCCTGAGACTACATAGTGAATTCCAGGTCAGCCTGGGCTAGAATGAGTCCCTACCTCAAAACAACAACAACAATAACAACAAACTTAATTGCATGCATTATACAGTTCTTCATTAGTCCCCTGAAGTTTAAAGGGTATAGATTTATCACCCATTGTATGTGATGTTTTTCCTCCATCTTGATTACCATTCTTTTCTTTATCCATGTGGAAAAGCTCCTAAATATCCTTTAAAACCCTAATTTAGATGATATCTCCTCTATGAAGACTTGTTTTTAGCTCTAGGCAGAGTCCATAGCTACATCTTTTGCATTCTCTTTCTGTTTTTCTGTTCTCTATTTATAGCGATCATCACACATAGTATATAGTGAAATTTCTTATCTGTAAGGGACACTGGGAAATAATTCATTCTGCTGTGTGCCTAGAATAAAAAAGGTTTGAGTTCACATATCCAGTTTGCATAGGCAGGGCCTCAAATTCTTACAATACATTCTTTCTCTTACTCATTATACCCATGCATACCTGATTGTTTTGACTTTCTTGTGTCAAGCAAGTTTTTCTCTCTGTACACAGAAGTACTCCTTTATTTATTCATTTGAAAGATGGAGGGAGGGGAGAAGGGAAAGAACGAGGGGTGAGTGAGGGAGATAATGGATTTGCCAGAGCCTCTAGCCACTGCAAATGAATTCCAGATGCATGTGCCACCTTGTGCGTCTGGCTTACATGGGCTCTAGGGATCGAGCATAGGTCATTTGGCTTCATAGGAAAGTGTCTTAACCACTAAGCCATCTCTCCAGCCCCACAGAAGCATTTTTGATTGATCTCAAGTGACTTATACTATTTGCCATCCCACCAGTTATTATTTTGCCCATTATCTTGCCTTGTTTTCTTGAGGCACTTGCCCTCCTTGTCACTGTATTATCACTTACTTTTACTTGGTCACTTCTGTGAGGGCATGTTCTGTCTTGTTCACCAGCACCTAGATTATACCCAACATAGCAGGTGTTCTAGAAATGTTTCATACATGAATGAGGCTGAGTTTGGGGTAAAATTTCAGGTCCATTTTAATCCTTTCTTCTAGTCAGTGTAATCAATGTTCTAGTTGTGTCCTGAATTTTTACCTCTAGGTCCAGATAGCCCAAGTTCCTTTAGAGCGTAACCTGACAGTCCTATTGTTTTCTGCATGGATGAACCTTTTGTGAGTTACCTTGTTGTACTTGATAGAGTGTTGCAGTCAGGTTTACATTGCTTCCAGAAACCACTCAACCAAAAGCAGCTTGTGGGAAAAAAGGTTTATTTTGGCTTAGAGACTCAAAGGGAAACTCCATGATGGCAGGGGAAAACAGTGGCATGAGAGAGGTTGGACATCACTTCCTGGCCAGCATCAGGTAGACAACAGGAACAGGAGAGTGTGCCAAACGCTGGCAAGAGGAAACTGACTATAATACTAATAAGCCCACCCCAATAATACACTGCTTCCAGGAGCTGTTAATTCCCAAATTGCCATGAGGTAGGAACCTAGCATTCAGAACACCTAAGTTTATGGGGGACATCTGAATCAAATAACCACATTCCACCCCTGACCCCCATAAACTGATAACCATACATGATATAAAATGCAATGCATTCATCCAACTTTAAAAGTCCTCATAGTTTTTATCAATCCTAATGATATCAAAACATTCCCAGAGTCCAAGATCTTTTACCTGAGCCATAATACCAAAAAAAATCACCCAAAACCCCATAATGGCACAGAATAAACATTCATACTGTAAAAGATGGCATCGGGCATAGCAAAGACATATTCAACCAATACAAGATTTAAAACAACCAGTGGAAACATCAAACTCTATAGCTCCAACTCAAACAACTCTTCTCAATGACAAATTTCCAAGTCCAATAATTCTAACCAGCAACAAGTCTCTGGTATTTCAATTTCACCCCTCCAGCTAGGCTACTAACAATCCTGGAAAACCTCATGTTGGGCTGGCAGCTCTCCTTAGCAGCCATCCTGTGGTCCTGGCATCTCTATCCATAATTCATCCTCATGGCTCCATTGGGTCTCCATACAGGCATCCAGCAAATCTGATTCACACTGCCCATGGCTGTTTCCAAAACACAAGAACATGTTTCAAATTAAGGGACCCTTTCTTTCTTGCATTTCTTATACTCCATAATACCAGGTAGGGTGCCAGTTTGTTAATCCAGGAGAGAATAAAGCAGACTTTGAAGAACAGGACACCCCTCCAGCAGACAGGCCCCTTCAAAAGAGTCTACATTCTTCCTGTTGCCCCAATGCATGACATCTGGTCCAAACTCAAAGTTTATAATCTCTCATACAATTATAGCTGAACAGGCAGAAGTTTCAGCCCAAAAAGTTCTGTGCCACGTCCCTCTGCTCACACCAGTCAATTCTACACAATGCAGCTCTGCATAGATTCTTGGGAAATAGGCATAACAGCAAACCTCTTACACACAACTGCTTCTAGCACAGTCCAAGCAAAGCTCTATCTCGCCCTCATAAGCCAAACCTCACAGCCTTTAGTTCTTACTGCATTCAGGTGTTCCAACTCTGACCAGAATAGTCCATCAGGCTGTATTTACAGCACTGCAAGGTGTCTCTTGAGTCAAGATTTCAAATCCTTCCACATTCCTCTTGAAAATCAGCTCTAAAAGGCCAAAGCCACACAGTCAAGTGACTAGCAGCAATCCTCCTCCTCTGGTACCAGATTTACTTTTGCACTCAGGTTTGTGTTGCTGGCAGAAATCACCCAACCAAGAGAAGCTTGCAGGAAAAAAAGGGTTTATATTGGCTTATAGACTTGAGGGGAAGCTCCATGATGCCAGGGGAAAATGATGGCATGAACAGAGGGTGGGCATCACCTCCTGGCCAACATCAGGTGGACAATAGGAACAGGAGAGTGTGCCAAACACTGGCAAGGGGAAACTGGCTATAATACCCATAATCCCACCCCCAACAATGCATTGCCTCCAGGAGGCATCGATTCCTAAATCTCCATTAGCTGGCATGGTAACCTAGCACTCAGAATACCTAAATTTATGGGGGACACCTGAATCAAATAACCACAAGGAGGCTTATAGTCAGAGGACATGCAGTCTATTGTTGTGGGAGAAGGTATGGAGGCAGGAGAGCTAAGTCACTGGACATAATTGTGTCTGAAGTCAGGAATCAGAGAGCAAACAGGAATTGATACCTAAAGTCCATCAACAGTGGCTGACTTCCCTTCAACAAGGCTTTACGTCCTGAAGGTTCCATTACCTCCCAAAACAATGCTGCCAGCTGGGGACCAACTGTCCAGAACACATGAGGCTGTGGTGGACATTTCACATTCAAACCATAACAAATCCCAAGGATGATCCTTCTATCTTCTACTGGTTTTAAAGAATGGCTGACACAGGATGGATGGAATGAGGCAGTGGAGATGTCTGATTGCCTCATCAAGATATAAAGATATAAATGAATGACTCTGCAAGTGATTAGAAAACTTCCCTTGGGAAGCTCTGCCTCTGAATGGCAAAACCGAACTTTAAAGAGACGTTGAAGAAGCTAGTCGTCGTCTTGGGTTTGGGAGATTACTTAGCTCCATGAGGTCCAGCTTGCTGCAGTGTAGACGTGATAGTGCAGACAAAGGCTCACACGGAGCAGCAGCACAGACGGTAGCTGCTCAGTCTGCGCTGCTCACCCATGTTCTCTTATTCTGCCTCCTGTTTTCTTCCACTTCATCCAAACTTTTCTTCTTTTCTCATTTCCTTCTCCCTCAATTTCTTATAACCACACCCTTGCAAGACTCCTCACAACTAGCCTTTAATTGTTTGTCTCTCCCAGAAATTACAGATTCTTCCCTACTTATTGGATTCCTAATGACCCCCAGTTGACCTCTGTTGCACTCTAGACCTCCACAATTGACTAACTTTGAAGACTATGTGAGAGAAAATTTCTAGTTCATGAAGCTAATAGGTTAATAGATTTCAGGGGACTCAACTTGACCCATATTTAGAATGCGGTAATGAATTGTGCTTTAATTGGTTTCCTCTCATTTGAGGGCCATGGGAACATAATTTCCTCAAATCCTCAGTGGGCCCTGTGGTTAGACTAATCATTGGATTTTGCCTCAGCCAGACTGAACATGAAAGGTCAAAGGTCTAGGACACAGCACGGAACACTGCTTCCCCACAAGTGAAGGTGGGGCAGGTGTGTGGATGGAGCTTGGTTGATAGCATGCTTGCCTAGAATACATCAAGCCTTCAATTCAATCTCCGTGCTGGGAGTGATGGTATATTCTGCAGTTCTAACACTTAGGGCACAGAAGGGAGGATCAGAAGTTCCAGGTCATCCTTGTCTACTCATCAAGTTCAAGATCAGCCTTGATTTTGCGAGATACCTTCTATAAAAAACACCAATAAAAGAAAAGACAAAATGCTGTTGAAGTGCTTTCTATGTGCCTGCCACAGTCCTGAATCCATTCCTATGAGGAATTCTTCCAGCTGAATCATTGACGATAACATTTTCTACCTTAGTTAAGCTTCCAGGATTAGATGACACTCTTTAAAGAATTAGTGCACCATAATTGTATGAAACTGTGGGCTTTATTAAGTTAGCTGAGGCAGTGAGGTTTGAATTGTTGGTAGAAATCACCCAACCAAGAGCAGCTTGTGGGAAAAAAGAAGTTATTTTGACGTACAGGCTCTAGGGGGAAGCTCCATGATGGCAAGGGAAAATGATTGCATGAGCAGAGGGTGGACATCACCTCCTTTCCACCATCAGGTAGACAATAGCAACAGGAGAGTGTGCCAAGCACTGGCAAGGGGAAACTGACTATATTACCCATAAGCCTGTACCCAACAATACACTGCCTCCAGGAGGTGTTAATTCCCAAATCTCCATCAGCTGGGAACCTAGCATTCAGAATACCTAGGTTTATGGGGGACACTTGAATCAAATCACCACATTCTGCCCCTGGCCCCCATAAACTGGTATCCATACAAGATGTAAAATACAATGCATTCAGCCCAACTTTAAAAGTCCCCATAGTTTTTATCAACCCCAATGAAGTTCAAACATCCTCATAGTCTAAGATCTTTTAGCTGAGCCATAATACCAAAACATCCCCCCAAAACCCATAATGGTACAGAATAAACACTCATACTGCAAAATATGGCATTAGGCATAGGAAATATTCAGCCAGTATAAGATTTAAAACAACCAGGGAAAACATCATATCCTGAAGCTTCAAGTCCAACAACTCTAGCCAGTGACAAATCTCCAAGTCTGATAATTATAACCAGCAATGATTCTCTGCAGTTCCAATTCTGCCCCTCCAGCTAGGCTACTCACAGTCCTGGAAAACTTCATATGGGGCTTTTAGCTTTCCTTAGCAGCCATCTCATGGTCCTGGCATCTCTGCTGGGTCTCCACTGCAATCAGCCATTCATTCACATGGTTCCATCAGGTCTCCATGCAAACAATCCTGCTTCACAGTGCCCATGGCCATTTCCAAAACACAAGATGTGGTTGCAAACTCAATGAACCTCTCTTTCCTGCATTTCTTATGCTCCACAATACCAGGTAGAGTGCTAGTTTGTTAATCCAGGAAATAAATAATTCCAGGAATAAAGCAGACTTTGAAGAACGGGACACTCCTTGAGTACTCAGTCACCCTTAAAAGAGTCAACATTCTTCCTGTTGCCACAGGACAGGTCAGCTGGCCCAATCTCAAAGGTTGTAATCTCTCAATTGCAGCTGAACGGGCATCAGTTCACCCAAAGATTTTTCTTCCTGTGCCATATCTCTTTGCTCACACTGGTTCATTTCTATGCAAATTAGCCCTGCACAACTTCTCAGGACATGAGCATAATAGCAAACTTCTCACACAAACTGCTAGCCCAGTACAAGCAAAGCTCTTTCTCACCCTCACAAGCCAAACCTCACAGTTCATAGTTCTTACTGCATTCAGGCCTTTCAACTCTGACCAGAAATGTCCATCAAGCTATACTTACAGCACTGCAAGGCATCTCTTAGGCCAGGGTTTCAAATTCTTCTGTATTCCTCTTGAAAATCATATCCAAAAGGCCAAAGCCACACAGTCAGGTGTCTAGCAGCAACCCCATTCCTTGATACCACTTTACTGTTGCAGTCAGGTTCTCTTGCTGGTAGAAATCACCCAACCAAGAGAAGCTTGTGGGGACAAAAGAAGTTTATTTTGGCTTACATGCTCAAGGGGGAAGTTGCATGATGGCAGGGAAAAAGATAGCATGAGCAGAGGGTGGACATCACCCCCTGGCCAACATCAAGTGGACAATAGCAACAGGAGAGTGTGCCAAACACTGGCAAGGGGAAACTGGCTATAATATCTATAACCGTGCCCACAACAATACCCTGCTTCCTGCAGGTGTTAATTCCCAAATCTCCATCAGCTGGGAACCTAGCTTTCAGAACATTTAAGTTTATAGGGGACACCTGAATCAAACCGCTACATCAGCCTTGGAAATATATAGGTGATTTGATTATACTTACGTCCCCTCCCAACCATAGTTATTTCCTCACTCCAGAGTGGCTCTTCTCTTTCAATACTATATTGACAGCAAGACCAATTTTTTTTTTAAATCTACTTTGCTAGGTTTCAATGAACAATAAGAAGATGACCATTCATAGAACTCTGGGGGAAGTAACGATGTCCAAGATTTGATACTCAGTTCTAATGAATTTCTGAAAAGGACATAAGCACTGAGTACTGCCTTGCCTTGGCATCATGAGAGCTGGGCTCATATCTTACTTCAATCTTTACATCCCATGGATTTAAGAGGCCCTCAGTAGATACCTTTTGAAATTAAAGAAATTTTCAGGGCTTGAACTAGGATGGAAAATATCTGTGTGTGTGTTCATATGTAGAGTATATATATGGTATGGTTTGTGCAGTGTGTGGTGGATGCGTATATCCTGTGTATATACATGTGGAGGCCAGAGAAGATCACTGGGTGTCCTTCTCTTGTCACTCATCTACATGTTCCCTTGAGACAACATCTCTCTCATAACCTGGAGCTGCTGTCTGTGAGCAGGCCCACAATTCCCAGATCCTTGCCTCCAGTGGGTTAGGGTTTACAGTCGTGTGTGGCCATGCCTAGCTTTGTATATGGGTTCTGGGGAGTTAAACTTGGTGATGTATGGCCCAAGAAGCCCTTGTGTTTAAGCAGTGAGTCCCCTAAATTAATCACTGATCTACCTCCAAAGCCCCCTTAGTAGCCACTTTTATAAGCACTGCTTTTTTATTTCTCACAAATGTGGAAAACTTAGAATAAGAAACATGTTCAAGATCATACAACTTCAAGCCAGCACAGAAATTATGATGTTTTGAAAGCTTTCTTATTTTTTCAAAACTCGATCTGTAATAGGTCAAAGTGGGGATATGGGATGCATCTCATAAAGACAGTGCATGTAAAATGGCCTGAGGACTTTCAGAAACCCTTATGAGACTGTCTTAAAATAAGCTGCTATCTCCTTTCTCTCTACAGCTTTGGGCAGAGAGTGATTCAAATTTAGGTCATCTTGGAGATAACCTCAATGGCAGGTGGGCTTTAGCTTTGTGAATCCTGAAGGAAAACTGATAACATAGCTAATGCTGGTTCTGAGGTTCTGCCACGCTCACTTAGAAACCCAGGTCTTAGAAGGTCGACACATTGCTCACACCCAGGAGAAAATAACCACATTGCGATGAATGGGGTGACAGATTTAAATTTTTCTCTCCCTCAGGAGATTATTCAGAAGTGGTGATGATGATAAGTGGCAGACAAGTTCTACTTGTTTATAGCTTTCCTTTTACTGCTTTGTTTTAGTTCCTTGGACAGCTAGAAAATAGAGAACTCTCTTTTGTTCTCTTGAGTTCCTCCAAAACTCTAGGCTAGTGGTTCTGACAGTCCAGATCATGGGAGCTCACATAACTTGCAGCGAGCCTTTCTCCCCTCTTCCTCCCTTCTTACCTTGACAGGGTCTCATTATGTAGTTTAAGCTAGTCTCAACCTTCTGATCCTTCCACCTCAGCCTCTCCACACATGTGAGGTATTTTTTTTTCTTGATTCTTGTAGCCCATGCTGACCATTATCTTACACTAAATTTCAGAACCTCAGTCTGCCCTAGCCAGGAATCCCAACCCCCTAGATTTATCCCATTCAATATTTAAGTCTTCAACACAACAGAGAAAGAAGTATCAGGCTGTATTGTACACAGCCCTCTGGGTTTAGACTCTGGTCCCTTTAGAGGGTTGAATGGCTTCCAGAAGAGGCAGTGCTGGGGGTGTTAGGGAAGCATATGGACTTCAGAGTCTGACAGTTCTGGGTTTGAACGCAGTCTAGATCACGTTTCATGGTGACAAGTACTTAAGCATGGCTTCCTCATCTGAGCAGCAGGACTATGGATCCCATCCAGCGAGCTCCAGAAATCATAAATGTAAATCTTACAATAGCTTTCGGTAAGTATGACCAAAGGCTTTTAGTAAATAGGATCATTTCTGAAAGGCTAGTCTCAGGCTTTGGGTTATGATAGACTTTTGGAAAAATTTGAATCTATCGTTAGCCATATGTAAAGTAGAATGACACCTTGACCATTCTCTCAAATATCTATAATTTTAGAGACAGGAATAACTACCTTTTAGGGCCAATGTGAAGATGAAACAAAACAATGAGTGAGAGACGTTGGTAGAGAACTTGACACTTAGATGGATGTCAGGAAGTGCCGATTCACCATCTTGTCAATCTTCACCATTCTTTCTATTGCAAGTATTGGCAAGGTCACGTAACCTCCAGCAATGATGCTGTGTCCCACTGCTCTGACTCCCCACTTATCATCTACGATACAGTCGGAGGTGAACCCTGCTGTCTTCTGCCCAAGGTTACATTCCTCCCAGAGGCAGCTCGAACAGACACACAGTCCAGTCTCCTTGTCTCAGTGGGGGCCGAAGAGCCTCCCATGCACAGGCCGAGCACTTTCTGGTGACCGCAGCTACGACTCAACTGTTGTTCCCACTCAACTCTGTTGTTCTCCAGGGCAACCACTAAAAATATTCTGTACCAAACTTCAGAATTTCAGACCCTGTGCTCAGGAGACCCAACTCCTTAGACTTACCCTATTTAATATTTAATTCTGGGCTGGAGAGATGGCTTAGCGGTTAAGCGCTTGCTAGTGAAGCCTAAGGACCCCGGTTCGAGGCTCGGTTCCCCAGGTCCCACGTTAGCCAGATGCACAAGGGGGCGCATGCGTCTGGAGTTCGTTTGCAGAGGCTGGAAGCCCTGGCGCGCCCATTCTCTCTCTCTCCCTCTATCTGTCTTTCTCTCTCTGTCTGTCGCTCTCAAATAAATAAATAAATAAAAATCAAAAAAAAATGTTAAAAAAAATATTTAATTCTACTTCATAAGAGAGAAACTATCCCCTAATGCTAAGAGACAGGGGACTCTCTATAGCAGACCGACTCTTTTTAAAACTGTTTTAACAATTAGAAAGTTGTTAAAAGCGATGGCCAGTATTTATGTAGGTCTTTATTCTTGACCCAATGTTCCTATATCTCTTGCTTTTACTGAGCCCCACCAAATCTTGCTAAAGGGAAAACTCTTGTTAATACCACTGTTTCACAGAATAACAACCTCAGGGAAAACAAGCAAATTTTGTAACTTGTCTGAGATTATTTAAGAGATTACCATACAGGCTCATGAACCAAATTGTGTTAACAATGTTTTTTTTTTTTTCAGCTAATCTATGATTTAAAAAAATTGCATTGGAATGATGTCTTAGTCTATTTCATGCTGCTAAAACAGGATGCTTGAGATTGAGTCATTTATAAAGAACATGAATTTATTTCTCCCAGTTCTGGAGGCTGGTGAGTACATGGTCAAGATACACCCAGTGAGCCCTTTTTTTATATCTGTGCGTGTGTGTGTTTGTGCCCACCATGGGCATGGTTGGTGGTTAGTGGGCGAACTTAAGCTGTCTGTGCTCTTCTTGGAGACAGGGTCTCTTGCCACAGCAAATTAATGCCATCTTAGCTGGCTTCAAGCTGTTGATTGTCCTGGATCTGCCTCCTACTGTTGTTCACAATGGGACCACAGACATATGTGCCACTTTGTGTCCAGCTTTACACAAATGCTGGGCTGGATTGCACTAAGGACAGTAGGCTCTGAAAGTAAGGACCTTTAGCAGCTGGGCCATCTCCCAACAGCTCTCCTCTGTCATGAGCTCTTCTTGTCGTTATCAGTCAGAGGGCAGAAGGGGTGCTCATATACCCAGAACTCTTTTTGAATATCTTACAAATTATTATTATTTTTTAATTTATTTTTTAAGAGAGAGACAGAGAGAGAGAGAGAGAGAGAAAGAGAGAAAGAGAGAAAGATAGAGAGAGAGATTGAGAGAGGGTGATCATGGATACTCCAGGGTCTCTAGTCATTGCAAATGAACTACACACACATGCACCCTCTTGTACATCTGGTTTTACGTGGGTATTGGGGAAATGAACCTGGGTCTTTAGGCTTTGCAGGCAAGTACCTTAACCACTCAGCAATCTCTCCAGCATCCCCTCAGAACTCTGTTAATAATGGTATGAATCCATTTATGAGGGCTTTGCCCTCAAGTCATACACACCTCCCATTAGGCTGCACCTCTTAATGCTGTTACCATGGCAACTAAATTTCAATATGAGATTGGCGGGGAATAAACATTCAAACCATGGTAGATGACTTTTATATTCTCCATTGTCACAATGCTATTCCGGGTCCTTACCCTCTGGATGGACTACTTACATCAGTGCTACCTATTTGGCTTTGTGAGATAATATAAGTTCAGATCATCTCACTTATAGACACTGGAAATAGGATACAAGATCATTCCACCTCACACATCATCACTTTTGGGCTTATGAATACTTTCATACACCATGGCACCTGGGTTTTTCTTCTTAGATATCTTTTCTATTTCTGAATCACACCAGAAAAGTATAAAATCTATCTTATTGTGACAACCTTTTAATTATTCCAAGAACTCATCTCCTGAGATATCTTTCATAGGCTAAGCCCTCAGCCCCTCCATTATGTTTCATTGGTTAAAGTTTGTATAATATATTGGTTCTGCCTATTTGGAGGGAATCTGGTAATGATACTCTTAATAACAGCCCTGGAATTTAGGGGTAAAATTTAGTACAGTCCAAGCATGTCTAGACAAGTCAGAGTACTTCAACTAAAGGTCAGTGACCTCCAAGTCACTACAGGCTTACTCTTTGGTCTTGTGACTTCAAAGATTTCTTAAGTGTTTACGTATTCCACTCAACAAGAAGAAATGAGGCTTATGCAAGAATGTGTCTGTTCTTTATTGTCTCTCTTAAAGTTTATGTGTTCAAATATGGTCTGCTTATGAGTTAACAATACAAGAAAAATCAATACCAGCCTCAGAAAAGGAGAACTCACAACATGTCTATAAAAGTGGAATTAGCATCGTAAAACAATTATGGATTCCAGCTATTTTCTTTTACCTTTTCTTTCCTTTTTCTTTTCTTTGGGGGATGGGTAGTGCTCTGTCAAGGTGTGAGGTTACCTCTATGATACTAAATTAGAATTTGAATGCTTTCAAAAATCCACATAAGTCTCTGGAAGTGTACAGATAGAATTCTATCATCATTTGGATCAGGCTGAATCCACCTGCAAGAAGCTAATGCCAGGAACTAACAAGTGTGCTGTCCTTACTGTGTGTCACCAACTGTGCAGAGCATGACACAACACCTGCAAGAAGTGAATACCAGGAGCAAACAAGTGTGTGGCAGCTACTATGTGATAGCACCCATGTACAGTATGACACAGATGTCTCCTTGTTCTGGCCTCTTAGTAACTTTGAAGAGGAAGGCACAGTTGTTGAGTAGCTTGTGCAGGGTCACACAGCTTGGTGCCCTGGTAGTGACATTTCATAATCAGGTGGGCATTTGATCTTCTGCCTGTTGTCTGAACCTCTCACTCAACTTTTCTGAATTTGAGTAGGGAACAGAAGTAGAAATTTTGGGTTACTGCAAACTTGCCTTCTTATCAGAAGAGCCTAGAGAGAAATTAGGTTCAGGGATACAACTCTGCACCCCGTATCTTTCTGCTTCTTGTCTAAGGCACATTATTAAGTCCCAACAATTACAAAGGCCCCTTCACTTTAGTCCCAGGATTATCATTATTTTATATCTAAACACAGGAAAAGAAGAAGAAGATAGAGGCAAGCTGAGGGAAATGTATGCAGCATGAATATAAAAGATTCACTGCTGCTTCATTAAAATATTTCTTCTAGAAGCAAAGCATACATTCAACCAATGCAGGTAATGGCTTCATCTTTTATAACAGACAATGGCTACATCATTGACTATTCATATCCCAAATATGTCACCTAAATAAGGTAATGACTAAATTTTCAAGCTGCCATAGAGGATATGTACATGTTTAGTGAAGCATGGTATGATTCTTTGTGAAGTACATTTTCCAAACCTTTTTTAATTTAACTAAGCAGCTGTTTAATGACCTCAATGTGCCTGTCAGTTATAAATGCTGACAATGCTATCTCCATGGGGCATGCCTTTCCATTATCATGTGACTCTAATGGAAAATAATTCTGAGTTTTAAAAATTTAATCATATCTATATCTATTATCTATCTATCAATTTATCTATCTATCTATCTGTCTCTATCTACAGGTTATACTCATTTATCTACTCCTTGGGGTACTGCTCAATGGGGCTGTGGTATCCACCGTGGGATCTTGAAGGCCTCAGTCAATCCCTGTGGGGTAGTGGGGAGACCATGCCTCAGGGTATGCCTACCCACTCTGTGGCTCTTACAATCTTTCCGCCCTCCTTTCTGCAATGTTCCCTGAGCCATGGAAGGCCTGTTGGCAGTCTGATTTAGTGTGTTGGGTTCTCTGCAGCCTCTGGATTTCTGCTTTGATGGGTCTTGATTGATTGCCATATCTCTCACCATCACCCGAAAGCTGGTTGTCAGGCTAGCAGTAAAGCAATATTAATGTTGTTGCTTCCTCTGCAATTTCTCCTGGGCCCTGGCAGATGTGGTAGAGGATGCATATCTTATGGTGGGCTGTTGGCTATCTTTTTGTCTTATCAATGGATCTTGGTTCTTCTCCATTTTCTCTACATTCTGTAAAAAAACAATAAGAAAATGGATTCTCTAGCCAAAGGTGAGAGCAGCTTGGGTTAAAGGGGTTGCACAAAGTTATTTGAGAGACATTAGGTATGCTATCTCACTCTTGTTCTCCAGAGAGTGGTGGGGCTTCTCTCTGAAGTCTATGAGTTGCCTGAACACAGAATTCTGACTCGATTTCCACTACCAGATATGAGTTCTCTCCTTTGAGTGGGCCTCATATCTGGTCAGAGAACAGTTGGTTACTCACAGAGGCTGTGTGCCACTATTATAGGAGTATGTTTCTTGTCCAGCTTGCTGATTTCATACTTTCAGGGTCTTTCTATAGGGCTTTGCAGCACAATAAGGGCTAGTCAGGAGAGAGATAGTTTCCATCCATTATGAACATTTCATTTTTACACATTGACAAATTGGTTGAGGGAGGAAGGGCTGGGAATCATTTAAAGTTGTTGACATAAGTTCTTTTTATGGAAGCAATAACACTTGCTCTTGAAATGATATTGCATATGGTTTCTTATATGCAAAAAATATATATTTAGTTCCTGTACATTTGGTGTGAGGCTATAGTGATACTAGGTTCAAATTCTGTATAGCTTCTCCTCTTGTTGCTGGCGTACTTCATTTGGTCTGTTACATTTTCAGAATGTTCAGAGAGCTGTCTTCTACTTCATTGGCTACTTACCCTGTGAAGTGTGAATAGGGAGATGAACACTTTCATTTTTATAGACAAGAAAAGCTCTGTGAACCTTTGCAATATTGGAGTCTTGTTCCCTGTGGTAATTGGTGTTCCTTATAAGAACACAGAATATGTCCTTATGTCCCAAGGAGATTTGGAATAAGAGGTGATGGAGAGAGATGGAAGTGTGTTCCCAAAATACTGATTGGGTCTCATTATGACTCTGCAGGAAAAACATGACATCCTGTTTCTCTACCAAGATGCTGATTTCTCCCTTGACACCAATTGCTGATTTCTACAGTGAAAATAATTGGGAACAAATAGCCTGCTGATCCCCTTCCAGTGGAGTTGATTGCCGTCTTCAACTTGGTGTAGGGGGCATTTGCTTGGATTCAGGGTTCAGTGGTTTGTGTTCAAGTTCTCCTTATACTCTCTTATTGAGTACTTTAGACAAAATATCTCTGTGTCATGATTTATTAATTGCAGTGTGAGAATTAATATTAATAGGCATAATTCTAGAAAGCCCCCAGCTATAGTGGTGCACACTTGTAATTTCCATTATTGCAAGGCCGAGTAAAAAGGATAAAGAATTTGAGGCCAGCCAGAGCTATATAGCAAATTGCAGGCCTGAAATAACTACATGGTGAGACTCTGTCTCAAATCCAAAATCAACTTAAACCAAAACCAAAACAAAAACAAAAACAAAAAAACAAAGAAAGCATCTCAAAAAACCAGAATTTGAATCCATCTTTGCTAGATAGTAACTTTCTATTCCTGAATATGTTACCTGTAATATAGTTGTAATAACAGCACTTATACAGGGCTTGTGGAGAGGATTGACAAAGAGTTTCTGTTCTGTGGACATTGTCTCCTAGCTGATTACAGATGTGCTGCTTTGGGCACCACACTCCAACCACTTTTCAAAGCCATCACAACTGGCTTGACCATGAGGTTCTTGTTGAGTTGCAGATATTTTATTGCCAAGGGAATGTTCATGAAATTCCACTGTTGATAAAGATTGTCCTTGCCCAAACTCAAGTCAGGCTCTTCTGAGTCCTCTTTTTGACTAGACCTTGTCCTTGGGCTCTGTCCTGGGTCCACTTAGTCCAGTTTGAGCAAGAATCCTGCTGGCTAGAGTTAGTGAAATTCTCTACCTTTGGTACCTTTGGCAGATGATTACTAGGTATTCTGATTAATTCTCACATTCATCCTCCATATCTCACCAGCCTTGCTTGACTTTCTCAGAATACTATTGAGTTGGGCTAGCAAGAATCCTCCTAAGCCTTGACGTTTTCCCTTAGTAATTTCCTGTCCACCAACCCCTATCTTCCTTATTGGTACTAATCTCCATTTGTCCTTGTGTTAAGGGTTTAGTCCAATCTCTTGCTCTTATTGCAAAGCTCCCGTTGTAGTGGTCTCTCCTGAATAAAGTTTATCTCCTTGTCTTTAATAAGGATCATGGTAAATTCTTCTTTCATGTTAGCCCAAGGTGCAGGCTTAAAGGCTGACAGAGATTCTTCACTTGACCAAACCTGCCTTAGCTTCTTGCACTTTGTCCAAGACCATCTGTGCACTTTTTGTGTAAAATCTAGTTTTCATAATGATCCCTCCTAAGTCAGCAAAACCCCCACCCTTGATGTATGATCTGGTCCTTGTCCTCTTCCAGCCCCCAGGTGATGTCAATGATCTATCTTCAACATGAATACTGTAAGGTCAGGTTAGGGAAAATTTCTCTTACACTGGCTATTTCTTCTTAGTCATTTTCCATCCACTGACCTCACCCTGATCCTTGATTATAAATTCCCGCTTCTATGTGTTGAATTCAGAGTTGAGCCTGACCTTCCTGCCCTATTGCCTGAGCCCATCCTAGTGGTACCTACACCTACCACAGTCCTATGTTGTAACAAGCGTCATTGACGGTGGGGGGCTGTAGGCCAGTGGTAGATCATTCGCCTAGCATATGTGCATCACTGGATTACAGCACTGTGATTAAAATAAAATAACTGTCACTGAGCAATATTTTTCTTTAAGAAGGCTCAGATTTAACACAGATTTTATGCTCATAACTTTGGTTCTCTCTCAAAGCTATAGCTGATACTAAGGAGCGTGTGTGTGTGTGTGTGTGTGTGTGTGTGTGTGTGTGTGTGTGTGTGTGTGTGGTAAATATGCTGGCTTGTCTCACAGTTGTAATATGATACTGTCTACGTTTCTAGGAGGAATGGATTAATAATCTACATAAGGCATTTAATTAAAAATGTGTCATCACCTCATTAGTGTCTTCTCTGTGGATGCATCACCATTCTCTGAGGTAATTGAAGTGATGCGCCAGGGGAGGCGCTTGCCTGTAGTGGCAGGTGCAGAGGGAAGGTAATGTGGGAGGAGGGTGACGCAGAATGAGAGGGCTGAAAGGCTCTTTCCATGAGCAGGGGAATACTACCTTCCTTCCCATCTTCCTGTTCCCCTTTCTTTGCTATGTTCAGTACTCAGCCCTGGAGAGATCTCTCCTGTGTGAATATTAGCACCCAGGGGTGTGGCTACCTCCAAAGGCCACTAGTCTCCTTGGGGGTATCCTCTTCTTAGAGATCAAGAGAGGATGTGGAGCCCCCCCGGCATGTGAATCCCCAGCCTACATTTCCTTTTAAGTGTAAGCACAAGGAAGCAGAAAGGAACACAGAGAGACCCAGAAGAAGGGCCATGAATTATTCATCACATAGTCTGGGGCTCCAGGCTCACAGTGCCTACTCTTTCCCATTCTGAAAGGCAGCCAATGAGAAAGGCCCCTTCTTCACTGGGTGAATTACTGCTTGTGAATGGCTCTAGGATCCATTTCAAAGCTGTACTTAGAATTAGCCTATTAAAAAAGCAGTCCAATTTGTTTCAGGAGCTACAGTGGAAATGAATGAGGGCCCTTCCATCTCTGCTGGCTATTAAAAAAATCTTCACTTCTCACAGAGCAACTGTTTTAATTAAATCAATAATTATGTTTTATTGAATTCAATGCTCTTCAGCAAAAATCAGCACAGGCTTTTGAAAACTTAATTTAGGCCAATGGTGAGTGGAGAGAGGAAGAGAAGGTGGGTGGGGATGTGGGGAGAAAATCAGAGGGATATGGCTATTTAACCATCCTGTTAGACCATTTCCAGCCCTTTCACCATAGAGAGGGGCTCCATTTGGGATCCAGGAAGTTTCCTGAAAAGCACATGGGCTTTTGGTTTGGGGGCATGATGGGAAGATAGTGTTTGAAGCCAACCTTTGCAATGGCAGCTTTAACTCCTTGGCACCAGGATTCCTTGTTGCCTCACAGCAATGGGTTAAGTGTCTTTATGTTGGCTTTTGCTGGTTGCCTCCTCTGTCTTGGTGGCTGAGTGTTCCCTTGCTAAAAACAGTGGGAAGAACTTTTTGTATCTCTCTCTATTTTTTTTTTTTTTTTTTTTTGAGGTAGGGTCTCACTCTAGCCCAGGCTGACCTGTAATTCACTATGGAATCTCAGGGTGGCCTCGAACTCACGGTGATCCACCTAACTCTGTCTCCCAAGTGCTGGGATTAAAGGCGTGTGCCACCACGCCCAGCTACCTTTTGTATCTATTTTTGTAAACTATATTCTTGTGCCAGGTAAGGGATTAGCAACCTCCCCACCAGTGTTCTGCCCATACCCTTGAGCTCCAAATTCTCAAATTGAAGCATGGTAGTTGAGTGTAATGAAAAAAGAAAGAAAGGAAGGAAGAAAGAAGCAATAAGCTAGGTTGAGGAGATAGCTCAGTTGGTAAAGTTATTATTGCACATGCATGAGTGATGCAGGATTCTGGGTCCAGGGAAGGATTAAATTCCATAAAGATGCAGGAGATCCCAAGCCTATGAAACTCAACTTTTGGATCCTTCTCCAAGTTAGCAAAAATTGAAAACAGACCCAGAGAAGTGTAAACATGAATTATTAGGTTTGTTTTAGGGAGAGTTAGGTTCCTGAGAGAGGGCTAGCAGGGAAGCCAAAGCTGGAGAAATTGCTCAGTGGTTAAGGCACTTGCTTGCAAAATCTAACAACCCACATTTGATTCCCCAATACTCATGTAAAAGCCAGATGCACAAAGTGATACATGTATCTAGAGTTTATTTGCAATGCTCAGGAGGCCCTGGTGCATGTATTATCTCTACCTTTCTCTCTCTTAAATAAATAAAAATATTTTTAAAAACGTTCTCCCCTGGGATGGAGACATGGCTTAGCAGTTAAGGTGCTTGCCTGCATTGTATAATGATTGGAGTTGATTGCATCAACTACAGCTGGCCAATTTGTTGAGAATAAGTGACTATTTTGTGCGCAGCCTCAAATGGGACAATGAGACATCTAAATTATCACCTCCAAGCATAGGGCATCTTGTGGAAAAGGGAGTGGAAAGAGTGTAAGAGCCAGAAGATGGGGAGGAGGGTTGCAAAGCACTGGTTTCTGGTTACTACATGGCCATTACACTCATGAACTCATTGCAGCTGTGGTTGTCTGCATAAAATTGAGCCTGTCAGTACATTACCACAGATGAGGGAAGGATACATGGAACCCCAGACCTCCTAGAGTAGCTAATGGCAGCAAATGGTTGCCAGAAGAGGGGAGTGAAGCTCATCTCAGTATAGCCACTGGTAAGTTGCCCATTTCACAGTAAGTAACCTTCCACTCACAGTTATCCAAGCATGTAACTGATTAAACTTAAGAGGTTTTTTATAAAGGGAATGGGGGCTGGAGAGATGGTTTAGTGGTTAAGGTGTCTACCTGAAAAACCAAGGGACCTCCGTTCAATTCCCCAGGACCCATGTAAGCTAGATGCACAAGGTGGCACATGCATATGGAGTTTATTTGCAGTGGCTGGATGCCCTGGTGCACTGATTCTCTCTCTTTCTCTTTCTCTCTGCCTCTTTCTCCCTCTCCTTCTCTCAAATAAATAAATAAAATAAAATTTAAAAATATTTTTAAAAAAGGCATACAAGCAAGATGGAGATCAATGGAGAAAATCTTCATTAATGGGTAAGGACATAATAGAAGATAATTAGGGGAATAAGATCAAATACCTTATATACATGTATGAAAATATCAAAAGTTAAAAACACAAGTGCTGGAGAGATGGCTTGGTGGTTAAGGCACTTAACTGTACAGTCTAATAACCTGAGCTTGATTTCCTAGTACCCACATAAAGCCAGATGCAGAAAGTGGACATGCATCGGGAGTTATTTTCAGTGGATGTAGACCCTGGCATGTCCATTCTCTCTTGTCTCTCTTCTCTCCCTCTCTCTCTCTTTCTCTTTCTCTCTGCTTATAAATAAAAACATTAAAAAATGGAGCTAGGAGAATATGCAGTGCTTGGATTTCTGGGCCTACGTTACCTCACTTAGTATAATCCTTTCCAGGTCCATCCGTTTTTCTGCAAATTTCATAACTTCATTTTTCTTTACCACTGAGTAGAACTCCATTGTATAAATGTGCCATATCTTCATTATCCACTCATTAGTTGAGGGACATATAGGCTGTTTCCATTTCCCAGCTACTATGAATTGAGCGGCAATAAACATGGTTAAGCATGTACTTCTAAGGAAATGGGATGAGTCCTTACAATATGCCTAGGAGTGCTATAGCTGGGTCATATGGTAGATCAGTTTTTAGCTGTCTTAGGAACCTCCACACTGATTTCCACAATGGCTGGACCAGATTGCATTTCCACCAGCAGTGTAGAAGGGTTTCTCTTTTTCCATATCCTCGCCAGCATTCATGATCATTTGTTTTCATGATGGTAGCCAATCTGACAGGAGTGAGATGGAATCTCAATGTAGTTTTAATCTGCATTTCCCTGATGATTAGGGATGTAGAACTTTTTTTAGATGCTTATACGCCATCTGTATTTCTTCCTTTGAGAACTCTCTATTTAGCTCCATAGCCCATTTTTTAAAATTATTTTTTGTTTATTTTTATTTATTTCTTTGAGAGTGACAGACAGAAAGAGGCAGAGAGAGAGAGAAAGAGAGAGAGAGAGAGAGAGAGAGAGAGAGAGAGAGAGAGAGAGAGAGAATGGGCACACCAGGTCCTCCAGCCACTGAAAATGAACTCCAGATGCATGCACTAACTTGTGCATATGGCTTACATGGGTCCTGGGGAAATCAAGTCTCGCACTGGGGTCCTTAGACTTCACAGGCAAGCACTTAACTGCTAAGCCATCTCTCCAGCCCCCATAGCCCATTTTTTAATTGGCTTGTTTGATTTCATATTATTTAACTTTTTGAGTTCTTGTATATCCTAGATATTAATCCTCTATTAGATATATAGCTGGCAAAGATTTTTTTCCCATTCTGTAGGTTGCCTCTTTGCTTTATTCACCATGTCCTTTGCAGCACAAAAGCTTTGTAAATTCATGAGGTTACAGTAGTTAATCTGTGGTTTTATTGCCTGAGCAATTGGGGTTATATTCAGAAAGTCTTTGCCAAGACCAATATGTTGAAAGGTTTCCCCTACTTTTTCCTCTAGCAGTTTCAGAGTTTCAGGTCTGATGTTAAGGTCTTTATTCCGTTTGGACTTATTTCTTGTACATGGAGAGAGAGAAGAATCTATTTTCATCCTTCTATAGATACATATCCAGTTTTCCCAACACTATTTGCTGAAGAGGCTGTCCTTTCTCCAATGAGTATTTTTTTTGCATTTTTATTGAATATTTCTTGGCTATAGCTACCTAGACTTATATCTGAGTCCTCTATTCTGTTCCATTGATTTACATGTCTGCTTTTGTGCCAGTACCATGCTGTTTTTGTTGCTATGGCTCTGTAGTATAGGTTAAAATCAGGTATGGTGGTACCACCCACCTTATTTTTGTTGCTCAGTATTATTTTAGATATTCGAGGTTTTTTGTGATGCCAAATGAATTTTTTTTTTCTATTTCCGTGACGAACGCCTTTGGAGTTTTGATGGGGATGGCATTAAATGTGTAGATTGCTTTTGGTAAGATTGCCATTTTCACAATATTGATTCTTCCAATCCAGGTACTAGGATGTTTTTCCATTTCCTAGTGTCTTCTGCAATTTCTTGTTTGAGTGTTTTACAGTTTTCATTGTAGAGATCCTTTACTTCCTTGGTTAGGTTTATTCCAAGGTACTTTATTGTCTTTGATGCAATTGTGAATGGGAGTGATTCTCTGATTTCTTCCTCTGTGTGTTTGTTGTTAGCATATAGGAATGCTACTGATTTTGTATCCTGCTACATGGCTGTAGGTGTTTATCAGCTCTAACAGTTTGCTGGTAGAGTCTTTAGGGTCCTTTATATTTAGAATCATGTCATCTGCAAATAATGATAACTTGATTTCTTCCTTTCCAATTTGTATCCCTTTTATGTGCATCTCTTGCCTTATGGCTATGGCTAAGACTTCCAGTACTATATTAAATAAAAGTGGGGACAGTGGACACCTTGTCTTGTTCCTGATTTTAGTGGAAAAGCTTCCAGTTTTTCCCCACTTAGTAATATGTTGGCTGTAGCTACAGATGATTGGGCTTCTGTGTGAGAAGGAAAAAACTCAGTAGCAGAGGCCAGTAAGTTAAAAAGGAGATATAAAGGGAAGAGAAAGGAAGGGAGGAGGGTACTTAATAGGTTGGTATTGTATATATGTAAGTAAAAGAATAGATTAATGGGGGTGAAAAGGCCCAAATTGACATCAGGGGAAGAGATTGAGTAAAGGAAAGGTGGTTTCAGAGCAGTGGAACACTCAGGAGCTGTAGATTGTTGTTAGAAAATTTTCATTGCCAGGGATGGGATACCTCCAGTGAGATGTTGGCCAGGGAGGTCCCTGCCCCAAAACATTATAGGCCATTGCCAAGGCCCTTGGTTTCCTACCAGGAATAGATGGTAAGACCCTATTTCTGAAGACTCCACATACTTGGGCTGCAAAGCCACTGAGAAATCCTGCTGGAACTGAGCTGATAACCTCCTCATGTAGACCAGCTGACAGAAAGCTGGAAGAAGCCATTCTACATATAGTTCAATGGGACAGAAATACCACCAGTGAAGATACACAACAGTGGACACTGCAAGCCTTATAATTGGCCAGCCAGGCCAAATGAGCCAACAGGTGCAATAGTGGCACGTCTGTCATGATGGAAACCAACTGCCCTCCAAGTGGACTGGAGGCCCACTCCACGGGGGGGGGGGGAATACATCCCTGATACTGAAAACTTAAAACAGGGGTAGTCAAGATCCCTAGGGGTGTAACATTTGCTGATGTCAGGAAAAATGTATATACTATGCTTATCAAACTGCCCAGTAAGTACTTCTCTTAATATTTATACCCTTATATTAACACTACTCTCACTTTTGGTAGATAATCTCCTCTTTTCAGATGGCAGTGACCTTGGGATGATTCAGAAGGTATCATAGTGCTGGAAAGAAGTGACTGGAGTACTGAATAACATCTGTATCACACCTTCCAAGGCTCAGGGTCTAATGCGGAAGAGGTGGCAGAAAGAATATAAGAGCCAAAGGAAGGGTAGGACTCCTTACAACATGATCCCTCCAGACATAAAATGGCCTGGATATCCATGACCTCATAGTGCCTGATACTACCTACTCAAGACCATTAAAAGAGGAGGAAAAGATCATGACATCAAAATAAGAGAGACTGATTGAGATGGGGAGAGGATATGATGGAGAATGGAATTTCAAAGGGGAAAGTGGTGGGAGGGAGGTTATTACTATGGGATATTTTTTATAATCATGGAAAATGTTAATAAAAATTGAGAAAAAAATAAGTAAATTAAAAATATGCTTGGAGGTAAGAATTTTCTTCTACTAGCTTGGATATGAAATAATCAGGGGTTTAATAAATGAGGTCTCATTAATGGAACACCTGGAGGAAGCACTCCAACAAGAGGGTAACACATATAATGTCATAAAAGGGGACTATTTAGGACATTAAAGGGAAAAAAGCAGAATGCTCATATGGGCTTTTTATTATTTATATATTAATTGTACAAAGTATAATGAATAGCAGGGAAAATGGGGTATGCACATGTCTTTAAAGTAACCTGCCCGATTCTTTTGGAAATATGCCTAGTAGTGGTCATATGGAAGTTCTATTTAAACTTTTTTTTTTTTTTTTTTTGAACAGCCATACTGATTTTCACAGTGGCTGGACTAATATAATTCCTACCAGCACTGTGCAAGCATTTTTATTTTCTCCTACATCTTTGTCAGCATTTATTGTTTGTTTTTCATGATAGCCATTCTGCCTGGGGTGAGATAGAATATTAATGTGGTTTGATTTGCAAATATATCAAGTATTTTTTCATATATTTATTGGTCACCTTAACTTCTTCTAAGAACTGAGTATCAGTTCATTTGCCCATTCATTGATTGGATTATTTACTTTTGCTTATTTTTTTATTTTTATTTTTGTATATTCTGGAAATTAATTCCATGTTGGGTGAGTAGAGGTTTTCTCTCATTTCATTCTGCAGGCTTTCTCTTCCCTGTTAATGGTTCCTTTGGCTAGAAAAAAAAAAAACAAAGAAAAAAAAATCTTATTTACTGCTATCCTATTTTTTAATGCTAATCTTTCTTCTTCCTGGCTGAACATTTGCTTTTAAGGAGGGCTTATAGCAGCTGGATTCACACTTGCTGGGGCTGTGGACCAGCCTTTTTCAAACAGCAAAATCCCTGAAATGAGTCAGTGTTAGCTAGCTATAAGTTGGGCAGGTTGTGCTCTAGTTCGGATGATATTACTTTCCATGGCCATTTCATACTCAACAGTTATTAGTTTAAAACAGTGACGATTCCACTCTGATGGGCTTCTGCTTCCTTCAAATGCTCATTGTAAGTGGGGCAGAGCTTGCATCCTCTGCCATGTTCTCTTAAGAGATTTTGGAGCGAAGCTGGGCTCAATGAACCTCAGACATAAACAGGAGTAGAAATGAAAGCACAATGTTGTCAAAGGGCAACTAAGGTTGTGGGTCACTCAGATCAAGCTGAATGACACCTCTAGCAGCTAAACATCAGTTTTGAAATATGGTGAAAACTAAAACCTGAAACCCGTGAGCTATCAATTTTCCATCTCTCTGTTCTACGTGATAAAATCCAGCTTTCATCTGGACCTGGGAGTCCTTTCCTAGCCAAGTAGGCTCAACTGCTCTGTACTAGCTGCATCACACTCCTTGTAGATGGCTCTACACAATGGACATTTTGTGGACATCTACCTATACTTTAGTCTCTGCCTGGATAGCACTAGGCACAGATTTTAAGGGCAGGCTCCTGTATTTACGGGAGAAATGTGTTTTCTCTTTAGAAGCCCGTTCTCTTCAAAGTTGTTTTTTTGTTTGTTTCAGCTAAGACCCTTGTGAGAAACTTATAAGTACCAGGGAAAGTTATGTAGTCACTCTGACTGCTTATTAGGTGACCAAAAGTACATTTTGCTTATTTTAACATTAAATTCTTCCCTCAGAGCTGTTCACATCTGCCATTTTTTTTTTTCTTCTGAGCATGTGGTTGTGACCTCTAACTGAGCAGGTTCAGAAATATGCTCCTCTCTGCCTGTGTGGATGAATCTTTCCTACTTCTATATATGTAAGTTTCCTCAATAAAAGCCCCTTGGTTTCTTTGAGAGAACTCTGCTTTGTATCTCTCTCTAGGGCTCTCCTTCCCTGCTGTAAGTCATCAGTCCCTTCCATGCTTATCTCTGGGCTGTCGATATTGGTCTTGTACTCATCCACCATGTTTTGTTGCCTTTCTCCCCATGGGCTAAATCTTAACTCAAGATGCAGTTCAGGAGATACTCTCTCTGAGCCGATGTACTTGTCCTCACCATTTCCCGCCACTGGCAGGGTGACGTTCCCCTTTCACATATCTTCAGAGTACAGTGCTGGGGTTTTACCCCCCCCCATAGCTCTTAGCACATATAATTGTCATTATTGGCTTATCTTCTCCCACTAGAGCTGAACTCCTTGATGGCAGGCTCTATGCCTGTCTTGTTTACCGGTGATGCACAATAAATGTCAAATGGATGAATGAAAGTTTCATAGAGCAGTGGAGAATAGACTTTTGAGCCTCTCAGGATTCTAACCATAACAACATATGTTCCTGGATATATGTAAAAATTGAACTTTTTGGAGGAAGCTGCATGTATAAAGATGCTGCAGGTGTCTGACTTTGGTTGAATAGAACATTGTGATTATGGAGAGAAGGAGTGTCATAGGACAAGAGCCAAAAATATCTTGGTCTATCTTTGGCCTCTCCTCTTTAAAAACTTATGTATTTTTGTTTTTTGCATGTTTATGTGCATGTGGTTGTGTGAGTGCGTGTGTGCGTATGGGTCAACATGCACCTGTGTAGGCCGTGGTTGATATCAGGTGTCCCTACTTAGTCACTTTCCATCTTAGAGATCCATGATTCAGCTAGACTAGGTAGCCAGCAAACCCTAAGAAATTATCCTATCTCCACATTCCCAGTTCTGAGATTATAGGAGCACATCACAACACTCAGCTTTTAAGTGGGTAACTGGGATCTAAACTCAGGTTCTTGATACAGTATTTTGGGATTCCTTATATTCTTATTTTTGCTTGTGAATTTGAACAATGTAATCCATAGACCAGAGTATAAGGTTTGGAAAGATTATGTTATAGTTTGAAGCTTTAGGAGAGGGAATAAAAGGGGTCTTAATCCCAGAATGTAAGAAAAGGAAGCAAGGTAGAGTTCTTGCCCAGGGAGGCAAGAAGGGGTTTGAGCAGACCATCTTGAAGCTCAGGTTGTAGATTTATTTTTTTCTGTAAATTTTTATTTATTTATTTGACAGAAAAAGAGGGAGAGAGAGAGATGGAAAGAATGGGCTTGCCAGAGCCTCCAGCCACTGTGACTGAACTCCAGATGAGTACGCCCCCTTGTGCATCAGACTAAGGTGGGTCCTGGGGAATTGAACCCGGGTCCTTTGGCTTTGCAGGCAAATGACTTAACCACTAAGCTGTCCCTCTAGCCCATGGTTGTGGATTTTTATGGGGAGCAGCACAGACCAGCTTCATAGTTCTACTTGAAGATCAGGTTTCATAGGTCTCTGTAAAATTGGGCGATATTCTGAGAATCTTAATTTTTTTAGGAAGGGAGCAGAAGGAATCCCTAGGGGGCAGAGATAAGGAAAGGTCAGACCCTTCTGACATTTCTGACCAATAGTAAAGTGTTTTCCCCTGTAAACCCAAGTACAATTCCTGCATTTAGCCAACAGAAAGCTATTAACCTTGGGGTCCATCACCCCTAAATTGCCTAGCCAATTTCTGTCTCATCATTTTCAAGCTTGTATGGCAAGCACTTTACACACCGAGCAATCTCCCGAGCCTCCATCCTTGCTGTTTTTAATAGTTACCTTTCTATTATCTACCCGTGTATATGATATGACATTTTTTTGATTTTTGAGATTTCTTTCCATGCTTGACATGCCTATCTCCCACCAAATCTGAAGCTAAGAATTCGATGATGGCCACATATAAATCCTACAGATTTACCCACATTGTTGTAGCTCTATTTGTGTATTTTAAAAACACATTTGTAAATGGAATTTTTTTATGACTATACATTTCATACAATCTCTTTTTAATGGTAGAACATGTCATGGGGTATAATCTGAATCTGTGTTCCTAGGAGAGTGTGGTCACTTATATTTGACTCCGAATATACTATTTTATCAAAACAGACTTGGTATTTCTTTTTTAGTTTGGTCTAAAATTACTTTAATGGGGATTTTATTGACATATGACATTATTTTGTTATTCATGTACACAGTGTGTAGACATCATTAGCCTCCTCCCTGTGCTCCCCCCTCCGAAGGGACCCTCCTTGTTGGGGAATGTGGGTCATGCATTGTAGGGTTAGCCATCAGTTATGGGTAAGAGGCAATGTCTCTGTGCATAATGTTCCAACATGTGGCTTTAACAATCTTTCTGCCCCATCTTCTATGAATTTCCCTGAAACATGTTGGGTATGCTTTAGGTCTACCTCAGTGATGAAATTTTGGGAGCCTCTGTGTCTCTGGATATCTGGTTTGGCATGAGTCCCCTGTGTCTATCTCCTTCACCCTTGTGCTGGTATCAGGTTCAACAAGAAAGCAGAATTCTTGTTCATTTCCCCAATTACTCTATGGTTTCAGTGGGGGCCCTGGCGAGGTGTGATGGGCTGATTCTCTCCTCAGATTCTGTGTCAATCTGAGAAAGAGAAGTAAATTCTCCAATGGAGAGTAAAGCCAGCACCATTTAAATGGGATATCCATTATTATTTTAGAAGGAATTTAATAGGTGTAGGCCCTCTTCTAGCCCACAATTGGTGGGAGCTTGATAATGGAGAGTGGGCTCTTTTTTTGGATATGATTTTGACTTGATTCCCAGATCAAGCTATGGGTTCCATTCCACTGAGTGGATCTGTTAGCCAAATCTGGAGCAGTTGGTTACCCACCATAGCTGTGTGCCACTACTGCACTTGTGTGAGCATTATGTCTGGTTGTTTGTTTCTGAGTAGCTTAGACCAGGAGTTGCTTAGATAGATGTTGATAATTTTCCCTCAGACACTCATGTAGCACCTTCTGGCACTGGATGAGCTAACTGTCTAGGGGTTCACTCTCTTCCAGCTTTCAGCCAGGTCACTCCATGTTCTGTACCAACAGCATATGGTGTCTTTGGTAGGGTCTTGCATTTAACCTTTGGTGGGTCATCAAGTATGCTGACAAAAATCTGTCTTCTTTTGAGAAAACTTGTAGGTCTCTCTGATCAACAGCTCATTGTTGATGTTAACTGTATGCTGGCACTGGGAGTTATAGGCCACAGGCAAGCTCCAAGGAAAAAGAAGGAAAAAAAAATATAGGTAATATAAAAGAGAAAGAGGAGAGAGAGAGAGAGAGAGAGAGAGAGAGAGAGAGAGAGAGAGAGAGAGAGAGAGACAGAGAGAGAGAGAGAAGAGGGAGAAGATTAAGGTTAGTCTTCATCATACCTTCTGCAGGGCCCTGTGATTCAGGTGTTCCCTCTAAGGACCTGATGAAGATTCCATCATTTACAGCCTTGGTATTTTTTAAAACCTATTTTATTTATATAATTTCAAACACAGAGATAGAGATAGAGAGATGGAGTGAGGGAGAGAGAGAGAGAGAGGAAGTGGGAATGTGGATACACCAGGGCCTCCAGCCACTGCAAATGAACTCCAGATGCATATACTGCCTTGTATATCTGGTTTTATGTGGGTACTGGGGAATGGAACCTGGGTTCTTAGGCTTTACAGGCAAGAGCTTTAACCACTTAGTCATCTTTCCAGCCCAGAGTTGGTATTTTTAAGCATACACAGACAACACACATCCCCGCCCCCACACTCATACACTTTTTTTTTTTGTTTGTTTGTTGGATTATCTGAGGTAGGGTCTCACTCTAGCTCAGGCTGACCTGGAATTCACTATATAGTCTCAGGGTGGCCTCGAAATCATGGAAATTCTCCTACCTCTGCCTCTCAAGGGCTGGGATTACCGGCATGCACCACCATGCCCTGCATTCACCTACTCTTTTTTTTTTTTTTTGGTTTTTCAAGGTAGTGTCTCACTCTGGTCCAGGCTGACCTGGAATTCACTATGTAGTCCCAGGGTGGCCTTGAACTCATGGTGATTCTCCTACCTCTGCCTCCTGAGTGCTGGAATTAAAGGCATGTGCCACCTCATCCACCTCATACATTCATGAATGTAATAGATGATACGACATACTCAAAAGAAACTGTGGGGTGGAGATATGGCTTAGTGGTTAAGGTGCTTGCCTGGAAAGCCTAAGGACCCATGTTCTACTCTCCAGATCCCATGCTAGCCAGATGCATAAAGGTGAGGTGGCACAAGCTTCTGGAGTTCAATTTCAGTGGCTGAGGCATTGACATACCAATTCTCCCCCCCCCCCCTCAGTTCTGTCTCTATCTAATAAACAAAAAAAGAAGCCATGATATTCTTAAGTGTATAGTAATACAACTTTATGACACATCTTAGGAAAGTGGACAATGAAATTTAATCATTTATCTCTAAGAGGGCACAGGTTCTATACCAAGATTTGCAATCAAGATGATAGGGCCCTGTGATCTTGCGGAAGTTCACACAGATGTTTTTTATAGGTGGGAGATACATTGTAAGTTGATAAAAAATGCATTACTGTTCAGAAAAGAATCAAAGGTAATTAATGGCTAGGGAGGCAGAATTTAAACTAATTTAAGTTGAAGAAGTAGGTATGCCTTTAAGAATAGTTTAAATAATGTCTTAAGTTTGTTACCTCTCTCTGGCTTCCAACTTGAACTTTTAGGTAGCCTTGTAAGGCAAATGAGCCCAGCTCGTGACCTGATAAAGCCTGCTACTGCTAATACTTTCAGTAAGCATCCTCCATTTTGGAGAAGGATGGCCTGATATGTACATAATTTAGGGTCCTAAAGGAAGAAAATGGAATAAGACATATGACTGTCTTAAGGTTTTATAACATTAGAATGCCTTGTTGTTCTAAGAGTATCTGCAGATATTACTGGAGGAATTGGGCTACAGGAAGCGCATAAGAACATCTTATTGTGGAAGAGGCCCTGGGTGGGTAGTTGTAGCAAACCAAAGCTTAGACATTTATTCCAAAAAGGTGGGCCACTAATGCCTGAAGTTCTTTTGGACTTAGCCACTCTGATAGATGGCATTATTTTGAGTGTAGTGGTTGAGCATATGATTTCTAATGTGTGTGTGTATGGGTATGTATAGGTGTGCATGAATGTAGAAACCAGAGGACCACCCTGAGTGTCATCCTCAGTGATGCTGTCAACCTTCCTCCTCCCTCTTTTTGAAGACAGGTTCTCTCATTGGCCTGGAGCCCACCAGTTAGGCTACACTTACTGTCCAGCATGTCCCAGGGATCCTCCTGTCTCTGTCTCCCCAGTCTGGGGATATGCCACTGCACCCACCATTTTTGTGTATATTCTGGGGATTGAATTCAGGCCCTAGTGTATGCAGGGCAAGCATTTATTTACTGAGCTATCGTCTCAGCATAACTTTCATGTCTGTAATCTTGGACTTCTATACAAGCTTGGGACTTCTATAGAAACTCTTGAAGGCCCCAAACCAGCAAGAACAGAACATCTTATTGGATAGAACCAGTTTTCAATGTGAAATGTTCAGAAACCTTAGAAAAACAGACCACAAAAATGGAGAACTCATAATGTACTGACACCTGACTATAGCAGTGCCTGTTTCCTTGAGAGCTGACTTTCCGTAAGACTTCCACCTTGAGAGGTGACTTCCCCCACCCCTACCAGGCATTTTCACCCTTAAGTAAAAACCATACCTGAATGGGTGTTACCTGTACTCTTTCTTTATATTTACAGCAGATAGAACATCTGGTGGGGTTCAGATCACAACAGAATGTGTGAGGAGGCCCTCCTTATTCTTTAGTCTTATATATCTACTAACTAAGGATGGAAATTGTAGTAAGATTTAACCTGAAGAAAACTTGGTTTAAATTAGTTTAAAGAATTCTAGGAATTAGTACCAGGAGGTTGGGGCCAATCACAGTGTTTTAATGGGGTTGAGAAGGACACTCTAGGTTATGAGGACCTCCAGAGAACATGGTACTTTGCAACATTGCCTCCTCCATCTAACTTTTCCTACGAAGGCCTTTCTGTGTACCTGCGTTTCTTAAGATTGTCTTTCTTTTTGGAGGGCAATACTTTCCCTTCATATTTTCAGGGTGCCAGCCTTTGAATAAGCCAGAGTTTCTTTCTACTAGCTCTTGTCTCCCAGGCACTGGTTTTTTGAGTAGTGAGCAGACATATTTGGGTCCAGGGCCTGAGATTCTATCCCTGTCCTTTTGGTATCTGGAATGTAGATTAACTAATACCTTTGGACCAAACTAGCCCATATTTTCTTAGGTGTTTTAGGGGAAGTGGAATGAGTGTGATAAAAGATTGTCTCTTTTTACTATTTTTCAGAGATAATTCTAGTTGTCATACATATAATCCTTACCATACTGCTTTGAGAAAGAGTCCATCATTGTTCCTATTTAATGCTTTAGAAGATGGGGTTACTGTGAGATTAACTAACTAGCCCAAGTTCATAGAAATAGTAAATTTTTACACAAGCATTCAAATCTAGGGAGACTAGAGTCAAAGATTAAAGCACTAGTTGGGAATATGGAAGTAGCCACATCTGTCCTTGAAGCTGATGATAGGGGTCAAGTAGGTCACATTAAACATGAAATGTCATTTAATAATTAATTCAAATTCAACCCAAATCCAATAAGCAAAGTTGTGTTGAATACCTACTCTTTTCAAGATAGAGAGACTCAAAGGACAGGCCATACCTTTCCGTCAGGAGCCTTTGCCTACAAGTGACTCTGTGATTTGTCTTTGTCCAGAAGTCTGTCCTCAAGTGGTAGGCAGATGGTCCATTATTACTACAAACTGTCCCCCGCCCCCCTGCAGGGGGCTGCTGTGTATGAAAACCCCTGCTGCTGACAGCACCTGCCTGAAAGACAGGAGACATGTCCCAGGACTCCAGCAAGCTCTCCTGCAATGAAGCAGGCACACTGCCGGGCTTGATTAAAAGCTTGCTCCATTACGTTGTGAAACTGTGACCACTGGTGAGGGCTCTCCTGCAGCTCTGATGCTTCCCTTGGTGCTAAGTGGGTGCTCAGGCAAATCACACTGATTTGCTATCTGCATAGAGTACTGTGTGGGTGAGAGAGAGAGAGTCATCTCTCTGAACTCTGGTCAGCTTTCCATCTCCTGGTTAAACAGGAATCAGAACTAACTCATTGGGGAGGCTGTTTCCATGTAGAGAGATGGACTGATCAGACTTTTAGTGTGAATGTTTGGGAAGAAAATACTTTTAGATTCACAGAAGAGTTGCAATGATAGCAGAGTTTCCAGACTTCCCTCACCCACTTGAATGTGCCTTACGTTACCTTGCTACATTTGTCAAACCTAAGAGACCTACGTTGATGCTTTGCTGTGGCAAAACACGAAGTAGATGTGTTGGCACAGAGCTTCAAAACCCTTGGAATTCATCAAGGGCTGGGAATGTCTAGTTCTTTGTAACAAACCTTTTTCTAAATCTAACTGAATATGCTATGCAGTGACTCATGTAGGGTGATGGAGATGAACTGATAGCTTCAGGATGGACCTGGTTGCCAGAGGAAACATGCACGTTGAGTGGAGGGTTGGAACTTTTAGACCCACCAAATGACCTAGGGAAGGGAGGGAGTGAAGATGGGGATCCATCACCAATGTTTGTTGATTTAATCACCCATATTTAGGTAATTGAACTCTGTGGTGGTTTGACCTAGATGTCCCCATAAACTTCTGTGTCTGAATGCTAGGTCCCCAACTGGTGGTGACTGGGGCTTGTAGGTGTTAGAGGTAGCTTCCCCTTGCCAATGTTTGGCACACTCTCCTGCTGATGTTCCCTACCTAATATTGGCCAGGATGTGATGGCCAGCCTCTGAAGATGCCATGTTTTCCCCTGCTATCATGTAGCTTCTTCTCAAGTCTATAAGCTAAAATAAGCCCTTTTCTCCCATAAACTGGTGTTGGTTGGGTACCTTATGACAACAAGAAGCCAACTGCAAGGAGCTCCAATACAAACTTTCCAGCAAGCTTCAGAGGGCTTCTTGTTGGTGTGCTGGGTGAGTGGCATACTCAGAGAGGGCTCAAAAGCTCTGTCTATGCTCCACCTCCCCTCTCCTTTCCTGCCTGACCTGTTTTTTCTCTTTGGCTGTTCCTGACTATGTGTGCTTTGTAATAAACTGAGACTGGCAAATGAAAACTTTCCTGAGTTGTTTGAGTCATCCTTGAAGAGGGCTGGTAAAGACCCTGGATTCACAGTGGTAGAAGTGTAGGTGGCCTGGACATCTCATTATTGCTGGCATCTGGATTCCAAACAGCTAATCCTGTGTTATTTCTGCACGTTGGGCCATGTTGACCTTATAGCTTTGTCATTTTGGTGGGGGTGCCATGTTCATAGAGTCGGGGAAGTGGGGGAGTGGGAAATATAGAAAGGCCTTTCTCTGCCTAGGCCTGGAGGATTACATGCTACTCACTTATCATCACATCTTCTTGTCCACAACTGGATGCATGACCTTCCTTACCAGTGAGCTCTTGGAAAGTATGAGTGCCTATCTGTGCATTGAGGAGAATAGACATGTGTGTAGATATGAACGATTTCTACCTTTAACCTCTTCTCTCCAAGCTATGTTACCTCTGCATCCAGGCTCACAAAAGCCCTGCATACAGAAGCAGGTAGAGAAGTGGGAAGCATCAGCTATCTGTGACAGACTTTTATGTAAGACCCCAAGGTATTACTTATTTATGAGAGAGATTGAGAGAGAGAGAGAGAGAGAGAGACAGAGAGATAGAGAGAGAGGGAGTTTGAAAGAGAGAGAGAGAGAGAGAGAGAGAGAGAGAGAGAGAGAGAGAGAGAGAGAGAGGCAGACAGAGAGAATAGGGACTTCAGCCAGCACAAATCAACTCCAGACACATGCACCGCCTTGTGCATCTAGTTTATGTGGGTCTTCATGGGGGCTGTTGTATTGCAGAAACCTTTAATTTCAACTTCTGTTGATGAACAAATATCCAAGATTCTTTTTTTTTTTTTCCTTTCTCATCCTCTGCCCTTATTCCTAGGCAAGTTTACGAGGAGAAATGATGCGCATGGTCCGCAGTGACTCTTGTGGCTGTGTAGCTACTGTTTCTTTTCCTCCGAATGCTGGAAGTCATAGGATCAGCTCATCACCTACACTGTAAAGTTCTCTATCTGTCCTCCTTTCTACACTATGTTCTCTCTTTTGAGAGCTCTCCTTATTTCCTGAGTGCATTCACTGAGCATGGCACATGATCTCCCTGTGTCCAACCCTCTGAGGTTTTGACTACTTTCCTCTTGAGAATTTGTGCTGAAGACCTTATATTTGATTTTCTCTTTGGCAGTAGGGGAAGGGTGTTAGTGTAGGAATGGCAAATGTTAATTCTGGTGAAGTGCATTGAATCATCCCCCCATCTCACCTACTGCTTCTCAATAATTCCCATTTCAAGCAACCTGCTCTTCAGCCAGCCATGACCTAGAACTGGGAAACTGTCCTGTGCTTCACACTCAATAGATTACCAGTTGCCTCTTCAAACTGGGTTCTGTGGAAAACAAAATCAAAGAAATATGCTTTAGGTGTGGAGTAGGGAGAAACTGCACAGTCATATATACTAGCCAAAGTGTGGCTTAAGTGGAATGGAATGGTATTTCTTTTTGAAACATTTCCTAGAGAAGTTAATAGTTGGAAAACACTGAAAGTTATACAGAAGACAAAGTCCATCGAGGCTGTGCCTGAAGCCCCCTGGCACAGTGCTTGCCTGCCACACGTGGGCCCTGGGATGACGTGCTTGCATCATGTACCCATAAATGTTCCCCAAATTTGCCTTACCTTGTGACTTTTTTTCATGCAGTGTATGGAAATAGGCTCCCTACTTTGGAGAAGGATGACCTGGAAATATTAAGCAGCAAAGAAACATTTATGTGTTAAAAAATTGATTCTATTTTAGCAGGATTTAACCAAGGTTTTCTTCCTCTTATTAGTTATTTTTCTTGTTGCTATGACCAAATATTTGACAAGAAGCTACTAAACAGAGAAAGTATTTTGGCTTACTGTTTAGGAAGGGCTAGAGTCCATAATGGTGCAGGAGGCATGATTGCAAGAGTGTGAGGCAGCTGGTGACATTATATCCATAGTCAGGAAGTGAGAGTGAAGAGCAAGTTGGGTCAGGGTATGAAACCTCAAGACCATCCCTCGAATGATATTATCTACTTCTTCCCTTTAGGCTCCACCTTCTAAATGTTCCATAATCTCCCAAACAGCACCTCTAGCTGAGGACCACATGCCAAACATACGTCTATGGGGGGGCACTTCACATTCAAACCACAACATCCTTCAAAGCAATAAATAAGCTTTGCATGCTTTAGAGTTTATACCAAGTTCTTCCATATTCATCAGCCCCTTAAAATGTTAATTCTTCTTTAAATTTTTTATTACATTCTCCTAGTGGAAAACAAAAAGAGTAAGCCAATTCCCAGGAAGCCCCTTTCTCTCATCTTATCATGGCATACAGATTCCACTGCCCTTTTCTTTTTGGTTTATATATGTGTGTGTATGTTCATGTGTGTATATGCTCGTGTGTGTGTGTGTGTGTGTGTGTGTGTGTGAACATGTGTGAGTAAAGATGTGTGTGTGCCATGACATACAGATTCCACTTTTTCTTTTCAGTAAGTGTATATATGTGTGTATGTATGTGTGTGTATGCTCGTGTGTGTATACTTCTGTGTGTATATTATGTATATGCTCATGTGTATGTACATTTGTGTTTGTGTGTATGTGTGTTCATGTGTATGTGTATGCTCATGTGTGTGCCATGGCATACAAGTGGAGGTGACAGGACACCTTTTGGGTATTGATCCTCATCTTCCACCTTGTTGAGATTGAGGCAGTCCCTCAGTCACTGCTCCCTTCACCAGGCTAGCCAGTCTGCAAGCTTCTGAGAACTTCTGACTGGCTATAGGAATGCTGACATTAGAGAAACCTGCTGAAGTTTCTGGCTTTTATGTGGTACTGAGGATCTGAACTCAAGTACTATGCTTGCACAGCTAGCTCTTTATCCGCTGAGCCAACTCCTGAGCCTCACGTTCCATTTTCTTCCCGATTATCTAGCTGTAACTACTGTCACTACTTCATTCAGTTTCTGTATAGACTTTACTTATGTGCCCTAAAGAAAATGCAATAGTGTCTCAACCCTCAAATTGTTAACAGAAAATTTTTATAGTGCTTTTCAGAATGAGGCTGATTGGAGCATAATTTACACAAAATAAAGTACATCTTTTTATGGTATGCTCCTGAGTGGATTTTAAGAGTCCATTCTGTCAGCCAACCTCAGCCATGCTTGTGACAAATAGCAGAACCTGCACTCCAGACGTGTCCCATCGCACTGCTCTCTATCCACCCCGAGCATCTGGAAAACACTGTCTTTTTCTTGTTTATTTATTTAGTTTTTTTTAGTTCTGCCTTTTCTGTACTTCCATATAGATTAAGTCATATAATGTGTAATCTATTTTGCCTGGCTTGTCATAATACATTTATACATGTATACATTTATACACACATGTTTTTTTTTGAAGGAAAAAGTTTTTCCTTTATCCACTTAAGTTCATGTAGTCAGGGTTATGCAAATTAGTTGACAGATTAATAGTAGAAAAGTATTGTTTCATTTGCATGCATAAATGTATTATAAGGAGTGGCTCTCTCAGTAGCTAGGAGTAAGGCTTTATATATTGGCTTACTAAAGTGATGGAGAAGAACATTGAAGACAAGGAAAGGAAGGTTCTGATTAGGTTTGTTATATAATGCCTTAGGATGTCCCAGTGGTAACACCATAGTCATTGCTGTAATGAGAAACCATGGATGGCATAGCTTATACACAATAGAAATTCCATGATCAAAGCTCTGGAAGAGTTGATACTTAGTAAGGGCCATTCTGGTTCATAGCTGATACATTTTGTCTTGTGGTGGAAGGAAGAAGCATCTCTTTAGGTTTCCTTGGAAAAGGCACTGATCACATCATAAGAGAGCTCCACCCTTGTGATTGAATCACTCTGAAATCACTGCCATCTAATACTATTGACTTAGAGGATAGAGTTTCAGCATATTTTTGGGGGGAGAAAGGAGAGGGATGCAAATAGACTATAACACTCTGGTACTTCAGATTGTAACTTTATGTGGAGATAGACTTTTAAAAATGTAATTTTTATCACATGGAATGATATGGGTGAGTCTTCTCTGATGTGATTGGCAGCCTTTCATGGAAAGAGAAGGACACAGATGCTAGATGACCATGTGGGGACACAGGGAGAAGGTGGCCATTTGCCTGCAAGTGGGCATTAGATAAGATTAAGCCTGCTGACTCCCTGGCCTTGGATTGCCAGCCTTCAGACAGGAGGAAATAAATGTCTGTGAATTGTCACTCTGTGGTACTATGATGTTATGTTATATGCTTTTTTCTTCCATTTTAAGCAATATGTCTTAAGATTTTTGTGTGTGTGAATGTGAATCTCACAAGTCTATGAGGTAAGTTACACTAGTGATCCCTAGATGAAAGCTGAACGTGCAGAGACTCAACAAAGGCTTACTGACTTTGTTTCTTAGTTAGTAAATTGAGCATCGACCACAGGCCTCTCCAACTGTGTATTGGTACTTTATTTAAGTAAATATTTTTATTTATTTATTTGCAAGGAGAGAGAGATGTAGAAATTAAGAAATGAGAGAGGGAATGAGCATGTGAGGGACTCTTGTCACTGCAAATGAACTCCAGACACGTAACACTTGGTGCCTCTGGCTTTACATGAGTACTGCAGAATTGAACTGGGTCATCAGGCTTTGCAAGCAAGTTCCTTTAACTGCTGATCCATCTTTCCAGCTCATGGTTTCTTTTCTTCTTGATACAAATATCTGACGAAACATCTTAAAGAAGGTTTATTTTGGCTGACAGTTCTCCATCTAGGCAGGGAAGGTGTGGCAGTAGGAGTGTAATGCAGCTGGTCACATTCAGTCTGCAGTCAGGAAGCAAACAAAGGTGAATGCTAGTGCTTAGCTCACTTTTTTCTTTTTATTCAGTCCTGGATCCTAGACTGGGATGGTGCCCCCCACATTCAAAGTGGGTCTTCCCAGTTTAGATAAGCGTCTTTGGAAGCACCCTCACAGACATGCTCAATGGTGAATCTCCTAGGTGAGTCTAACTCCATTCAAATTGACATTAAGTTTAATTATCATCAACTCCATGCCCGATGTTCTATCTATAAAACAAAATCCAACATCTTTGCCTTAGCTTTTAGAATTGTCATAATGAGTCACTTCCAGTCTCAGACAGTTTTTTCCTTGTATTAATCCCTCCAACAAATCAATGATTTTTTTCCCTTCCCTTTATTTTACTTTGCTTCTGTAATAAGAATAACTTATTCAAATCTTCTCATATGAATAGACACAGCCTGCAAGCCTTGTGACCTTAGACCTTTTTAGCTTGAAAACAAGTTCCATTGCCTCTGAAGAAGGTAGGTAACCCCTGGATCAATGAAGAACTTGCCTTATTAGACTTCTGTTTCATAAGAAGAGAGAAAACAGGCTCTAACGTGGTGTCCCAGCAGTGTTAACAAGTGAGGGCATGAAGCTTTCTAGTGCAGGGAATTGTGGAAAGAAAGAAAGCTCTAGGAGAAGCCACTAAGATTTGACCTTGGGTTTGGCTTGCCCCAGTAAGGTTAGTGTTTGTAAGAAAGGGGACTTCTGAGGACAGGAAACTTACTGCACTTCCTGTTTGGGAGTCAGTGAGGATGTGCCTCTCAAGCTCCTTTGACTGGCCCTGTAAAATAAGCTATCTAGTTTAAAATAGCTAGAGTTTCTTAAATTGCCCTAGATTCCCATGTGCCATAGATAGACCCCAGAAATAGCCATATATGCTCTATAAGGGGTGGCGGTTACATTTGAAAATAATTGCATTGGTGCCCATTTGGCCTTTTGGATGCCATTGTGATGAGGAGTAAGAAATGCCCTCTAGGAGAATGCTGAGGCCCTAGGCAGGTGGAGAAGGTGACACAGAGGACAACTTAGCCACTGTGGATGCTAGCATTTAGTCCTTGCTCAAATGTTATCAACAAGTGCATGGAAACTGAAGGATAATTAGATCAAGAATGTGTGAAGTAAATGCTATTTTCCTTGCCTAGTTGATTTGTGTGTGTGTGCCACACTAACAACAAGAAATGTGCTTCCCACTTGTCCTAGAAGACCTTTCTTACAATGCACTTTTTTGTAGATTAGTGAAAGTGCATTCTTACTTTCATGTTACTTTATTCAAAGCTAACATGTGCTTTCCTTAATTTTCTAGTAATTAGGTATAAAAATCAAGTGGTGCAGCTTTATAGTTTTAAAAATGCTTTTGATATTCTTTTTTTAAACATATTTCTTTTATGTTCTTAAAAATTTTATTCTCTTTATTTATTAGAGACAGACAGAGTGAGTGAGAGAGAGAATGGGCATACCAGGGCCTCTAGTCACTGCAAATTAACTCAAGACACATGCACCACCATGTGCATATGGCTTATGTGGGACCTGGAGAATTGAACCAGGGTCCTTAGGCTTCCCAGGCAAGCACCTTAACCACTAAGCCATCTTTCAAGCCCTGTTTTTGATATTATTAAACTATGAATCTTAACATCACTGTCTTACCAAATCACCAACACTGTCATGTGGCTGATATTGACCCTCTTTGCCTCTTCCACACAGACACATGCTTCTGGTTTTGGTATTATCTGACAATGCTCCTTTGGGTCTGTTAGGTTCTGTGAACTGCTCGTGCTAACAATGTTCTGTACAACTTAACTCACTGACAAGAACACAATGTTTGGACCTTTCAACCACTAGAACAAAATTTTTTAATTGACAAATGCAGAACTGTGGAGTGCATTTACATTGATCTTTTGCTAATGCAATTAGCAGTATATTTTGCATGTATAACTTAATAAATGTTTGAATCATAAGAAAAGGTGAATCCAAGACTGGGGTGAAGTTCAGGGGTAGAGCCCAAGCTTAGCATACATATAGACTTGGGTTTAATTCTTAGCACAAACAAACAACAGAGTTGGTGCATGCAAACATGGGTATGAACCTTTTTCCTTGGTTGAAGGGCCAGTTCAGCTTTCTGCCTTGTTTACTATGGTATAGTGTGATTTTTCCATTGATACCTTCTACATTACTCTGTGCATGTTTCCAACCAGGGTCTGGAAATGCTGTTAAGTTCCTTCTCTTTTGGACTTCCCTGATGGAGACACTTCTTCCCCTCACCCAAATTTAAAAATGTTTATTTATTTATTTGAGAAAGAGAGAAAGGAGGCAAATAATGATAGATAGATAGATGCATGTGCCACACTTTGTGGGTACTGGGGGATCTAATGTGGGTCTTTAGGTTTTATAGGCAAGTGCCTTAACCAATAAGCAATCTCTCCAGCCCTGGAAACTTTCTTTCCACATCTGCAGAAATAACTGATACCCTGAGGGTGAAACAACTTAGGGTCCCGGATGACCACATCAAGGACAGCATTGCTTTGGGTTCTGACTTGCAGTGAGAAATAGACTTTTGTTATGTAAGGCTCTCACAGGAGGCCACCAGCTGTCCTTTAATTAATTCCTCCTGCAGAGGGCTGGAGAAATTGACAATTAGAATAAGGGAGCTGGTGTGGTAAGGCTCTTGGGAAGAATTACTGGATATATAATACACTCCTAGGACAATGCATGCATCTCCTGCGATGCTCAGAGCATTGCATTATTAAAAAAATATAAACTAAACAAGGAAATAGACAATTCTTGCTGAGGCTACCCGTGTCACCTTCTCTTTCTTACAAAATGCTTTGCTTACTTATTATTCTCATCTGACCTTGGAAGGCTCTTATGAAGCATCCAAAAGCAGAAGGACATGATATGGAGTAATTAAATCAATTCAATGAATGGCAACAAAGAAACATATAACATAACCATTCTATTTAAATATTTATTCTTGTGTCAACATTTTGGTGTGACATTTTGTGTGAATGTGGGCCCTCTAATAAAAATTGTGCTTTGTTTTTCTTGCATAAACCACAGACATAATGCATTACCTATAATTTCTGGGCTTAGCTTCTTTAAAGGGAAATCAAAGCTTAAGCTATTTCCCACTCATTTGAAGCTCAGAATCCTTCTAGATATTATAATTTCCAACCAATAATTTATGGTTCTTTTTATCCCTATCCAGTTGGAAAGGAAAATTTAAGATTTATTGTCTTTGGAGTGATTTTCCTAGGTATTAAACTTAGTTTTCACATAAATTATGTCTTTTATTTGTATTTTAGTGATTTGGCTAACATTTAATAAGATTATAATAATTGGAAAGACAGATTTGCACACAAATAAAGCTCACATTTGGTGAAAACAAGTGTGTGAACACATTATCGGGGCTGTTCCTTGGTGCGGTCTGTGTGTCAGCCCAGCAGACAGAGACCACCACTTAGTCCAGAAGGCATTGCTCTCACTAAAAGTTCACGTGCAGGACTCTCTTCTCTGAGCAATCTTGGTAAATGGAAATGGGAATGATTTCAACCCCACGTCAAGGAGCAAAATCCAACATGGATAGACATCTTTACACAGTGGCAAAATCTGTTTTTATTTATAAAGTTTAAACCTTGACCAAAAGAAATTGAGTTCCTAAGCCCCAAACTGTCAAGCCACCATGTTTCCTCAAGGAAGCAGGACTTGGACTTCAGCCTTTGCTATCCAATCCACAATGGACAGTACTAGATGTCTAATGAAAACTTGCTTTCATCATTTCTCAGCTTTGTGGATAAGATTAAGCATACGAGGTATGTTGTTTTATCTTTGTTACAAGAGCTTTTCCACCTTGCTCATGGACTCATACACTTGGCCAAGCTATGTATGGTGTTGCTTGCTTATAATTTCAGTACTCAGCAGGCTGAGGCAGGAGGAGCTCCTGAATGTGATGCCAACCTGAGCTACATAGTAAGCTCCAGGTCAGCCTGGAGTGAGAGTCTATCTTGATACACACATTGCAACACACACGTGCATATAGCCACACTTGTTGAAACCTTGTGCACGGCTCCCTGGCTTTCTGCTCTGGGTCACATGACGCTTATCTGTTCCCAAAGCTGTCCTGGTAGATTCCTTTGCACAGTTAATCCACATAGTATGTCAATCCAACCACATAGTATGCCTATCCATCCACATAATATGACTACCCATCCATACAGTATGCCTATCAATCCACATACTATGCCTAGCTTCTTGCCCAATTCTTTAATGCATGCTCATCTCCATTTTCCTTCTAAGCTGTTTTCTTAAACTTTCTCTTCTGGATTCTCTGTTAAATTCTCCTTGTTGAATTTTGAGCCAAGGCCTTTAATTATTGCTTTTCTGTCAGGGATCTCATTTCCTCCTTGCTCCTCTCTATTCAGTCTACACAAAATAATGAATTTTCTCCTATATAGCTATAGCCAACTGGCTTCAAAATGGACTTTGATATCGATAATGAATTTTTCTTTTGACAGAGACAGGTTTGGTCAGCTGAGGGAGGTGTGGACATATGGAGAGAGGGAAGAAAGCACAGAGGGTAGGAGAGATAAAGAAACATTTATGTTGCTTTAAAGTTCTCAGTTCTAGTTACCCGTCCATCCATCCATTCATGAGATGTGGACACTGAGTGCTATTTGGGGTCCAGCCTGGTTAGAGGAACAAGGGGAAGGCTATTACAAGAGCTTCAACTTCTATTGTAAGACAAGGAGCCACTGAAATTATATGGGGCCATCTGAGTTGTTATGGGGGGCATAAGTACAGAAGGAAGCAGAGGAATCATTAAGGGGTCTCATAGGGATCTTTGCTTTCCTTCAGGGAGAAGATGAAGATGTGGTAGTTTAAACCAAAATAGTGGCAGTGGAGGGTGTGGAAAAAATAGATTTTATGTCTTCAGAGATGGATTGAAGGACTTAAGGTACCTGTGGGATGAGTGAATAAATAGACTACACAAGTGATTGGGGGAGTGGAGTTTCCTGAGATGAAGAAGACTGTTTGAAGATTGAGTTTGGGGCTGAAAATTGAAAGGCTTACTTTGTTCAGGGTAGGTTGGTGCTGCCTTCCTGACCTCTGTCAGTGGGAAAAGGGCAGTGGGATATGTGGAGTACATGAGTCTGGAGCATTCTTGGTTCTTCTCTTTTCTGAAACCACCTATCTACCTAGCAAGACATCTGCTTACAACAACATGATTGCATTTTTTTCCTCCCTTATAATAACAGCCAGATTCCTTCCAGTGATCATGGAGGCCCTGTGTGATCTGCTCTCCCTTTGTCTCCAGGTCTCTTGTGGGTCTCCCTAGCTTTCTGCTCTGGGTCACATGACCCTTATCTGTTCCTGAAGCTGTCCTGGTAGATTCCTTTGCACAGTTAATCCTCTGCTTGAATTCTCTTTTTCCCAGGCACCTGGAAAGCTCACCCCTTGCATCCTTTACAAGGAATGATTCCAACATTCCACTGGGCTTTTTATCACCATCCTACTCAAAATCATCATCCCACTCATTCTCACTCTTTTCCAAATCTCTTCTCTGCTGTTTGGTCTCCTTCTCTCCTTACCTTATATGTATTTTCCTCATTTTATTTACTATTCTTTTGCTTGAAAAACAGCTCCTAAAAGTAGAGATTTTGTGAAGATAACTCCTTTCTTCATCCCCAGTGCCTGACATGCACTCACCCCACAGTAAATGTTTGTTGAATGAGCAAGTACTTGGTTCTTCTCACAGTTGGTGTTTGCAAGATGCCTCAGTATCTTAGAATCTCCATGCTATACAATGTCCTCTTCCTTCTTATGGTATCCATGATGCTTTCTAGCTCTGATAGAGCTCTTGGTATATTTAGTGTCAATGTTACCTTGCCCTGGGCCTCTTCCAGAAGACGTCATGACTGAGGATGATCATGTATTTATCAGCCCACCACAGTGCATAAATCATTAGAACAAACTGTGGTCATTCACAGAATGAAATGATTTTTAAGCCAAATTAATTTCCCTCCCATTTTAAAGGTGAGACAAATTATTAAAAAGAGAAAGAAACAACTTAGTTGTACCTAAGTTTGCTTTGCAGACCAGAAACCCAATTTATCTTTTTATATTAATTTTATTTTATATTAATTGTAAAAGGTTATTCTCTTTTATACTCTTGCTCCAACTCCCATTACCCTAGAGGTCCTCCTCAGTGGGGTTAAGGAATCTACTGTAGAGTCATGAAGTTCTCAGTCAGTCCCTGTGGGGTTGTGGGGAACATGCCTGAGGATATTCCTACCCACTCTGCGGCTCTTACAATCTTTCTGCCCCTTCTTCCACAATGTTCCCTGAGCCATGGTGGGTGGGCCTATTGGCCGTCTAATTTAGTGTTAACTTCTCTGTAGCCTCTGAATTTCTGTTTGATAGGAATTGATTGATCATTCTGTTTGTCACCATCGACCTGAGGCTGGTTGTCAGGCTAGCAGTATGAGCAATGTTCATGTCATTACTTCCCCTGCAGTTTCTCCTGGGCCCTGGCAGATGAGGTAGCGGTGACACATACCATAGTCGGCAGTCAGTTATTTTTTTTGTCTTGTCAATGGATCTTGCTTCTCTTCCATTTTCTCTGTCATCAGCCTATTGTGTTGGCTTTTATCATATGCCCCAAGGTGTTAAAGGACATGAGCTATTTGGTAGCCCTGCTGGCCCCAATTTATTCTTAAAGGTAATTGTCTCAGAAAATCGTACCTAACCATCTGGCAAGTACTTTGCTAAGTTTGGGCAAAAAAAAAAAAAAAAAAAAGAAAAAAGAAAAAAAAAGAAAAAAAAAAGTCAATCACATGTTTATGTTAGGAACTATTCACAGGACTTTAAGTAGATGGACTCACTTAATTCCCACACACATTTTGGTTGTAGGTGTACAGCACCTCACTCAAGGGCGTAAGGCTAGTGAAAGGGCAGTCAGGCAGGGCACAGGAAGCCTGGCTCCACACCCGAGGCTGGGAAGCGCACCCTTGCAAGGACTCTACGTCACTGGTGTCATGGGGAAGTAGTGGGCCAGGAGGGAGGATGGGGACAGCCTTGACCCCATGCATCGCTTCCTCTCATACAGACCCAGCCTCACAAAAAAGCAGCCTCACTTAAGCAAGCTTGTCAGCTAAAGTGAGGGTGCTCAGGCAGGCTGTGTTATCAGACAAAGATTTTTTGTTTTCTTCTTTAGTTTGCTCTTTTACAGCTTTGTACGCACATAGCGTAATTTGATCATATAGATCCTCTGTTAGTATCTCTTGTCTCTCTCCTGCTCCCACTGAATCCCCTGCATTCCCCGCTACCACACACCAGTGGATACATCAGCAAAGAGCTTGATACCGCCTGCCTGAGCAACCATTAACTACCAATAGCTCCTTAGGGATGGGTGAGAACTCATGAAGCCCTGTCCCAGGTGATTGGCACTATCTTGTGCAGCCTTGGGGTTACCTTTGGTCATTTGGTTCTGACGTTCTGTTGCTCTACCACCTGTGCCCCTTGCATCATTTCCTGAATGCCAGCCGACTTGTTCCTTCTTGGTCCCATGTGTCCACATCCTAGCGTGGCCTGAGCATATGTTATGTATTTGCATGGTCCAGCCTGGATTCTTTCCTTGTTGGGTTCTGGCATGGCTGCCTTGACTCCTCTTCTCCCCCACACTTTGTTCTTGGTCCTGCAGGGTCGTGGTGGTATTAGTACTGAGGTGTAACCATATAGTCATCTACAGACATCTGACTACTCACTGTCTCTTCATCCTTGTGTGAACTGCTGCCAAATGAGAAGCATTAGCTTTGGTTCTTGCCTTTAAGCAGCTGCACATTTATTTATTAGAGAAATGAGACTGCATATAGGGAGCGGTTATTGGAAAAGGTGACTGTGTGTAATGAATGACTACATTGCACAGGAATGCTGTAAAGTGTGTGCGGTCAAAGAATGGACAGATCAGTGGCCTGGAGGCAACTGTTGCTGTGGGAAAGACCATCACCCCATGTTCCCTGCGAAGTGCAGAGAATGCAAGTCCTTCGGGAGATGAAGTGACTTGCTGGAGAGGATATAGAGCGAGCATGGGAAGTAGCAGGAGAGAGGACACTTAAAAGCAAAGAGTGACGGGGACAAAGACAACCAGGAGACAGAAAAAAGCCTGCTAGGAGAAAGACATGAGCCAAGCAATCTATTCCGGATCAACCAGGGGCTTAGAGGCCGTGAGGGGACCTGACATGCTGTTCAGGTGCCACCATTAGCTAAGCAAGTACCCCACCTTCTTCTGCTTACCCACCCTGAAAATGCCTGGAGCCAAACCATTCTCACAGAGTGATGGGGAGATGTTCCCAGGCAGGAAGACTACTAAGGTGCAAAGACCAGCACATCTGAGCCACTGGGTGAAGATTTTCACCAAGAAAAGCAATACAAGTCCTGTTACTGGCCTCATTGATTCCTTGAATTTGTTAGACAGGTTTTGATGTCTCAACAGAACCTCCCTTGAAGGCTCTTGTCCCCCACCCCCAGGTGCAGAGACGTCTTTCTCAGAATGAGATGAGCCTCTGGGGGCCTTCAAGCCTCACGGTCTTTGCAAGTTTCCTGACTGCATTTATGAACCTGCAGCTGCTCTGGGAAGACAAACCTTATTTTCCAAATATCTCGCAGTATTTCTTAATGAGCTGATTTGATAGGATGATGGTTATGGCTTTTCTGAAAGGCTGAGGATAATGCCAAAAGTGCTAGGATGGGAGTTCAGAGAAGTGATTTCTTGGCTCTAAACCACAGACCAGCTGGGTGACCTGAGGCAAATTACTTAACCTCTCTGGGCTTCAAACAATTCAAATGAGATTATCACTGAGGTTAATTTTGATCCAAAGATTTCATGAGTCTAAGAAGATAGCTTGTAAGAGGGAAAAGTGTGTACATTTTAGTGACATAGGCCAGAACTTTCCAGCTTCAAGTTGAGCTTTATTAGTTGTGTACCCCTGGGAAAGATATTTAATGGCTCTGAGACTCAGTTTTTCATATATAAAATATAATGAGTAAATAAAAGTGCTCGTAATGAAATGAAGTGCTTAGAACAATGCCAGGTACATTTACACATGTGCATTTGCTGCATGCTGGTTCTCTTCCATAGTTTTCTCTAACTCTAGGAAACCAACGAACCACACAGAGTATGTCTTTTGTCCTTCCCTTCTTTTCTTTCCTTCTTCTAAGCATATTTCCTGAGAATTCATGGGTATATAGGTCCAGAATTAGGCCCTGGGATGCTCTTGAGAATATAGTCTTGTCTGGGATGCCAAACTGGGGGCTTTTGTTAAAGGAGTCACTAGTCTAGCTGGTTTTGGGTAGAATTTCTGAGAAGCAGAGGGTGGGGTAATGTGGATTGTGCAAGGATGTGGTGATATGATCCTAGGGATGCTTTACTGAAGTCAGTGGCTTTGTAGGACAAGCATAGCCTGAACAGACTTGGCTGAAACTTGACCTTAATTTTCTTTTGAGTGTGTGTGTGTTTAGGCCAGTAAAATCTTAGGTGTCATCCCTCAGGTATCATCTACATTTAAAAAAACGTTTGCATATATATATATATATGTGTATATGGATATATATATATATATATATATATATATATATATATATAGAGAGAGAGAGAGAGAGAGAGAGAGAGAGAGAGAGAGAAAGCAGACAGAAAGAGAGTATTGGTACACAGGGGTTTCCTGCCACTGCTAACAAACTTCAGACACACAAACCACTTTGTGCATCTGGCTTTATATAGATACTAGGGAATGCACCCAGGTTGTCAGGCTTTGCAAGCAAATGCCTCTAACCACTGGATCATCTCTTTAGCCCATCCATGGTTTTGGAAACAGAATTTCTCACTGGCCTGGGGCTCACCAATGAAACTAGACTGGTTGGTCAGCAGTGCACATGACCACATCTTTTTTTATTTTGTTTTTATTTATTTATTTGACAGAGAAGGAGGGAGAGAGAAAGAGAGAGAGAGAGAGAGAGAGAGAGAGAGAGAGAGAGAGAGAGAGAGAGAGGATGGGTGCACTAGGGCCTCCAGCCACTGCAAACGAACTCCAGACATGTGTGCCCCCTTGTACATCTGGCTAATGTGGGTCCTGGGGAATTGAACCTGGGTCTGTTGGCTTTGAAGGCAAATGCCTTAACTGCTAAGCCATCTCTCCAGCCTCACACCTGGCATTTTTTTATATGTGCTGCCGAAGAAAGCACAAACACCTGGCATTTTTAAGTGGGTTATGAGGGTTGGATTCAAGTTGGTGTGGCAGACACTTGAATGACCGAGCTAGCAATCTTGCCAAAGCATGATCTTCTTTCTTAAAAGAAAATAGTTATTTTTGAGGACAAAGGGAGGGAGAGAAGGAGAGAGAGAGACAATAGGCACACCAGGACCTCTTGATGCTGTAAACAAACTCCAAATACATGCATCATGTTTATGCATCTGACATTATGTGGGGACTAGGGAATAGAACTCTGGGAAAGTAGGATTTGCAAGAAAGTACCTTTAACCACTGGACCATCTCCCCAGCCTGACATAACCTCCTTAAAACCCAGTTAAGTTGTGAGTGTTTCTGAGGGAGGCCTGTAGTATAGATGCTAACTAGTCTCCTTGCTGCATGAACCCAGTGGGACAACTCCCTGGGCTTCTAAAGCAGAGCATCACATTCATGGAACCATGGCTGGTTAGGAAAATGCCTGTCATCCCCACAGTGACAGTTTAGGGGGCTGCGGAAATGTCTTTCTGCCTTCAGCTTTGCCTCTGTCTGACCTTGAGCTCTTGGTGAACCCAAGGATGTTTGTCCTGACTACAGGTTGAAAGGCATCACAACAAACTTGTAACCCTACCCAAGCCGAGCCACAGAATCTGAGCTGCAGGCTGAGCCAGCCCTTTCACTGAATGTGACATCTGAGCTACTAGCAGCTACTGGCTCCCCGCTGAGGAGCAGTGACCTAAGGAAACAGGAGGGGGCACCTGGACTAAGCCGGGGAGTGTTTGCTTTCCTCCAGAGGCAGCCTAGGTCATCTGCCTGTCCTCAGGTTGGGTGCAGGGAGAGGTCCTTTGACCAGCCTAACTCCCTCCTTAGTGATTTACGCTCAAGGCATTGGGAGAGGTAGATAGGCCCTGTTTTCAGGGAGCAATATTAAGTAGAAAGGTTAGGGGGTTTCCCCCTACTAAAACGCTTTGTTAAGTGATTGGATGCTGAAAAGTTGATCGAAAGGGGATTAGACCACGATTTATTATCCTGAATCACACCCCTATGTTCACTTGTTGTTTTCAACTAGGAAATTTTATTTAGTATACAGGAGGCTTTTCTCTTTTTTCTTCTTCCTTCTGACCTCTTCCTCTTCCTTCTCTCAGTTACCTTCCTTTTCCTTGAGATCTGAGTTTTTCCTTCGGCACGGAGCGTATTTGCCCTGCTTGACCTTAGAGGTGATGGTGATGTTTGTGTTCCAGAGCAGAAGGGAGCCTGGAGGTGAAGAGGGGCCTGGCAGGCAAATCTGCAGGAGCTGGAAGCCACACAGCCTCAAATCCCCCTTTCAGCACAGAAGTCATGGGGCCTCAAGGTCTTCATTTCCGCCTTTCAGCATGAGGATTTACATTCTGAGAAGTGCAACCACCCTTTCCAGGGCAGTGGTTCTTGTTTTCCTCTGAAAACTCAAGATGCCAAAATTGATAGTTTCTCACAGCTTTCCTGACAGGTACAATTGTCACCAGGAACAGAATAAAGAGACAATGCAAAATAGCTCCTCTAAGCTGCCTTTAATTGGCTCTTCAAGTCGTTTTTCTGAGATGGATTAATCACACAGAGGCTCAGTGTGTCAGTACAGCTCCTGCTTTGCTCGATCATTTTCCAGGGTGAGGAGATATGTGGTGCCACTTTTGGTCCTTATGTAAAGTTCTGTTTTTAAATTTTACAGAGGCTGGCCAGTGGGACACACCCATCAAGGTTTTGTCACTCTAAATCCAATGGACAGGTGTGGTCTAATCCCAGGGGTAGGCTTAAGTGCATATTAATTTCTTTCTGCTTCTACAAAATGACAACCCCCCCCCAAACTGCCATTGTGTTGGCAGGAGGTTACGAGTATTATGTAAACTTTTGCCCGGAGCACTGCAGAGCTTCCTATTAAAATTCTATTTCCTACTTAATGGTGCTTCTGCTTGCGTATTGATCACTGGACTAGTGCCACTTCAATGCTGAAGGGGTCTCCCAGTGAACCTGGGACTGTCCTTCCCCAAAGTGCAGTAGTGAATTTGAAGGAACTCATTGAACGTGGCAGTTCCTTTATTTGTTGGTGTAAAGCTCAGTTAGTTATGGGGAGAAACCACAGAATCTCAGCCTCCATGAAGAATTTAAGGCTGAAATCAGATCAAATATCATGTGTACGAGTTCATCTTAAACACTTAATGGTATGCAAATTTCAACCCCTCTTCATGCAAATCACCGTAATGAGAATCAGTTTCAGCCAGCCAGAAAAGAGGATGCAATTTTTCTCTTTTTGCTTCCTCCTTTGGGAGCATAAGAGATGGACAGGCACGTGGATATTTTCCTGGGATTCCCGCACAAATGGCTGGGTGGCTCTTGGGTGGGGTAGGAGGAAGATGGAAAAGATGAGGGATAGAAGGGAGAGAAGTTGTGCTTGGTGGTCTGCTCATGGTTATGGCAAAAATAGTTTCACCTCCTATAGCTGAGACATTGTGGCAAGGAAAGTGGGGGACGGAGATGGGTTGAGGTTATTTGTTGGAGAATCATGGTGTGTATGTGTGTTTGTGTGTATGGGGCACATGTATGGGTGCAGGTGCATATGCATGTGTGTGTGTGTGTGTGTGTGTGTGTGTGTGTGTGTGTGGAGGGCAGGGGACAACCTTGCACGTTGTTCCTCAGGTGTCATTCACTTTCTAAGACAGGTCCTCTCCCTGTCCTGGAATTCACCAATTAAGCTAGATTGGCTCTTCAGAAATTCACCTGTTTCAGCCTTCCTAGAGATAAGAGTACAGTATTTTCTTTTTAAATATTTTCATTTATTTGTTTGGAGGTAGAGAAGGATAGAAGAGAAACAGAAAGAATGGACATGCCAGGACCTCCAGCCACTGCAACTAATTTCTGATGGCATATGCAATTTTGTGCATCTGAATTTTTGTGAGTACTGAGAAATTGAACCCAGGTTGTTAGCTTTGCAAGCAAACACCTTAACCACTGAGAAATCTCTTCACCTCTCAAAGCAATTCTTAACATGATCCTAGCTGCCTTCTTTGCAGAAATAGCCAAGATAAACCTAAAATTTATATGGAAATGAAAAGGGCTAGAAAGCCAAAGTATGCTGAAGAAGAAAATTGAACTAAAACATATTTTCAATTCTAAAACTCCCTAGGACAAAACTAAGCAAATATACACTGTTGAGGACTGACATGAAGACAGACAAACCATGCAGCTCAACAGAAAAGAAATGACAATACATTAAAAAAACATGCATAATTGTTCAGAGAATTCAATGAAGAAATAATAGTGCAAGAACAACTAGTCAGCCATATAAAAAATGAAGTTGGGTCCCTCCTCCTGTACCATGTACAAGTTAACGAATTTCCATGGGCTTGGATTAGGAGCTAGGCTATCAGCATGATATCCAAATACAACCACCCAAAGCAGATGATAGGCCAGATTCATCAAATTTGAAAATTCATGTTTCAGGGAATTTAGCCTAAACTGATGAATAATACATGCTTTCTTTAACCTGTAGACCCTAGATTTTTTTATTTTAATTTTTTAAAATTAATTATTTTTGTACTCAGTGAATACAGTCAAGTTGGTACCATTGTTAGGCTTGTCTATGTCCTATCCCCTCCCCATGGCCCCTCCTTGTTGAGGTATATGGGTCATGCATTGTGGAGTTAGCCCACAGTTATGGGTAGGAGGAATGTCTCAGTATCATGACCCAACATGTGGTTCTGACATTCTTTTGGCCTCCTCTTCTGCAAAATCTCCCTCAGCCATTTTGTATCTGCTTCAGTGATGAGGTGTAGGGAGCCTCTGTGTCTTTGGATATCTGATTTGGTAGGAGTTGATTGTTCTCTGTGTCATTCTCCTTCATGCTTGTGCTGGTACCGAGTTCACCAAGAAAACAGCACCCTTTCTTGTTTCGCCAGTTATTCTTAGTTTCAGCCTGGGGCCCTTTTGAGGTAATGATGGGGTGGTTCTCTCCTTAGGATCTTCATCTATCTGAAAAAGAGAAGCATATTCTCCAATGGAGAATCTGGTTAGCACCAAAAAAATGGGATAACCCTTATTTTTTCATAGAGAATTTAATAGGTGTAGGCCCTCTTGTAGCCCACGATTGGTGGTAACTTGATAATGGAGAGTGGGCTCATGTTTGGAGATGGTTCTGACTTGTTTCTCAGCTCCAGATATGGGTCACATTCCACTTAGTGGTTCAGTTAGCCAAATCCAGAGCAGTTGGTTCCCTACCATGGCTGTGTGCCACTATTGCCCTTGTGTGAGCATCACGACAGGTTATTTGCTGCTAAGTAGATTATACCATGAGTTGCTTGGACTGATATTGGTCATTTTTCCCCAGCCACCCACGTAGCACCTTCTTGCACTAGACACGCTGTCTGGGACTGACTCTCTTCCAGCTTCCAGCCGTGTCATTTCATTTTACGTGTCAGCCGTATGTGGTGTCTTCAGCAGTAGGGTCTTACCACTAACCTTTGGTGGATCATCAAGTACTCTGACAGAAGTCTGTCTTTCTTTTAGGAAACCTTGTAGGTCTCTCTGATCAAAAGTTCATTTTGGGTGGTAGACACTTGCTGGTACTGGGAGTTACAGGTCAGTGCCCACTAAGAGAAGGAAGGAAAAGATAACTAATATAAAAGAGAGAAGAGAGTACAATATTTTCTTTTTCTTTTTTTTTTTTAATTTAATTTATTAGTTTTCTTTTCAGTAAATACAGGCAGTTTGGTACCATTATTTAGGCTCATCTGTGATCTACCCCCTCCCATTAGACCCTCCTTGTTATTGAAAATGGGTCGTGCATTGTGGAGTTAGCCCCCAGTTATTAGTATGATAATGTCTCTGAAAATCATGACCCAACATGTAACTCTGACATTCTTTCCGCCCCCTCTTCCGCAAGATTTCCCTGAGCCATGTTGGGTTCATTTTTGGTCTGCTTCAGTGCTGAGGTGTTGGGGGCCTCTGAGGCTCTGGCTCTCTGATTTGGTAGGAGTTGATTTTTCTCTGCATTGATCTCCTTCCCCTTTGTGCTGGTATCCAGTTCACAGGAAAACATCACCCTTGCTTATTTCGCCAGTTGTCCTTAGTTTCAGTTGGGCCCCTTCTGAGGTATGTTGGGGCAGCTCTCTTCTTAGGATCTGCATCTATCTGGAAAAGAGAAGCAGATTCTCCATCGGAGAGTAAGTTAGCACCCAGAAAATTGAGATAACACTTACTTTTTTGATAGACAGTTTGATAGGTGTAGGCCCTCTTATACCCCGTGATTGATGGTAGCTTGATATTGTAGAGTGGGCTTGTGTTTGGGTATGGTTCTGACTTGTTTCCCAGCTCCAGCTAAGGGTCTAGTACCACTGAGTGGATCAGTTAGCCAAATCAAGAGCAATTGATTCCTTACCATGGCTGTGTACCACTATTGCACTTGTGTGGGTATCACATCCGGTTAATTGTTGCTACTTAGGTTAAACAATGTGTTGCTTGGACAGATCTTGGTCACTTCCCCCAGTCGCCTATGTAGCGCCTTCTGGCACTAGACACGCTGACTGTCTGGGGACTGACTCTCTCCTGGCTTCCAGCCATGTCATTCCATTTTACGTGTCAGCTGCATATGGAGTCTTCAGCAATAGGGTCTTACCACTGGCCTTTGGTGGGTCATCAATTACTCTGACAGAAGTCTGTCATTGTTTTGGGAAACCTTGTAGGTTTCTCTGATCAAAAGCTCATTGTGGATTGTAGGCCCAAGCTGGAAGTGGGGGTTACAGGTCAGTGTCCACTAAAAAATTGAGGAAAAAGATAACTAATATACAAGAGTTAGAGAGGAGAGAGATAGAGGGGAGAGGGGGAGAGGGAGGGAAGGAAGATGTAGGAGATTTAGGTCAGTCTTGATCCTACCCTCTCCAGTGTCTTGTGGTTCAGGTGTTTCCTGTAAGGGACTAGTGAAGGTTCAGTCATTTGGTCTGTCTTTTAGGAATATTTTCTTGATAGCAATCCTCTATTGGCCATCTAACAGTTCTTTGACACATGGGTGTTCTCAAATTGTCTGCTTCCTCTAGCTATCAAGGATGATCTCTACAGTGAGCCTTCCAGCAAGATAAGACATATCCAAAGTAGGGTAGTCACTGGAATGACATCCCACCCCTTTTGGCACATTCTGTTAAGTTACAAGCAGGTCCTGGCCACACTCATTAAGTATGTGTGTGGGTGGGGGCTGGGGGCAGTCAGATGGAGATGCAAATATCAGTAGGCAAGAATGTGAGGCTGGAAAGCTGTGGATGACATTGCTTATTATGCACCTCTCTCAATGGCCTGAGAGGGTTAAGCAATGTCAACTGTCAAGTCACCTTGAGAGGATAGCCTGTGTCATACTCACTAAGCTTCAGTCCTTTTTAACCTTTTAAATATCCTCAGTTGTTTGCAGTTGTTTTATAGCCCTATAAAATCATTTATGTCTTTTGTTAAGCTGTGTTGATAGAAAATAGATGATACATTTTGATGGCTTCCCTGAAGTTTCCTTGACTGAGTTTTATTACTTAAATTGGTCATTATTGTTCAGGCCTCAGGGTCATCATTCATTTGTGTGAGAAAGGACATGGGTTAGAGAAGGTAAGGTCTCCTGCCTGGATGAGGTGTGAAATACAGATTCATCAGGGAGGGGGAACTTGGCATTTTCCTTTGATATTGTCCCTTATGTAACAGCCAGGTGGCAAGCTGGCATTGGGGTTTTGGCTATTGACTACTATAAAGTCAGACCACTCAGCAAAAGCATTGGTCCTGAAGTTCCAGAAGGAAAATACAGAATCTTGGATATAGTGAGCATCCTAACAACTCCATTAAGAGTTGTTACTTTATTGTTTAATTGGTAAACAGAGACTTCTGTTGTAATGAACGTATTAGCTACATACCTGAAAAAAATGATAGAAGCAATTCGGGTTGATCCTCTGAATCTCAGAATGCATCCTTATTTCTCATATTCTATTTGTCTCCTGGTAAGCTGAGTAGAAATTCTCCTGATGAAGTACTGCATTATACACTTACAGTCACTTACGGCTGAGTGTGAATGAAGGAGGAGGAAAACCAATTTGCTGTACCCTCTATTGTATGTGAACTGGGAAGAAAGACAGTTCATATTTATCTGGGAAGAGAAGAAATCTTTACATGGACATTATATTAGCTACTTTTCTCATTGCTGTGCTTAAATACCTGACAAAAAGTATCTTAATAGAGGAAGGGCTTATTTTAGTCTAATATCAAGGAGTTTCAGCCTATTGTAGGCAGGATGGACATGGTGGGAGAAGTGCAAAGCAGCTGGTCACATTAGATCCACACTCAGAAAGTAGATAGCGGGGCTGGAGAGATGGCTCAGCTGTTAGGTGCTTGCTTGTGAAGCCAAAGGACCTCGGTTTGAGGCTCAGTTCCCCAGGGCTCACATAAGCCAGATGCACAAGTTTGCACATGCATCTGGAGTCCATTTGCAGCAGCTGGAGGCCCTGGTGTGCCCATTCTCTCTCTCTCTATCTGCCTCTTTCTCTCTCTGTCTGTTGGTTGCTCTCAAATAAATAAATAAAAAGTTTTTTAAAAATTAAAAAAGAAAGTAGGTAGTGGGCAGGAAGTGGAGCCTGGCTATATAACCTAAAGGGACCAAATTTCTTTTTAAAAATTATTGTATTTATTTGAAGCAGGTGAGAGAATCCCTGGTGGGGGGAAAGGATGGGTGTACCAGGGCCTCCAGCTGCTGCAAACATACTTCAGATGCATGTGCTCCTTTGTGCATCTGGCTTTACACGGGTACTGGGGAATCAAACCTGTGTCATTAGGTTTTGCCAGCCAGTGCCTTAACCACTTAGCCACCTCTCCAACCCCCAAACCCACTTTTTAAAAGAGGCTGCGTTTTCTAAAGCTTCCGCTGTCTTCCAAAATAGTAGCACCAGCTTGATACCAAGTGTTCAAACACGTGAGGCTGTGGAAGGTCATGTTGCATTCAAACACAACAGATAAAAATCTACATATGTGATCCTTCCCTGCTTATAGATTCTCACTGGATCTCATCCGACATTATGGAAAACTATTTTATTTGCCCTGAGTCACTTCTAGCTGCATTACGAATGCTCCATCACTTGTATATAAACCCTTCTGATATCGAATCCCCCAGGCTGTGTCATGTAGGTTTGCCTTTTACACACCCCTACTTCTACCTGGAATATCCGTCTATCCTTATTAGCCTAGGATTCCTATAAGATCTTGTGTATGGACCACACTCTTTGGGAAAATTTCCCCATTTCTCCAAGAAGTTGCTTTGTTCTTGGGACTCTCTTAAGGCAGAGGCCAAGATCAAATCGTACTAGAAGAAGCAACATGTCGATGGATCTGTCCCAACAGGATCAATGAGTACTAGGGGTCTGAATTTTTCAGCTTGACCTCTTAGGTACCACTGCAAGGCTTGAGGAATTTAATTGCCTATCACATATTTGGCACTTGTTATATGCCTGATGACGGGATGCACATTTTTAAAGTTCTCTTTGTATGTGAAACAGGGTTTTACATGGCCCAGGCTGGGTTTGGTTTTTCTGTGTAGTCAAGAATGACCTTGAACTCCTACTTCTACCTCCCAGGTTTATGTGCCTGTGCTACTGTGTCTGGTTAATGAGGTGCTAGGGATCAAACCAAGGGCTTTGTGCATGCTAAGCAAGCACTCTACCAACTGAGCTACATATTCATTCCCAGGATACACATTTAAAAAAAAATAGTTTTATTATTACTTACTTATTTGCAAGCAGTGGAGGAGGGCCTGTAGCCTCTGCAAACAAACTCCAGATGCGTGTACCACTTTGTGCATCTGGCTTTACATGAGTACTGGGGAATCACACTTGAGTCCTTAGGCTTTGCAGGCAAGTGCCTTAACTGCTGGCCCATCTCTCCAGCTCCTGGGACACATGTTTTAGAAGTGTTCATTTGTGTCTTTTGTATTTAAAACATTTTGTAGTACTATCTGTATTTTAGTGTTGAGAAACTGAGGCACAGATGATTTATGTAACATGTCAAAAGTTATGCAACTAGACCTGGAAAGGCTGGGATGTGATTAGTGCATGTATGTGGAGTGAATGACTGAATGGATGTGTCACAAGTTACAGCATGGCTTTGCCTTCACAGCCCCTCCCCAGAGAAACCATGCCCTTTCCTGATTGGTGTTGGTTTCTATAAATTTTGCTTGCAGTCTTGAAGCCTCCACTGAGGAAGAAGGAAGCATATGGACAGATAGACTTGTTGGCTGATATCTCTGTTCCTCTTCCATCCCACTCTGGGCAGGCTGGCCTGAAAGAGCCTTTGGTTCCAACTTGTTTGTGACTTGATACTTTATCTTGGGGGCTCAGAGGCCATGAGCCCCTGGACTGGATGAGCCACAAGATCTGATGGACATTCCACACCTGTCAGCACTACAGGCTTGGCTCCTGATGAGGCGAGGCTGGGAGGGTGGTTTGTCTTGGCTTTCTCTGAAGAGCTCTGTCAGGTGGTCATGACAGTGAACTCCTTCCTGAGTAGATGCTGAGTAGAGCTGGCACTTTGCCTCATAGGGCCAAGGATATGGTGACCTTTGAGCTTGCTGACAAGGCTGAGAACAAGGCGTCCAGAGATGGCACTTACCATTTTCACTGGGGCACTAGAACCCAATATATGTGCCTTATGGTATTCTGGGTGTTGTGAAGATAGAGGGCTCCACTAGCCTTTAAAAGACCAGGTTCCAGTGGTGCAGTGCCCATAATGACTAAATAATGTAACATATAATCACTTCTTTGGTATTCATGTTGAGATTTGGGAACATATGAAAAGGAGAATTTAATTCTGCTACTGGATAGAATGACATTAGGCAAGCTGCCAAAAGAAGAAGCTATGGGTTAGTGTGGAATAAAGTCAGTTCTACTCCTGCACAGTAGCTTCCATAGAGTCATGTAAAAATAGCAGTTGGCATGCATTAGGTGTTCCATGATCTCAGGTGCCATTATCAGCACCAATAACTAGACTTAGGAGAATGAATGAGTGACCTGAAGGTACAGAAAAGACAACAGGCTCAGTACTCTTTTTAGGACAAAGTATTATTCCTAAGGAATAAGTGCAGGGAAAGCATTAAAAAAAAAGACCAATGAAGAGTTGGGGAGAGTGAAAAGCCTAGAAGGTTGTGAGCTTAGAGTCAGGAAAGTTTGTCACAATTTTAGTTATACTACAAGCAGCTAAAACAATTATGTGCATTTGGTAAACTGTTTCCTCTTCCATGGATTTACTTCATAACTATAAATGTGAAAAATGAACTACATAGTGTCCAAGTGATCCTGTAATAATAGAAACACCTATTTTTATAGTAGCCTAGTCATATCGTGTTATAACTGATAAAAATCATCAAACGTATGTAGAAATAAAAAATGTGGGCTGGAGAGATGGCTCAGTGGTTAAGGCATTTGCTTGCAATGCCCAACCACCAAGGTTCAACTCCTTAGTACCCACGTAAAGCCAGATAAAAAGTGATGCATGTGTCTAAAGCTTGTTTGCAGTGGCTGGAGGCCCTGTGAATCCATTCTCTCTCTCTCTTTTCTTCATCTCTCCCTCTGCTTGCAAATAAATATTTTCTTTTACAAAAAATGTATCTCATGAAGAGAAAAAACTGTTAGTAGACAGCAACTCCAAGATGTTGGCATAAGTACACTAAGACTTTAAAGCATCTGCTTGAAACATATGTAGGAACTTAAAGAAGGCTGGTCAAATAAATACATAGATAAGCATAACAGCAGAGAAATGAAACATGTAAAAGAAGAGTCCAGTGAATGTTGTATAATTGAAAGTTAAAATATCTGAAAATTTTATAAATTACTTAGTAGAGATGAAAAACAACAAAGCTTGTGGGAAAAAGGCCTAGAAAATAGATAGAATTTTAGGAAGCAGTACATGCATATGTGTATATGTATGTACATTATAGTGCAAGATGAAAAGAAGAAAAAGCAGAGATAGGGCTGGAGAGACGACTCAAAGGTCAAAGGCACTTGCTTACAAAGCCTGATTGCCCAGGTTTATTTCTCCAGTACCCATGTAAAGCCAGATGCAAAAAGTGGTGCATCCATCTGGAATATGTTTGCAGGGCCATGAGGCTCTGGTGTGCCTATTTTCTCTCTCTCTTCTTCTCTCTGTCTTTCTTTGCTTCTCTCTCTCATACACACAAATAAATAAAGAATTAAAACATACAGAGAAAAAATATTTGAAAGGTTAAAAATATTCAAAATTTGGTAAAAATGCAAATTTATAGAATAGACTAAGTTAACTTACTAAATCTGCCAAAAGCCAAAGAGAAAGAAAAATTCCTGAAAGCAGCCAGGAAAAAAAAAATTGACAACATATATGGGTTATTAATGTATTTAACAGCTAACTTTTTTTTAAAAATAAAGCTTTATTTTTGCTTATTTATTTGAGAGAGAGAGGGAGAGGAAGAGAGAATGGGCACACCAGGGCCTCCAGACACTGCAAACAAACTCTAGACACATGCGGCCCCTTGTGCATCTGGCTTAGGTGGGTCCTGGAGAATGGAACCAGGGTCCTTTGGCTTTGCAGGCAAACGCTTTAACCACTAAGCCATCTCTCCAGCCCGACAGCTAACTTTTCTTTAAGAAGAGTAGTGGAAAGAGGTTGAGGATGTGACTCAGTGTAGAACACTTGCCTAACATGTGCAAGGCCCTAGGACCCACCCACACAGTGGAAATAAAACAACAGAGTGTCATCTTTATGATACTGACAGGGAAAAGGAAAAAAAAAAGCTGTCAATCCATACTCCCTGAATTTTATATTCTTAAAAAGTTATGGTAAAGTGAATACATTTTTCAATATATACTAATAGAGAGTATATGTTGCTAGTGGATTCTAATGTGAAAAATGTCGAAGGAACTTCTCAAACTGAAGAATAATGATTGCCAAGGGAAACTCAGATCTACAAGAAGGAATGACAAGCACTTGCCACTATGTGAGTCATTACTGTTTTAAGCAAAAGTAATATTTTATGTGGGTTTAAAACAAACAGATGAATATAGACAGGTACAGTACCAAAAGGACAGGCAGAGAAGGCACATGAAGCTACTTTACTGCATGGTTACTATGTTGCATGAGTAAACTCTAACAAGTCTGCCATAGAACAGGAACACATAATGTGATCCTCTGAGTAAGCATTAAAATATAGCATAAAGGAAGGGCTGAAAAGTCAGTAGCATCATTAAAATAGCAGTCTAAAAAAATCAAGTAACTCTAAAGAAGTTGGAAAAGGACGAGAGGAACTAAACTGGGATGTTTGTGAGAACTAGTAGCATAATGATACATCTATAACCAGCTCTACCAGTGATCACACTAAATGTAAATAAATGAGCCAGTGAAATTAAATGGTACAGGTTGTCAGATGGAGCATAAAAGACTCTATTTCTTGTGGAAGAAATGACTTTATGTCATTTATGTGTAAGATGTGGATTGCCTGAAAGTAAAGATGAAATGAAGCCTAGACAGATACACCAAAAGTTTAAAAACAAAACAAAACAAAAACAATAAAGTGGGGCAGCTCAGTTGATACAGGGCAAAATCAATTTTAAGAGAAAAGCATTATCAGTGACAAAGAAGGGCATTTCATTATGACATCAGACCTATTCATCAGGAGGATGTAGCAGTCATAAATGTGTATTTTCCTTATAACAGCGCTTGAAAATACATGAAGCTGAAGCTGACAGACTAAAAGAAGAGATAGACAAATTCATAATTATAGTATATAGACAATCTCAGCAAGTCAACCATTGGCTTGCCTGGCTGCTGAGACAAAAATGCCATGGACTACAGTGGCTGAAAAAGCACCTGCTTACTTCTCATTTCTCTGAAGGCCTGGAGTGACCAGACTGCCAAACAATTTTCTTTGTAAGTCACTTATAGTGCTTTCTCCTCCTAGTACCATCTAAGTGTTGAGTCCTAGGCCATAGCACTCAGTAATTTCCTACCCATTCCTCATTACATCAGTGCCTTTCCCATATGAAGTTGGCCTGCTATATGTCGGTCTTCCTGGTGATTTACCCGAGCCCAGATGGAAAATACATTCATTTAAGTTACATCTGCACTAAGCATGGGTACACTTTTATTTGTCATCATTTCCTAAACAGTACATAGTAACAGCTATTCACATTGGGTTAGGATTTCGAAGTGATCTAGAGACAATTTAAAGTACGCGGGGGGGCGGGGGGGGGGGTGCACAGTGCGAGCACTGGCCACCTTTGTTGCATGAAGGACTGGAGCATCTTTGGCTGGGTATTTGCAGGGTGTTTATGGAACCATTTCCCCTCAAGATACCAAGGAAGTGCTGGATTTGCTCAGTTAATCCTCTCAGCAGTTTTTTTTTAAACTTTTTTATTGGCAGCTTCCATAATTATAGAAAACATACCATGATAATTCCTTCTCCACCCACACTGCCCCACTCTCAAATCCACCCTTCATCATATCTCCTCTCCCTTTCTATCAGCCTCTTTTATTTTGATGTTGTCATCTTTTACTCCTGTTATGGAGGTCTTGTGCAGGTAGTGTCAGGCACTGTGAGGTCATGAATGTCAAGGACATTTTCTGTCTTGAAGATTGCAGTGTAAGTAGTCCTACCCTTTTGTTGGCTCTTAGATTCTTTCTGCCACTTCTTCTGCAATGGATCCTGAGCTTTGGAAGTTGTGATAGAGATATGTCAGTGCTGAACACTTCACTGTCACTTCTCAGCACTGTGGTGACTTTTGAGTCCTGCCATCTGAAAAGAAAAGCTTCTATAACCACAAGTTAGAGTATCATTAACATATGGGCATAAATGTTTAAAAAAGTGCCTACAGAGCAGTTTGGTGGGCATAATATATGCATTTAGCCAGAGAACAGAAGGCTCTCTGGCCATAGGCTTTAGACTAGGTTTTCAGTACCAGGCATGCATTCCCTACCATGGAGTGGGCCTCCAGTGCAATTAGAGAATGGTTGGTTTCCCCCATAATAGACATGCCACCATTGCACTAGTTGGCACATTTGGTCTGGCTGGTCAGTCTCAAGACTTGCAATGTCTACTACTGTTTACCATCACTGCTGACTTCTGTCTCCCATATTGCTGCATGCAGCATAGCTTTTTCCAGTTTTCTGTCAGTTGGTTAACAGGGAGGAGGTTTTCAGCTAAGCTTCAGCTTGATTTCTCAGTGACCTGAAGCCCAAACATGTGGAGTCTTCAGCAATATGGTCTTGCCATCGAGGTCTGGTGGGCAACTAAGAGCCTTGGTAATGGTCTGTAATGTTTGGGCATTAGGGACCTCCCTGGCCAACAACTCACTGAACAGTATTTTATCCCTGGTATTGAAGTATTTTTAGTAATAATATATGGTTTCTGGGCACACCATTATCCAAAGAATTAAGTTTCCATATGGTTTATTAATACCATCTTAAGTTTTAATTAACTTTTCTCCTTCCACTTTTCCTTTACTCAATCCCTTCTGCTGACCACACTTAGGCCATTGCACTCCCAGTAATCTGTTCATCTATTTACATATATAAAATACCCTTTCCCTAAGTCCTCCCCTTTCCTTCTCTTACAGCCCATTTCTAGCTTACTGGTTTCTACTACTCACTTTTACTGCAACTCACATACTAATCTAAACATTTGTATCTAGGATCCACATGTGAGAGAGAACATGCAGCATTGGGCTACCTCACTAAGTATGATCCTTTTCACATTCATCCATTTCCCTACAAATTTCATAATTACATTTTTCTTTACCGCTGAATAGAACTCCATTTCAGAAATGTGCCACCTTTTCATTATCCACTCATCAGTTGAGGGACATCTAGGCTGGTTCCATTTCCTAGCTACTATGAATAGAGCAGCCATAAACATGGATGAATAAGTACCTCTAAGGTAGTGAGACGAATCCTTAGGATATATGCCAAGTAGTGTTATAGCTGCGTCATATAGTAAATCAATTTATTTTTAAGGTAGGATCTCACTCTAGCACAGGATGACCTGGAATTCACTCTGAATCCTCAGGATGGCCTTGAACTCAGGGCGATCCTCCTACCTCTACCTCCCAAGTACTGGGATTAAAGGTGTGCACCACCATGCCTGGTTGGTAAATCTATTTTTTATCAGCCATTATTTTTATTGACTCTAACAGTGGTAATAATATTGACATCACCTGCATGTGTTGAGTGATGGCTAGATAGCTTGGTGCTGAGAACATTGCGAGTGTGACTCCCATTGGTCTTTCTAGTAATCTTATGAGACTGGCATTATCACTTTCCCATTTAAGAGATGAGAAAATTAGGACACAGAGAACTTAGGTAACTTTCTTAAAGTCACAAACATCTGATTATAAACATTTTGATTCAGACAAGAGAGGGGCTGTCAGAAGGGCTAGTCCCAGCCCAGTAGTATTGGAAGAATTCTGCTTTTCCTCTTTTCTTCGGGAGGTCCCTGAATCCATGAACATCTAAGTCACTGCATCCTTTGAGGCCCAACTAGGACTCCCGGAGGATGTTTCTTGGCCTCAATGTGGGACTTGTTTTCCTGTGGCCTACAGTTTTTTATAATCCCAGCAAAGAATCTCACTTGTCATTTATGAATTTAAATCCAGTGAGCATTTCCCTAGGGGCATTCACATCTTCGGGCTTTCATCTTGATGAAGAGCACAGGATACGAGACTGAGAGATTCAGGATTTAATCCTGGCATGAGTTCCTCATGCAATTTATTTTATTGTTAGTGTGTCCATCTGGACCTGGGAAGGATGTCCACTTCAGAGAGATTATATGAGAACTAAATTGCAGTTAGGTCCGCATTGCTGGCAGAAATCACCCGACTAAGAGCACCTTGTGTGTGTGGGGGGGAGGGATAATTCTGGTTTACAGGCTTGAGGGGAAGCTCCATGATGGCAGGGGAAAATGAAGGCATGAGCAGAGGGTGGACATCACCCCCTGGCCAACATAAGGTGGACAATAGTAACAGGAGGGTGTGCCAGACACTGGTAAGAGGAAACTGGCAATACACCTATAAGACTGCCTTCAACAATACTCTGCCTCCAGGAGGCATTAATTCCCAAATTTCCATCAGCTGGGAACCTAGCATTCAGAACACCTAAATTTATGGGGGACACCTGAATCAAACCACCACAATGCACAACAGCATACTGTGCACCTATTTCTTATAACCAGATTTCCTTTCCTTCTACTCCTCTGTTCCACTCTGGATATGCTGGAGACTTGGTCTTCAATACACTGTGTACACATGTGAAGCCTCTGGGAGGACTGCATTTGCTCACTTACTCCTCTTGTCAGCTATTTTACTGTCTTTGGAACAATGGTAACAATACTGTATCATCTGCATGTATTGAATGCTGGGTAGACAGCAAGCTTATCACTGAGGACTGACTGGATCACACGGGCTGTCACCTCAGGAGTTGATTAGTCCCTTTGTTAAGTCATAGCGTAAGGGGCTATTGGAAAGTGGCATACATTTTAGGAGGTAGGGCCTGGCTGGGAGTCTATTACTGATGATGTGCTTTTGAAGGGTATAACTTATCCTTAGCTTTTCCCTACCCTTCTCTTCCTGGCTGCCTTGGGCCACCACACATTCCCTACCATGATCTGCTTTGACATCGGCTAATAACACTGGTAGAGTAAGCCTTCTGAAACCATGAACCAAAACAAACATATAAATTCATTATCTCAGGTATGCTATTTAGTGATGAAAAGCTGACTAACACAATCCTAGTTTCCTAGGCACTTCATACATTAGAAATCAGAAAAAGGTGTAGGAACTGTTTTGCAGGGTGTCAAGCAAGAGAGTTGGTCAACTCTGCTATCCCATCAGCTGTTTAGCCTCATTATGGCTGGTGGAAGTCTGTAGAGCGCATCTGTATCTGTGTGTGTATACACAAAAGTAACTGTGCATGTGTATGGCATGGTGGGGGTGGGGAGAAGAAACACTAGGAAAACAAAGGAAGCCTGAACTGTGAATGGAAAGTTAAAAATAGATAAATTATATGCAAATCACTTCTCTGATAGGCTGGCCACATGTGTGTACTTGGAGAAATCTCTATACTAATCAGCTTTAAATACTCCTGAGGAAATGGGATGCTGGGTATTATTTGAGGGAGATTTGGTTCCTCTGTCAGACTAAAGAGATTTTGTGAGCCAAGTATTAGGACTCATAGAGTGACATGAGTGAGCCTTCTGTAAATTTAGCTGCTAATCCTCCTCCCTTGGGATTTTTGTTGTGAATGGGAGTCATGAATATCTCAATTCATTCCCTTAATTTTTTTTTTAACCATTGACTCATTCTCACCTTTAATGTTCATCATGATAATTAATATCTGGGAAAGCAGTCTTGTTGTATCAGTTACATTTTTTTTCTAATATAGATTGAAATTAATCCTATCCAAATTTCAACTGTTCATCCAGATTGCACTGAAGTCATCCCCTTTGGCACCTAGAGAGTGGATCACATCCAGAAGAGACTTCACTCCAGCTTTGCCACCTCCTGGCTATGTGGTCTAGGGTGGGTGAGTGCCTCTCACTTCACTTCGTGAAGTTGCCTGGCAAAGTCACTCTATCCTGGAATCTCCCTTGTCACCCTCTGACAGTGTCTTCCAGTCCTTGCTGAGCATTATGGGTGTTGGGAAATAGCCTCATGTAGCTGCCTGGCTAATCAGAACAGCTCTCTCCCTGTCTGTGATCAGGTCACTTCCAGAATTTCCCATGGATCCTGGTTTTAAGCTTCAGGACCTAGTCTTACTTCCCATAGCTTACTTATATTTGTGGAGTCTCTCATGTGCTTCCTGAAACTTGGCAATGTTGAAGAGGGTGGGATTATCCTCTGCTGCACTTGTAGCAGATTTCTTGGCAAGGCCCATAGTAATAATGCATAGCTCTCACTGACAGGTGCCTCCTTTGTACAGGGCACCATGCTAAGTTCCATCTCAGATAATATCTCCTTTCAGTTTCACTGACCATTTTGTCATAGATTCATTTATCCCCCTTTAAAAACTGATGATATTGGATTTGAATCATACTTTGGGGACCTGGGACTGAGTTGACATCTTGGTCTTACCTTTGGCTAACCTCCAGGCTTTCCCCACATTAAACAGTATTTCACTGAACTGCCTAACCTTATTTTGTACCATTGGTATTGAGAATCCAGGGGAGGGAGCTTCCACCTGGCTCTGTTCTATTTTATCCTGTAGGATCTGGTTCATCACTCAAGTCTGCTGAAATATTTCTGGATCCCAACTGTATATGTCATCTGATATATTTCTACCTTTTTTCAACTGGTGCCATCAGAGAATCTGATAAGCATGTAGTATTTATTTCAGTGAAGCCATTGATAGAAATGATAAATAGGGAAGAGCCAGTAGATGGCATTCTCTTGATGTTGTTAGTAAACATTCTACACTAGTGCAGTATATTAATTACCACTTCAAATACTCACATGTTACTACCCAGTCAGTCCTCCTGTATACAGGCCAACACTTATTTCATCTTGTTCACTAGCTAAAATATTGAGCCTCAAATTATGGGATAAAATGGCATATGAACAGTAAAGGATTAATCTTGTCTAAATAAAGGCTTGGCTCTTGTTTTTGTCTCTGCAGAAGTAAGCTCTGAGCTCTTAGAATGTTCCGTCTCATCAAAGGGCCTGTGGACCTGGAGGCCTTGGGCCAGGCCACACAGTCTATATGAACAGTAGGATTCATTGTGGTATTCTTGGCCTATGTGCTATCAATTTGACTTCAAGGGGGATTATAGATGAAGGTCGGCCATATCTACATGACCAATCCCAATGAAAACCCTGGATCCCAAGGTGTAGGCAAGCTTCCCTACTTGGATAGATTCTGTGTGTGCCATACATGCTGTGGGGAGAAGAAGTGCCATCCTCATGACTTCCCTGGAAGACATAGCAAGGCCTGCTTCCCTGGACTCCTCCCTTTTTTTGGCTGTGATCTTTTCACTGTGAGTAAAACTCATTTAGCGAATCTGCAGGTGGTCGTAGGGACCCCAGAACTGCAGCAGGAATTGCAGGATCACACTTGAATATTGCTTACAAGCCAGAGTGTGGTTCTTTCTGGGCTTCTGCTACGATCTGCTTTCTAGCTGCCCTAACTTCCTCCTGGAGAAGGCAGGCAAGTAGGCAGCCCTTTCCGTGTCTCACAAAGAAGCCCTCGGGAGGACTCCCCCTCAAGGCTGCCCTTGCAGCTCAGTAGGTGCTCATCTCAGTGTCCTACCCAGTAAGATACCCCACGTGCCCAGGGGGGAGTCCAAGCTATTCCAAACTTGAGCTTTAGCTCTTGCCTTTTAGGATAATCCCTATTAAAATGCAAATAATAATAAGGAAACTGCATGCTACAGTGTTACCAGCCATATATACCTCACCATAAATGAGTATGTCCATCAATAGAAGCAGGCTCTGGTTAAGTTGGAATTATGGAGAGGGAAGTGCAGATGGAGCACTTCTGGGGCTTTCCCTGAGTGTGAAAGCGAAGGAGGCTTCTTCCAGGCAGGGGGCAGGGCAGTGTGGTTCCCACAGGACTCAGAAAATGATAAAGGTGTGATGGAATGCTAACAGCAAGTTGCACCTCAATGTTTCCAGGCAATTCAAGGATGCAAACCACTGCTCTCCCCTCCTCTGGCATCTGTGTGGATCCATACTTATCAGAGGGCAATGGCTTTCCAGAGGAGGCAGGTTTGCGAGGGATGAAGGGGAAGGACAGTCATGCTGGATATGAGAACCAGGTATGTCCCTAAAAGAAGAAGGAACTCACTCCTTAGTGTCTTACAAGGCTATGGAAAAGCAGGTACTTGGTGGTTTAAGGAAGAAAGTTGAAAGATTGATCGACTGCAGCCAGGGTTTTCACATCACCTGAGTCCTGTGCAATTTCAGTGAGCTGAAACATGACACCCTTCAAAAGGGAGACAATTTCCCTTGAATGCTAGATCAAGGAGTGTGACTGTAGTGCCTTTAGTTACTGTCTCAGGAATCCTGAGACTTCATATTCAAGGATCTCTAAGTCATTCTTTAGATATCTATCTATAGGGAGGGAGAGCTTATTTTCTTTCTTTATTTCTCTCTCTATTTCCCTTCCTTCCTCTTTCTTTCTTTCCTTCCTTCCTTCCTTCCTTCCTTCCTTCCTTCCTCCCTTCCTTCCTTCCTTCCTTTCTTTCTTTCTTTCTTTCTTTCTTTTCTTTCTTTCTTTCTCTTCTTCCTTCTGTAATTGAGGACCAAGGGATAAGGCAGCCTTAAGATAAGTGCATAATACAGTTCAGTTCTCCCCTGCCCCCTTATAAGTGTCATGCAGAAGGCAGAGATACCTGGGAATCTCCACTTCTACACACCTGTCAACTGAGGTGTTAGGTGGGGTAGGGAGATGCAGGCTCCATAACTGAGCATATAGTCAGTTACCAGTTAAAATAACAACAAATGGAACTGGTTATCCTCTTCCCGGGCCTCACTATATAGCCCATACTGGCCTTGAACTTCTGACCCTCTTGCCTTAGCTTCCTGAGGGCTGGGATTACAGGTATATGCCACCATACTCTGTATTGGGACAGACATTTCTTAGGGGCAAGAACCACAGACATTCACCCTTGAATTGAGACTTTGGCCAGTGCTGAGCCCTGACTCAGGATTTCAGGACATGTAGGCCAAGTAAGACCCGGAAAATGCAAACTTTCCTTCCTTTCAGTAATGCCTTATGGATGTGGGCAATGACCCGCTATGTCTGGGATGCTTGTGAGAACTCCCAGTTCTGCAGAGATTGTCTCCTCGGAGCTCCTTTCTCACTGGCATAGGCTTGTCTGGCTCTGCTATGTTGATGAATGTGTTTGCAAAAGCAAGAGATGGGGTGGTGCACTGGTTAGTGTTTGTGCTTTTTTTTTTTTTATGCCAGCTTGCCTGCTTAGGCAGGGCACACGCTCCTAAGCTCTGTGTTCCTGAGGCTTAACAACGCCTTCCACTGGTTTCCTCCTCTGTAAAACGGGGATGGCAATGACAAAACCTGCAGTGCATGGCTAGGTGAAAATGAAAAGATTATGTAAGGGACCTGGTCCATGGAAAATGTTGGGGGCAGTTATTTTCCTGCTCTGCTGGAACTCCTGTACCTCAGCCTGGAACCTCAGGGGGCCCTGGGCTTCTGTGCCCTGAACTGCCACAGTTGTGCAAGCACTCTTGGTCTCCTGTTACAACTGGGAGTCGGCAACAGACCAAAATAAAGGGGTGGAGGGGGGCAGCTAGGAAGGGCAGAGCCTCTGAGGGAGTCTGACCAGGTCAGCTGGGAATGCCTGTCAGCCATCCAGGGTGGCTTCTCCTCCCGGCTCCTGTATGGGTCTGGAGGTGGGTAAGTGACTCACGCGGGTGCCCTCCCAGAGCCGGGGCTCACCTAATCCCCACAGTGGGAGTCAGGGGGCATCCACGCCTGTGCTGAAGGGTAGGGTTGCACGGCGGGCGGTGACTTCACACTCCTCAGCATGTGCAGCTAAGGCCTCTGTGCCGCAGTCTCCTGTGAGGCGGGTGGCGGGGTCAGTTTGGCAGCCATCGTCTCTCCAGCCCAGATCTGGCCTCAGGCAGCTGGTGCCCCAGGACCAGAGGAGGGATGGCTGAACAAGAAGGCAGTGGCCTGCAGGTGATGCTGCACACGCTTCAGGTAGGAAGGGGCATGGCCAGTGTGTAACCCAGTGGGCTTTATCTTTGCCAGGCTAGCTTGAGTTGGAACACGCATCTACAGTCCTCTCTGGCAGCCAGTGGCCGTGTTTGCTAACCTGGTAATGAAATAGGAGTCAGTTCTCACCTTGAAGCTGACCTAAGTGATGCTATGGTGATAAAATATTAAATACAATGGGGATGATGATTGCTGTGGTTAAATTATTGAACTGGGTGGGATCACTGACTAAAAGATTCAGAGTTGCTAGAGGAAAGGTAGGGAAAAAAAAAAAACTTGTCTGGCAAATGAAAAAGACCTGTTAATGCTATTTCTAAACAAGGCTAGAGACGTGCTGGTGTGTAGAACTGCTTGGGAGGAGTGGGGAGCTGGGTAGAGGACTCCTCCGGGCTTCTACCACTAAATGTTTCTTTTAGCAGTTTTCCACATTACACAGTGCATTTAAACAGCTTGGGATACTTGCTAGCAGTTCATATTCTCAGGCTGGATATGGTCAGAAGGCATGGACACCAGTAGGAGCCAGAGCCTGGGAGTCTGCCTTTCCTCTGGTGATTCTACTCACTCCTAATTTTAAGGAACCTTGCTCTAGAACACTGGTTTGCAAATATGGAATCACCTAGAGAATGCTGGGAGCAATACTGATGTCAGGGACCCCTGCCTAATACAAAGATGTGGATTTCATTGTTTTGGGAATGAAGCCACATTGGAATCTGGACATTCCTCAGAAGGGTATTAACATTACGGTAAGGCTGAGGACCACTTGAGGAGGGGCTTGCATTTGATGGGATTCAGAGGAGGCCCAGGGAGTTTTCTACCCCCGGAGTTTTGAATGGTGTTTATGGATAGGTCATGATGGGTTCCCAGGGCATCTCTTCAACCTGTGTCTTGACTTAGGATGTAAACAAGTTTTACTATGCTCCTTTTTCTTTGCTGTGACAAACTTCCTTGGTTTTATTGCGATTCTTAGTGAAATCTGCATTTCTAAAGAGAATTAATAACCAAGAAACCTAACTTTCAGGTATACAGAAGGAAACTGTGTCCTAGAAGTGAATGAAGTGAGTTCCTCAATTTCATATGACTTTAGCAAGGGAATAAGGGCACTGGAGAGATGGTTTAGCCAGTAAGGTGCTTGTCTTGCAAACACGAGGCTCTGAGTTCAATCTGAAGGAACATGCAAAAAACAGCTGTTGGAGACATATGGATCTTTGGGGCTCACTGGCCAGACAGTCTAGCCTAATTAGGTGAGGTCCAGGCCAGTGAGAGACCTTATCACATGCAAAAGGTGTTCAGGGTTGGAAATATTGCTCAATGGTTAAAGGTGCTTGCTTGTGAAGCCTGAAGGTCTGGATTCAATGTCCCAGTACCCACATAAAGCCAGATGCACAAAGGCACATATATATCTGGAGTTTGTTTGTAGTGGCACTATGGCCTGACATGCCCATACTCATTCCCTATCTGTCTACTTGCAAATGAAAAAAAAATTACCAATAAATGTGTACTACAGAATGATACCCAAGGCTGTCCGCTGACCTCCATCCACATGAGTTCTTGCACACGTATGTGTAAACTCACACACACATAAACAAACATGCATGTTTGCACACAAGTAGGAAAACCTAGACCAACATTCAAGAACTTCAAAATTCAATTATTTAGTGCCTTTTATCGCATTCTATCTGACGCATACAAGTTGAGTACACATATGATCTAGAGATGTAGACCTCACAACACACCAGTGAAGTACATTTAAATCTTTTCATTTGGCTGGATAATTCTATAGTCAGCTGTCAGAAGTCAACACCTGGATGTCTTTCTAATTTCTGAGTAGTTTTATGGAAGTCTTGTTTAACTGTAGTTCTCACAAGTGAAAGCCTTGGATGGCCAGAATTTTCCTTGTACTAGCTGTCTAGGAAAAGAGAGTTGTAGTAAGTTGTTATTGGGAATTCAGTGAAAATGAATGTCCTGCGCATTGGCCTGGAAGTCACTGCAGGTCCATCTCAATCTCCTTCCCACCCCAGGGGACTTATAATTGATATTTGGAGTGAGAACTCCAGGGCACTTCAAGATTCTTAATTATCAAAGAAATATTTTAATTATATTCTTTAAGATATACTTAGTTTACAGTTAACCACAACATTAAAATAATACCAACATGGTTCCTGCTGATGAGAGATTGGTTGTGTCCTTACACTGAGTTTCCAGCCTGGACTCCACAAAGTGCTTCCACGACACTGGGTCTGACTCCATCATAGAGGTTAGAACTCTGAAATACCTTCAAAAAAATACCCTAGAGCCTGTATCCCACAGAGTGATTTTGCATCGTGGGTTTGATGCCCTGTTTCCATTACTACTGCCCGTGGAATTGAACTCAGGGAACCCATAGAGCTTCTGGTAGGAGCTGAGCTGAAACACTCCTAACTGGAGGTTCCCAAGGTTCTACTAATTCAAACCAATTCATTTCTCTTTGTACATGAAGGTGACGGTAAGAAGGTCTTTTGTGGCTTTCTAAACCTCTGGGGAAGATGAACAAAATGTGAGTTGAGGTTATGACTTTCCATATCTTTGAAGAGTGCCCTAATGCATCATCCAGAGAAGGAAGAAAGAGAACAGAGAGCTACAAAGAACAAACTCAGTATGACAAGTGTCCCAATGATACCACCATAGAGAACAGCCACATTTCGGTCTCTTTAGGGTCACAAAATAAGCCTGGTCACTAAGAAATATCAAAATTCTGCTTATAATTTTTTCCTATGCAAATGAGAAAAGGACGAGTGCTCTTTCTACCTCAATTTTAACACATCCTCATTTCTGGGCCGAGTATGACAATCAGCTTCAGGCTGAGACATTCTACAGGTTCCTGGCCTTGACAGCTTGGGTTTGAGGCAGAGCATCAGATGGACTCACGGGACCACAGTTCAGGAGAGGCAGCCAAAGTAGCGTGTGAGTTACAGGTGTGAGTGTCAGGGAAGACTGGGTCCAGCCTTGATTCTGGCTCTTACCAGCCCTTTATCCTTAGGTAAGACCCTCGGGCTCCTTGAGTGTCCATGAATATTATCTGCAAAAGGGAGGCAATAAAATTAGGTTCCTCAGCAATTTGTGTGAGGATTAAGAGAACATGTTTGAAATGCACTTGTAAACTCTAAATGGCTGTTCAAATGACTGTGGATTTTATGATTTCCCAAGTCGGGTACACAGTCTGGAGATGTGGGAACACTTGCCTACACTTTTCGTCAACCTGCCCTGCTTTTTCCTGGGCACACTCCAGTGTGCTTGAGAAAAAGGAAGGTGTCTCATTCTGTCCCGCTCTCATCTCTCTCTTCATGTAGCTTGAGCTAATGGAGAAGATGGGGGACTGCCAGAGTAACAGGATATGGGCCATGGGCCAGCCCCGATCCTATGAGCCCTCATCGAGTGGTGTCCTGCAAAATGCCATTTAAGAACCTTATTGAAACATGAAAAATGTATAGTGCTTAGGTCAGTTTTGGCACACTCTGAGCTGTGATATGGGCACATGTTTGCACTCATACTTTATTATTTTATGTTATAGCTGCTCAAACTGAATTCCAGGTCTGTAGCTTTGCCAGACCGTGTGTAGCTGACTCCTATTATCAAATTGGGTTCCAAGAACATCATCTATTACAGATTGTGAGTAAGACTTCAGGATGTGCGGTTTCCTGTCGTAAGTTACCACTGACCTTAGATAATGGGAAACCTGGACTCGACAAACAGTCTCCTTTTTCCTTTGGACTTGATCCTCCAAGGATTATTTTCAAGACTGCAGGTGATTTTTAGTCCCTGGGCTTCAATGAGGGGATCAGCGGAAAAAAATGATGACTGATATGTTTCATTTACAGCACTTAGGAGTTTTGTTTCCAGAACATGTGTTCCATAATTTCCCTTGTAGGACTCTCCACAGGGGATGTGGAACTATCCTCTGTTGTATCCACAGACCCACGTGGAACAGAACAAAGCTTATAAGCCCTTGGGACAGAAGTAGAGAGCACTGGCCAAACCAAGAACACTGTAAATAGACTTCCAGCAGCTCACTAGGATGTCTCTCTTGGACTGTCAGGTCTTTCTGAGTTTGTTGAAGACCCATTCCTCAACTGCAGTGCAGGGTGAAATCTGTGCCCAACTGGACAGTGCAGGTAGTAATGGTGTATAGTGAGCTGGGGGTCCAATGAAGCCTTCATTTGGTGTTTTGTTTCAAGACTGTTAATTTCTCAGCTTCTTAAATTCATTTCAATTAGAGATTTGAGAAAATGGACAATAATTACAAGTGCTCTGTGGGCCATACTCTTACCTCCAACATCCAATTTTACTGCCTCTGTCACCAGTGCAGGAGATGTGCCTGTTCTGTCTTCCACGGCGGGGGTGGGGGGGTTGGGGTGGGGGGCAAGGAAAGGTGGAACTATTCAGGGTCCAGTGACAAAAGCAGTAAGTACATAGACTGGGAGAATGAAGCAGGTCCTATGACAAGACTTCCCAAAAGTTACTTTATTTTTTAGTGTGTATATGTGCAATTGTGTGTGTACATGTACACACCTGTGCACATTTGTGTGTGTGTGCATGTGCATGTACATACATGTATATGTGTAGGGCAGAGGACACTCTCAGATGTTACTTCGTGGGAACATCATCCATCTCTTTTGAGGCCGGTCTTTCTTTGGATTGGAGCTGTCAGTTGTGCTAGACTGTGTGGCCAGTGAGTCCCAGGAATCCTCTGTCTCCTCCTGCCTCTCCAGGGCTGGGACTACGAGCACCTGCCACCACAGATGTTTTGTCATCGTGTGGGCGCTGGAGATAGAACCTACGCCTTCATATTTGAGGGACAAGGACCTTACCAATTGAGCTATCTCTCCTGGTTTTGAGTCTCTTTCTTAAGTGATCTAGAGAGTACCCAGTTACTCTTTGTTCCGAGGGCATTAAGTTGGCCAGAATGAACCTGCATGTCAAGGAAATATGAATTAATTACAATAGAGAGGCTTATTTCTTACACTCTAACTGAGCATGGAGGTAAATAACTTCAAAAACAGGAAGGCAGCATTTTTGATTTGGGTCAACTATATTCTCAGTACTATCTACCCACCATCCATCTGTAACAAGGATGGTATGTGAAGAAGAGCCAGGTGTGCCTTATCTTTAAGATGAGAAGTAAAATACCTACTAACAGGCTGGTTAAAAGTGAAGAGAAATGCGTGGAACTATATAAGCACAGTGTCATTTGCCCAATAGTAGCAATTATTTGATAAATAGTCCTTGCCTTAATGAGAATGCAGTGGTTAAGGCACTTACCTGAGAAGTCATAGGACACAGGTTCAATTCTCCAGAACCCACATAAGTCAGACACACAGAGAGGTACATGTGTCTGGAGTTTGTTTGCAGTGTCTAGAGGCCTTGACATGCCTATTCTCTCTGTGTATGTCTTTATTCTCTCTCTCTCTCTGCTTGCAAATAAATAAACAAAATAAAAAAATTAAAAAAATATTTTGCAGTAAGTTTGCATGTAATGAAGGCTAAGATCAAGGTGAGCACTGTAAGAAAATTCTATGGAAGTTGCATTGGAAATTCCTCAGGCTGGAGGTACAGAGAAGACCTTGGAGAGTGGGCCATGTTTCAGCAATGGCAGATGCACTAGTCAGGGTGAGCAGGGCACCCGGAGAACATCCTCATCTCTGGAGTGTGTTTGGCATTTGCCACAATATCCAATTTAGGTTACGGGGACCTTGAGTGGCAAGCTTCAGACATACTGAACCCTTGAAAATGTGGGTGATGGGACCACGGTCTGGGTGACATTTGTCAGCTATTTGAACTGTGTAACATCTGATGGATCTCAATATCATTGTGTTGCTTTATCCAGTGATGTCTTCTTTATCCCTATTTTTAAAAATTAATCTACTTATTTGCACATGTGTGTTTATGGGTGTGTTAGAGCCTCTTGCCATGCAAACAATTACCAGATACTTGTGCCACTTTTTATATCTGGTTTATGAGAATGGCTTGGGAATTAACTGCCAGGTTGATATGCTTTGCAAACAAGCACCTTTAACCACCGAGCCATCTTCCTAGCCTCCATTTTTTTTAAATTTTTTGTTCATTTTTATTTATTTCCTTGAGAGAGACAGAGAGAGAAAGAGGCAGAGAGAGAAAGAATGGGCACGCCAGGGCTTCCAGCCACTGCAAACGAACTCCAGATGCGTGTGCCCCCTTGTGCATCTGGCTAACGTGGGTCCTGGAGAATGGAGCCTCAAACCGGGGTCCTTAGGCTTCACAGGCAAGCGCTTAACCGCTGAGCCATCTCTCCAGCCCTCCATTTTTGTTTTGTTTTAAATTTTTTTTAAATTGACTGGTGCATGTGTGCCTGGTTGTGAGTTAGCTTTGGATTCTCCTGGTTTTACTTCCAATTTTCTAGGTGGGTTAGGATCATAGATGCATTTTCCACTTTGTGTTCACCTTTTCATGGGTACCAGACAATCAAACTCCTAATGATAGGCTTTGTAAGTAAATTTAACTACTGAACCATTTTCCCCAGTTCTACCAATCCCCCGCCCCCTTTTTTTTGAGACAGTGTCTCACTCTGTAGCTCAGGCTGATCTGAAACATGTGAATGTCTTGCTTAGGCCTCAGGAGTGTCAAACTGACTCCCTATTCATTTTTATTTCATTGTTAGTATTAATATTTTATGTATACATGTGTGTGGGCATATGTGTTTGTGTGGATGTGGGTGCACACACATGTATGTACATGTGTGGAGGCCAGAGGGCAATCTGACATCTTGTTCTCCATATGTGGTTCATCTTTATTGAGACAGGGCATCTCACTGGCCTGGAGCCTGCCAAATAGGCTACACTGGCTGACCAGCAAGGGTCAGGGATCAGCCTGTCTTAGCCTCCCCAGTGCTGGAATTATAAATCATACCACCACACCTGGATTATTTTATTTTTCGCATGGGTTCTGAGGATTGAACTCAGGTACTTACACCTATATAGATACCACTTTATTGACTAATGTCCCTCTCCAGCCTACCCACCCCCACTCTTGACCAGCCTTTTGTCCCTGGCCCTTTTCCTATCCCTGCCCTGACCCTGTAGCCCCACCTCTGTGCCCTTCCTCAGTCTCACTTCTGAATCTTAACTGATGCCAAGCCCCTTCCCAACCACAATCCCCCACCATAATGGGATGAGTCGAGGCTCAGGGCCATGGGTAGGAGAAGATTTAAAATGTTTTTTTTTTTGTTGTTTCAATTTGGAAGAAACACAGTTATTTTAGGGCTAGCAAGCTTTCAAATGTTCTCACATCAAAGCAGCTCTGACAGCATGGCTGAATTAAAACAAACAGGGTTGTAACAAAAAGTTCCATCCTCACTTGAGAACAGACAGCAGTTGGTATTTCCACCTCCGGGGGCCAGCTTTTTGTTCTGACGGTGTCCCTGCACATCCACCTCCATAGGACAAGGGGTATAGTGTGGAGGTCAGCATGGCTTTGAGGTAATAATTAGAAATTTGGCATTGCTGGATATGCTAAGGCAAATGCCCAACAGAGAGACCCATGCCCACAACAGAAATCACAGCCCAGTAACATTTGTCTACAATTTATCTAACTTCTAAAATGGGAATGGATTTTCTGAGACCCAAACAGTCTCAGCCCAAGCCCTGGGCATACAGGACTTGTGCTGCTAGGAGGAACACCTGGTCTAGGTTACCATGGTTGTGTCTATAATCACTGGACAGGCAGTAATAACTCAAATTGCGTGGGCCTCTTCGTATTTCAGAAATGGGTTGCATGGAAATTCATCCTCTTGGGTGTGAATTCTGCATCATATTCTTGCCAGATCTGAAGTGAAGGAAGTAGGGAGATTTCTTTTTTTCCCTTGGCATCTATGCCTCTGTACTGAGCAAACACTGCATAGTTTCCTCAAAGAGACCTGTATGCTGGGTCCTCATCAAAGAAAAGCAGTTGTAAGAGCTGCTGTGTAAGAACGAGGCCAAGAGCAGAGATTCTGGGAGGGAACGGACGAGTGAATGTTGAAGAGGATATGGAAGACTGGGACAGTCAGTATGTTCTCTTTCCTCCCTTTGCTCCTCTTTTTTCTTTTCTTTTTTTTTTTTTGATGTTGCTTTATTTAAAAAAATAAAAAGCAACTATTTGGGCTGGAGGGATGGCTTTTCAGTTAAGGCATTTGCCTGCAAAGCCAAAGGACCCAGGTTTGATTCCCCAGGACCCACATTAGCCAGATACACAAGGGGGCACATGCATCTGGAGTTCATCTGCAATGGTCAGAGGCCCTGGCACACCCATTCTCTCCTTCTCTGCCCCCCTCTTTCTCTGTCAGAGAAATTAAAAAAAAAAAACCTGTTTGTAGGCCAAATATGGTGGTATACACCTGTCATCTCAGCATTCAAGGGGCTGATGTAGGAGGATTATGAGTCTGAGGGCAGCCTGCGGTACATAGAGAGTATGAATTGAGACTGGCCTATATAGTGAGAGCTGTTTTGAAATCCATGTAACAGAAACTGGGTTTTTTTTCTTTTTTTCTTTTTTTAATTTATTTATTTATTTGAGAGTGACAGACACAGAGAGAAGGACAGATAAAGAGAGAGAGAGAGAATGGGTGCGCCAGGGCTTCCAGCCTCTGCAAACGAACTCCAGACGCGTGCGCCCCCTTGTGCATCTGGCTAACGTGGGACCTGGGGAACCGAGCCTCGAACCGGGGTCCTTAGGCTTCACAGGCAAGCGTTTAACCGCTAAGCCATCTCTCCAGCCCAGAAACTGGGTTTTTAATCAGTTTTAGTGCAGATAAGTATATTGTATATTCTATCTCAAAACTCTAAAAAATGAAAACATTTACCTTTTAAGCTTCCCATTCCTCCCTCCCTATGACTCATTGGAAATCATCATTCTACTTTGTCTATATAAAGATGACTGTTTTAAGGATTACATATAAGCTGAGTCACACACTATTTGACTTTCTTTGGTGACTGCTTATTTGACTTAACATAATATTCTCAAGGCTCACCCATGCTGTAGCTTGTGCCAGAATTCCTTTCTTTTTAAAAATATTTTATTTATTTATTATTTAAGAGAGAGAGAGAGAGAGAGAGAGAGAGGGAGATAAAGAGAAAGAATGAGCATACCAGGGCCTCTAGTGATTGCAAATGAACTTCAGACATATGAGGCATCTTGTGCATCTGGCTTTCATGGGTACTAGGGAATTGAACCTGGGTCCTTAAGCTTCGTGGACAAATGTCTTAGCTGCTAAGGCAATTGCTTTCTTTAATAAGGTGGATTAAATATTTCAGTGTATATGAATTCCACTTTTTTGTTTGCTTTTTCAAGGTAGGGTCTCTAGTCCAGGCTGACCTGGAATTTACTATGTAGTCTCAGGCTGGTCTCAAACTCACAGTGATCCTCCTACCTCTGCTTCCCAACTGCTAGGGTTAAAGGCATGCATCCAAATACCACACTTTATCCCCTCCATTTATCTACTGATGGACACTTGGGTCATTCTTATCTTGTGGGTAATTTGAACAACATTGCTATGAACGTGGGAGACATATATCTGTTCACATCCTCACTTTCAGTGCTTCCAAATATTTCCTTTTACATATGATTTCACATTGATCTCTTTATGTACCTTATGTTAAAATCATTAACTAAGATGAAAAAGATAAACTATGAAATTGAAACCAAATCCATGAGTTAAATACACACAAGCCTACTAAATTGATGTTTTAACACACAGAAATATGTGTCCATGTAACCAGCACCCAGGAGAATCAACAGTAAATTCTTAGCACCCCAGAGGGAACTTCTCATGTCCACTTCCAGTCACTGCTTCCTGACAACACCCATTACTTTAATTTCTTTGTGTTTTTGGTTCTTGCTTTTTTTAAAAAAAATTTTATTTATTTATTTATTTGAGAGCGACAGACACAGAGAGAAAGACAGATAGAGGGAGAGAGAGAGAATGGGCGCGCCAGGGCTTCCAGCCTCTGCAAACGAACTCCAGACGCGTGCGCCCCCTTGTGCATTTGGCTAACGTGGGATCTGGGGAACCGAGCCTTGAACAGGGGTCCATAGGCTTCATAGGCGAGCGCTTAACCGCTAAGCCATCTCTCCAGCCCTGGTTCTTGCTTTTCCGTGAATGTGTGAGATGTGGTTTGCATGTGTGTATGAGTGTATGTGTATACGGTGTGGTGTGGTGTGGTGCCCGCACACTCACCCGCAGTGGGGGCACTTGCCTACGAGGATGGATAAAACTGTCTGATATCCTGCTCCATCACTCTTTTGTCTGTTTTTCTTTAATTGATTATTGAACTGTGAGGCTTCAGTGATCCCTCATACTTTGCTCCCCTGTAGGACTGAGGTTACAGACACACGTGGCTACACTCAGCCGTTTGCATGGGATATGGAGATTCAAACTGGCAGTTTCAGGACCCCTCAGGCCCTTTTGCTTGTGCAGAAAGCACACTTAACTGCCAAGCCATCTCTCCAGCCCCCATACTCTAGCACCACAGATTGCTTCTGCGTGTTTTGTATTCATATAAATAGATTGCTACAGCAAATTTTGTGTCTGGTCCTTTTGCTTAACATTGTGAGATCCTTCCAAGTTTTTTTTTTTTTCATGTAGATTTTCATTCTTATGGCCAAATAGCATACAGTTGTGTGTTTATACTATGATTTCTTCATACATTCTGTAGTTGATGGTGTTTTGGATAGTTTCAAGTTTGGGGCCATAACAAAATAGTGCTGTTATGAACATTCTAGTAAAATCTTTATGAACATATGTATGAAAGTCTGTTGACTGTATTCCTACTTCTGAATTTGTGTTGTCTTAGGGCTCCTATATGTTCAACTTTAGTAGATAATAGCACACAATTTTTATTGATAGTTTATCTAGGATAGACACCTATTAGCCACATAGATAGCATTCATTTGTGAAAAATATGGCTACTTCACATTTCCAAAAACTTGATTGGCATAGATTTGTCAGCTGAAAGTAGTTTTGAGGTACTTTGTCTTGAGGTACGCCTATGATTCTTTTCTTAAATATTAAGTTCCAATTACTTGGTCTCTTCTGTAATAATAGTTAAAACAATAATTCACATTTATTAAAGTTTCTACTAGTCAGGAGTTGCACAGAGTTTATCACATGCATAGTCTCACTTAAACTTTGCAACAATCCTTTGAAACAGGCAATATTATCCTCCTCATTTAAAAGCTTTAAAATGGAAGATTGGAGAGGTTACAAATTTCCTATAATCACAGAGCTAGCAACTAGTATCACTGGAATTTGTGAGGAGGAAAAGTCATGCCAAGTGTATTAACTCTTTAGGGAAAATGTGAACCTTTAGGAAGACAGTAGATTTTTTTTCTGGGCATATTCTCTACAGGGGAAGATGGAGACTCCTATTTAGCAGATCTGGGAAGGGTAACAGCTGTCCCCATGGACTGGAACCACTGGTTCTGGGAACAGAGAACAGGTGCCCAATGCAGGCTTGAATATGAGACATCTACCATGTGCTCATGTGTTGAATGCTCTTGCCCAGCTGGTGTCACTATTTTGGGAAGTTTTGTAAACTTCAGAAGGTGAGGTCTACTTAGAAGAAGTAGGTCCCTGGGGGTGGGATGGGTCTTGAAAGATTGTGCCTTGTCCTTAGTCTCTTTCTCCCTCTCTGCTTCCTGCCTCTCATGATGTTCTACATGATTGTGTGGAGCCAGACAGCTGTGTTCTGCAGCTCCTGAAGCTGTGAGCCAAAATAAATCTTTCTCCCTTATGTTGTTTGTGATATGGACGCAAACATTGACCAAAAAGGTCTGTAAGGGCCAATAGTAAAGTTTCTACTCTTCCTTTCCTATACTATATTCCCACCACTCAGTCCTGTCACTGTATGCTGTAGACAATTACCAGTGGAACAGGTATGGCTGTGTTCCAACTAAATTCTATATACAAAAACTGATGTTGGGAATGGGATTTAGTCCATGGGCTATCATTTGTTGATCCTGGCCTGGAGGACCTAAGTCAGAAGCCTGGTATATAAGTGGTAGATGAGGCAGAAAGGTGTGATGGTATAATAGGTAGCCACAGGCTGCTGCAAACAGCCAGGTAGGAGCTATAGGGAGCATACACTTTCCTTAATCTCAGGTTGCCCTCAGGAAAAGGAGTGGATTGCATCACACTTCCTGTGTTTGTGGTCTTCTGGGGAGAAATCTTGCAAGACCCCAGAAAGTATGGCTCAGAACAGTGTGTAGAGATTCTCCTGCTGCCTGACTGTTCTGGGCATCAATGGGGCAGGGTTTGGAGGGCTCCATGTGATGGGGGCTGTTCAGCAGGTGCTGTCTGTATTTCTCAGCATGAACATTAGACTCTAGACTACTTTTACCAAAGAACATGTAAACAAATATTTCCATTTCAATGCATTTTAATCAGGGTAAACTTCTCTGGGAGCATAGTTGGCTATTCTGCCACTCAGTATATGCCCCACCCATCATTTTCTACATATTTCTGCCTGTTTTCTCTTGTGCTTCCTCCTCCTCCTCCTCCTCTTTCTTCTTCTCCTTGTTCTTTAAAGATTTGGGATTATTTATTTATTTGAGAGAAAGAGGCAGAGAGAGAGAGAAAGAGAGAGGGAGAGAATGGGTACACCAGGGTCTCCAGCCACTGCAATTGGGTTATGTGGGTCCTGGAGAATTGACCCAGGATCCTTTGGTTTTGCAGGAAAATACTTTAACTGCTAAACCATCTCTCCAGCCTCCTCCCTCACTTTTTGAATCCAACTTAGTATCCCATCTCTCTTGTTCATTCTTTACTCTTATTTCCTAAAGCATTCTCCACAAGCATAGTAGATATTTAATAAATGTGTGTTGATTGACTAATAAAATATATATGATATATTAATAAGCAAGAGAATAATTTGTAGTAATTTTAAAACTATCTTGGAACTGGGTAGTGTTTGTACAAAAATTTGAAGTGTTTCTTTTTTAGGAATGTATGGAGCACATTTGGCAAACAGTGGTTTTAGACCAATGCTATGTTTCATCACTGATGGTTGGTATGGAGGTGAGCATTTTCTCTTGGTCCAGAAATGGATCTCAGAATGTTGGAACTATTATGGCATGAGTGGGTTTTACTTTTGTTTTACTTTATCTTTTTATTAACAACTTTCATACATATAGACAATGTACCATGATAATAATACCCTCTCACTACCCTCCTCCTTTCTCTCCTCCAAATCCCTGCTCCACTGAATCCATCCCCTTTTCCAACTGGTGTCTCTTCTATTTTGATGTCATCATTTTCCCCCATTCTACTACTCAGGTCATGTGCAGGTAGCATCAGTCACTGTGAGGTCATGAATATCATGACCCCTTTTGGTCTGGAAGACACTATTGCAAAATATTCCTCCCATTGTGAGTGGATTTTAAACTTACCTTGTTTGGAAATCTAGTCATTTATCTGCTTGGTAAAATTTCCCATCCAGTGACTCAACTGCCTGTAGGTCTTGAGTTGATATTAAACTCTTGCCCTTACTTGATTGGGAGATAAAGCCATGTGCATCAGAATATGGAGTTACAGACAAGCACCCTCCTTAGGGGATCCGGAGAGCTACTCTGAGTCCAGTCAGAGGGCATAGGGCAACAAGGAGGGTGCCAGCCTCAGGTTTCAGATCAAAGGCAGGATCAGGTTTCAGGGTCAGACTATCTAGATGAAGCTCTTCCCAGGGAACTTGGAGAAAAGCAGCTTCTCTGATGATAAATGATTTCTCTCTCACCCGCCTCTTCCCCCATGAGCCCTCAAATCACAGCATATTACCATCTCCAATCTCTGGATCCCACCAACCCGTGCCTTAAACTTCCGACCCCAGAACATCCTTATTCCAGCCCAAAACACAGTTGATCCAAAGAGCTTCTGGAAGAGCAATGCAGATATCTTTTCTTTCTCATAGTGGCTAGACAGAAGCTGTAAGAAAATTTCATTTTCTCCTAGACATTCATTATTAAATCATAAAATACATATTGTATGTCCTGAAGGAAAAAAAAAATGTTCTAAATGGTTGCTAAACTTTTGGAGGGAGGAAGAGGCTAAGATGGTAATATTTTAAGGAAAATAGGTATTAAAATTCAGGGAGTTTTGGGTAAAAGTCCCTTATATCTGTTGGGTACCTAGGATGTGACAAGAAATAATAAAGGCACCATCCATATGCTTATCCCATTTAGTCCTCACAACAATTCCATACAAAGCCACAACTCTGAACCCCAGTTTACAGATCAAGGTCATGGGACCTGGAAGTAGCAGAGTTAAGATCGGCACCCCAGGCACAATCTCACTCCAGGTTTATGGCATTCTACTCACTAGATGGCAGGATCTCCTTTTCATATACTTCTCTCCACCACACATATTGATCCAAATAAAATCAGTATAAGCTTACTATTTAAGAAATTTCATTAATATGAAGTTAAAAATTACAGTAAGTAAAAAAAAAATAATAATCCCCTTATAGGAATTTCCTGAATGTTCTTGCTTAAAAATATTTAATTTTTATTTATTTCTTTGACAGAGAAAGAGGGAGGGAAGGAGGGAGGAATTGAGAGAGAGAGAGAGAGAGAGAGAGAGAGAGAGAGAGAGAGAGAGAGAATGGGTGTGCCAGAGCCTCCAGCAGACAAACTCCAGATGCATGTGGACCCTTGTGCATCTAGCGAATGTGGGTCCTGGGGAATCAAACCAGGGTCCTTTGGCTTTGCAGGCAAGTGCCTTATCTGCTAAGCCATTCCTACAGCCCCTGAATGTTTTTTTTTATAAACATATTTTTACTTATTTGAAAGGAGGGAGGAAGGGAGGGAGAGACAGAGAGAGGTTGAGGTTGAGAATGAGAATGAATGGGTATTTCAGGGCCTCCTACCACTGCAAAGGAACTCCAGGTGTAGTGCAACTTTGTACATCTGGCTTTATATGAGTACTGAGGAATTGAACCCAGGCCATCAGCCTTTGGAAACAAGTACCTTTAACCTCTGAGCCATCTCTCCTGCCCTTGAATGTTCTTTTTGATATTTACATACACATATTTTCATAACTATATATTGACTGACATTGCTATAATTTTAATATACTATTTTTCTACCTATCACTATAATTAAGTATATTTTAGTCCAGCACCTATAGATCCAGTTTACTCATTTGTGAGTTTTTTTTTTAATATAGTTGTTAATGCAGGACTATGCCACATTTTAAATCCCGTTAAAGTTGACCTTGTTTATTTTTTTTACATTTTGATGATACATGTGTTGCATTTCATAGTTGGCTTTTCCAAACATTTCTTCCATGGAGGATTTTTGGCTGTCATACTTTCCCCTATACTCTAACTCTTACACTTGGTGATATTTAAATTTCACTCCACACCACTACCCTGCTCTAAAGTCTTTTTGCTTTCTTGGTGCTTCCTGCCATATTACATTTCATTAGCATGAGCCAGCAGTGATACATTCATACCCTTAACATTTCTTCTACTGCTTGGTTCATTCCTATACTACCCACTAGAGTTCTGCATGTGACTATTTGATATGCTTATTTAAAATGAATACATGTAGGCTCCTTGACTGAAGTTTGGCAGGCCACAGTTGATGTTGATACTGTCACTAACTTCCTGTATGATTGAATCTCCTGGTCAGTATCCTCTGTGTATTACTGATTGATTTCCAGACCTCAGTGCTGGGAGATTTATCCAACAATATCAACTAATTCTTTGATTTATCATGGGTCTCTTGTTATTATATTATGAGGAAGTAGGTGGCAGATATCTCTGAATCTTATTAGCTATATACTTTTTCTCCTGAAGGCCTTGTACATGCTACTGATTTATGTCAGGAAGAAAGAGACTCCAAATGTGGCAACCATCCTTGACATGCTTGCTGTATGGGCTACTGTACTTTATGTGAACCAGCTGAGAACACATTATCATCATTATTCCAATGCATGGGGGAAAGACCTTAAATCTATCAGCTGTGACATGTACAGCTATGCCCATGTAACTGTGTCAGTTCAGTTCGTATTGGCCTTGCAATCTTTTGCTTTTATATGTGCTTGCACGTGTGTGTGTGTGTGTGTGTGTGTGTGAGAGAGAGAGAGAGAAAGAGAGAGATGTGTGTGTGTGTGTGTGTGCGTGCATATGGGTGTATTGTATTGCATATGTATGTTCCTCTGTGTGTGTATGCTTGGAGTCCAGAGGTCAGTATCAAGTGTCATCTTTTTTCACTCTTCTCTACTTTTACTGAGACCGGAGTTCTCACTTGAGCCCAGAGCTCTCCAATCTGCAGAGCTTGCCCATTCAGCTAGGCTCGTGAGTCACCTTGCCAGGGGATTCTGTCTCCTCCTTCCACAAGCTGGGATTACATGCAGGTCTCAGTGCCCCACCTGACATTCATGTGAGTGCTAGGCTTTCAAACTCTGGTTCTCATGCTTGCACAGCGAATATTTTATTCATTCAGCTAACCTCAGCCTCTTTTAATCTTTTAATTCTTTCCTCAAGGGAGTGACGCATTCATTGCAAATCCCTTCTCAAAGCTAAAGACACTTTCCTCAGATATAAATGTGTGAAAATTTTCAGGGTAATGGGTGTTTCTAAACTCTTTCTAATTCTTCAGAGTCATGAGGGCTTTATTTTCTCTAGGTCTTAATACAGGTTATGGGGAATGAGGGTCTTAAGGGTCAAATAGAATGTAATTGGGGGAAATCTTACAGTCCAGTCCAACTACGATGAATAACTCATTATTCTAAGTCATGTAATATTCTGTGTTTATTTTTTCATGTGTGTATGTGTGCTTATATATGTGTGGGTACACGTGTATACAGGTACACATGCATGAGTGTGCACGTGCGGGCGATGGTCAGAGTTTAATGTGAAGTTATCTTCCTCGATCTCTCTCCACCCTATTGTTTGAAACAGGTTTCCACTCATTGAACCTGGAGCCAGACTACCTAGCCAGCAAGTTTCAGAGATACTCAGTCTCTACCTCCACAGCATTGGGATTACTGGTACACACAGTCACACCTGGGTTTTTTACATGGGTGTTAGGCATCTGAAATCAGGTCCTTATGCATATACAGCAAGCACAAACATGCCATCTCCCCAGCCCCTTGCCCCAACAGTCTTATCTCTGTATTGCAACTTAGTTTGAAACATCTTTCATACTTGCTCTATATTCACAAAAAGCAGAATACCTTTGGTTATCCTTATTTGTAGGTTCCAGGCTTTATATAGTTATATAGCAGTCTTGCATGCATACATAACATGAAAGCTGAAGTGAAATTGTCTGAGGGAACATAAGTAACCAATGGGATGGGGATAGAAAGGAGAGTATAAGGGTATTGGGAATATATTTAAAATACACTATATGCTTATATGAAGATATCTTTATGAAACCAAGTACCATATACAATGCATGCCAAAAGAAAAAAGGGAGATTTAAAATAAGCACAATTTGGGCTGGAAAGATGGCTTAGCAGTTTAGCACTTGCCTGGGAAGAGAAAGGACCTTGGTTCGAGGCTTGATTCCCCAGGACCCATGTTAGCCAGATGCACAAGGGGCGCACACATCTGGAATTTGTTTGCAGGGGCTGGAGGCCCTGGCACGCCCATTCTCTCTCTCTGTCTTTCTGTCTCTCTGCCTCTTTCTCTCTGTCTGTTGCTCTCAAATAAATAAATAAAAATAAACAACAAAAAATAAAATAATCACATTTTATATATCAGTGAAATGCTGCCCCCCCCCCGCCAAAAAAAAGACCAAACAGCCTTTTTTTGATAACTCAGCTGTATGGTGTCTCCCAGTCCTCTAAGAAGCACTCAAGAATTTGAACCTCTCAGCTCATCTATGCTTTGCTTGGCTATAAATATAGTTGTCTTTTAAAAAAAAGTCTATGTAAACCTTCACTAGGGAACATCAGGGCATTCATAGGAATCTAAGAGCATTGTGTTGCCCTTGGCCTTTTAGAGCTGAAGAGAAACCAGATATGTCAAGAAATCTAAAAGTGTAGACTTTCCCCTTCTATAAGTACTTGTGGGCACTTGAAACATTTAAATATAAGGAGATCTGCCTACACTTTGATAAAGAATCCATGCTCTGGGATCTGTTATGTGAGTATGTGCCTAAATAATTCCAAAGTATTATTTATAAGTGAAATGGTAACAACAGGCCCAGGATCAGATATGAAGAGTGACCTCAACTGGCCTCTAACCTTATTTCTACTTCTGTGTCTGGGTAATGGTAGATTAGGTAGCTCCCCCTAACATTTGCACTGGAGATAATATAAAAACATGGATAAAATATAAGTAGAGTTCTAAAATGCATTGATGTTTTAATGGATAATGATCTTGTAATGGATTGAGGTCAGTAGAGTTGAGCAACTCAGAGGAAGGAAAGAGAAAAATTTGGGCACTTTTGCCTTGGTTTTTGTTCATTTTGTATGCTCATAACAGAGTACCACAGATTGGGTGATTTATAATGAGTAGAAATTGATGGGCTCACAATACTGGAGGGTGGGTAGTTAAAGAGTCAGGTTCTAGGATCTAGCATGGGATTTCTTGTCATTATCTGGCAGAAAGGAGAGAGAGAAAGAAGAGTGAGTGGAAGAGAAAGAAGGAGGAGGAGGAAGAGAGAAAGTGAGAGCGAGAGAGGGAAGGAGAGAGGCAGAGAGGAGAGGGAAGGGAAAGGGAAGGAGAGAGGAAGAAAGAGAGAGAAAGACAGAGAGAGAGCGAGCTTAGTCACTAATAATCCATCTGCCTGGAAGACCTTGAAGGACCACATGGAGCACCCACCACAAATGTTTATTGGTAAGTATGGGTATCATGTGACCTCCATTCAAATCCTGATTTTGCTACTAAATGACCATGTGACTTGGGGAAAGCCATATAACCATTTAATTCATTGTTTCTTCATCTGTAAAATAAATCACTATTTATTAAATATTAGTCACCCCCATGCTACTTCCATAGCTCTTTCCATGTGTTGAGATCAACTATTAGTCATCTAACATTTTCCAGTAAATTTGTAATGTCAACTGTTTGAGGTAGAACTTGATCTACAGCCATAATCATGGCAGCGGTGCCTAGCAGAGGTGGGTGTTGTCACAAGAATAAGTGTGACCGGACACTATTGACGCCCAGCTAGATACTGTGCCTCTGGAGTTTATGAGCACTGGGTCTGCTTTTTGTTTTCTAAAAAGATTGGCAAATATTGGGGAGGTATTGAAAATGTACTAATAACTGAGCCTTGAGCAGACATTTCCCAAAAGAAGAATAAACACTTTACTGAGAATAAACAGTTTTTCTCCTTGTGAGTCTGTGATATTTAATGCTATGTCTCCTGTGGCATCTAAATCCAGGTCATATATTCTCTGTAGGAGGGTTCTGACCTTTTAAGAAAATGTTAGATTAGGTAGTCTTTAGGGCAAAATTATATTATTCTATGATTCTCTCCTTATTGGAGGAGTATTGGGGAAAAGGTATGAGTCTTTTTTTTTTTTTTCAGTTCATACATCTGTTAGACTGAGTACTTTCTTGCCAGAAGCTCCATAGCTGAAGTGTGATCATGATTACTAGCAAAGAGAATCCATTGCTTCAATTTCCCTGATATTTCTGCATGAATGAGCCTTTGCAAGGAACAGATACTTGGTCCTTGAGATACTTAATATTGCCCTCCTCTGTGCTTGGCTTTCCCTCCTCTGAGTGGCTGATGTGAAGTAGCATGCTTGCTTCATGTAAGAACCCGTAGTGTTTTGGCCAAGCTCCTTTTCAATGCTGATTAGAGGTTAGCCTGTGCATCATGGGACATTTGGCATTAATAGGAAGGGCTTAGAAAATTTTCCTTCCTTGTCATATTTCTGAAAGATATCAGATCCTGCAATGATTTGCCCAAACCTGCTGGCTTCCAGAGTTCTATCACTTCTTAACACTTCTCTCTCTCTCTCTCTCTGTTGCATATGTGAAGCAAGTCATTGATATTGGATGCCTTCCTCAACTTCTCTCCTCTTTATTTTCCTGAGGCAGATTCTCTCACATGAGCACAGAGCTCATGCATTCAGGTAACCTAGCTAGCCAGATTGACCCAGGAATCCTGCCTTTACCTCCCAACAGTTGGAATTGCTGGCAGGCACCATGCCCACCTGGTATTTATTGGAGGTCAAAATCTGGTTCTCATGTGCAGCAGGTGTCTTATCCACTGATTCAACTCTCCACCCTTAAAAACTGCTATAAAGAAATTGAGATAACATTTTACAAAATTATGATCTTTAAAATGGTTTTATTTATGAGTGAGAGAGAATGAATGAATAAATATAGGCACACCAGGGCCTCTTGCCACTGCAAAAGAACTCCAGACTCATGTGCCACTTTGCACATCTGGCTTTACATGGATACTGGGGAATCAAACTTGGGCACATGATATTAGGTTTTGCAAGCAAGTGCCGTTGGCATTGGCTTGAAACATCTTTCCAGCTCAACACAGTGATTTGAAGTATAAGTATTTTGTGAAATTTTAATTAATTGATGCATTACTTCACCTAATTATATTTGTAGCAAAAGCACTGTAGTGGTTTGAATTATGTGTTCCCCATAAGTTGATGTGCTCTGAAAGCTTGGTTTCCAGCTGGTGGCAACTTGGGGACTGGAGCCTTGCTGGAGGAGGTGTGTGTTAGAGATAGGCTTAGGGTTGTTGTACCCAGTTTTCCCTTGCTAGTCTTTGGCTCACTCTCATGCTGTTATGGTCCAGCTTCTGTGACAAGTAGGTGATGTCCAACCTCTGCTTATCCAATCCTTTCCCCTGCCATTATGAAGCTTTCCCTTGGCTCTGTAAGCCAGAATAAACAACTTTTCCCCTAGAAGCATTTCTTGGTTGGATGTGTCATCTTAGCCATGAGATAGGTAACTGCAGCAAGCACAGAATACCCATTTTCTTCACAATTTTTCAAGAATACAATATATTTCTATTCTCCAGTCACCTTGTAGGAATTTGAAACAAGAATAAATAAAGAGTATTTAAATATATTGAATAATATGGGTATATGTTTAGCATTTAATTTTACCCATTTATCCATTGATGGACATATGGGCTGGTTCCAGATTTTTTCTATTGTTAATAGTGTATTAAATATGTAATGCAGATTATCTCTTTGATAGTGATTTAATTTGTTTTGGGAAAATACTCAGTAGTGGCACTGTTGGATCACATTGCTGTTAGATGCTTACTTTTGTAGCTCTTTCTATGTTGGGTTTCATAATGGTATACTGATTTACACCATTATGTTGCATCAATAGTGCATAACTGTTCCTTTGTCTCTGTATCCTCACCAACATATTAATTTTTGTGTGGTTTTGGTAGTGCCATTATAATGGGGTTGAACTGGTACCTTTATGGGTTTGCTTTGCAATTTTCTGATGACTAAGGATGTTGATCTTTGTTTAATGTATCCTTTGGCCATTTGTATGGTTTCTGTTGAAAAAATGTCTATTCAAGTCTTTTGCCAATTTTTAAATTGAATTATTTCATTCTTTCATATTGAATCGAGTTCATTATATATTTTGAATGCTAACTTCTTGCCAAATATACATGTAGCAGAATTCTGAATGTAGAATTTCACTTGTATTCTAAGCGTCACTAGGGATTAATGTAGGTCTTAAGGTTCATGATTGTTGCTTGTGTGTGTGTGTGTGTGAGAGAGAGAGAGAGAGAGAGAGAGAGAGAGAGAGGGAGAGAGAGAGAGAGAGAGAGAGAGAGAGGGAGAGAGGATCTCCCTATGTAGCTTTGACTATGATCCCAGCCTGGCCTTGTCCTTGTAATTCTCCTGTCTCAGCCTTACAGATGCTGGGCTTATAGGCATGCACCACTGCACCCTGTACGTCCAGAGTTTATGTAACAATGACAACAGAGTCTTCATCCCAGTTTTGGCATTTTAAATCTCCCATTGTTAGGATTATTGGCATCTATTGTCAAACTTGCCTGAACCCACCTGCATTCATCTAAGCTAGGTTATTGGAAAATATCAGTACTAATTAGTTTTCTTAGGCAAATGAGGAGGACATATACAAATCACCTTGTTTGAGGAAATTAGAGCTGTATATATACAGCTTTGTGAGGCTATTATCTCTAACACAGTTAAATTCGTAGTTTGAATATTTTTGAGGAATTGAGACAATGGGAAATCAAACCAATTTATGTCAATATATAAATAGGAATATAATGATAGTTTTCAACCTAATAGCACACAGGGAAGAAAAGGATACAGAAGAGGAAGTCAGAAGTGTATAGAGGCCCCTACTTAACACTTCTATGTTCTAGGTTCTATATAGTTTCCACAGGGACAGGGCCAATAGCTTTTAAACATAGCTTCTGTGTGATGAATTGATCTCATAGTTTTAAAGCTCAAGCTTGATTGAACATGTTGGTTTCTCTTGTCATCTTCTAAACCAGTCCAATTTCAATTCTTTTTATGGTGCTTGCATCTTTAGACATCTATAGTCTTCAAAGCCAAGTCAATAAGGTCTGGGAAAGTGAGTCCGTGTTATATGTAGAGTTTTATGTGGTGTGCCTTACAGACACACGGGGTATCATCAGTTACGTTGCTGTTTATAGAGTGACCTGCTATCTTAGCCCTCCACCTCGTTAAACCTCATCTTGGAATCATTTTCCTCTTTGCATCCAAATGTCCTGCTTTACATGCTGCTATTTAATTCTCCAAATGGCACAGAGACAGAACTTATATGAACAATAATGTGCAAATAAGTGTGTGTTCAGGCTGATGAATGGTTAGCATCTGTGGTATATTATAACCTTTTGTTACATTGTGTTTGTCAAGAGCTTGGATATACAGAGAGCAGAGCCTTTCAACAACCAGTGAGTGTGTAGCTGACATTATATGTGCTTGGTCATTGTAAAAGTTGCATTAAAAGATTGTTTTAACCGAAAAACAAATTCTCTATTATTCAGACAGAACTGCACTTGTATGTACCCATGTACCTATGGTCAAAGCAGTCTCCACTTATGATGTGCTCAGAGACCAAGAGTAGGATCGATACAATGCAGAAGATCATGGGATCCAGCTGACAACCTAGTCAGAGATAAGAAGCCTCAATTTGATTTTGGGATCATACATGATCTTTTCACTTAATTCCAATGGTTGTCTACCAGCAACAATATTTTGCCATGAGGACACATGGCATTGTCTGGAGACATTTTGAGTTTCCATAGTTGTGGGGGATATCCCTGGCTAAATGTTCTATGGCTTAGCATTGCAATGCTGCATATGTCTGCAATGCGGAGGACCCTCCCCAGTCAGAAGTTATCTTGTCCAAAATGTCAGTAGTGGCAAGGTTGAGAAACCTGCTGCTGTAGTTCAGGTTTTATTTTTGTTGTTTTTAAATTTAATTTAATTTAAGTATTATTACTATTAATACCATATTTCATATGGATGCATCACATATTGGTACCCTCTTTTCCCTAGTCTCTGTCCCCATTCCATTGAAGACCCTCCTCAGTGGCGTTGCAAGTATTCCCCATGGGGTTGTGGGTTATGCATTGTAAGAGAAGCATCCAGCTACTTTTTGAGGTTGGGAATGCCTCTGGGCGTGATGTCCAATCTGTGGCTCTTAGAATATTTCTGCTTCCTCTACCACAAAATTCCCTTAGCCATGGTGGGTGAGTTTTAAGTCTGCTTCAGTTATGAGCTCTTAGGAACCTCTGGTTCTCTGCTTTAGTAGGTATTGAGCAACCTCAGTATCTCCTACACCCTGGTGCTGATTATCAGGTTCAGCATGGAAGCAGCACTCTTGCTCATCTCCCCAATTCCTCTGTGGTTTCAGCTATGGCTTGGCCGAAGTATGAGGGATAGTTTATCTTCTCGGGTCTCCCTCCATTTTTAAAAAGAATAACAGATTTTCCAATGGAGAGTGAAGTCAGCATAGTTTAA